>NC_092155.1:17757501-18357501 GCF_045791955.1 Oncorhynchus clarkii lewisi
GTCGTGTTGTTGAACAGTCATGTTATGGAGCTTCTCAGCGTGTTGCAGTGTGTGCTCAGTAACAAACTGTTTCCCAGGTGTTAACCAGTGGATGTTCCTCTTACTCAGCCAGACCACATATAGGAATGGGAGTAGGATATAGGAATGGGAGTAGGATTCATGTTGTTTTTATTCACGGGACTATGAGATTCAGTTGGGATGATTTACAATGTTCCCTGCACTGCAGCACAGGTCAAATGTATATATTTTTTTTTATGTGCTGCAAAGTGGATATAACTGCAGTGCCAGGCGTATTTCAGAAATCTCACAGATATCTTCCATTACATAGGTTATTGTTACTATAGATGATTGCAAACACACTTGCTGCTTGGCGTCACCTGTGCTGTATGTTCTTTATTACACACACACACACACACACACACACACACACACACACACACACACACACACTGCTCAGCTCCTACTCCCATGTAGTGTAGACGCAGTCTGTGTTAGCCTGATCCCAGATCTACACTTTATGTACTTTAGTTAACTTCTGTATTGTAGAGGAGCTACAGCATAGACCTGGGACCAGCTAACTGTGTGTTACCAGCTGACAACATATCCACAGATCAGGCCATACATCCCCCTACCCCTTCCCTCGCACTCCCCCCTTTCCTTTCCCCAAACCGCTAAACACCATACACTCTTTTACAACTATAAACTATGAACAACCCTCCCACCCCAGCCCCTTTTCCTCTCCTCCTCCTCTCTCCGTCTCTGTCTGGCTGAGTAGCCTGTCTCTGTTCCTTGGCAAACTGACCAGAACAGATAAGCTCGGAGGTATTTCTAATGTAATGTGTGTGTAATGTGATGTGTGTGTGTGTGTAATGTGATGTGTGTGTAATGTGATGTGTGTGTAATGTGATGTGTGTGTAATGTGATATGATGTGTGTGTAATGTGATGTGTGTGTAATGTGATGTGTGTGTAATGTGATGTGTGTGTGTGTAATGTCATGTGTGTGTAATGTCATGTGTGCAACAACAGGGTCTTTAGAGGGTCCTATAAACCTTATTCAGGTCCGACTGCTGCCTCTATCTGCACCAATAATAATACATACTTCTGTCTGCACCAATAATAATACATACTTCTGTCTGCACCAATAATAATACATACTTCTGTCTGCACCAATAATAATACATACTTCTATCTGCACCAATAATAATACATACTTCTGTCTGCACCAATAATAATACATACTTCTGTCTGCACCAATAATAATACATACTTCTATCTGCACCAATAATAATACATACTTCTGTCTGCACCAATAATAATACATACTTCTATCTGCACCAATAATAATACATACTTCTATCTGCACCAATAATAATACATACTTCTATCTGCACCAATAATAATACATACTTCTATCTGCACCAATAATAATACATACTTCTATCTGCACCAATAATAATACATACTTCTATCTGCACCAATAATAATACATACTTCTATCTGCACCAATAATAATACATACTTCTGTCTGCACCAATAATAATACATACTTCTATCTGCACCAATAATAATACATACTTCTATCTGCACCAATAATAATACATACTTCTATCTGCACCAATAATAATACATACTTCTATCTGCACCAATAATAATACATACTTCTATCTGCACCAATAATAATACATACTTCTATCTGCACCAATAATAATACATACTTCTATCTGCACCAATAATAATACATACTTCTATCTGCACCAATAATAATACATACTTCTATCTGCACCAATAATAATACATACTTCTATCTGCACCAATAATAATACATACTTCTATCTGCACCAATAATAATACATACTTCTATCTGTACCAATAATAATACATACTTCTATCTGCACCAATAATAATACATACTTCTATCTGCACCAATAATAATACATACTTCTATCTGCACCAATAATAATACATACTTCTGTCTGCACCAATAATAATACATACTTCTGTCTGCACCAATAATAATACATACTTCTATCTGCACCAATAATACATACATACTTCTGTCTGCACCAATAATAATACATACTTCTATCTGCACCAATAATAATACATACTTCTATCTGCACCAATAATAATACATACTTCTATCTGCACCAATAATAATACATACTTCTATCTGCACCAATAATAATACATACTTCTATCTGCACCAATAATAATAGATAATTCTATCTGCACCAATAATAATACATACTTCTATCTGCACCAATAATAATACATACTTCTATCTGCACCAATAATAATACATACTTCTGTCTGCACCAATAATAATACATACTTCTATCTGCACCAATAATAATACATACTTCTGTCTGCACCAATAATAATACATACTTCTATCTGCACCAATAATAATACATACTTCTATCTGCACCAATAATAATACATACTTCTATCTGCACCAATAATAATACATACTTCTATCTGCACCAATAATAATACATACTTCTATCTGCACCAATAATAATACATACTTCTATCTGCACCAATAATAATACATACTTCTATCTGCACCAATAATAATACATACTTCTATCTGCACCAATAATAATACATACTTCTATCTGCACCAATAATAATACATACTTCTGTCTGCACCAATAATAATACATACTTCTGTCTGCACCAATAATAATACATACTTCTATCTGCACCAATAATAATACATACTTCTGTCTGCACCAATAATAATACATACTTCTGTCTGCACCAATAATAATACATACTTCTATCTGCACCAATAATAATACATACTTCTGTCTGCACCAATAATAATACATACTTCTATCTGCACCAATAATAATACATACTTCTATCTGCACCAATAATAATACATACTTCTATCTGCACCAATAATAATACATACTTCTATCTGCACCAATAATTGTAACGGCTTTCTTCTATCTCCTCTTCTAATGAAGAGGTAGAACAAGGATCGGACCAAAATGCGGCGTGTAGATTGCGATCCATGTTTATTAAACAAACGTAAAACACGAATCAAAATACAAACACTACAAAATAATAAACGTAATGAAAACCTAAACAGCCTATCTGGTGAAAAAACACATAGACAGGAACAATCACCCACAAAACACACAGTGAAACCCAGGCTACCTAAATATGGTTCCCAATCAGAGACAATGACGAACACCTGCCTCTGATTGAGAACCATATCAGGCCGAACATAGAACTGGACAAACTAGACATGTAACATAGAATGCCCACTCAGATCACACCCTGACCAACCAAAACATAGAAAATACAAAGTAAACTATGGTCAGGGCGTGACAGTACCCCCCCCCCCCAAGGTGCGGACTCCGGCCGCAAAACCTGAACCTATAGGGGAGGGTCTGGGTGGGCATCTGTCCGCGGTGGCGGCTCTGGCGCTGGACGTGGACCCCACTCCATGACAGTTTTAATCCCCCTCCTAAACGTCCCTAAATAGGTTACCCACCACAATGATAACATGGGACAGAGGGACAGCTCGGGACAGAGGTAACTCGGGACAGATGGGTAGTTCAGCACTGAGAGGAAGCTCAGCACTGAGAAGAAGCTCAGCACTGAGAGGAAGCCCAGGCAGGTAGTAGAAACTACCAGAACCTGGCTGGCTGGCGGTTTCAGCAGATCCTGGTCGACTGGCGGATCTGGGAGAATCTGGTCGACTGGCGGATCTGGGAGAATCTGGTCGACTGGCGGATCTGGGAGAATCTGGTCGACTGGCGGATCTGGGAGAATCTGGTCGACTGGCAGATCTGGGAGAATCTGGACGACTGGCAGATCTGGAAGAGTCTGGACGACTGGCAGATCTGGAAGAGTCTGGACGACTGGCAGATCTGGAAGAGTCTGGACGACTGGCAGATCTGGAAGAGTCTGGACGACTGGCAGATCTGGAAGAGTCTGGTCGACTGGCAGATCTGGAAGAGTCTGGTCGACTGGCAGATCTGGAAGAGTCTGGTCGACTGGCAGATCTGGAAGAGTCTGGACGACTGGCAGATCTGGAAGAGTCTGGACGACTGGCAGATCTGGAAGAGTCTGGTCGACTGGCAGCTCTGGCTGCTCCATGCTGACTGGCTGCTCCATGATGACTGGTAGCTCTGGCTGCTCCATGCTGACTGGCAGCTCTATGCTAACTGGCTGCTCCATGCTGACTGGCTGCTCCATGATGACTGGTAGCTCTGGCTGCTCCATGCTGACTGGCTGCTCCATGCTGACTGGCAGCTCTGGCTGCTCCATGCTGACTGGCTGCTCTGGCTGCTCCATGCTGACTGGCTGCTCTGGCTGCTCCATGCTGACTGGCTGCTCCATGCTGACTGGCTGCTCCATGCTGACTGGCGGCCCTGGCTGCTCCATGCTGACTGGCGGCCCTGGCTGCTCCATGCTGACTGGCGGCCCTGGCTGCTCCATGCTGACTGGCGGCCCTGGCTGCTCCATGCTAACTGGCAGCTCTGGCGGCTCCTTGCAGACTGGCAGCTCTGGCGGCTCCTTGCAGACTGGCAGCTTTGGCGGCATCCTGCAGACAGGCAGCTCTGGCGGCTCCTTGCAGACTGGCAGCTCCATGCAGACTGGCAGCTCTATGCAGACTGGCAGCTCCATGCAGACTGGCAGCTCCTTGCAGACTGGCAGCTCCTTGCTAACTGGCAGCTCTATGCTAACTGGCAGCTCTATGCTAACTGGCAGCTCTATGCTAACTGGCAGCTCTATGTTAACTGGCAGTTCTGAACAGGCGGGAGACTCCGGCAGCGCTGTAGAGAAGGAAGGCTCTAACAGCGCTAAACAGGCGGGAGACTCCGACAGCGCTGGAGAGGAGGAGGGCTCCGACAGCGCTGGACAGGCGAGGCGCACTGTAGGCCTGATGCGTGGTACTGGCACTGGTGGTACTGGGCCAAGGACACGCACAGGAAGCCTGGTGCGGGGAGCTGCTACCGGAGGGCTGGGGTGTGGAGGTGGTACTGGAAAAACCGGACCGTGCAGGCGCACTGGAGCTCTTGAGCACCGAGCCTGCCCAACCTTACCTGGTTGAATGCTCACGGTCGCCCTGCCAGTGCGGCGAGGTGGAATAGCCCGCACTGGGCTATGCAGGCGAACCGGAGACACCGAGCGCAAGGCTGGTGCCATGTAAGCCGGCCCAAGGAGACGCACTGGGGACCAGCTGCGTAGAGCCGGCTTCATGGCATTAGGCTCGACGCTCAATCTAGCCCGGCAGACACGCGGAGCTGGAATATACCGCACCGGGCTATGCACCCGCACTGGAGACACCGTGCGCACCACTGCATAACACGGTGCCTGTCCGGTCTCTCTAGCCCCCCGGTAAGCACAGGGAGTCTGCCCAGGTTTCCTACCTGGCGTAGCCATACTCCCTGTTAGCCCCCCCCCAAGAAATTTTTGGGGCTGCCTCTCAGGCTTCCATCCGCTACGTCGTGCTGCCTCCTCATATCTGCGCCTCTCAGCTTTCGCCGCCTCCAGTTCTTCCTTGGGGCGGCGATATTCTCCAGGCTGAGCCCAGGGTCCTTTACCGTCCAGTTCCTCCTCCCATGTCCATTTCTCCAGGTGGTGCAGCCTCTCCCACTGCAGCTGCTCCTGCTGCTGCTGCCTCTGTTCCTTCTCCTGCTGCACCTTGGTGCGACTACACTCCCCTGGTTTAGCCCAGGGTCCTCTCCCGTCGAGGATTTCCTCCCATGTCCAGAAATCCTTATTGCGCTTCTCCTCGCGCTGCTCCTGCCTGTTGACACGCTGCTTGGTCCGTTGGTGGTGGGTGATTCTGTAACGGCTTTCTTCTATCTCCTCTTCTAATGAAGAGGTAGAACAAGGATCGGACCAAAATGCGGCGTGTAGATTGCGATCCATGTTTATTAAACAAACGTAAAACACGAATCAAAATACAAACACTACAAAATAATAAACGTAATGAAAACCTAAACAGCCTATCTGGTGAAAAAACACATAGACAGGAACAATCACCCACAAAACACACAGTGAAACCCAGGCTACCTAAATATGGTTCCCAATCAGAGACAATGACGAACACCTGCCTCTGATTGAGAACCATATCAGGCCGAACATAGAACTGGACAAACTAGACATGTAACATAGAATGCCCACTCAGATCACACCCTGACCAACCAAAACATAGAAAATACAAAGTAAACTATGGTCAGGGCGTGACAATAATAATACATACTTCTATCTGCACCAATAATAATACATACTTCTATCTGCACCAATAATAATACATACTTCTATCTGCACCAATAATAATACATACTTCTGTCTGCACCAATAATAATACATACTTCTATCTGCACCAATAATAATACATACTTCTATCTGCACCAATAATAATACATACTTCTATCTGCACCAATAATAATACATACTTCTATCTGCACCAATAATAATACATACTTCTATCTGCACCAATAATAATACATACTTCTATCTGCACCAATAATAATACATACTTCTATCTGCACCAATAATAATACATACTTCTATCTGCACCAATAATAATACATACTTCTATCTGCACCAATAATAATACATACTTATATCTGCACCAATAATAATACATACTTCTATCTGCACCAATAATAATACATACTTCTATCTGTACCAATAATAATACATACTTCTATCTGCACCAATAATAATACATACTTCTATCTGCACCAATAATAATACATACTTCTATCTGCACCAATAATAATACATACTTCTGTCTGCACCAATAATAATACATACTTCTGTCTGCACCAATAATAATACATACTTCTATCTGCACCAATAATAATACATACTTCTGTCTGCACCAATAATAATACATACTTCTATCTGCACCAATAATAATACATACTTCTATCTGCACCAATAATAATACATACTTCTATCTGCACCAATAATAATACATACTTCTATCTGCACCAATAATAATACATACTTCTATATGCACCAATAATAATAGATAATTCTATCTGCACCAATAATAATACATACTTCTATCTGCACCAATAATAATACATACTTCTATCTGCACCAATAATAATACATACTTCTGTCTGCACCAATAATAATACATACTTCTATCTGCACCAATAATAATACATACTTCTGTCTGCACCAATAATAATACATACTTCTATCTGCACCAATAATAATACATACTTCTATCTGCACCAATAATAATACATACTTCTATCTGCACCAATAATAATACATACTTCTATCTGCACCAATAATAATACATACTTCTATCTGCACCAATAATAATACATACTTCTATCTGCACCAATAATAATACATACTTCTATCTGCACCAATAATAATACATACTTCTATCTGCACCAATAATAATACATACTTCTGTCTGCACCAATAATAATACATACTTCTGTCTGCACCAATAATAATACATACTTCTATCTGCACCAATAATAATACATACTTCTATCTGCACCAATAATAATACATACTTCTATCTGCACCAATAATAATACATACTTCTATCTGCACCAATAATAATACATACTTCTATCTGCACCAATAATAATACATACTTCTATCTGCACCAATAATAATACATACTTCTATCTGCACCAATAATAATACATACTTCTATCTGCACCAATAATAATACATACTTCTATCTGTACCAATAATAATACATACTTCTGTCTGCACCAATAATAATACATACTTCTGTCTGCACCAATAATAATACATACTTCTATCTGCACCAATAATAATACATACTTCTATCTGCACCAATAATAATACATACTTCTGTCTGCACCAATAATAATACATACTTCTGTCTGCACCAATAATAATACATACTTCTATCTGCACCAATAATAATACATACTTCTATCTGCACCAATAATAATACATACTTCTGTCTGCACCAATAATAATACATACTTCTATCTGCACCAATAATAATACATACTTCTATCTGCACCAATAATAATACATACTTCTATCTGCACCAATAATAATACATACTTCTATCTGCACCAATAATAATACATACTTCTGTCTGCACCAATAATAATACATACTTCTATCTGCACCAATAATAATACATACTTCTGTCTGCACCAATAATAATACATACTTCTATCTGCACCAATAATAATACATACTTCTATCTGCACCAATAATAATACATACTTCTATCTGCACCAATAATAATACATACTTCTATCTGCACCAATAATAATACATACTTCTATCTGCACCAATAATAATACATACTTCTGTCTGCACCAATAATAATACATACTTCTATCTGCACCAATAATAATACATACTTCTATCTGCACCAATAATAATACATACTTCTATCTGCACCAATAATAATACATACTTCTATCTGCACCAATAATAATACATACTTCTATCTGCACCAATAATAATACATACTTCTATCTGCACCAATAATAATACATACTTCTATCTGCACCAATAATAATACATACTTCTATCTGCACCAATAATAATACATACTTCTGTCTGCACCAATAATAATACATACTTCTATCTGCACCAATAATAATACATACTTCTATCTGCACCAATAATAATACATACTTCTATCTGCACCAATAATAATACATACTTCTATCTGCACCAATAATAATACATACTTCTATCTGCACCAATAATAATACATACTTCTATCTGCACCAATAATAATACATACTTCTGTCTGCACCAATAATAATACATACTTCTATCTGCACCAATAATAATACATACTTCTGCATCATCATGGTGATGTGACAAGTGACAATTGTCTTTTTGATAATGCTTTATCTTGAATACTTGATTTCTGACATGCATAACATTTTGGGACTGTATCAACAGCGGACTAATGAACAAAATACCAAAAGATTGGTTTTGACTGGATTATTCCTTTAAGTGCCTTGCTCAAGGGCACATTGACATGTGTTTCACTTTGTCGGCTGGGGGATTCGAACTAGCAACCTTTTTTTTACTAGCCCAACTAACCGCGAGGCTACCTGCCACCCTCACTACACTCTAGAATTTAATACCATCGTGTTTAGCATTAACCTAGTAAGTAAGTAGCCAAGGCAGCGTGAGGCAGCTTGATATACACACCCTGGACAGGACGTTGGTCTATCGCAGGCCCTTTCATTAGCCCTGATGTAATGTACAGTGGTGCTGTATTAAGAGGGAGAGAAAAGGGAGATACCTAGTCAGTTGTACAACTGAATCATTTCAACTGAAATGTGTCTTCCGCATTTAACCCAGCCCCTCTGAATCAGAGAGGTGCGGGGGGCTGCCTTAATCAATACCCACGTCTTCAGCGCCTGGGGAATAGTGGGTTAACTGCCTTGCTCAGGGGCAGAACGGCAGATTTTTACCCAAACTTGAAGGTGCGACAGATTGCAGAACAGACAGGCTGAACGCCCGGTCAGTGTCTGTTGGGGTGTGGTCGTTGTCATTGTATCAGAGAAGTTGATAGGCAAGGAGAGAGGGGTCATAGTTCATTGTGATAGTACATGCCTTTCACCTCTTATGACACGTCATGCCAGTTGCAGCACAATGTGTGTTACTGTAACCTCCACCACACCCACACACACACAGACACGCACACCCACACACACACACAGGCACGCACACACACACAAACCCCCCCCCCCACACACACACACACACACACACCCACACACACACAAACCCCCCCCACACACACACACACACACACCCACACACACACAGACACGCACACACACACACACACACACAGACACACACACACACAACCCCCCCCCCCACACACACACACACAGACACGCACACACACACAAACCCCCCCACACACACACACACACCTTCTTCGCCCTCTTTCTATTTGCCCATCCACCTCATACCGCTATATCTATCTGTTTCTCAGTCTCTTTCTCCCTCTATCCCTCTCTCCTTACGTCGTTATTTATAGTGCCATCACCACTACCTGCTGTATGTGTCCAATGCTCTCACTGGTTGCTGTTATAAAGCCTTCAAAGGCAAGAACAGAGCAGAGGGGGAATATAGTGTAGCTGTGCACTGTGCGTCTCCCTTTGTGCATTGTTAGCAACAATTCTATACTGACTTGGTGAGAATTGTATGGTGAGAATTCCTCCAGTCTGCAGTAATGTTTATTGTACTGGGAATCACCATTGTATTCCTCTGTTATTCTCAGTAGCCTGATGTAGCAGGACATAAATGGATGGAACACAACGCCCAGTGTGAATTGTATTGTGTTGATCTCTGTAATGTTTCTCGCAATTGAATTCCACAAGCTTTCGTGGCTTTATAAGTCTCTATCTTATAGTGTCACAGTAAAAACACCTGGTACGACAACTCCACCGCCGCGAACCGCAAGGCACTACGGCGGGTGGTACGCACAACCCAACGCACCCCTGGGTGCTTACTGCCTGCCCTCCAGGACACCTACAACACCAGGTGTCTCAGGAAGGCCAAGAAGATTATCAGGGACCTCAGGCAGCTGAGCCACGGCCTGTTCTCCTCGCTTCCATCACTCAGACGCACGCAGTACAGAAGCATCATGGCATCAACTTGAAACGTAAAATAACTCATATTTAATCGATAATAACACTCTCTCTGTCTCTCACAGTGTTGTTGACGTGGGTGAACTGCTCCAGTGTGCGATGGGCCACCAGAGTCCAGGACATCTTCACAGCCGGCAAGCTGCTGGCCCTGGCTCTCATCATTATCATGGGCATTGTGCAGATCTGCAAGGGTAGGACTAGGTTCCGTGTGTGTGTGTGTGTGTGCGTGCGTGTGTGTGTGTGTGTGTGTGTGTGTGTGTGTGTGTGTGTGTGTGTGTGTGCCAATACGTGTGTGTGTCCCTACACAATCTGTGCCGCTGCATCTTTCTAATCTCTCTCTCGATCCAGAGACATAGAGTCACATCCCATCACTGGGTCACTGGGGACACAAAGTCTGGGGCCCAAATGGCACCTTATTCCCTATATAGTACACTACTTTTAGTCAGAGCCCAATGGACCCTGGTCAAAAGTAGTACGCTACATAGGGAATAGGGGTGCCATTTGAGACGTTGCCATAGCCTCCCTCTGGTAAAACTCACAGAGCTAATAGGGTTTTAATGTAGTTTCCATCCCAGCGTGTCTCTGTGGTTTAGTTATCATAACAGTCGTGAGGCTCAGTTATGAGAGAGACGGATAGAGACAATAGGGGTGTGGACACAGAGAGGAGAGGAGAGGAGAGGAGAGGAGAGGAGAGGAGAGGAGAGGAGGATTCTGAGTGTTGGTGTTAGAACATAATGGGTGAGAGAGTATGGGAGAGTCACCCACCAGAGAGAGATGGAAGGGAGAGAGAGAGAGGAGAGAGGGCCATGTCATGTTCATATTGGCATGCCAACGAAATCTGTCTGTCTGTCTGTCTGTCTGTCTGTCTGTCTGTCTGTCTGTCTACCTGCCTGCCTGCCTGCCTGCCTGCCTGCCTGCCTGCCTGCCTGTCTGTATGTCTGTCTGTCTGTCTGTCTGTCTGTCTGTCTGTCTGTCTGTCTGTCTGTCTGTCTGTCTGTCTGTCTGTCTGTCTGTCTGTCTGTCTGTCTGTCTGTCTGTCTGTCTGCCTGCCTGCCTGCCTGCCTGTCTGCTGTTACACACCTCCTCATTGTTACTCCATGTGTGACCTGGCAGTTTGTTATTTGATCTGCGTTGCTGTAACAGCAGTTGACCAACTTCAAACAGATGAACATTTCCTCCCAACCCTACATAATCGTAATTCTAAAGCCTCTGTTCCTCTTCTCCTCCAGGAGAGTACTATTGGCTGGAGCCAGCGAATGCCTTCGAGCCCTTCCAGGCGTACGACGTGGGACTGATAGCCCTGGCCTTTCTACAAGGCTCCTTCGCCTACGGGGGATGGAACTTCCTCAACTACGTCACTGAGGAGCTGGTCGACCCCTATGTGTAAGACACTACCATTAGTAGTGCCTCCCAAATGGCGCCCTGTTCTCTTTGTAGTGCACTACTTTGGACCAGGGCACATAGGGCTCTGTCACTACGTCATTGAGGATCTTGTCGACCGCTACGTGTAACACATATCAATTAGTACACGCTTGCCTCCCAAATGGCACACTGTTCCCTTTATAGCGCAGTGTTTTATAGGGCACATAGGGCTCTGGTCAAAAGTTATGCACTAAATCAAATCAAATTGTATTTGTCACATGTGCCGAACAGGTTACCTTACCGTGAAATACTTACTTATGGGCCCTTAACCAACAATGTAGACTTTACCGTGAAATGCTGACTGACAAGCCCTTAACCAACAATGTAGACTTTACCGTGAAATGCTGACTGACAAGCCCTTAACCAACAATGTAGACTTTACCGTGAAATGCTGACTTACAAGCCCTTAACCAACAATGTAGACTTTACTGTGAAATGCTGACTGACAAGCCCTTAACCAACAATGTAGACTTTACCGTGAAATGCTGACTTACAAGCCCTTAACCAACAATGTAGACTTTACTGTGAAATGCTGACTTACAAGCCCTTAACCAACAATGCAGACTTTACCGTGAAATGCTGACTTACAAGCCCTTAACCAACAATGCAGACTTTACTGTGAAATGCTGACTGACAAGCCCTTAACCAACAATGTAGACTTTACCGTGAAATGCTGACTTACAAGCCCTTAACCAACAATGCAGACTTTACTGTGAAATGCTGACTGACAAGCCCTTAACCAACAATGCAGTTCAATAAATAAAGTTAAGAAAATATTTACTAAATAGACTAAGGTAAAAAAATGCTATAAAAAGTAACACAATAAAATGACATAACAATAATGAGGCTATATACCTGGTACCGAGTCAGGTTAGTCGAGGACATTTGTACATGTAGGTAGTGGTAAAGATAATATATAATATGTTGTCATGTAGGTAGTGGTAAAGATAATATATAATATGTTGTCATGTAGGTAGTGGTAAAGATAATATATAATATGTTGTCATGTAGGTAGTGGTAAAGATACTATATATTTTACTTATTTCTCCCCATCCCTCCATTCCTCTCTCTATTCTAGGAATCTTCCTCGCGCCATCTTCATCTCCATCCCCTTGGTGACGTTCGTCTACGTATTCGCTAACATCGCCTACGTCACTGCCATGAGTCCTCAGGAGCTGCTGGCCTCCAACGCTGTTGCCGTGGTGAGTAGCTCCACCCACCACCCTATCAGAAAGAATACCGAGGTGCTCTGGGTTTATTCATAGTCAGTATTGCAAAAGGCATCTGGTGGCCCCTTCTGGTCACTAAGAGTTCATGCGCTTCAAATTAAACTGAGTATTGAAGCCTGTAGTAGCATCACAGTAACACAATCAATAATTATCAATCTTCCACTCTTTTTTCAATTTTAGTATATAAACATGTTTGTGATATTTATGTAGCTATGCATCAGTTCATTGAATGTCTGAGTGTGTGTTTAACCATCTCTTCCCCCCCCCCCTCTCTCTCCCCTCCCTCTCTCTCTCTCCCTCCCTCCCTCTCTCCCCTCCCCCTCTCTCCCCTCCCTCCCTTTCTCCCTCCCTCCCTCTCTCTCCCCTCCCTCCCTCCCTCCAGACTTTTGGTGAGAAGCTGCTGGGAGTGATGTCATGGATCATGCCCATTTCTGTAGCTCTGTCCACCTTTGGAGGTGTTAACGGATCCCTCTTCACCTCCTCACGGTCAGTGTCAACATCCCTTTAACAACCTGGGTTTATCTGCTGATCTCTCCTTTAACAACCAGGGTTTATCTGCTGATCTCTCCTTTAACAACCAGGGTTTATCTGCTGATCTCTCCTTTAACAACCAGGGTTTATCTGCTGATCTCTCCTTTAACAACCAGGGTTTATCTGCTGATCTCTCCTTTAACAACCAGTGTTTATCTGCTGATCTCTAGTTTAACAACCAGGGTTTATCTGCTGATCTCTCCTTTAACAACCAGGGTTTATCTACTGATCTCTCCTTTAACAACCAGGGTTTATCTGCTGATCTTTTCTTTAACAACCAGGGTTTATCTGCTGATCTCTCCTTTAACAACCAGGGTTTATCTACTGATCTCTCCTTTAACAAGCAGGGTTTATCTGCTGATCTCTTCTTTAATAACCAGGGTTTATCTGCTGATCTCTTCTTTAACAACCAGGGTTTATCTGCTGATCTCTTCTTTAACAACCAGGGTTTATCTGCTGATCTCTCCTTTAACAACCAGGGTTTATCTGCTGATCTCTCCTTTAACAAGCAGGGTTTATCTGCTGATCTCTCCTTTAACAACCAGGGTTTATCTGCTGATCTTTTCTTTAACAAGCAGGGTTTATCTGCTGATCTCTCATTTAACAACCAGGGTTTATCTGCTGATCTCTCCTTTAACAAGTTTGTGTTGCAGATTAAATTGGTGTTCATTCTGATTATCTCTCTCTCTCTCTCTCTCTTTCTCTCTAACAGGTTGTTCTTTGCTGGAGCCAGAGAGGGCCACCTCCCCAGTCTTCTGGCTATGATCCATGTGAAGCGCTGCACCCCCATCCCTGCTCTGCTCTTCACTGTGAGTACCAACTCCGTCCTTCTCTATCTCAGACTGTTTACCAATTTCTCTGTCCACACCACAAATATAAAGTTCAATAGACGTTAAACTGACGTCTGTGCCCAGTGAGAAGCTTCTAGCAAGCAATCTGATACCCTCTAACCTCTCTCTCTCTCTATCCGTCTCTCCCTCCCTGCCCCAGTGTCTGTCCACCCTGCTGATGCTGTGCACCAGTGACATGTACACCCTCATCAACTACGTGGGCTTTATCAACTACCTCTTCTACGGGGTCACTGTTGCCGGGCAGATTGTGCTGCGCATCAAGCAACCCGACATGCACCGACCAATCAGGGTGAGTTTCCTAGGAGACCCATTCCTGACATTGGGTTCTATTAAGTTCTACAGAGGCTAGACTTTCTCCCACGTTTTTATTTGACCTTTTTGTTATGTTCTCAGTGTTTAGTCAATCTGACCCTAGGTATTCGAGGGCCTAGTATATGCATTCTTATTGTGGTTTGCACAATGACTGACTCCACCATCTGTCTCTCTCCCTCCTACAGATCAGTCTGGCATGGCCTGTGATCTATCTGTTGTTCTGGGCCTTCCTGCTCATCTTCTCCCTGTACTCTGAGCCCGTGGTGTGTGGCCTCGGTATGGCTATCATGTTGACTGGAGTACCTGTCTACTTCCTGGGTGTCTACTGGGACAACAAGCCCGCGTGCTTCAACACCTTCGTTGGTACGGCAGTCTCGTTCTAATTCCTTCAACTTGATTTATTTATTTAACCTTTATTTTAGCAGGCAAGTCCGTTAAGAATAACTTCGTATTGACAAGGATGGCCTGGAACTTCCTTAAAGGTAGACTCGGCAATATGACGGAGTTTCAGAAAGTAAACATTATAGTGGGTCAAGTTCCACAACAACTAAGAGCGTTGAAGTGCGAGGCTCAACTTCTCCGCCGTTTTGGTGCCCTGGCTACCACTCTGTGTACAGCGTGAAGCTGTGTGCGACTGTGTGAGAGCGAAGTCTTGCATCTCGCTCATCTCAATATCTGCGGTGCTGCTCGTGGCGACGTTCAACTTTCAAAAGCATTGTTATTATTATTATTCAAATGACTGGCTTTCTAGTCACGTGACATTATGAATGTTGATTCACAATATATCACTACTAACACGGATTCTTCTTCTGACTCGTGGCTCTTTTCCCTTATGACTCCTTACACTGTATTAACTTCCTTGGCTTCTCTCTGTATCTACTGGGCGTTGTACTCTAGACTGGTATCCTAACCTCTCCCCTTCTCTCTCACCAGCCAAGATGACCTACCTGGGCCAGAAGTTCTGTGTGGTGGTGTATCCAGGGGAGACGAAGGGAGGCGAGGAGGCAGGGAGCGGGGAGGAGTGCGAGCAGCTGAAGGAGTCGCGGGCTCCTCTCTCGCAGGAGGACGGCGAGACACAAAAGTCTGCAGACTGCTGAACACACACCTTGACTAACCCCCCAACACCCAACGCCTCACCATACACACACAGACACACACAAACTCAGAGAAACACACTCTCGTTGAGGTAGTCAAAGTTTCAGGTATATCACTATGGCAGAGGGGAGTTAACACCCACACACTCACAGACTTGGAAACATTCAGTGACACACACTGTTATTTTAATGTGTTCAGAAGTCTGATTGTAGCTTTGTTTCAATCACGAATGCTGTGCCAAATAGAGAAACGGAGGAGATGGAGGTGGGAGGGGGTGGGAGGAGGTGGGAAGGAGGAGGAGATAAACGTTGAGTGGAGAGGGGAGATTATAGAACTATATCTGGTCATTACATGTTAGTGTGCCTCCTTTCGATGCTGCTTACTGTAGAAGACATATCCAACCTGACATCCTCACAGATACACACCTCTTTTCATCCCCTCGTTCTTTTTTATTTACACACTTGACAATAATAAGGATTCCTCTTTTTCTTCCCCCTCCTCTTCTTTTTCATCTTCCTCCTCTTCCTCCACACACTCCCTGCACACTTCATGAGTGAGAGAGTGGCGGTCATTTTAAAGTACTCGTAGTGTACTGTGGCAGATTCATCATCAATATTGCTTGTGTCAGTTTGCATTTCTTTTTTGACACCTTTTGAATTTGCCTTGTCTTACTGAAAACACACCAAAGCTGGATTTTTTGATCGTCAAAAACATCAAATTAATATCAATTCATTTCATGTTCTATGTCAAATACACTAAATACTGTCTGTGTTTTTTAATTTTAACAACTGTGATTCCAAAATGTATTTTATATCTGTGATAATTGTTTATATCATGTGTCATTGTTATTATTTTAGTTTTATTATGTTAGTTTTAGCGTGTGGTTTTTTCTATTCAACATCATGCAACAGCGGAGGTATACATTTAAGAGCCTATGGGTAATCTGGTTCAGTGCCTGTCAGATCCTTGCCTGGTGCAAAAATCAACTCTTTTATCGCTCTAATTCTGATATATTCTGTACTTAGGTATTGGTCTATTTTTGTTATCATTGATGTTGACAGATTATTTTATTCTGATATTTTTAAAGAGCTAAGAAAACATTTAATGGAAAAGAATGGAGTGGCCATTTTGAATATTCCACTTTGACTCAGTGACTTCATTTTACTGGACACCTGAGAAAGATTTCATTAAAGACAGACAATCAACTCTACAGATGGACCGGACCGCCTGCTCCATGAAAGACTAGCAGTACAGACAGACTACAGTGCTAAACCTTTACAGATACTAACAAACAGAGAAGTCTTGAAAAAATATAAGGGTAGGCTAGCAGACTCTGAAGAGCATTTTGAGTAGGGTTCTCCGCAATATTGACCAGACATGCACAAACTCACATGCACACAAACACACGTGAACCTCCGCGGAGAGAATTGACACAAGTTTAATCATGTGTAGCTAAGCGTACTGTAATGTTGTGAATGAGGCCAACCAGTAGTGTTCCTGTGTTTTAATTTCAATGTCTATCATGAGGTTAATTCAGTATTTTTGTAAATTAAAACAGATCTATAAATCCACTCTATAAACGTTTGATAGTGCTTTATTTAGGGGTGTTTTAATAAATATAATTTATCCTAATATAAAAACAATCATTGGCATAATTTACATTTTAGCAGGTGCTCTTATCCAGAGCAATTAGAGTGAGCTCAAAGGCACATCCACAGATTGTTCACGTAGTCGGCTCAGGGATTCGAACCAGCAACCTTTCGGTTACAGACCCAACGGTCTTAATTGCTAGGCTACCGGCCCGCCCTATAGTGGAACACATGGTACATGAAATACATGTACAGTTACATGTGGTGTTAAAGCCTTCAGGGATTTAAATTTGCACCCCTGTATTAACCAGAAATTATATGTTTATTGTCAGGGAACTGTAATGTATACATAGATGGTTGTGTGGCCCAGTATACCCACTATGTCCTTGCTATTGGCCCTTTGGAACAGACACACACACACTCCTCTTCTTCTACAGTTTGTATGACCATTTTGAGGCATTCTCAGGACATTCTGACTGCTTTATCTCCATGCAGCCAATGACCATGCAGCCAACATATAAGACTATATAAGGGCTCGATTCAATCCGTATTGCGGAAGTTCAGCACTGTAGCGAAATGTCAATGAAAAGGCACTGTTCCCCGCGTTCGCAGAGACTGCGTTCACGGTAAACACTGCGTATGTCGGCTCAATCGTAAATTACCTTTAAACTTAAATCACGGATTGAATTGAGCCCTTGGTAGGTTTCTCTAGAGGGGTGGCTTCCTGGGAATCAACCAACTTATCTTAAGACCTCTGTCAAGGGCAGTGAAGATGTCATTCCTCTACACGTCTTAATCATTCATACACACAGACACAAATAATCCCACTAAAATCACATTAAATGACCATCGGTCATAACGTTAATGATCACACAAGAAGAATGTCATGGATGCAGTTGCAAACACGGATTTGGGTCTTAGACACACATACTGTCCAGTATATGACAGGTCAGTGAAGGTAATATGTACAGATACAGGTTTCTGATAAGTCAACCAGTTTGTATAGGGACATGTTGCTCTCTGCAGTGCTAACACAAGTCAAAGGTCATGGTATGGATTGTAGTCTGTGTTGTCCATGGGAAGATTTAAGGATCACACGGTTCAGAGGTGGAAGGTCGAGTTCCAAGGTCGACTACGTTGTGGATGTTGCCTTCCCATCAACCGATGGTTGTGTGTTAAGTCATCAAATGGTCCTTGGGGCATCAGATTGCTATGTGATACAGTGGGGAGAACAAGTATTTGATAACTTGCAAAATCGGTAGTGTTTCCTACTTACAAAGCATGTAGAGGTCTGTAATTCTTATCATAGGTACACTTCAACTGTGAGAGACGGAATCTAAGACAAAAATCACATTGTATGATTTTTAAGTAATTAATTTGCATTTTATTGCATGACATAAGTATTTGATACATCAGAAAAGCAGAACTAAATATTTGGTACAGAAACCTTTGTTTGCGATTACAGAGATCATATCATACGTTTCCTGTAGTTCTTGACCAGGTTTGCACACACTGCAGCAGGGATTTTGGCCCACTCCTCCATACAGACCTTCTCCAGATCCTTCAGGTTTCGGGGCTGTCGCTGGGCAATACGGACTTTCAGCTCCCTCCAAAGATTTTCTATTGGGTTCAGGTCTGGAGACTGGCTAGGCCACTCCAGGACCTTGAGATGCTTCTTACGGAGCCACTCCTTAGTTGCCCTGGCTGTGTGTTTCGGGTCGTTGTCATGCTGGAAGACCCAGCCACGACCCATCTTCAATGCTCTTACTGAGGGAAGGAGGTTGTTGGCCAAGATCTGGCGATACATGGCCCCATCCATCCTCCCCTCAATACGGTGCAGTCGTCCTGTCCCCTTTGCAGAAAAGCATCCCCAAAGAATGATGTTTCCACCTCCATGCTTCACGGTTTGGGTGGTGTTCTTGGGGTTGTACTCATCCTTCTTCCTCCAAACACGGTGAGGGGAGTTTAGACCAAAAAGCTCTATTTTTGTCTCATCAGACCACATGACCTTCTCCCATTCCTCCTCTGGATCATCCAGATGGTCATTGGCAAACTTCAGATGGGACTGGACATGCGCTGGCTTGAGCAGGAGGACCTTGCGTGCGTTGCAGGATTTTAATCCATGACGGCGTAGTGTGTTACTAATGGTTTTCTTTGAGACTGTGATCCCAGCTCTCTTCAGGTCATTGACCAGGTCCTGCCGTGTAGTTTTGGGCTGATCCCTCACCTTCCTCGTGATCATTGATGCCCCACAAGGTGAGATCTTGCATGGAGCCCCAGACCGAGGCTGATTGACCGTCATCTTGAACTTCTTCCATTTTCAAAAAAATGCACCAATAGTTGTTGCCTTCTCACCAAGCTGCTTGCCTATTGTCCTGTAGCCCATCCCAGCCTTGTGCAGGTCTACAATTGTATCCCTGATGTCCACTCTGGTCTTGGTCATTGTGGAGAGTTTGGAGTCTGTTTGAGTGTGTGGACAGGTGTCTTTTATACAGGTAACGAGTTCAAACAGATGCAGTTAATACAGGTAATGAGTGGAGAACAGGAGGGCTTCTTAAAGAAAAACTAACAGGTCTGTGAGAGCTGGAATTCTTACTGGTTGGTAGGTGATCAAATACTTATGTCATGCAATAAAATGCAAATGAATTACTTGAAAATCATACGTGATTTTCTGGATTTTTGTTTTAGATTCCGTCTCTCACAGTTGAAGTGTACCTATGATAAAAATTACAGACCTCTACATGCTTTGTAAGTAGGAAAACCTGCAAAATCGGCAGTGTATCAAATACTTGTTCTCCCCACTGTATGTTAAACACCTATGCAGATGTGAGATCTGGCATGTAGTCAGCCTGGATTTAGGCCTATACTGTAGCTCTGAAAGGTCTACCATGTAGTCAGCCTGGATCTTAGGCCTATACTGTAGCTCTGAAAGGTCTACCATGTCTTTGAAAGTTGCGTGACAGAGATGTGTTTTGTGCCTGTATATCACTAGATGTCACATGACCTATTGTATGGAAAGTCACCACAGAAAAAGTGATGTTTTATTTAAAGTGGGAGTGTTATCCTCTTTATGGACATACTAACCGTGCTTCGTTATCTCATTACCATCTCAGTTACCTCAGCTGCATTATGGCTTTACTATTACAACAGGATGACGCTTACACACACGGTCGACCGCTTTCTACTGTAGGCATTCATGGTAACCCAATGTTACACCCCATCTGTAGCTTTTGTGTATTAATACCGAGGAATAACAGGCATTGCACTTAAATATGGTATCCCCATTTTGCTATTTCCTTCAGTTGAATAATCATTTAAACACTTATGCGATAATGAGAAATCATTATAGCATTGTAATAACATGGTAACATTGTAATAACATCATTTCAGAGATAATGGTAATCTCAGAGTTCTGCTTGGTCACGCAATCTGATTTTAGATGAGATGTAGGCACTTTTAACCAACATTTTTACGTTTACATTTGAAAGTTTGAGTTTAAACGGTTCCATCTGCATTTAGTTATTGACATTTAGTCTTGTTCAGTTCAATGGTCTCTACCTATATAGTACTCTAAATACCCCAAATCATGTTAAGTTCAAAAGAATACAAGATAAATATAGCCGACACCATTCAAACCAATGCGTTTTTACAGATGGAACCATATAATACATACACAATCATTGCAGAAATTTCCATTTTAGAAGACGGTCTTATACAGAGCGACTTACAGGAGCAATTAGGGTTTAGTGCCTTGCTCAAGGGCACATCAACAGATTCTTTACCCAATCTGCCAGGGGATTTGAACCAGAAAACTAACTTGTAATCCACCCTGATAATTGTCATAACGAACAAGGAATGGCTAAAGCACATAGAACTAGACTACTCAAATCACTGCCTTATCCAAACTGTTAAGCCAAGCAGGCAGCCTCTGCCGAGTCCTTGCCTGCCTTTACCTGGACTAGACAGAGGCCTGCCGGCCTTCAATGTTGGTTCAGGAATACACAGTAGTAGCCTTGCTGTGTGTAAAGGTTTTCTTCCTGGGAAGGAGAGGAGGACGAAAATGCAGCATGGTTAGAGTTCTTGGTTCTTTAATAAGAGAAACTTAACATGAACAAAATGATGCAAAAACCAAAACAGTCCTATCTGGTGCATAGACACAAAGACAGGAAACAACCACCCACAAAACCCAACACAAAACAGGCTACCTAAATATGGTTCCCAATCAGAGACAATGACTAACACCTGCCTCTGATTGAGACCCATATCAGGCCAAACATAGAAATAGACTAACTAGACACACAACATAGAATGCCCACCCAGCTCACTTCCTGACCAACACTAAAACAAGGAAAACACAAAATAACTATGGTCAGAACATGACACTGTGTGTTGCATTGCAACATAGAAATAAAATAGGTAGATTATGTACTTTATCAGTATATACTGTATAATGCAAAACACACCTCAGTAATTCATTGGCCACATCCTGTCTATGCTAGACTGGTTTAAGCCACACTGAATTTTGCATTCACCAACTGGATAGATCAGGGGTGGGCAAACTTTTTGGCTCGAGGACCACATCGGGATTTTGAAATTCAACAGAGGACCGCATTTTTTGGGGGACCAGTTGTTAGTTAAAATCAATTTGCAGGGGCCTCCCGAGTGGTGCAGCAGTCTAAGGCACTGCATCTCAGTGCTTGAAGCATCACTACAGACCCGGGTTTGATCCCAGGCCACGTCACAGCTGACTGGGAGACCCATGAGGCGGCGCACAATTGGCCCAGCATCATGAGGGTTTGGCTCTCAACCTTCGCCTCTCCTGAGTCTGTACGGGAGTTGTAGCGATGGGACAAGACAGTAATTACCAATTGGATACCACGAAATAGGGGAGAAAAAAGGGGTACGATTTTTTTTTTTAATTATAAATTAAATAAAAATGTGTCTTGTGGGCCTGATTGAAGTGCCCGGCGGTCCGGATTTGACCCCCCCTTGCCATAGATAACGATAGAGGCCTCTTGTGGACAAAAGTATTAACATGGGCAGTGCCATTGAGGGCTTCTACCAATTTAATGTAGTCAACCGGGTGGGACTTCCAACTTCATTGGCTTATCCCTCCTGGTGACCCTGTTGGAGTCATGTGGTTGGCCAAATCGACCGTTAGGCCCTATGCAGTTCTGGATATCTGAGAGGATTGGTGCAACTTCCACCTAGCCTATCACAGTGGAAGCGTGAGCTATTACCATATTTCTTACACCTGTCAAATCTCCACGAGTGCATCGGGCGTAGGGGTCGATTTGGGATTAGGCCTTTGACTGTAGGTGTCAGTCCCACCACCTACCTTATTGTACATGAGTGACGAAGAAAAAAAAAATTTGACCACGTGAGCAGACCGAGAAACTCAGAGCCCTACTTAGACATAATCTTATGGATTATTTTTGTGAGTTCCAGCATGAATGTACTTAGCTACAGTAACAAGAGATTATTATACTGGGGTAAAATAAATGTTGTTGACTGGTGTGGTGTTTGAATCCCATAACATTAAACACATCATTAATGACAATGCAACATCCATCGCGGATAACTGATGTTTTAATGACAAACTAAACCATTACATGAATCTATCTCTACAGAATAATACTTTCTCACACTTTCACGCATTGTAAACGTAACATCTGCATCAGTTTGATGCTCTCAAACGAGGAAGGGACAAGAGAGAGTGCTGACATGGCGATCCTCCCAACACAAAAGGACAACACCTCGTTACAGTTGTAATATGTCTCAGAGAAGGTCTACATTGGCCGGTTCCAAGGGGATAGAGCTGAAGTTGCCCACAATCACTGATCCAAGGTCCGTTTTGCATTTGTCGCCCATAACGATTACGGTTTGGATTTGAGGAGGGTTAAGCTGATCCTAGATCTGTGCCTAAGGGCAACGTCTAACCGGGGCTAAGGCAAGCGTGGTGGTTACAAGGCGAGCAGAAGGCTCGTGGGACAGTGGAGGACCTCCCCTCCTCTCAGTGCCAGGACCAGATGTAGTACAGAACCTCCCTGGATCTTGTAGTCTGCCGCTGTCTTTTCATCGTTCCTGGGGGAAAGACACAGCGGGAAAAGGGAGATATTAGGAAGAATGGGACAATATAATTTTCATGTCTGTTGTTATCTGACCACTGACTAAAGTATGTCTGTAGAGGTGTAGTATACCTAAGGCAAATGGGCTGCCTCCCACATTAACAATGTTCCAGTGCTGTTGCCCTAGGACTGGGATTTCCGAAACATATAAGCTTTTTTAAATTTTCCTCATGATTAATTCCAAGATATTGCCTCTGTGGCTTACATCTGTTTCCCGCTGTAGATCAACCTCTGCTGTTGAGGAGGGATCCCCTCTTTCTCCTCCACTCGCTCCTTGATCCGCTCCACCTGACAGAGACAAACAGAATACACACAATGAATACATAATATCAGTGCATGGTGTACACACACAAACACACACATCAGGAACAAAGGGAATACTGGAAAAAGTACATACATACATACCTTGTCTGTGGGCTCTATGTCAATCTCAATTTCCTTCCCTGTGAGGGTCTGAGAGAAAAACATTTAGAAAATACTTAATCATGTTCAGGATTATCTATTATTTGACCACTCATAACCAGCATAAGACAGTTACTTATGATCTATGTAGCCATGTAAAATGTCAGGTTATTCGATTCTTATTTTATGGTCCATAAAATAACCTGACATTTTACTCATGTAGGTAGCTAGCTTGCTACTGATTGTATGCACTGAGCAGCTGAATTAAAAGCAAAAACTAGCTAATTTGCTAGTGGCTGAATATCCGTGTCTGACGTTCTCTTACCTTGACTTTAATCAACATTTTGAATTATTTTGTTTTCTAAACACATTAATGATATTATAACTGATATGGTATCTGTGTAATAGCTGCTAAATTTGGTTTCCAGTTCACAACATAAGCAAATTTCTACACCAATTTTCGGTTGCGAAAATGTCCTGTGTTTCTCAAAGATAGGTCCCACTATTCACGTTGCTCACAATAATAGGTTCCGCTATGTGCGTTGGTACTTCGAGGATATGTTTTCTCCATCAACATTTTTTTATTAGATAAAATATGTTTATTTACATATTTTAGTGTTTATCTCAGAGAAATCTCTAGAGGTAGCCCCATTACTAGTGGTAAACAAAACTACAATATAATAGACTCTACGACGAAGGAGTGACGTAAAGTCTTTATTTGTAGTCTTTTCTCAACCCCCACTGTACAGAAAAAGCACAGATACCCGAATTATAGAACTACAAGAATAGCTTTACAGTAAAGACCCGCCCTCTTAAACATTCCTGCCTCGCATTTGTGACGGAAGCGTTCTGCTGAAATAATAAATATTCATCATACATTTCATAAAGGTAAGTAGTTTGTTCCTCATTTCGTAGATAAGAAATATGATTGATATACCTACATCTAACCGTACGTACAGATCTAGGGTCTTTAACCTCTTTTGACGGTTTTAATGAAATATTTGCCAACCTTGAATTTTGACTGGACCATGGAGGCAGTGACAGCATGATAGCCCATATTGACTAGATTTTTCGAGTAGCTAGTTTATTAGGCCTTATATGACCAGCTTTAGCTAAATGATCTGTAATTCATGTATTATTATTACATTATTACCGATTTGGATATTGTAAGTATCTTAAGTGTATCTTAGTTATGCAACATTTAAAAGGGGGTATTTTTCCTCGCACTACTGTCGCGACAGTAAACAGGCCCACAAGGAACCCTCATGGAACTTTGAATAGTCCCCGTCTACTACCATTTTTATGAGTGAACAGACCCCCATGGAACCTTGAAAATGTGCTTACTCTAATGTTTTCTGTGTCCTATTTGTAAGGCGCTCATTGTTCACTATCTCTAGCGTTTATCACATGTTCGCCCTCGTGTGTGTGTGTGTGTGTGTGTGTGTGTGTGTGTGTGTTTGGTTGTTTGTTTTTGTGTGTGGGTTGGTGTGAATCAGCCTGTTCTGTGCTATTGCGCCGGTTCTATACTGTTATTCGTTTTTTCGACCCCATTGCAGACCGATCAAAAGAAGATACAACGTGTTCCAACCACCGATAACCAGCAGTAGAAATGCCTCGCATTGAGAATGACATCAAGTTGGACTTCAAGGATGTGCTCCTCCGCCCGAAACGAAGCACACTCAAGTCCCGTAGTGAGGTGAATAACTCCTTCCTTTTTCCAGTAATGTACTAATTTGTCTACAGTATTGTTCTATTCTATTCAATGACCAGTTTGTACTAGGAGTGTCATTTTCCATACACAGTATATCACTCTTCAATGTTGGTGCCTTTTTCTCTACCTTCCACCTGTCTGTCTGTGTCTCTGTCTGTCTCTCTCTTTTTCTGTCTGTCTGTATCTCTGTCTATCTGTCTCTCTGTCTCTATCTGTCTGTCTCCGTCTGTCTCTCTCTCTTTCTCTGTCTGTCTCTATCTGTCTGTCTCTCTGTCTCTATCTGTCTGTCTCTCTCCCTGTCTCTCTCTATCTGTCTCTCTGTCTCTATCTGTCTGTCTCCGTCTGTCTGTCTCTCTCTTTCTCTGTCTGTCTCTATCTGTCTGTCTCTCTGTCTCTATCTGTCTGTCTCTCTCCCTGTCTCTCTCTATCTGTCTCTCTGTCTCTATCTGTCTGTCTCCGTCTGTCTGTCTCTCTCTTTCTCTGTCTGTCTCTATCTGTCTGTCTCTCTGTCTCTATCTGTCTGTCTCTCTCCCTGTCTCTCTCAATCTGTCTCTCTGTCTCTGTCTGTCTCTCTCTATCTGTCTGTCTCTCTGTTTGTCTCTCTGTCTAAGTCTGTTTCTCCTTCTCCCCCAGGTGGACCTGATGAGAAGTTACACCTTCAGGAACTCCAAGGGAAGCTACAGAGGGATCCCCATAGTTGCAGCCAACATGGACACAGTCGGCACCTTCGAGATGGCCCTGGCGTTATCCAAGGTACATATTGTGTTATAAACGGCAACAAGCAAAAACAACAAAATAGCTTAAATCAGAATTCACCATCCTCACTCATACTTTCTAATACTAAACAACTCAAATATCCCCTTCTGGCTCACAGAGAAAGTGGAGCCCAAATCTATGTTTATTAGATGTCTCTGTTCCCATAGATTTTATGCACTTAAAGGTGTTTAACAAACACATTTCTCTTTCTCCCCCCAGTTCACTCTCTTCACTGCCATTCACAAACACTATTCAGTAGATGACTGGAAGGAGTTTGCAACAAAGAATCAAGAATGTGTACAGGTACATTAAAGCAATGCTGTCTGGGATATAATTTACATAGTACCCTATAAGACAAGAATCTTACTTTGCCAAACTTTTCATGATGTGTTTATCTGGCTCTCGTTCTCCCTCTCAGAGTGTGGCAGTCAGCACAGGGACAGGTGAAGGGGACTTTGACAGACTGGGTGAGATCCTAGCCGCTGTGCCTCAGCTGCAGTACATCTGTGTGGATGTGGCCAATGGCTACTCAGAGCACTTTGTCCACTTTGTCAAAGACGTGCGTCAGAAGTACCCGACACAAACCATCATGGTCAGTGACTCCTCTATGCTCTATTTTATAGTGTGCAAACTTGTGATTATGAGCATGTGATTATGCCTGCAGTATTTATACAGTTTATACATTTCAAATCACTATTCCTGAGGGCTCTTGTCAAAGTAGTGCACTCAGGGTGTCAATTGAGCCCATATAAGACTCTAGTCAAAAGTAGTGCATTATACTAGTGCACCATCTAAGACACTGAAAGTGACTGTGTTGTCTTTGCCACAGGCAGGGAATGTGGTTACCGGGGAGATGGTGGAGGAGCTGATCCTCGCCGGCGCTGACATCATCAAAGTGGGCATCGGACCAGGTGATGTTTTCACCCGGGTGACTCTGGCACATTGCGGTTTTGCTGGATCGTCATTCCTCATACCTCTTCTGCAATTGATTGAACTGGGGTCTTAGTGTGGTCATACTCATAACCTCCTAACTGTCTGTGTGTAGGGTCTGTGTGCACCACCCGTAAGAAGACCGGGGTGGGCTATCCCCAGCTGAGCGCTGTGATCGAGTGTGCAGACGCAGCCCACGGCCTGGGCGGACACATCATCTCTGTAAGCCTCCATTGTTATTATACATGTATGGTTATTTTATACATAGTGATGCACCGATATGACATTTTGGTCTGAAATTCAATATTTTCCTTGACAAAAAACCTGATAGCGTTATTTTAAATTTTAGCAGCCTTTTAAGCGTTCTAGTACAGTTAAATAGTTAACACACACACATGGATGCAGCGGTCTAAGGCACTGCATCTCAGTCCAAGAGGTGTCACTACAGTCCCTGGTTCGAATCCAGGCTGTATCACATCCGGGCGTGATTGGGAGTCCCGTAGGGCAGCGCACAATTGGCCCAGCGTTGTCTGGGTTTGGCCGGGATAGGCCGTCATTGTAAATAATAATTTGTTCTTAACTGACTTGCCTAGTTAAATAAAGGTTACACACCACACCACACTGACCAAAAAGTTATTTTGTTGGCATTTACGTATGTCCCCATTCCCAGTAAAACATCACCAAAACCTATTTCTTTCACTTACTTGCTGTGCTGATTTGTTGTTCATTTGTTCAGTCGTTTCATTCTCAACCAGGAATTCATCAAACATGTCAACCAGTGAAGTTTCAGCTCTGTCTGTCTCTCTGTCCGTGGCCTCTTCCTCGGGGGGGCACTGTCACTGTGTCCGTTTCCATCTTGTCCAGCTGTGTATGTAACATTTCACATAAACCCTGTTTCTTGTCTGCCTTGAAGTAGCGGTCCTTGTACCTAGCATGGAGCATGGTGGTGACACAGTAAAGAGGCTCAGGGAGAATGCCACTGAATCACTTGTTCACAGCCTCCAGTACTTTTGTAAGTTTTAACCCCACGGTCTGTCTGCAGTTATGTTGAGCGTTTCAATGCCATGACAGAGGGTATCACGTCTGCTGCAGACGCTGTTGATGAGCTTATTTCTTGAGTTAGTGGTTCGAATGGCGCTAGGAGTGTGTTCATGTTCTCAAATGGCGGCAGCGGTATGAGAACCAACACATTCTTGAGCAATACGGCTTTCCTCAGTACCAAATCCTCGTGGACCCAATGTGCTGTCAGACTCAACATTCTCATGGGGCTGACATCGCTGGTCCAAATGTCAGTCGTGACGCCAATAGCAAGTAGCATAATGAATTCCATTATCTTGGCATTAATACATTTTGCCTTTGAGTTGTCTCACTGAAATGTTCTTACTCTTTCAAATGACTGCTCGACTTGAGCTTGTTTAGTTGTTAGAAGTGTGCGCTCAGTATTTTTCTGCTTTTGTTCTGTGTAGCGCTGTATTTTTCGTGGCGTCATTACATCATCTACCTACGTTATATTAGGTATGCACGTTAGCTTTGACATTGGTTTTGCACATCAGCGTTAAACTAGGCATCGGGCCGATGCCGATAGCTAATATCGTCCGATTCCAATATGTTCACCAACATATTGTGCATCCCTAGTTACACTTACATCCTTTTGGCTCAACAGTCTTTGGCTGTCTTTGGCTCAACAGTCTCTGGCTGTCTTTGGCTCAACAGTCTTATGCTGTCTTTGGCTCAACACTCTCTGGCTGTCTTTGACTCAACAGTCTCTGGCTGTCTTTGGCTCAACAGTCTCTGGCTGTCTTTGGCTCAACAGTCTCTGTCTGTCTTTGGCTCAACAGTCTCTGGCTGTCTTTGGCTCAACAGTCTCTGGCTGTCTTTGGCTCAACAGTCTCTGGCTGTCTTTGGCTCAACAGTCTCTGGCTGTCTTTGGCTCAACAGTCTCTGGCTGTCTTTGGCTCAACAGTCTCTGTCTGTCTTTGGCTCAACAGTCTCTGGCTGTCTTTGGCTCAACAGTCTCTGTCTGTCTTTGGCTCAACAGTCTCTGGCTGTCTTTGGCTCAACAGTCTCTGGCTGTCTTTGGCTCAACAGTCTTTTGCTGTTTTTGGCTCAAAAGTCTTTGGCTGTCTTTGGCTCAACAGTCTTTGGCTGTCTTTGGCTCAACAGTCTCTGGCTGTCTTTGGCTCAACAGTCTTTGGCTGTCTTTGGCTCAACAGTTTTTTGCTGTCTTCGGCTCAACAGTCTCTGGCTGTCTTTGGCTCAACAGTCTCTGGCTGTCCTTGGCTCAACAGTATTTGACTCAACAGTCTTTGGCTCAACAGTCTTTTGCTGTCTTTGGCTCAAAAGTCTTTGGCTGTCTTTGGCTCAACAGTCTCTGGCTGTCTTTGGCTCAACAGTCTCTGGCTGTCTTTGGCTCAACAGTCTTTGGCTCAACAGTCTTTTGCTGTCTTTGGCTCAAAAGTCTCTGGCTGTCTTTGGCTCAACAGTCTCTGGCTTTCTTTGGCTCAACAGTCTTTGGCTCAACAGTCTTTTGCTGTCTTTGGCTCAAAAGTCTTTGGCTCAACAGTCTTTGGCTCAACAGCCTTTGGCTCAACAGTCTCTGGCTCAACAGTCTTTGGCTGTCTCTGGCTCAACAGTCTTTGGCTATCTTTGGCTCAAAAGTCTTTGGCTGTCTTTGGCTCAAAGGTCTTTGGCTGTCTTTGGCTCAACAGTCTTTTGCTGTCTTTGGCTCAACAGTATTTTGCTGTCTTTGGCTCAACAGTCTTTGGCTCAACAGTCTTTTGCTGTCTTTGGCTCAAATGTCTCTGGCTGTCTTTGGCTCAAAGGTCTTTGGCTGTCTTTGGCTCAAGTCTTTGGCTGTCTTTGGCTCAACAGTCTTTTGCTGTCTTTGGCTCAACAGTCTTTGGCTGTCTTTGGCTCAACAGTCTTTGGCTGTCTTTGGCTCAACAGTCTTTTGCTGTCTTTGGCTCAACAGTCTTTGGCTGTCTTTGGCTCAACAGTCTTTGGCTGTCTTTGGCTCAACAGTCTTTTGCTGTCTTTGGCTCAAAAGTCTTTGGCTCAACAGTCTTTGGCTGCCCTTGGCTCAACAGTCTTTGGCTGTCTTTGGCTCAACAGTCTCTGGCTGTCTTTGGCTCAACAGTCTCTGGCTGTCTTTGGCTCAACAGTCTCTGGCTGTCTTTGGATCAACAGTCTTTGGCTGTCTTTGGCTCAACACCGTGATATACATACCAAGATGGTTGAATAGATAAAGACTTCACCTGAAGACCCATAGTATCTTATTCTTCCCTCTTCTTTCTCTCTCATAAAGGATGGTGGGTGCACTTGCCCAGGTGACGTCTCCAAGGCTTTTGGTGAGTTTTATAGCAGTAGAATGTAACATTTCAACTCACAGAGCATACAGTGCTTACTTGAATCAGACTACAGAGACTCTACAGCCAGTGTTGTAGTACTCAGGTCCAGGACTCGGACTCAAGTACTACAACACATTTTCAGGGCTAGTGACTGGACTTGGACTCAACCACTGGTGACTCGGACTTGGACTCAACCACTGGTGACTCAGACTTGGACTCAACCACTGGTGACTCAGACTTGGACTCAACCACTGGTGACTCGGACTTGGACTCAACCATTTATGACTCAGACTTGGCTTCTAGTGCCTTGTATTTGCACTTTGGGCTGGATAAGCTACTATGATAAGTAGAATATTAGCAGCACTGGGTGCGCAGAGCAGCGAGGGTTCCGTTCTCTAACAGTGGGAAGGAAGCGCCACACACAACCTACGTCAGCTGGTGAGCCGCGGGGGAGCAAGCGATGAGTGTGGGCAGACAAGCAGGCAGGCTCTGCTAGACATCGCGTCAGCGACTCTCTTACTTCTCCATAAGCGCCAGTCACTAGCCTACTATTTAGCTTTGCCTGGTTATGAAACACTAACTGCTTTACGAAATGTAAAACAATGATAGTATTGAGTTTAATAGTAAAACAACAGTCTAGCTCTTTGTCTCTTTCTCTCCTTGAATATAGAAAAGTGCATTTGTTGTCTCATGCTAACCTCACACTTTCCCCCCTGCAGCCCATAGCCAGGTTCTGACAACCCTGCTATCAATAATGAGTCGTTAGGATGTCACCGGGGCGTTTTAAAATGGTCGCCTAAAGTTGTCAGGATGTTGTGTCATGGTCCCCTGGAGGTTTTGTCTAGTTCCCAGGATTGTCCGACCCCAGCTGGGTTCTTAGGACGTCGTGTGATGGTCCCAAGGGAATGTGTCTGACCCTGGGTTTTCTCAGCTGTGGTTGTGTGTGACTGACAGGCGCGGGGGCGGACTTTGTGATGCTGGGTGGAATGCTGGCTGGCCACTCAGAGAGCGGGGGCGAGGTCATCGAGAAGAACGGGAAGAAGTACAAGCTGTTCTACGGCATGAGCTCCGACACGGCCATGAAGAGACACGCCGGGGGCGTGGCCGAGTACAGGTCAGAGATGTTACTGAGATGTTACTCAATATTGGACTATAAATTGTGCCTTCCTGTATTTTACTTATGTTAAAGTGTTTGTTCTATTCTACTGAGACATTTACTTTATGTTTGTTCTCTTATCTTTTCTTATTTCTTATTGTTGTATTGGTAAGAAGGACCCTGCAAGTAAGCATTTGGTTAGATGGTGTATACCATGTGTATCCTGTACACACAGTACCAGTCAAAAGTTTTAGAACACCTACTCATTCCAGGGTTTTTCTTTATTTTGACTATTTTCTACATTCTATAATAATAGTGAAGACATCAAAACTATAAAATAACACATATGGAATCATGTAGTAACCAAAAAAGGGTTAAACAAATCACAATATGTTTTTGATTCTTCAAAGTAGCCACCCTTTGCCTAGATGACAGCTTTGCACACTCTTGGCATTCTCTAATAAAAAGAATATTAGTCAAAGTTGAAGCATCAATACTAGTCTATATACCACGTACGTACTCATGGAACTAAAAGTAGCTACGCAAAATAGCGTTGGGTAGAAGAAATATGCAGACGTGTGCATCCCCACAATTCCTAACTCGTCGTATACATACATTAGGCTTAAGAGTTCACTGAAACGTTCCCTCTTCTTCTCCCAGGGCCTCTGAGGGGAAGACGGTGGAGGTGGTCTACAAGGGTCCCGTGGACGTAACCATACGCGACGTCCTGGGTGGGGTCCGCTCCACCTGCACCTACGTGGGTGCAGGGAAGCTCAAGGAGCTCAGCCGCAGGACCACCTTCATCAGGGTCACCCAGCAGCTCAACACCGTCTTTGGGAACGATAACTAGGCGAGGTCCAGGCTGGTTCCTGGGCGTAACAGGGTCGGGGGGGGGGGGTTTGTTTGCTGCCTGCCCCTGTCACATGGATGCTATTACACATACTGCACACACACACACACACACAGAGAAACATACACACACAGAAACAGACAATACTGTAACCATTGATAGTAAGAATCTGTCATTTGAGAAACGTAAACCTTGGATAAGTGTTCGGTTGCCAAATCAAAACCTTTTTAGGTGACACTATCAAAACAATCCCTTATCTAAGAGTTTATCTAAGGTTTGATATTTTAGACATATTTGGCTTTTTTCCCGGTAAATTACCAGAAATGGACATTTCTTTGATAATAAGTGAGCCGAGGATTGTTGTGTTACTTCGGGGTGTATTTTTTGTCTTGCTCAATCATTCCCATTCAGCTCTGCAGGCCTTGAGTGCAGGCTTCCTTCCTCTCTCTGTCCATTATTATCTACCAAGTCCTAGAATCTCTCTCTTTCTCTCTCTCTACATCCCCTCTTTCTCCTAACACTTCTATGCACGTCACCGCCATGCTATATGAAAGCCATATGCAAAACAATGGATGTAGAGTATTTCACTTTATGAAGTATTTACTATATCAAGAGTACAGGTAAAGTTTATTCCGAAAACATAGTTTTTATTATTTTAGATATATTCAATAGATGAACATATTCCTTGTAATTACCAATATTGAAGATTTTTATGTTAAGATATTTCTGGTTATTTAACTTAATCCTTTTCAAACTCACTTAAATAAATATATATTGACCTTGAATGATTTGCAAAAGTGTTAGATGATATCGTATTCCAGTCTTTTCCCCCCATATGTTGTTCTCATGGGGACCAAATATTAAAGCGAGGAGGGAAAAGATATAGAGTGAAACTACTGACAAACTGTTTCATGTACTGTACAGCTACAGTATAAACTCAAGTCAGTCAAATTACACCCAGTATGTTGAGGGGAAACTGGTGGAATACAGAATGTGTTCAAAGTATGTTCTTAAAGTAGGCTGAGGGAGACAGGACAGCTTTGAGTGTTACCTTGACCTACATGTTGAGTTCCCCAATTTCTCAATATTTTATATAGTCAGAGACTAAAATGTCCATGCAAGCAACATTTCACATGATTGTACTGTTACTTTGAGAAAATGTTGTTTCTGTCTATGCATTATTCTGTACTTGTAACTGACTAGTTTTCCATATGGCGGTATATTTACTTTACTTCACTGTGTTTTGGAGGATAATTCCATTTGATATGTATCTGGTTTTAGTCAAACGTGTTATGCAGGTTTTATGGCACTTTTCTTCAGTCTTCTCACTTCTGACCAATAAAGAGCATTCCATATGATTTGTGTCGTTTATTTGTTCATTTTAACATTGAATCTCAACATGACAATTAAAGATCCACACATTTATACAATATAGAGTACAGATATCAATTGCACTCTGTTTGTGTACCAGCTCATGTCATGAATCCCAATGTATTTAGATTTTGTAAGCTAGACATTTTTTTTTATAACTGGACAGAAACATCAGCATTAACATTCAGTCAACTGACTATTTACATGAAAGTTCTTGGAACAGTGGGACAACATTATGATAGTTAGGTAACTTGACCAGCAGGGGGAGACAAAGTCCTGCCTTGCATGTTAAACCCAAATCCAGCCACTGTGAGTCCAAATCACAGCACAACAGCATTGGAATATGCATATAATGTGGGAATGTGAAAACTTTGTGGTCACAAGTTGCCATCTCTGTAACGAACATAGTTGGGCCACCATCCCATGTCTCCCGAATATCTTATTACGAAACAATAATTCTTCACTGACTATCATAGTACACCAGAAACCAGTGTGATTGTCTGGACTGACTGCAGCAAAAATAATGTTAGTTACCAGATGGAAGCCTCCACATAAGCTCTGAATAACTCAATGTCTACTACATTTCCTTGACATCTTTTCACTAGAACTTTCCACAGCCCGTGTGAACAGAGCCAAGGAAATTACAGTTGATACTATCAACAGGTAATGTAATGTAATAATGTGTAAATTCATTCAATGTATTTTTAATATCTGTATTGAATATATATATTGATGTATGCAACCTGACTTAATGAATGTGTGCCAAATGTAAAAACATAAGATGAGTGATACACATGTTTTTTTTAATGAATAGGTATGTCCACAACACGAGCCGGGAGGAGAGGCTTATGTTGATATATGTCCACAATTAGATATGTCCACAATAATTTTTTAACACTAGCCAGGATTCAAACCAAAAATGGTTCTTCGAAGGGTTCTTTTTTCTAAGACTGTAGACATTACACCAGCTCACAGAACACCCCCATATACGACGTACCGATAACCCTCTTACATGTGAACATGGGACCCTGTAATACTGTGCCTGCTGGGTCTTGGGTTGATCATGGACCGCTCTACATGGGCACCTCCACTGCTGCTCTGGCTGAATGTTCGCTCCATAGAGACCGTACCCCCCACTGCTGCTCTGGCTGAATGTTCGCTCCATAGAGACCGTACCCCCTACTGCTGCTCTGGCTGAATGTTCGCTCCATAGAGACCATACCCCCTACTGCTGCTCTGGCTGAATGTTCACTAAATAGAGACCGTACCCCCCACTGCTGCTCTGGCTGAATGTTCGCTCCATAGAGACCGTACCCCCCACTGCTGCTCTGGCTGAATGTTCGCTCCATAGAGACCGTACCCCCCACTGCTGCTCTGGCTGAATGTTCGCTCCATAGAGGCCGTACCCCCCACTGCTGCTCTGGCTGAATGTTCGCTCCATAGAGACCATACCCCCTACTGCTGCTCTGGCTGAATGTTCGCTCCATAGAGACCGTACCCCCCACTGCTGCTCTGGATGAATGTTCGCTCCATAGAGACCGTACCCCCCACTGCTGCTCTGGCTGAATGTTCGCTCCATAGAGACCGTACCCCCTACTGATGCTCTGGCTGAATGTTCGCTCCATAGAGACCGTACCCCCTACTGCTGCTCTGGCTGAATGTTCGCTCCATAGAGACCGTACCCCCCACTGCTGCTCTGGCTGAATGTTCGCTCCATAGAGACCGTACCCCCCACTGCTGCTCTGGCTAAATGTTCGCTCCATAGAGACCGTACCCCCCACTGCTGCTCTGGCTGAATGTTCGCTCCATAGAGACCGTACCCCCCACTGCTGCTCTGGCTGAATGTTCGCTCCGTAGAGACCGTACCCCCCACTGCTGCTCTGGCTGAATGTTCGCTCCATAGAGACCGTACCCCCCACTGCTGCTCTGGCTGAATGTTCGCTCCATAGAGACCGTACCCCCCACTGCTGCTCTGGCTGAATGTTCGCTCCGTAGAGACCGTACCCCCTACTGCTGCTCTGGCTGAATGTTCGCTCCATAGAGACCGTACCCCCTACTGCTGCTCTGGCTGAATGTTCGCTCCATAGAGACCATACCCCCTACTGCTGCTCTGGCTGAATGTTCGCTCCATAGAGACCATACCCCCTACTGCTGCTCTGGCTGAATGTTCGCTCCATAGAGACCATACCCCCTACTGCTGCTCTGGCTGAATGTTCGCTCCATAGAGACCATACCCCCTACTGCTGCTCTGGCTGAATGTTCGCTCCATAGAGACCGCACCCCCCACTGCTGCTCTGGTTGACTGTACTCTCTATACTGTCTGGCTCTGGCTGGGCTACTTCCTGTTCCCAGGGTGACAAAGGGAGTTAGGTCACCCTGATGATGCCGGATCTCCATTCTGTGCAGTTCCGTCCTCTGGTGATATCTGCCCCTGCTGTAGAAGGACAGGGATGGTGGGTTGGAGGTTTTGTCCCAGAATACTTCTAATTCTATGGGACGGGGTATTGTTTCAGGTTGAGCTGCAGTTTTCCCAGGAAGATAGATACACCTAGAATAAACTTGTGCCTGTGGAGTTTTATCTGTATAGGTCATCCCATCACTACGCCTAATACTCTCATAGTACAGGAGCTTTCCTCCGCTCTGCTGTACCTCCTGGACCAGCTTGTCCCAGTCGGCCCCGGGCTCCAGACCCTTCCTCAGATCCACAGTATGGCCCTTCTCCACAGCCAGGGGCACCCCTGCGTAACACAGGAGGAAGCGGAAGGAGTCCCCCGCTGACAGGGCAGCCTACATGGTTCTCTTGAAGGTCTTGATGGACTTTATGCGAGCTGAGACGGAATTCTGTCACTGGTCAGGGCGATGTCACGCAGGGTGGACACTCCCTCGATGAGCTGGACACTGTAGCTAGCCAACCTCTCCCTCCATGCAATCAGTATTTCACATTATTGTACTTTACTGGGTATTCAGTTACTTTGTGAGAATGTTGGCTCTGTTGGTGCATTTTTATGTTAAGGTGTGTAACTGACTAGTTTTCACTACGCCGGTATATTTACTTTACTTCATAGTGCTTTCTAAGATTATCCCATTTGATATGTTTCGCTTTAAGTAAAAAGTGTTATGTCTTTCTAAACATTATTTTTGGTTGTGTCAGTCCTGTCAGTTCTGACCAATAAAGAGCACATGATTTGTGTTTTAGAGTTGGTTTATTTTTCCCTTTTAACATTAAATATCAACAGGACAAGTAAAGATCCACACATTTATACAAAATACATTACAGATATTAATTGTACTGTTTGTTAAAATGTTAAGATTTTTTTAAACCTTTATTTCACTAGGCAAGTCAGTTAGGAACAAATTCTTATTTACAATTACAGCCTAGGAACAGTAGGTTAACTGCCTTGTTCAGGGGCAGAACGACAGATTTCTACCTTGTCAACTATGGGACTCAATCCACCAACCTTTCAGGTTACTGGCCCAACGCTCTAAACACTAGGCTACCTGCCACCAAATGTACTTCTCAGACCTGTCTGGAAATGACCCAGTTGAAAATATCTGAACAGAAACATCAGCATTTACAATCAATCAACTGAATATTTACATGATTTATTGTACAATAATGAGGTCAGAAAAATGTGATTAAGGGACATGAAAGGTGGAAGTTCTTGGAACATTGGGACAACGTTGTGATAAGTGGCTGACTTGAGTTACAGGGGGAGACAAAGTCCTGCCTTGCATGTAAACTCAAATCCAACCAGTGAGTCCAACACACATTAGAATCCTACAGTACCAACAACAACAACACACTAGTGGAGATCCAAACTGAACTCAATACACTTAAGACACAGCCTACATTACACAAGCTGACAAAACACCTCTATATATGGCATACCGATAACCCTCTCACACTTTCACTCAGAAGCCTGGTAAGTGATGGATTTTACACGAGCTGAGACAGAACTCTGGATGCTTGTCAGGGTGATGTCTCGCAGGGCGGACACTCCCTCAATGAGCCGGATACTGGAGCTAGCCAATCTCTCCCTCTGCTCCTTATCCCACCTCCCTAGTTCCAGGCTCTGGCTCTCTCTCTTGGCCAAAGCCTTCTGCTCCTCCTTCAACTTCTCACTCAGCTCTTTGTGTGCCTTAGTAGGCAGAGTCTTCATGTTGTGGATGCGATGCTGGTCCTCGATAGCGCACTGGTTAGGTCGTCCAAGCAGTAGTACTTGAAAATCTTACCATGGTGGGGGCATTTGGTGGCCAACCCAACTCCGCCAGCCCCCGGTGCTATGGGTTCAGTCAGGGTATGTGTCTGCAGCAGAAATGGGACTGAAAGGTGTGGCTCCAAGTGCTGGACACACATGGACATTTCACAGTTGATGCAAGTCTTCAGTGCTGGCTTCCTGTCTTCTGTACATAAGACACAAACAATGGCCATAACCTCCGATGGAGCCTCAGACATGTCCAATTCTGTGAACGCTGGTTCGGTTGAAGCTACCCCAAAAAACGGTGGTAGGAAATGGGTGCTTTGCGTGGGCGTTGTCCTTAATGTTTTCATGTTCAAAGAATCCCTCTTCCCACCCGCTTTTAATCTTGCTGACAATAAACCAACACTAATTTCAAACTCGTTGGCCACTATAATGTTTCTAATCTAAATGTTTTAACGGCCGGTCAGATTGCTTTTGTTCACTCTTGGTCTCTGGTCTGTTCTGCTTTTGAGGCTACTTCTAGTTAGACCTTGTTCACCATTTACTTTTATGGTGTTGACCTAGGGGATATAATCATTATTAACAGGATGGTATGAGATAAGCCAAAGCAGAATTGCGTGAACTTTGGACTTGGTAGCCATAGTAGCCTACTCTACCTGAGACACAGACAGTAACAGTATGCCTACTAACAGAATCTCAATGCAATCAGTATTTCACAATAATGCACTTTACTGGGTATTCAGTGACTTTGTGAGAATGTTGTCCTTTTCAGGGCTACTTTCCAAATTCCCTACAGTATGTTCTTAAGGTAGGCTAAAAAGCTCCCGAGTGGCGCAGCGGTCTAAGGCACTTCATTTTAATCTCAGTGCAAGAGGTGTCACTACAGTCCTTGGTTCAAATCCAGGCTGTATCACATCTGGCTGTGAGTGGGAGTCCCATAGGGTGGTGCACAATTGGCCCAGTGTTACCGGGGTAAGCCGTCATTGTCAAAAGTATTTGTTCTTAACTGACTTGCCTAGTTAAATGTCACGTTCTGACCTTAGTTCCTTTGTTTTTGTCTTTGTTTTAGTATGGTCAGGGCGTGAGTTGGGGTGGGCAGTCTATGTTTGTTTTTCTATGTTGGTTTTTGAGTTCGGCCTAGTAGGGTTCTCAATCAGAGGCAGCTGTCAATTGTTGTCCCTGATTGAGAATCATACTTAGGTAGCCTGGGTTTCACTTTTGGTTTGTGGGTGTTTGTTTCCGTGTGAGTGTTTGGGCCACACGGTACTGTTTCTGTTTTGGTAAATTCACGTTGTCATTTATTGTTTAGTGTTCTGAGTTTTAATTAAACATCATCATGAACACGTACCACGCTGCACTTTGGTCCTCCTCTCTTTCTCCCGACGACAACCCTTACATTAAATAAGATAAAGAGGTGAGGAAGACACATCATGCCACGACTTCCGCCGAAGTCGGCTCCTCTCCTTGTTCGAGCGTCGTTTGGCGGTCGACGTCACCGGCTTTCTAGCCATCGCCTCTCCATTTTTCATGTATTCATTTGTTTTGTCTTGTTCCCTGCACACCTGGTTTTCATTCCCCATTCAATCTACAAGTATTTAATTCTCTGTTCCCCATCATGTCTTTGTGTAAGATTGTTTGTGTTAGGTGTTTGTTGTTGACGCGCAAGACTGGTTTGTTTTTTCGGTGGTATTTCATGAAGATGTTTATTGTTAAACATAATTCTTGTGACTGTTTTGCGCGTTGTGCACTTTTGCCTCAATAAAGTGTGCACCTGTTTCACAAATCTCTGCTCTCCTGCACCTGACTTCGCTTTATATATTTTGCTTTTAGTAAAACGTGTTATACCGTTTCCAAGCCTTCTTTTTTGTTGTGTCAGTTCTGACCAGCACCTCCACTGCTGCTCTGGTTGACTGTACTCTCTACTGTCAGGCTCCGGCTGGGCTACTTCCTGTTTCCAGGGTGTCAAAGGGAGTTAGGTCATGATGGAGTTTAAGCGAGCTGAGACAAAACTCTGGGCACTTGTCAGGGTGATGTCGCACAGGGCGGACACTCCCTCAATGAGCCGGACACTGGAGCTAGCCAACTTCTCCCTCTGCTCCTTATCCCACCTCCCTAGTTCCAGGCTCTGGCTCTCTCTCTTGGCCAAGGCCTTCTGCTCCTGCTTCAACTTCTCCCTCAGCTCTTTGTGTGCCTTAGTAGGCAGGGTCTTCATGTTGTGGATGCGATGCTGGTCGTCGATGGCGCAGGACATGCACGCACTGGTTAGGTCGTTCAAGCAGTATTTACCATATCAAGAGTACAGGTCAAGTTTATCCCAAAATCCCAAATGGATCCCAAATGTTTTAGATGGTATTGTATTAGTCTTTTTTTCCCACTAGCTAGTTAGTTGTGTTATTTTCATGCGGACCAAATATTAAAGCTAGGATGGAATAAATAGAGTGAAACTACTGTCAAACATCTGTTTCATGCTCTGTAGAGACACACTAGTACCTCAGTCAAATTATTGAGGGAAAACTGATGGGGAATACAGAATGTGTTCAAATGATGTTATGCTAAAGAGGTGAGGGAGACAGGACAGCCTTGAGTTACCTTGACTTACTGTTGATTTCACACTTTTCTCAACATTTTATATAGTCAATGACTATATAAAATGTCTATGCAAACAGCATTTCACATTATTGTACTTGACTGTGTCAGTTATTTTGAGAGAATGTTGTTTCTGTCTATGCATTGTTCTGTACTTGTAACTGACTCATTTTCCCAATGGAGGTATATTCACTTTACTTCACAGTGTTTTGGAGGATAATTCCATTTTATATGTGTCTTGTTTTGCACACTTTGTACAAAATAATAAAATGCAGTACTACAGGATATTTCTTAACGTAGCTCTTTATTAGCTAGCTATAACTGACATGTTCACGTATCGCCAACCAGGATCCAACTGCCGATGACCTAACCATGTGGGTGGTCTTAACCAATCATAGCACAGTATGATATGGCGGTAAAATGCATTCAATTACAATTCAGTATGTTTACACATATGAATATTACACCCCCCCTTCTTTTAAAACAAAATAAAAATGTTTGCATATTCTAAGGGTTTCTTTTGATACATGCTCTGTAGTTTGAACTCAAGGTAAGTAACCATTTATATTGTATACTACACCAACTGAATCAACATAGACTCTGAACAATAATCCAACATACTGTTACTTTTCAAACAAGGGATTCTCAGCAACTCAGCTTTCACTGTAGAAATAACATCTTAACATTTCAAACAAATACAAAACATTTCAAGTGAACTTTCAATAACAAGTTTACAGTCTGGAACTCTTTTAGGGCAGCGATCCGCCTACACCCTTTGACATGTCACAGGTCAAGGACAGCTCTGGGCTTGACCTCTCTTCCTGACCTTGTGCGATATGATGCTGAGCATGCTTCTGTGTCAGTCAACAGCTCTTGTGGTGTTGCAGGTAAGTATGGTGTATGTTGTGCTGTGTGTGTGTTTAGTCCATCACGTTCTCTTTCAGGGGAACAGTTCATCTCATCAGTGTGTTGTTCTTTTCTGTTCAGTAGGTGACGACGATTGCGGCGGTACACCGCTCCTTCTGCGGTGCGGACGTGATATGAACGCTCAGTGTCAGCTGGCTGGATGACGACTGCTGGCTTCCAGAGGCCATGCTCCTGGATTCTAATTGACTCTCCATCGATTAGTGGTGGCAGTGGTCTAGCTGACTTGTCGTAGTATCGCTTTTGTTGTTGTTGTCTCTGTGTACGTTTTCCATGCATTTCCTTGTAGTTGACGACCTCAGGTTGCAGCTGCTGGTTGGTGCTGGGAAGTATTGAGCGAAGTCTGCGGCTTTGGTGAAGTCACAGCTGGGCAGGTGATTTGAAGTTGTCAACTGGAGTGTTGCGGTATTCAAGGAGACTGAGGTAGGGGTCTCTTGTCTGCTTTTGCTTTGTCCATGAGTGATTTATCAATCTGCACAGATTTTTCAGCAAGGCCATTACTTTGAGGGTAATGTGGGCTTGTGGTGACGTGTAAACTCCCATGCTTTTGTGAAGGATTCAAACTCATTTGATTTGTAACAGGGGCCATTGTCATATATTAAAGTCTCTACAATGCCATGCCTGGCAAAGGCTGCTTTCAGTTTGTGTATCACAGCTGCAGATGTGGTGCTGTGAAGCTTGTCGAGTTCGAAGTATCTGCTGTAGTAGTCCACTGTTACGATGCAGTCCTCGTTGTTCCAAGTGAACAGATCGGTTGCCACAACCTGCCAAGGTCGGTCTGGGATACAGTGAGGTAACATTGTCTCTTTGGTGTTTGAGGGGCGTCGTTCAAGACATATGGCACATTTACCAACAAATGTCCCGTGCTCTCTGTTTGCACTTTTCCATGCCCATGTGTACAGCATGGATCTTTGTCAAAATCTCTTCTCTGAGACTGGTAGGGATAATGATTTTCTCTCCTTTGAAAATTATTCCGTTGATCTGTGATAGTTCATCACGATGGTTCCAGGATTCTGAGACGCTCTGAGGGCATTTTCTCCTCTCCTCAGGCCATCCATCCTGTATGACTTTCCTCAGCTGTGCGAGTTGTGAGTCCTTTTCTGTTTCTGCTTGGATCTCCTTCAGTTTTGTGTCACTAACTGGTAAGTTGCTGTACACCATGTGCACTTGCATGTCCATGCCTTCACTGAGGCTGCTGTCCTTATAGGTAAGAAACTTCCTGGAGAGTGTGTCTGCGACAGGGATGTCTTTGCCTGGACAGTGAGTGATTGTGAAGTCGTATTTTTGTAGTTGAAGGATCATTCTCTGTAGCCTTGGCGGGGCTGCGGCTAGTGGTTTCCTCATAATTGACTCAAGGGGTTTGTGGTCGGATTCCACAATGACTTGTCGTCCATATACAGTATGTACTGATGGAAATGTTTACATCCGAACAGAATGGCGTAGAGCTCCTTTTCGATTTGAGCGTAGTTGATTTCACAGTCTGTGAGAGATTTGGAAGCGTAGCCGATGAGCTTTTTTTCTTGCAGTAGCGCTGCACCTAGTCCATACTTTGACGCGTCCACTTGGAGTCTGAGCTCTTTGTCGGGGTTGTAGTAGGCAAGGATTGGTCCTGGTTCTCTCGTGATCAAGTCTTTCACATTCTGGAAAGCAATGTCGTGTTGCTTGTCCCAGAGAAACTCACTGGACTGCTTTAGCAGTTGACGCAGGGGTGCATTAGCATTGGAGAGGCTGGGTGCGAACTTGGCTAAGTAGTTGACCATGCTAAGCACAGTTTCCAGCTCTGCACGGTTCTTTGGTGGCTCCATTTCTTTTATGGCTAAGATCTTCTGTGGATCTGGCTTGATTCCAGTCGCTGTGAGAAGATGTCCGAAGTAGCTGACCTCTGTAGTGCCGACTGTGCTCTTTTCAGGGTTGAGCCGGACTCCTCTCTCGTGGGACCTTTGCAGCATCGCGCGGAGGTTTCGGTCGTGCTCCTCTTTGGTTCGACCATAGACAAGGATTTCGTCCACAATTGCCACAACTCTGTCGAGGCCTTCATACACTTCGTCGATCTTTCGCTGAAACTAGTCTTGGGCTGAGATAATCCCAAAAGGCAGGCGACGGAACCTGTAGCGTCCGAACGGTGTGTTGAATGTTGTGAGCTTAGATGACTCTTCTGTGAGCTTGATAACCCAGTTGTAGCCTGATCTAGCGTCCATGACACTGAAGTAGTGTGCTCCTGCTAGCTTGTGTGTGATGCCATCTAGCGTCGATAAAGGATAACGGGGCCGTTTGATAGCCTTGTTCAAGTCTCTTGGGTCGAGACATGCTCTGAGCTTGCCTGTGCGTGGTTTAAATCAAATCAAATCAAATCAAATTGTATTTGTCACATACACATGGTTAGCAGATGTTAATGCGAGTGTAGCGAAATGCTTGAGCTTCTAGTTCCGACAATGCAGTAATAACCAACAAGTAATCTAACTAACAATTCCAAAACTACTGTCTTATACACAGTGTAAGGGGATAAAGAATATGTACATAAAGATATATGGATGAGTGATGGTACAGAGCAGCATAGCAAGATACAGTAGATGGTATCGAGTACAGTATATACATATGAGATGAGTATGTAAACAAAGTGGCATAGTTAAAGTGGCTAGTGATACATGTATTACATAGGAATGCAGTAGATGATATAGAGTACAGTATATACGTAGACATATGAGATGAATAATGTAGGGTATGTAAACATTATATTAGGTAGCATTGTTTAAAGTGGCTAGTGATATATTTTACATCATTTCCCATCAATTCCCATTATTAAAGTGGCTGGAGTTGAGTCAGTGTGTTGGCAGCAGCCACTCAATGTTAGTGGTGGCTGTTTAACAGTCTGATGGCCTTGAGATAGAAGCTGTTTTTCAGTCTCTCGGTCCCAGCTTTGATGCACCTGTACTGACCTCGCCTTCTGGATGTTAGCGGGGTGAACAGGCAATGGCTCGGGTGGTTGTTGTCCTTGATGATCTTTATGGCCTTCCTGTAACATCGGGTGGTGTAGGTGTCCTGGAGGGCAGGTAGTTTTCCCCCGGTGATGCGTTGTGCAGACCTCACTACCCTCTGGAGAGCCTTACGGTTGTGGGCGGAGCAGTTGCCGTACCAGGCCCGACAGCCCGACAGGATGCTCTCGATTGTGCATCTGTAGAAGTTTGTGAGTGCTTTTGGTGACAAGCCAAATTTCTTCAGCCTCCTGAGGAGATGCTGTCTGTGTGAGTGGACCAATTCAGTTTGTCTGTGATGTGTATGCCGAGGAACTTAAAACTTACTACCCTCTCCACTACTGTTCCATCGATGTGGATAGGGGGGTGTTCCCTCTGCTGTTTCCTGAAGTCCACAATCATCTCCTTAGTTTTGTTGACGTTGAGTGTGAGGTTATTTTCCTGACACCACACTCCGAGGGCCCTCACCTCCTCCCTGTAGGCCGTCTCGTCGTTGTTGGTAATCAAGCCTACCACTGTTGTGTCGTCCGCAAACTTGATGATTGAGTTGGAGGCGTGCGTGGCCACGCAGTCGTGGGTGAACAGGGAGTACAGGAGAGGGCTCAGAACGCACCCATGTGGGGCCCCAGTGTTGAGGATCAGCGGGGTGGAGATGTTGTTGCCTACCCTCACCACCTGGGGGCGGCCCGTCAGGAAGTCCAATACCCAGTTGCACAGGGCGGGGTCGAGACCCAGGGTCTCGAGCTTGATGACGAGCTTGGAGGGTACTATGGTGTTGAATGCCGAGCTGTAGTCAATGAACAGCATTCTCACATAGGTATTCCTCTTGTCCAGATGGGTTAGGGCAGTGTGCAGTGTGGTTGATATTGCATCGTCTGTGGACCTATTTGGGCGGTAAGCAAATTGGAGTGGGTCTAGGGTGTCAGGTAGGGTGGAGGAGATATGGTCCTTGACTAGTCTCTCAAAGCACTTCATGATGACGGAAGTGAGTGCTACGGGGCGGTAGTCGTTTAGCTCAGTTACCTTAGCTTTCTTGGGAACAGGAACAATGGTGGCCCTCTTGAAGCATGTGGGAACAGCAGACTGGTATAGGGATTGATTGAATATGTCCGTAAACACACCGGCCAGCTGGTCTGCGCATGCTCTGAGGGCGCGGCTGGGGATGCCGTCTGGGCCTGCAGCCCTGCGAGGGTTAACATGTTTAAATGTTTTACTCACCTCGGCTGCAGTGAAGGAGAGTCCGCATGTTTTCGTTGCAGGCTGTGTCAGTGGCACTGTATTGTCCTCAAAGCGGGCAAAAAAGTAATTTAGTCTGCCTGGGAGCAAGACATCCTGGTCCGTGACTGGGCTGGTTTTCTTCTTGTAGTCCGTGATTGACTCTAGACCACCTCTTGTGTCTGAGTCGTTGAATTGAGATTCTACTTTGTATCTATACTGACGCTTAGCTTGTTTGATAGCATTGCGGAGGGAATAGCTGCACTGTTTGTATTCGGTCATGTTACCAGTCACCTTGCCCTGATTAAAAGCAGTGGTTCGCGCTTTCAGTTTCACGCGAATGCTGCCATCAATCCACGGTTTCTGGTTAGGGAATGTTTTAATCGTTGCTATGGGAACGACATCTTCAACGCACGTTCTAATGAACTCGCACACCAAATCAGCGTATTCGTCAATGTTGTTATCTGACGCAATACGAAACATATCCCAGTCCACGTGATGGAAGCAGTCTTGGAGTGTGGAATCAGCTTGGTCGGACCAGCGTTGGACAGACCTCAGCGTGGGAGCTTCTTGTTTTAGTTTCTGTCTGTAGGCAGGGATCAGCAAAATGGAGTCGTGGTCAGCTTTTCCGAAAGGAGGGCAGGGCAGGGCCTTATATGCGTTGCGGAAGTTAGAATAACAATGATCCAAGGTTTTTCCAGCCCTGGTTGCGCAATCGATATGCTGATACAATTTAGGGAGTCTTGTTTTCAGATTAGCCTTGTTAAAATCCCCAGCTACAATGAATGCAGCCTCAGGATGTATGGATTCCAGTTTGCAAAGAGTCAAATAAAGTTCGTTCAGAGCCATCGATGTGTCTGCTTGGGGGGGAATATATACGGCTGTGATTATAATCGAAGAGAATTCTCTTGGTAGATAATGCGGTCGACATTTGATTGGAATTCTAAATCAGGTGAACAGAAGGATTTGAGTTCCTGTATGTTTCTGTGATCACACCACGTCTCGTTAGCCATAAGGCATACGCCCCCGCCCCTCTTCTTACCAGAAATATGTTTGTTTCTGTCGGCGCGATGCGTGGAGAAACCCGCTGGCTGCACTGCCTCCGATAGCGTCTCTCCAGTGAGCCATGTTTCCGTGAAGCAAAGAACGTTACAGTCTCTGATGTTCCTCTGGAATGCTACCCTTGCTCGGATTTCATCAACCTTGTTGTCAAGAGACTGGACATTGGCGAGAAGAATGCTAGGGAGTGGTGCACGATGTGCCCGTCTCCGGAGTCTGACCAGAAGACCGCCTCGTTTCCCTCTTTTACGGAGTCGTTTTTTGGGGTCGCCGGCTGGGATCCATTCCGTTGTCCTGGTTGAAAGGCAGAACACAGTTTATCCACCACCACTAACGCGTTTACCCAGTCAGTCGGTTCTGTAACCTTGGTGACTATGTCAGATTGCTCCATGCTCTCCAACTGGCTAGTAATCTTGTTCTTATGTTCTACTGTCTTTCAATTCTTTATTATGTATTTTTTGAATGTCTTTCTGTTTACACACCTGTCTGTAATCTGAGCCCCTCACTGGAAGAAAAAAAAAAAAGTTTCCCACAATTATTTTTAACACTAGCCAGGATCCAAACTTCTACATGGAGCCCCAAAGAGTTCTACCTGCAACCAAAACTGGTTCTTAAAAGGTTATTCAGACAAAGAACCTTTAAAGGTTTTGAATATCAACTTTTTTTCTAAGAGTGTAGACATTACACCAGTTCACAGAACACCCCTATATACGGCGTACCGATAACTCTCTTACATGTGCACATTGGATCCTGTTGAGACACATGCTGGTGGTAGAAAGACTGCTAAGTCTGCTGAGTCTTGGGTTGATCATGGACCGCTCCACATGGGCACCCCCACTGCTGCTCTGGCTGAATGTTCGCTCCATAGAGACCGTACTCTCCATAGTGCTTTTATTGACTGTAATCTCCATACTGTCTGGCTCTGGCTGGGCTACCTCCTATTCCCAGGGTGACAAAGGGAGTTAGGTCACCCTGATGATGCTCAATCTCCATTCTGTGCAGTTCCGTCCTCTGGTGATATCTGCCCCTGCTGGACACTGTAGCTAGCCAACCTCTACCTCTGCTCCTTGTCCCACCTCCTTAGTTTCAGGCTCTGGTTCTCTCTCTCTGGGCCAAAGCCTTCTGCTCCTCCTTCAACTTCTCCCTCAGCCCTTTGTGTGCTATAGGAAGGGTCTTCATGTTGTCGACGCAATGCTGGTCCTCGATGACGCAAGACAGGCACACACTGGTTGGGTCGTCCAAGCAGTAGTACTCGAGAATCTTACCGTGGTGGGGGAATTTCGTGGACAACCCAGCTCCCTCAGCCCCCGGTGCTATGGGTTCAGCATGTGTCTGCAGCAGAAATGGGACTGAAAGGTGTGGCTCCAAATGCTGGGCACACATGGACATTTCACATTTGATGCATGTCTTCAGTGCTGGCTTCCTTTCTTCTGTACATAGGTCTCAATCAACGGCCTGGCTCTCCGGTAGCAGCAGAGCCTGGCAGACCTCAGACATGTCTTGTGAGCCCTGGATCAGTTGAAGCTGCCACAGTAAATGGTGGTGGGAATCGGGTGCTTTGCGTTGTCCTTGACCTTCGCATGCTAAAATACCTCTACCCTGGTAGCCCCTATAATGCTTCTAATCTCAACTTTTTACCTGTCAGTCCGTTTGCTTTTGTTCGCTCTGTCTCTGGTCTAATCTACGTTTGAGGCCACCTCGTGTAATATATGCATCAGTCCACCAAAAGTTCCTGGTTGCTAAAATTATAATGGTTCACTTAATTTTAGTTTGTGTAACAAAACATGCTAATCGTTGTACAATCTAAAGCATTGTAAAATATCCTTTCAATAAAATATTGTATTTTCAGCTGTCAGATGTCGCAATACGAAACCGAATGTAAAAAGATTTAAAAAACACAATTTTACAGACATTTTAGAAAAAAGGCACATAGAACAGATCTATCGCTTCTTAGACTTATTTTCAATTAGTATGAGAGATCTATACTTAACATTTCAATGTGAATTTGGTCACATCGCCCAAAAATCTGCCTTGCTATGTACATGACTGGCAATGGGTGTGTTCGAGAAGTTAGGCTAATGCAGTCGGCTACACACAAATACTGATTGAAGTCAACAGGGGAGACGCATCTGCAGCAACCGAAAGTCAGAAACAGTTTGATGCGAGTCAAATACAGATTTTTTCCATATCCAATTAGAATCTGTTATTTTTCCTGGAGTCTGATCAGCCAATAAGAATATATGAAATGGGATATTTCAAGCCACATTTCAAACCACCTACAAAGCCACCTCCAACTTTGTTTTAGAGAATTTCGCAGTATGCCCAACCGGCCTCACAACCGCAGACCACGAATAACCACGCCAGCCCAGAACCTCCACATCCGGCTTCTTCACCCATGGAATCGTCTGAGACCAGCCACCCGGAGAGCTGATGAAACTGAGGAGTATTTCTGTCTGTAATAAAGCTCTTTTGTGGGGAAAAACTGGGGTGGGCCAATACCCTCCCAGGCCAATACCCTCCCAGGCCAATACCCTCCCAGGCCCACCCACTTGAAAATGGGCCCGCGGCCGAAGAACAAGACCATGGCCCAGCTGGAGCTCCTGAGACACTTCTTCTTGACCTGCCAGTGGCCCACCAATAGGGACTGCATGAGACACCCGTTTCCACCTCAGGCAGGACATGGAGCATTGGATGAGTGGGGAGGAGGGCCTGAAAGTCCTGGCACAGATCAGGGAGAAGCAGAGGCTCCGGGAGAGGGACCAGTTGATGACTGGAGACAGATCCATCAGAGTCCACCATGCTGATGTTGTGTTCCGTGACTCGTGGTGCTGATGGGGTGGCTGGTATGGAGGAGGGAGCAGAGGGGTGGAAACTTGTGAATGTCGTGAGGCAGAAGTGACCCCTGGGGCTGACTTGGGGTACATCTCAAAAGTGTAAAGATTCTTCCTCTCCTTGTTTTGTTCTCTCCTTTGCGAGCACTGATCTGGCATGACCTAACAGGTGAAAAGACATGTTGAAACTTGAAAGCCTATCTTAACCTTTTATCTGTTTGCGGTGATGATGGAAATAGAAGCCTTGAGTATTGAGACACTCCCCTGCTATAATGTTACTGGAAATGTCTGGAGGGTGCTACAGGTCAAGCTGATCCCGAATTAAAACCATCAATTTGTATTATTTTAGATAGATTCAACAGATCAAAATATTCATTATAATGAGCAATATTGAAGATTTTTATGTTAAAATATTTCTGGTTATTTAAATTAATCCTTTTCAAACTCACCCTTAATAATTATATATTGCCTTTAATGATTTGCCACTAGTACCCCTGTCAATCAAATGACACACTGTGGGAGAATGTCAGTTGCAGTCCTTGGTTCCTCCAGTCTGCTCTACTTCTCAAAACCAATTGTATGAAAAGGTCAGAGGGGCAGGAAACTGTTGGTGGAATACAGAATGTGTTCAAAGTATGTTCTTAAAATAGGCAAAAGAGGTGAGGGAGACAGGACAGCTTTGAGTGTTACCTTGACTTCACACTTTTCTCAATATTTTATGTAGTCAGAGACTATATAAAATGTCCATGCAATCAGCATTTCACATTAGTGTACTTGACTGTGTAAGGGAACATTTTATGGTCAGAAGAGATAGCCTTGAATTGTACATTATGACTGTCCTCTCACTCTATCTTGGTTCGTGCAGATGACTATGACCACCTCCTCAGACCAAATGCCCAGAATATGTTCTGGAAGTTAAGATAGGAGACATGTTCAGTTTCTTAGGAAACTGAGCCTGCGCAATAACAGCCAGTCACCTGCAGGAACCAACCCTATGAACCATGCCTACGTAGCTTTTTTTGTGTAGCAGAAAATAAGAGAACTGAAGGGACCACCCTGGAGGAACTTGTGGCAGACTTGTAGTTTGTATGTGTTTGTTGTAACTTCTCCAGTTAACTGATAAAAAAAAGAGTGATTCATTTCATATTGACTTCAGGTGTCCCTGGTGTTGAATTTCCAACACAACTGTGTATTCAATTACTTTGCGAGAATGTTGTTTCGGTCTATGCATTATTCTGTACTTGTAACTGACTAGTTTTCCATATGGCGGTATATTTACTTAACTTCACTGTGTTTTGGAAGATAATTCCATTTGATATGTATCTGGTTTTAGTCAAACGTGTTATGCAGGTTTTATGGCACTTTTCTTCAGTCTTCTCACTTCTGACCAATAAAGAGCATTCCATATGATTTGTGCTTTAGAGTTCATTGTTTATTTTTCATAATTTTAACATTAAATCTCAACATGAAAATTAAAGATCCACCCATTTATACAAAATACAGTACAGATATTAATTGTACTGTTTGTTAAAATGTCAAACTGTTAAGAAATTCAGGATGTAATTAGACCTGTTTGACCTGTTAATTACCCAGTTGAAAATATCTGAACAGAAACATCAGCATTAACATTAAATCAACTGACTATTTACATGATTTATTGTACAATAATATATCAACCATACTCTGTTGTGTACTATCTCATGTCATTTCATAATTGACAATGTATAAAAATGTTGTAAGCTATAAGAAAATAATTTACAGAAGAATTACAGACTCCTTAATGAATGAATTAATTTGAACTAATTAAGCATTTGTTTTAGTTTGGTGTTTTGGCTAGTAATCTTGTTCTTATGTTCTACTGTCTTTCAATTCTTTATTATGTATTTTTTGAATGTCTTTCTGTTTACACACCTGTCTGTAATCTGAGCCCCTCACTGGAAAAAAACAACAAAAAGTTTCCCACAATTATTTTTTAACACTAGCCAGGATCCAAACTTCTACATGGAGCCCCAAAGAGTTCTACCTGCAACCAAAACTGGTTCTTCAAAGGTTCTTCAGACAAAGAACCTTTTAAGGTTTTGAATATCAACTTTTTTTCTAAGAGTGTAGACATTACACCAGTTCACAGAACACCCCCATATACGGCGTACCGATAACCTTCCCACATGTGCACATGGGACCCTGTTGAGACACATGCAGGTGGTAGAAAGACTGCCGCTGCTGAATCTTGGGATGTTCGTGGACCACTCCACATGGGCACCCCCACTGCTGCTCTGGCTGAATGTTCGCTCCATAGAGACCGTACCCTCCAAAGTCATTTAACTGACTGAAACCTCCAAGGAATCGGGCACTAGATTGTCTGGCTTTGGCTGGGCTACTTCCTGTTCCCAGGCTGACGAAGGGAGTTAGGTCACCCTGATGATGCTCGATCTCCATTCTGTGCAGTTTCGTCCTCTGGTGATATCTGCCCCTGCTGTAGAAGGACAGGGATGGTGGGTTGGAGGTTTTGTCCCAGAACACTTCTAATTCTATGGGACGGGGTATTGTTTCAGGTTGAGCTGCAGTTTTCCCAGGAAGATAGAGTAACTGAGACTTTAAGTCTGCCTGTGAACTCAGTTGGCCCTTCTGCCAGCGCAGAGCAAACACGTTGGCATTCCCAGAAGAAGAAACGTTGACACATAAGCCAATGGTCCAATCACAGTCCTCAGATAGTTTGACCACCCACCTAGGATTGGCATCAGAGCCGCTATCCTGGCACAGAAGAGTATGGGTGGTGAGTTTGGCAAGCGGGGTTTAGAACACTTTCCTGTGGTCCTGGGAAAGAGACATTCCCCTTCCCAAGCTCTTGGGGTCAAAGGTCATTGTGGTGGAACCCTGTGCTTTCTGGTGGTTCTCGGGGTCGACCAGAGCCAGCAGAGAACTCCAAAGCTGTGTCATCTGCTCCACGAGCTTTCCTCCACTCTGCTGTAGCTCCTGGACCAGCCTGTCCTGGTTGGCCCCAGGCTCCAGCCCCTTCCTCAGATCCACAGCACGGGCATTCTCCACAGCCTGGTGCACCCCTGCATAACCCTGGAGGAAGCGGAAGGAGTCCCCATCAGACAGGGCAGCCTGCATGGTCTTCTTGGAGGTATTGATGGACACTATGCGAGCTGAGACGGAGGTCTTGACGCTGGTTAGGGCGCTGTCGCACAGGACGGACACTCCCTCGATGAGCCGGACACTGGAGCTAGACAACCTCTCCCTCTGCTCCTTATCCCACCTCTCTAGATCCTGAATCTGTCTCTCTCTCTGGGCCAACTTCTTCTGCTCTTCCTTCAGCTTCTCTCCCAGCTCTTTGTGTGCCTTAGGCAGGGTTTTCATGTTGTGGACACGGTGCTGGTCCTCGATGGCGCAGGACATGCACACACTGGTTAGGTCGTCCAAGCAGTAGTACTCAAGAATCTTACCATGTTGGGGGCATTTGGTGGCTGCCCCAACTCCCCCAGCCCCCGGTGCTATGGGTTCAGTCAGGGTATGTGTCTGCAGCAGCAATGGCACTGTCAGGTGTGGTTCCAAGTGCTGGGCACACATGGACATCTCACATTTGATGCAAGTCTTCAATGCTGGCTTTTTTTCATCCACACACATGTCACAAACAACAGCCTGGATCTCCGGCAGAACCTGGTACACCTCAATCATTTTCACTTCTGGGATCCCTGGTGCAGTTGAAGCTATCTCAACGAATGGTGGTGGGAATCGGGTCTTTCGAATGTTAAAAATACCTCTTAGTAACCTCTCTCAATCTTACTGAGCGTTTTAAGCGTTTTACTTGTCGGTCTGTTTGCTTTTGCTTGCTTTCTGTCTCTGATATGTTCTGCGTTTGAGGCCACTCCTAGATTCATCTCATGCAATATTGCTGCATTCACAACCAGGTGGGAAGGTGGTAATTACCAATTGTGAAGTCGTAAATACGAGTTGGGTACAGAAATGTAATCACTCAAATTCATAGACAGGGCTATGGATGGCCATCAATTGACATATTACAGTTTAAATCATGTTTTGAGGCTATACAGGGTTTGTTTATAATTATTCGATCTATTTACAAACATTGGAATAAAAAAGCTTATTTTGGGTTCTGATTTGGGTTCTGATATTTTGCATTCTAATGAGGTTGGTCAGTTGAATTAAGCTCATGAGGCATTTATAAGTTATATTCTTCAATAATAAATGGTACATACATAGCATTAATTTATGTCCAAAAATTAATGTAGCAACTGCTGATTCCCCTTTAATGGTGAAATTTCTCCACCATTTCCTGGTTGATAATATTCTAATTTCAGTTTAAGTGACAACAAACAATGAATAGTGTAGATAAGCATTGTACAATCTTTTTTTTTTTTTTAAGATAAATAAAAAAAATGTATAAGCAAAAATATCGTATTTTCTAATGTTTGAAGCTCGTGTACAAAAACGAAAGTAAAAATACGAGAACGGGAAGAAGCATAGTTATTGCGCACATAGATCGGTCTTCCACTTCTCTGGCTTCTTTTGAACGAGAATGACAGATCTATAATTCACTATTCATTTAGGAATTTGGTCGGGCAGCCCAAATTGCCAGAGAGGAAGAGAGAGGCCCAACTCAACGGAAAATCTTTCTCCCTCCAGCAGTTGGGGTCTTTTTGTTGTTTCGCCTACCAAGAAATTTGTTTTTAAAGTAAATATTTATATGGAGGTAAATGAGAGTTTCGAATTTGATCAACTAAAAAATGTATGGCTTATTTGCTACTGTTGTAATAACATATTAAAACATGTAATGACGCATTCACGGACTGTTGTTAAACACACTGATAACCCATGAATATACACTGCTCCAAACCCTTTGGGATGGGCTACAAAGACAAAGAACTCTGTCAAGAACCAATGGGATACAGACAACAGGCTGGAGAGGACTGTCTATCACCTACGAACAACCAACCAGGAGCCAGGACTACTAGAATCTACCTACGTCATTTCAATGTATAAATGTACTGCCCAAATATGTGTTACGCCCTCTTTTTCCGAAACCTCCCTAAGAGTGGACGATAAGAGCCGTGCTGCACGTTTGCCAGATATTACCATGCTAGATTAAAGTGCCTCAAATATACCGTATCCGCCTTGTCCAGAGTCTCATCTTGGTCTTGTCTCTCCTATAACTAATCATTGACACTACGTGAGGTTAATTTGATCGAATACACGTTTCGTAATTATAAAGTTGTTACGAGTGTACTGAAATAAGTAGGACACGTGGCATCCCGTCAACTTTGAGAGAAAAAAAAAGACAAATAACAAATAAATCAATCAACAACAAATAAATAAATCAAAAATCATCCCACTCCTTCAGTCACAGTTCAAATCACATCCCGACACAGGCTCAGGGGCCAAAGAGGACGGGGCACCCACTGACAGGCGACAGGACTCCCTGCAATAACCCCGCCGCAAAAATCCTGGGTCCCTAAACACATTCAGCCGCGATCACAACGATGCCTGCCCATCCTCTACAACTTTCTCGCTTGAGCTGCGCAGCAGACAACCAACGCAACAAACGCTACGAAGTCCACCTTCCTAACTTGCAACATGTCAGTATCCCTCTGTATAGAGTTACCTTGCGAGAATGTTGTCTCTGCATTATTATGTTAAGGTGTGTAACTGACTAGTTTTCACTAGGGTGGAATATTTACTTTACTTCATAGTGTTTTGGAGGATAATTCCATTTTATATATTTTGCTTTTAGTAAAACGTGTTATGCATTTTGTAACGGTTCTGTTTTGTTGTTACAGTCTTGTCAGTTCTAACCAATAAAGAGAAATCTGTATGATTTGTATTCTAGAGTTCATTGTTTATTTTTCCTTTTAGCATTAAATCTAAACATGCCCATTAAAGACCCACCCATATATACAACATACAGCACAGATATTAATTTTACAGTTTGTTAAAATGTCAAACTGTTAAGAAAATCAGAATGTACTTCTCAGACATGTTTGTAAATGACCCAGTTGAAAATATCTGAACAGAAACATCAGCATTTACATTAAGTCAATTGACTATTTACATTATTTATTGTACAATAATGAGGTCAGAAAAATGTGATTAAGGGACATGAAAAAGTGAAAGTTCTTGGAACATTGGGACAACGTTGTGATAGGTGGCTGACTTGAGTTACAGGGGGAGACAAAGTCCTGCCTTGCATGTAAACTCAAATCCAACCAGTGAGTCCAACACACATAAGAATCCTACTGTACCAACAACAACAACACACTAGTGGAGATCCAAACTGAACTCAATACACTTAAGACATAGCCTACATTACACAAGCTGACAAAACACCTCTATATTCGGCATACCGATAACCCTCTCACACTTGCACTCAGAAGCCTGGTAAGACCCATGCTGGTGGTAGGAAGACTGCTGCTGAATCTGATGGACCTCTCCACATGGGCACCTCCACTGCTGCTCTGGTTGACTGTACTCTCTATACTGTCTGGCACTGACTGGGCTACTTCCTGTTCCCAGGGTGACAAAGGGAGTTAGGTCACCCTGATGATGCTCCATCTCCATTCTGTGCAGTTCCGTCCTCTAATGATATCTGCCCCTGCTGTAGAAGGACAGAGATGGTGGGGAGGTTTTGTCCCAGAACACTTCTAATTCTATGGGATGGGATATTGTTTCAGGTAGAGCTTCATTTTGACCAGGAAGATAGATAAACTGAGAATCGACGTGTGTCTGTGGAGGTTTATCTGTATAGGTCATCCCGTCACTACGCCTAATACTGTCATAGTACTGAGTGCAAACAGAGCTCAGTTGGTCCTTCTGCCAGCGCAGAGCATAGACATGGCCATTATTGAAATTCCCAGCAGCCTCCTTGTCACATACGCCAACGGTCCAATCACAGTCCTCAGAGAATTTGACCACCCACCTAGGGTTTGCATCAGAGCAGCTATCCTGGCACAGAAGAGTATGGGTGGTGAGTTTGGCAAGGGGGGTGTAGAACACTTTCCTGTGGTCCTGGGACAGAGACATGCCCCTTCCCAAGCTCTTGGGGTCAAAGGTCAATGTGGTGGTGGGAGGGCACCCTGGGGAACCCTGTTTCTCCTGGTGGTTCTCGGGGTCGACCAGAGCCAGCAGAGAACTCCACAGCTGTGTCGTCTGCTCCAGGAGGTTTCCTCCGCTCTGCTGTAGCTCCTGGACCAGCTTGTCCCGGTCGGCCCCGGGCTCCAGTCCCTTCCTCAGACCCACGGCACGGGCCTTCTCCACAGCCTGGTGCACCCCTGCATAACCCTGGAGGAAGCGGAAGGAGTCCCCCTCGGACAGGGCAGCCTGCATGGTCCTCTTAGAGGTTGTGATGGATTTTACACGAGCTGAGACGGAACTCTGGACACTCTTCCTCTTCAGGGTGATGTCGCGCAGGGCGGATACTCCCTCAATGAGCCGGATACTGGAGCTAGCCAACCTCTCCCTCTGCTCCTTGTCCCACCTCCTTAGTTTCAGGCTTTGGTTCTCTCTCTTGGCCAAAGCCTTTTTGCTTCTCCTTCAACTTTTCTCTCAGCTCTTTGTGTGCCTTAGGCAGGGTCTTCATGTTGTGGATGCGATGCTGGTCCTCGATGGCGCAGGACATGCACACACTGGTTAGGTCGTCCAAGCAGTAGTACTCGAGAATCTTACCGTGGTGGGGGCATTTGGTGGCCAACCCAACTCCGCCAGCCCCCGGTGCTATGGGTTCAGTCAGGGTATGTGTCTGCAGCAGAAATGGGACTGAAAGGTGTGGCTCCAAGTGCTGGACACACATGGACATTTCACATTTGATGCAAGTCTTCCGTGCTGGCTTCCTGTCTTCTGTACATAAGTCACAAACAATGGCCTGGCTGTCCGGCAGCGGCAGAGCCTGGCACCCCTCAGACATGTCTTCTGTGAGCCCTAGATCAGTTGAAGCTGCCACAGCAAATGGTGGTGGGAATCGGGTGCTTTGCGTTGTCCTTGACCTTCGCATGCTAAAATACCTCTAGCCTCGTAGCCCCTATAATGCTTCTAATCTCAACTTTTTACCTGTTGATTCGTTTGCTTTGGTCTGATCTACGTTTGAGGCCACCTCGTGCAAGATATGCGTCAGTCCACCAAAAGTTCCTGGTTGCTAAAATTATAATGATTCTCCTGATTTCAGTTCATGTAACAAAACAAGCTAATCATTGTACGATATAAAGCATTGTGAAATATCCTTTCAATAAAGTATTGTATTTTCAGCTGTCAGATGCCGTTGTACAAAACCGAAAGTAACAAGATGAAAAAAAACACAATTTAAGGGAAAATTTAGATATAGGGTACATAGAACGGATCTATCGCTTCTTAGACTTACTGTCAATGAGTATGGGAGGTCTATACTTAACATTTCTATGTACATTTGGTCGTGTCGCTCAAAAATCTGCCTTGCTATGTACATTTGGTCATGACTGGTGACTGGGAATGGGTGTGTTCGAGTAGTTAGGCTAATGCAGTCGGCTTGTGCGCAACTACTGATTGAAATCAACAGGGGAGTCAGACACAGTTTGAAGCGACTCAAATACAGACCTTTTGCATATCCAATTAGAATCTGTTCTTTTCCCTTCAGTCTGAACAGCCAAAAAGCACATGGAATGGGATATTTCAAGCCACATTTCAAACCACCTACAGTGGCAAGAAAAAGTATGTGAACTCTTTGGAATTTCCTGTATTTCTGCATAAATTGTTCATATAACTTGATCTGATCTTCATCTAAATCACAACAACAGACAAACACGGTGTGCTTAAACTAATAACACACAAATTATTGCATTTTTCTTGTCTAAATTGAACACATAATTTAATCATTCACGATGTAGGTTGGAAAAATTATGTGAACTCCAAGACTTCTCCAAAAGCTAATTGGAGTCAGGGGTCAGCTAACCTGGAGTCCAATCAATGAGACAAGATTAGAGATGTCAGTTAGAACTGGCCTGCTCTATAAAAAACACTCACAAAAATTGAGTTTGCTATTCACAAGAAGTCTTTCCTGATGGGAACCATGTCTCAAACAAAATAGATCTCAAAAGACCTAGGATTACCAATTGTTGACTTGCATAAAGCTGGAAAGGGTTACAAAAGTATCTCTAACAGTCTTGATGTACATCAGTCCATGGTAAGACAAATGGTCTATAAATGGAGAAAGTTCAGCACTGTTGCTACTCTCCCTAGGAGTGGCCGTCCTGCAAAGATGACTGCAAGAGCACAGCGCAGAATGCTCAATGAGGTTAAGAAGAATCCTAGAGTGTCAGCTAAAGACTTACGGAATTCTCTGGAACATGCTAACATCTCTGTTGACGGGTTTACGATACGTAAAACACTAAACAAAATGGTGTTCGTGGGAGGACACCACGGAAGAAGCCACTGCTGTCCAAAAAAAAACATTGCTGCACGTCTGAAGTTCGCAAAAGAGCACCTGGATGTTTCACAGCGCTACTGGCAAAATATTCTGTGGACAGATGAAACTACAGTTGAGTTGTTTGGAAGGAACACACAACACTATGTGTGAAGATAAAAAAAGGCACAGCACATCAACATCAAAACCTCTTCCCAACTATAAAGTATGGTGGAGGGAGCATCATGGTTTGGGGCTGATTTGCTGCCTCAGGGCCTGGACAGCTTGCTATCATCAATGAAATATGAATTCCCACGTTTATCAAGACATTTTGCAGGAGAATGTAAGGCTATCTTTCTGCCAATTGAAGCTCAACAGAAGTTGTGTGATGCAAAAGGACAAGGACCCAAAACACAGAAGTAAATCAACAACAGAACGGCCTCACTAAAATAGAGTCCTCACTATAATAGAGTCCTCACCTCAACCCGATTGAGATGCTGTGGCATGACCTCAAGAGTGCGGTTCACACCAGACATCCCAAGAATATTGCTGAACTGAAAAAGTTTTGTAAAGATGAATTGTCCAAAATTCCTCCTGACCGTTGTGCAGGTCTGATCCGCAACTACAGAAAATGTTTGGTTGAGGTTATTGCTGCCAAAGGAGGGTACACCAGTTAATAATTCCAAGGGTTCACATACCTTTTCTTGCCACTGTACGAAGCAGCCTCCAACATCGTTTTAGGGAATTTAGAAGTATGTCCAACTAGCCTCACAACCGCAGACCACGTGTAACCACGCCAGCCCAGGACCTCCACATCCGACATCTTTACCCATGGGATCTTCTGAGACCAGCCACCCGGAGAGCTGATGAAACATAAGTATTTCTGTCTGTAATAAAGCTGTTTTGTGGGGGAAAATGCATTCTGATCGCCTGGGCCTGGCTCCCAAGTGGGTGGGCCTATACCCTCCCAATGCACTTTTGCAACAGTGCCTGACTTGGGCAGGAGCTCACTGATACTCTGTACCATCAACTCTTATTTTCTACTGCATAAGATCCTGCACGTCTTATAAAATATTGGCTAAAAGTATTGTGGAGTTCTTGCACCTAAATATAAACAGTACAGGCACCCAAAATGAGTACCAGCACCTATTTCCTTCCCAGTCAAGCACTGGAAACAAACATGGAAGTATAGCTGCAAACAGCAATGCTGGGGTTCAGCTAAGGGGCCACTGTGCCACCACCAGGAAAAATGTGACACATTGACCTAGGACTAATTACTTCTGTACTGTTTACCACACTTGGTAAATATCAGATCTTAAAATAAAATGGATCATGCAATATGCAGTTAAACATGCATGCCAGCTGTTCTGGAAGATGGTGTGATCACGCTCTCTGTGGCCGATGTGAATAAGATCTTTAAACAGGTCAACATTCACAAGGCCCCAGGGCCAGACGGATTACCAGGACGTGTACTGTGAGCATGTGCTGACCAACTGGAAAGTTTCTTCACTGACATTTTCAATCTCTCCCTGTCCGAGTCTGTAATACCAACATGTTATAAGCAGACCACCATAGTCCATGTACCCAAGAACACGAAGGTAACCTGCCTAAATGACTACCGACCCATAGCACTCACGTCTGAAGCCATGAAGTGCTTTGAAAGGCTGGTCATGGCTCACATCAACACCATTATCCAAGAAATCCTAGACCCACTCCAATTTGCATACCGCCCTAAAAGATCCACAGATGACGTGAGGAGCGCAATCTCCAGTGTGGAGCGCAATCTCTATTGTGCTCCACACTGCCCTTTCACACCTGGACAAAAGGAACACCCATGTGAAAATGCTATTCATTGACTACAGCTCAGCGTTCAACACCATAGTGACCTCAAAGCTCATCAATAAGCTAAGAACCCTGGGACTAAACACCTCCCTCTGAAACTGGGTCCTGGACTTCCTGACTGGCCGCCCCCAGGTGGTAAGGGTAGGTAACAACACATCCGCCATGCTGATCCTCAACACAGGGGCCCCTCAGGGGTGTGTGCTCAGTCCCTTCCTTTGCTCCCTGTTCACTCATGACTGCACGGCCAGGCACAACTCCTACACAACTCCTACACCATCATTAAGTTTGATGATGACATAACAGTGGTAGGCCTGATCACAGACAGCCTATAGGGAGGAGATCAGAGACTTGGCCATGTGGTGCCAGGACAACAGCCTCTCCCTCAACGTGATCAAGACAAATGAGATGACTGTGGACTACAGGAAAAGAAGGACCGAGCTCGCCCACATTCTCATCGATGGGGCTGTAGTGGAGCAGGTTGAGAGCTTCAAGTTCCTTGGTGTCCACATCACCAACAATATAACATGTTCCAAGCACACCGAGACAGTCGTGAAGTGGGCACGACAAAACCCATATCCCCTTAGGAGACTGAAAAGATTTAGCATGGGTCTTCAGATCCTCAAAAGGATAATTATACAGCTGCACCAGTACATCACTGGGGCCAAGCTTCCTGCCATCCAGGACCTCTATACCAGGCGGTATCAGAGGAAGGCCCTAAAAATGGTCAACGACTCCAGCCACCCTAGTCATAGACTGTTCTCTCTGCTACCACACAGCAAGTTGTACTGGAGCGTCAAGTCGAGCTCCAAGAGGCTTCTGAACAGCTTTTACTCCCAAGCCATAAGACTAATGAACATCTAATCAAATGGCTACCCAGAGTATTTGCATTGCCGCCACCCCCCCCCTCCCCCCCTTTTATACCGCTGCTACTCTCTGTTATTATCTGTGCATAGTCACTTTAATAACTCTAGCTACATGTACATATTACTTCAATTACCTTGATTAACTGGTGCCCCCCCCACACATTGACTCTGTGCCGGTACCCCCTGCATATAGTCTCTCTATTGTTATTTACTGCTGCTCTTTAATTACTTGTTACTTTTATTTCTTATTCTTATTCATATTTTTTTAAACTGCATTGATGGTTAGGGGCTTGTAAGTGAGCATTTCACTGTAAGGTTGTATTCGGCTCATGTGACAAATACAATTTGATTTGATTTTAACTGATTTATAGGGATTTGTGTGCGAGACCACGTGAATGTTTTAGGTCAATGTTGTTTTTGGTACAAGCCTGGAAAAGATAGCGCTGAGAGACCTTGGTCTGTAGATGCCACTTGTTAAGTTTGGTCATTGGGTTCCAGAGGAGTAGTGTTTTAAGTGACTTGCCTAGTTAAATAAAGGTTACATTTACCATCATGCACATTTGGGTCCCTCCAGGCCTTATTATCTCACAGGAATTTGAATTATTTCAGTAAATTGGCAGAACCGGTATAATAATAATAATGAACCAGAACAAATACAACAGGGTTTCACCAGCTTCACTCCTGAACCCCTAATAACACCTTCATTGTTTATTGCAGTAGCCTATATTACATTCTATATTCATCATAGTAGGAGTTCGGTGATGACCAAAAGAAGACTGAGTTAGCTCTCCTAACATACAGATCAGCCACCCCAATTGATTTATAATTTAACTTGGCAAGTCAGTTAAGAACAAGTTCTTATTTTCAATGACAGCCTAGGGACAGTTCTGCCCCTGCCTTGTTCAGGGGCAGAACGACAGATTTTTACCTTGGCAGCTCAGGGATTCGATCTTGCAACCTTTTGGTTACTCGTCCAACGCTCTAACCACTAGGCTACCTGCCGTCCATATGCCAACACCACCATGCCCAGACTCCCTCCCTGGCCCAGATCCCTTCCCTCCCTCAGGGCCTGCTGTAGGAAGCGAGTAGGGCATTCACTCCGAGTTGACTTCGAGATAGAGTGGGAAAACTACCAATGCGTTGTCCTTGCTCAGCAACTTTCCATTAGCAGCTTTTTACAGCAGCCATTAGGGGTCAGCAGTCATGTATCAGGGCAACCACTCCTCTATATATTCTGTGTGTTTTTGTATGTGCTGTCCTGTAATTAGTTTCATTGACAAGTTTTAATAACACAATGCACATTTTGGTGAAAACAACCAATAGAATATTTTCTTGTCTTTATCTTAGGTCAGGGTGAGGTTCATGGTCCAGCGGCTGTGCTACGGGATCAGCTGGGATACAGAGGAGATCTGCGAGGCACGCAGAAAGATTTGCAGACCAAACCAGATGCAGGAGAAGGAGGAAGACAAAAAGGAGAAAGAGGAGAAGGTATTGGAGGTGCCTCGCCTCAGTAAGGAGGATGACGGGAGTAACAGGAGGGAACATTCACTCGTCTCTTTTCTTGCAGGGCCCCAAAGCCCTCCACTTCATCCGCACTCAGTGGCGCCCCCTACAGCCAAAAGGTAAAACCTAGAAAACCGAAACAAAGCCCATGAAAACAACGTCAAACCCCACATGCTCTATCAGGTCTCTGCTGTGGCGGAGCTTCGATCGTAACAAAAAGCCTTTGAAGGAGGAGCCCCATCGTCTGCAGGCCCTCACCAGGCTCCACATGAAGTACATCCGCAAGTGGTTCTGTAACCAATGCTTTTCGCTCGCGCTTTCCACTGGGTCACAGCCCAATGGTCTCCTGTCGTCACAGACAGCTCATTCAGCATCTGACACAACCACTGCCACCACAACGTGACAGCATGGACAGACCACCACCGAAGAAGACAATGGTTTCTCAGGCAGATGATGTCGAGATCATAAACTGCAGCTGCAATGGTAACCATGACAACCCTGCTAACACCACCCACCAGATTAAGTCAAGCTTGGAGGGGAAGGAAGTAGAGATAGAACCACCTGAAGTACAGAAGAAGAAGAAGAAAAAGATGAAGAAGAAAACACAAGACCAGATCTGGAGTTAAGCGATGCAAAGAGAAAGGCAAGAATTCCGCAAACTGAAGGAGGAGCGGAAAGGGGTGGGGATCACAACATTCATAAACAACCCACGGAGAGGAACAAGCTTTCAAAATGGGCCCGTGGCCGAAGAACAAGACCATGGCCCAGCTGGAGCTCCTGAGACAGAACTGTTAAGGGAATTTTTTATCAATGATGACTAATTATGTATACATTTTAATCAGGACTGACTAATCAGAATACTATTATGTTACTGTATATGTACTAATCAGAATACTATTATGTTACTGTATATGTATGAATTTTCTTTTTAATCCTAGTACTGAATATAATGTGTGTAAATATAATCAAGAATTAGAACAATGACTGTCTGTACCATGGTAGAAATGAATGAACTTATAGCCAGACTGGCTAGAAGGCTTATCTACACAAGCTGGCCTTGGCTCGGTCATATATTATCTTAATAGGGAGAGACGATGTGAGAACCATACAGCCATTGTACTGGAACGGAGATGACACGGGCTAGTAAGTTGAAACTTTAAAGCCTATGTCTCTTTTCCTTTTACCTGTTTGAAGTGACGATGGAAAAGGAAGCCATGAGTATTGAGACACTCCCCTGCTATAATTTTACTGGAGAGGCCTGGAGGGTGCTGAAAATGGACTGTTAGGCTACATGTTAGGAGTTGTCACGAATAAGACAGCATTCTGTTGTATGTTACAAGCTGTTGATTATGTTAATGATGAAGTTCTACAGTCTGCTGTCATTTTAGCACTACTAACTTCCTGTTCACATGGTTCCTAATTCAAATGTCAATTTATGTTTCAAGCTCTATCACAGGTTTGTGCTTGGAAGTTTCTAACTATGTCATTGCATTGATGTCCCTTGTTTGATATGTTCAGCGTGTAAAGAATTGGGGAAACTAGCGACAGCATATGTCCATGAGTGCGTTCCAATAATCTCTCCTTCCTCCTGAAGCGTTCGCTACTCCCCACAAAATGTAAAGCATTGGATTGATGTACTTGGAGTGCCAGTCATTTTCTTTCAAATCCATGAAGGTAAGTGAACAAGTGCTCACTTCGGGAGAAAGATTATTGGGATGCAACCGTTGTTTAAACAGAACTGATCAAATCAAATCAAACTTTATTTGGTCACATACACATATTTAGAAGATGTTATGGCGGGTGTAGCGAAATGCTTGTGTTCTTAGCTCCAACAGTGCAGTAATATCTAACAATTCACAACAATAGACACATCTAAAAGTAAAAGAATGGAATTAGGAAATATATAAATATTAGGACGAGCAATATCGGAGTGGCATTGATTAAAATACATTAGAATAGAATACATATGAAATACATATGAAATGAGTAAAAATGAGTAAAGCAGTATGTAAACATTATTAAAGTTGGCAGTGTTCCATCATTTAAGTGACCAGTGATTCCATGTCTATGTATATAGGCCTCTAAGGTGGAGGGTTGAGTAACCGGCTGGTACCAGTTTAATATTTGATAATGTTGTTGGTAATGTTACTCAGTATATTCACTATCTGACCTCATACTGTGCTTATGCAGTCTGTGTCCTTGCCTTTTGGCAGATCTTGTGTGGTCATGAGTAAGAAAGTAATTAACTTATATATAGCCTAATTAAAGGTACAGCAACAAAAGGCTCATGTTAAATCGTATTGGTTCCTCAAGTGCTGGTCAGGTTTCCTCATACCCTTCTATGAATGAACAGAACTGTTTCTCCTTGTTCTGCAAGTGGGTGTCTCTGACAGTGGACTGAGTGGATGTAGCAACTGAAAGCATTCATTAAACACAAGATGAGACCGTGATTAGAAACTACAAAGAAAGTGACAAATAATGCATACTCAGTTTTTAAAAATTCATTGCTTCTATTTGTGGACTTCGTGGTACATTCTCAGAATTGTTAGAGAAAGATAAGTCCTATTTTACAACTAACCTTATAAAAAATCTAAACAACGTGTAATTATCCTCCTGTTTGATCACAACTCACAACCTTGCATAACTCAATCATAAACATACACTCAAGTTAGGATTGATTTGGTCGTTAGAGAGCGGTCGGTCCCAGTCCTGCCTTAGTTCCAGTACTCTGTGGCCTCCACCCTCTGAGGCTGCCAGAACTCTGCTCCCTCGATTATCCGCTTGATCAGATTGGCTGAGGTGATCAACATGTGACCTGCCATCTGGAGGAGGGTGGAGGCCATGCGGAGGGCCTCTCTGAGAGAGAGAGAGAGAGAGAGAGAGAGAGAGAGAGAGAGAGAGACGGGAAGTGGGAAAGAGAGAGATCGTCACCTCAAACAGGTATCAGGTTAAGATAGGCTTTCAAGTTTCAACATGTACATTAATTTCACAGCAGCAAGATGTGTGACCTGTTACCACAAGAAAAGGGCAACCAGTGAAGAACAAACATATTTATGTTTATTTATTTTCCCTTTTATACATTATTCTGAAACTTTTGGGAGTGCAATGTTTACTGTTCATTTTTTTATTGTTCTTTTCACTTTTGATTATTATCTATTTCACTTGCTTTGGCAAAGTAAACATATGTTCCCCATGCCAATAAAGCCTTTAAATTGAATTGGGGTAGGCCGTCATTGTGAATAATAATTTGTTCTTAACTGTCTTGCTTAGGCAAATAAAGGTTAAATAAAAAATTGAGAGGGAAGAGAGAGAGAGAGAGAGAGAGTGAGAGTCGGGAAGTGGGAGAGAGAGGGGGGGTGAGTGAGAGAGAGTGACGGGAAGTAGGAGAGAGAGAGAGAGAAGGAGAGAGGGAGAAAGAGAGGGGGGGGTGAGTGAGAGAGAGTGACAGGAAGTAGGAGAGAGAGAGAGAAGGAGAGAGGGGGAAAGAAGGAGAGAGAGAGTGTGAGTAAGAGGGGAGAATTACCATTGTTACAAATACAGTGAATTTGGAAAGTATTCAGACCATTCTCTTTTTTCACATTTTGTTACATTACAGCCTTATTCTAAAATGGATTAAATAGTTTCCCCCCTCATCAATACATACAATACCCCATAATGACAAAGCACTAACCGTTTTATTTTAATTTTAGCTAATTTATTAAATTAAACTGAAATATCACATTTACATTTAGTATTCAGACCCAGTACTTTGTTGAAGCACCTTTGGCAGCATTTTTTTTTTTTTACATTTTACCTTTGTTTAACTAGGAAAGTCAGTTAAGAACAAATTAATATTTTCAATGACAGCCTAGGAACAGTGCTTTGTTCAGGGGCAGAACAACAGATTTTGTACCTTGTCAGCTCAGAGATTTGATCTTGCAACCTTTTGGTTATGAGTCCAACACTCTAACCACTAGGCTACGCTGCCAATAGGCTACACTTGCCTCAAGTCTTCTTGGGTAAGACGCTACAAGTTTGGCACACCTACATTTGGGGAGTTTCTCCCATTCTTCTCTGCAGATCCTCTCAAGCTCTGTCAGGTTGGATGGGGAGTGTTGCTGCACAGCTATTTTCAGGTCTTTCCAGAGATGTTTGATCGGGTTCAAGTCTGGCTGGGCCACTCAAGGATATTCAGAGACTTGTCCCGAAGCCACTCCTGTGTTGTCTGGGCTGTGTGCTTAGAGTTGTTGTCCTGTTGGAATGTGAACATTTGCCCCAGTCTAAGGTCTTGAGCACTCTGGAGCAGATTTTCATCAAGGACCTCTCTGTACTTTTCTCCGTTCATCTTTTCTCCCAGTTCCTGCCGCTGAAAAACATACCCACAGCATGACGTTGCCACCACCATGCTTCACTGTAGGGATGGTGCCAGGTTTCCCCCAGATGTGATGCTTGGCATTCAGGCCAAAGAGTTCAATCTTGGATTCATCAGACCAGAGAATCTTGTTTCTCATCTGAGAGTCCTTTAGGTGCCTTTTGGCAAACTCCAAGCGGGATGTCATGTGCCTTTTACTGAGGAGTGGCTTCCGTCTGACCACTCTACCATAAAGGCCTGATTGGTGGAGTGTTGCAGAAATGGTTGTCCTTCTGGAAGGTTCTCCCATCTCCACAAAGGAACTCTGGGGCTCTGTCAGAGTGACCATCGGGTTCTTGGTCACTTCCCTGACCAAGGCCCTTCTCCCCCGATTGCTCAGTTCGGCCAGATGGCCAGCTCTATGAAGAGTCTTGGTTGTTCCAAACTTCTGCCATTTAAGAATGATGGAGGCCACTGAGTTGTTGGGGACCTTCAATGCTGCAGAAATGTTTTAGTACACTTCCCCAGATCTGTGCCTCGACACAGTCCTGTCTCGGAGCTCAACGGACAATTCCTTCGACCTCATGGCTTGGTTCTTTCTCTGACATGCATATAGACAGGTGTTAGCCTTTCCAAATCATGTCCAATCAATTGAATTTACCACAGGTGCTCCAATCAAGTTGTAGAAACATCTCAAGGATGATCAATGGAAACAGGATGCACCTTCGAGTCTCATAGCAAAGGGTCTGAATACTTATGTAAATAAGGTATTTCTGTTTTATATTTTTAATCAATTTGCTAATTTCAAAAAAACGTTTTTTGTTTTGTCGTTATGGGGTATTGTGTGTAGATTAATGAGGATTAAAAAACAAAAATGTTTAGAATAAGGCTGTATGGTAACAAAATGTGTACGAAGTCAAGTGGTCTGAATACTTTCCAAATGCACTGTACATCTCAGCAGGCTGGAGACGTCCTCCCATCCCCTTCCTCTCCACTTACCTGAGGACTTTTTTGGGCCCCAGACATTGGAAGTCAGCGCTGACGGAGTACCGGCCTGAGAAGGTGCCCTTCACATTCAGGGAGCCAAACACGTCCTTGGGGTTCTGCCGGTACAGGTCAAAGGTCACCCGGGCTATGTCTTTTCCTGTCCGCGACTGGTTAGGGTCCTGGCCTTTGGAGAGCACTGCACCCTGTGGGGTTAGAGTAAGATATGGGGCAAGGTGAGAGACAGCGACATGGTCGGTGTCACCGTGTAACCGAACCAGGAAAAACTCTGGGCATTTAATATTTTCCTGATCAGGGCCCATATCCACATAGTGACTCAGAGTAGAAGGGCTGATCCAGGATGAGCTTTGCCTTTCAGATCAGAATGAATAAGATTATATGGACAGATCCTAGATCAGCACTACTACTCTGAGATGCTTTGTGGATACGGGCTCAGGTCACGTGATAGGCCTAGAGGAAAAACTCAGGGCCCTACTCATCTCACTTGGCAGCAGACATGAGTGTATATACCTGCACATACTGTCCAATCACTAACACAGGTCAGACGAAACAAATGATAATGTCCAGATCACGACAGAGACAGACAGTGTCAAACCCACCGGAGGAGGTTTCCATGTCTGTCCAGGTTCCAGGGCCATGAGGACAGTGTTGTCGGGCAGATACATCAGGAAGTCTTCAGAGTCTACCACTGTCCCGTCCTCCTCACACACTAGCACCACAGCCAGACTGGACAGGCACAGCATCAGGGCCTGACACACCTGGGGAAGCAGCACAGAGAGACATGTTCAGAGGACAGACAGACACCATGTGGGTATTTTGTAGGCACAATTACATTCTCCTTTGGCATTCACTCCATGGTTCTTTGTAGCTCAGTCGGTAGAGCATGGCACGTCTAACGCCTGGGTAGTGGGTTTGATTCCTGGGACCACCCATAGGTAAAATAAGTGCATGCATGACTGTAAATTGCTTTGGAATAAAGTGTCTGCTAAATGACATCTATTATTGTCCCAGATCTGGCCTTGCTTGTGTCGTCACTAATTACCACAGCCATAAAGTTATAAACGCCCCCTTACTCATAATACCCCCCACCCTTTTTATTTAGCTTATTTCATTTTTTTTTAAATCAACATGTCTGTCTTTCTCTCACCCTCTCTCTCAGCTCCTCCAGGGTAGCTGCTGTGACACCCTTCCTGGTGCCCCTGTCATGGGAACACACCCTGAATGGTCTCTGGGGGGCCGGGGCCAACGACCACACCCGCCTCGTCACAGACCTGTGGAGGAAAAGGAGGAAGAAGATGTTCACAAGGCCAAATACTGCCAGCTTGAGGTAGAATTTGCCTAACCTGGTCCGAGTTCTGTTTATGCTCTCTAACCAATGCCTACAGTCATTGACATTTTTCACGCTAACAGATCTGAATCAAGCTAGAAGTTGCCCTGTTCTTGGATCAGTTTACCCCACACACCAATCTTAACCTGAACCATGAAGAGGATATACAACCTGACCCTGTATCAGTGGTTTGGGACAACTTCTACCTATTCCCTAGTCCATAGATACACAGATAACACATTTGTACTGCACATAATTTCATTTGGCCTAGGAAAGCTACCATAAGATTATAGTGTAGATAGATTATAGATTATACAACTGTATCTCTATGTTTAGATGTTAACTAGATATGTTGCTATGTTTTTCTAATGCGTTCTGTAATATTTACTACTGCTGCTGAGGTATAGTATCTCGTGGACAGACTACGTCATTCAGGATCTGACTAAATTGCCAAGATTTGAGTTCTGGGTTAACCGAGATTAGCTGAGGTATAATGTGCTTTAATAAGGGGCTGAGTGGGCTAAGTGGGCTGAGAGGGATACAAAAAGAGATTGAGACTGATTGGAAGACAAAGACAGATCAATCCTAGCTTCATCTGGTGGAGACAGTGTCTGTTTGACAACAGAGGGTTGAAATAAGTATAGAAAACCATTACTATTCTAACTGCCAGTCCAACTTCAATTAAAGCCCTCAATGATATACGTTTTCCAGTGGTTTGTTGCCATTGTGCCTTCTTGACAAATCTCTTGGCACTCAACAGCGTACACCTTTACAAGTACAGTGATAGAGTATTATTAGAAAACTCAGAAAACTCAGATATAGAACAATTGATTGAAAAATGTACACAAAATGTGTGGGGGAAACATTATCCAGACACAGCTATTAGGAAGTAAGTGTACTTGCTTTATTAATGATGATGTTGACTCCATATCCCACTCTCTTTCTTTCCTTCTCTCTCTTCTTTACCTCCTATTTTTCCTTGTGTTGTTTTGGTAGCGTTGGTGCTATGTCGACTCTGATTCTGAATGTGTCTGACCCAGCTAATTCTTTAGGACAGACTTTGCCCTGATGAATCAGATACAAGACACATAGGGCAAAGTTCTCTGTCTGTGTGTGTACATGCGTGTGTGAGAGAGAGCGAGTGAGAATTGAAATGAAATTGAATTTCATTGAGACAGAGGGAGAAAGAGAGAGAGAGAGAGAGAGAGAGAGAGAGAGAGAATAACACTGGCCTATATCATTGACTTTACCATGGCATTAAATCTACACTTGGAACATTTTTTACATGATATCAGCACAGACTTTTGATTTAATTTATCAGTGAAGTTAAGGTAATCATGAAGATTATTTCACAGAACAATGAGACAGATATTTCACTGGATGTATAAATATGAAGCCTCCGCTTGGAGTTTCCACTCATTAGCAAATAAGGTAGTGAGAGGAATCCCACTGGTGCAGTGGGAGAAGATGGAACGAGATCGATTTTGGCCTACATGCTACTAATATTGTCATCGATGAAACATTTGATCTCAATACAGTTTTTTTCTGTTCCCAAAACTAGAATCTGTTATGAACAGAGTGGACTACGTTTTGTAGACTTTAGACTTTGCCAAAGTTTTTAAAAATGGTGTTGTTTAGGAGCGCAAAGTAGGCGTTCCCTAACGGAAATATGCAGATGTTGGCTATAACGGGCCAATAGGATCTCGCTAGCTCGTGTTTGACTCTGTCCACCTCCTTGCTTGTTCTGCCCACTATGACTCATCTGTTCCCATTGGAAACAACAGACGGTGGTCTATCTTCATTTAGTTATACAATCTTTGATTATACATTAATTCAGACGTCACATCCAGCAAGTAGAGAAGGCGGGGGAAATGTGGTTTTGGAGAAAGAGATGGCGGAAGCTGATGTGGATCTTGAATCAGGGAGTAGCGTACAGTGCTGAGAATGTTCCTTATCTTGTAGCACTATGGGTTATTAATGAGGAGAAGCGGATCGGATTACCAATCTTGAAGAACCCATTTGAGATATCCAAATTGGTGGAGAAAGTGCTGGGTAAATTGAAGGCTGTGAGAATTACGAGAGGCATGTTTGTTTAGATTTAATGTATTTCTGAGGATCAGAAAGAACGTAGTCTTACCCGAATTGAAAAGTTTGACGTGTCTTCGGAACACGGCCCCGTTAAGGGGATAATACCTGGCGTCTCGTGGGAAGTCTGTTACAGAGTTGAAAAATATTCCTGGAGTGATTGAAGCACGTCGGATGAATCGTGTGTGTGGGTGAGTGTGTGTGTGTGTGTGTGTGTGTGTGTGTGGGGGGGGGGGCTCGTAAAGTCTCTGTATTTTTTTTATATGGAGTCTCTTCCCTACTCAAGTGCAGTTGGGGTATTTAAACTACAGGGCCGAGCATTTACCCCAAGACCAATGCAGTGTGATCACTGTAAAGCTTTTGAACATGTTTCAATCAAGTGTTTGCAGAAAGGGAGATGTTACATTTTCATCACTTCTAAAACAATTTCCACATGTTGCAATTGTAGTGGGAACCATGAAGCTTCTTTTGAATGCCCGACCAGGGTAGAAGAGAATTTGGCCAAAATGCGGGTTTCCCAAAGCATTTCATATGCAGCGGCTGTTAAGTGTTCGAATGGTACTCCTAAAGACTCCATGGTGTCATGGTGGTGGATAGGCCTTTGCTGCAGGGGTTGCCTTTCACCAACAGGACCTATATGTTAAGAAGGTGGACTGTGTGGCCTTCATAGCTATGGTGATTAATGGCACTACCAAGGTGGAGAGGAAATTCCAGAAAATAGATATCATTGTGGATGCGGCAGAGCGGTTCCCGGGACTGAACTGAAAGACTTCTCGGCGGAGGAGTTGCATGGAGTATTGTCACCAGCCATATCACCCTCTCAGGTCCTAGAGTCTGAGAAGGGAAATATGGAGATTTGAAAGAAGGAAGTGGGAGTTTTAGGGCTCTATTTCACTTTCTTAGAGGAACAGGACTAATGAGGACAATTTAATGTAGTTAGGCCGTGACTGGCCTTACACTCCCAGTACAGTAGGTGGCGATGTATGCACCTTGAAAGTTGGATGCGATCCGCCAACCCAATCCTGAAGAAGAGAAAGCAGGAGAACCCAGCGTGTTTTTATGCCTAAAATTAACAAACTCTTATGACCAAAGTCAGTGTAATAGATACAGAATAGCAACCTCGAGCGTTGCATGTTTTCTTTTTGTATTGCTAGATAATCACTTGTTATTGTAACCTTGTCGTTAACTTATCCAGCAATCTCAGAAGATACGCTTTGTTAGCCTAGCTAGCTACAAAGTTGTCTACAAAGTTGGCTTGGGAAGTGAGCTAAAGCTAGCTAGCCATTCTAAGTATAAAAATCGACCTAAATTCGGACGGGACAATATGGCAACTAAGAAGCCATCTGAAATGGGTAATTACTTTAGTCTTTGGTTTCCAACAGTTTTCTCTTTGCACTTACAGCTCGTGAGCTAACACTAGGAGTAGCAATCATTAACTGCAAAGAAGCAGTAGGAAGCTATTGCCGGTTAGCCAGACCTAAACAAACAACCTGATGGTTGCCCCTAGCTAGCTATATCAGTACAGTAGCCAAATAGTCTCCTAAAACAAGACGGATAGTCACAATGTTAGTAAAAGCAAAGTGACATTGACAGTTTCCTAACAGTTTTGCAGCCAGTCAATACATGCGGGTGTCTTTATCAACCATTATATAATAAGGGCTTATAGAAAATGGCTGCTTACAACTACTTGAATTTGAAGTGAAGTAGTAAGATTAATTACACCCTAACTATCTTAAAGGGATAGTTCACCCAAATTACAAAAAATACCCAATGGTTACTTCCCCTTTAAAACAGCACCGTTACTATGGTTACTCCATGGATTTTCAGTATGAGGGAATCCACCCTAAAAAAGACGCAATAGTCTCTAAAATCCAGAATGTTGAATAAAATGATATTTACACTTACTTTACCGGTTGTACATGCTGGTGCTTTTGGCGGTAGGAGGTGGAGATAGGGTATCCACAGGAAAGTGTTGTTTACTTGACTTTTTTGCGGTGCCGATAGTCATGGGTCCAATATTAGCTTTTTTTTTGTGCATCATGTCCAAATCATCCAAGATTATCTAAAATTGATTGTGAAGCTCAACAAAGTCACTTATATGATTTAAACATGACGCTCAAAAAAGGCTAACAGCCAGTCACTCTTCTAGTACTGAGCGATTAACCGAAATGTATATTTTTTGTTTTTTAAACATCTAATTGACTGACTTCAGTTCAATTATTATAATTGTTTTTTCTTTTTCTGTGAGCTCAATGTGCACATTGCAGTTTCTGTAGAGATAAATCAGATCAAGCCTGAACTATGCGATGTAGTGGGGAGTTGTAGTTCCCAACTGGCCAATATTCTACATAATTTAATGCAGAAAATGTGGTCATTAACTACAATGACACAATCCCTTGCACGCCTACTCCGGTATGTTTCTCTTTTATGCCTGCTACGTTAGGTTAGTGTGGGGCAGAGAAGAGACAGAATGTGCGATCGAGAGGAATAAGAGAGCAGTTGCTTCGAGGTATCTTTACCTGGAAATGCATGATCTTGGCCTTATTTACTTTGAAGAACTACTAAAATAGTGATTTTTGTCAGACTGCATAGGCAGCAGCTCTATAGAGATGACGGCCACCCTCGAAGCAGCGTTACCCATGCAGAGCAAGGGGAATAACAACTCCAAGTCTCAGAGCGAGTGACGTTTGAAATGCTATTAGCGCGCACCCCGCTAACTAGCTAGCCATTTCACATTGGTTACACCAGCCTAATCTCGGGAGTTGATAGGCTTGAAGTCATAAACAGCTGCTGGCAAACGCACGAAAGTGCTGTTTGAATGAATGCTTACGAGCCTGCTGCTGCCTACCATCACTCAGTCAGACTGCTCTATCAAATCATAGGCTTAGTTATAACATGATAACACACAGAAGGTCATTAATATGGTTGAATCCGGAAACCATCATCTCGAAAACAAGACGTTTATTCTTTCAGTGAAATACGGAACCGTTCCGTATTTTATCTAACAGGTGACAACCATAAGTCTAAATATTCCTGTTACATTGTACAACCTTCAATGTTATGTCATAATTACGTAAAGTTCTGGCAAATTAGGCAGCCCAAACTGTTGCATACACACTGACTCTGCGTTCAATGAACTCAATTTCACCTGGTTAATATTGCCTGCTAATCTGGATTGATTTTGGCTAAATATGCAGGTTTAAAAATATATACTTCTGTGTATTGATTTTAAGAAAGGCATTGATGTTTATGGTTAGGTACACGTTGGAGCAACGATACGCACCGCATCGATTATGTGCAATGCAGGACACGCTAGATAAACTAGTAATATCATCAAGCATGTGTAGTTAACTAGTGATTATGATTGATTTGATTGTTTTTTTATAAGATAAGTTTAATGCTAGCTAGCAACTTACCTTGGCTTACTGCATTCGCTTAACAGGCAGTCTCCTCGTGGAGTGCAATGTAATCAGGTGGTTAGAGCATTGGACTAGTTAACTGTAAGGTTGCAAGATTGAATCCCCCGAGCTGACAAGGTAAAAATCTGTCCTTCTGCCCCTGAACGAGGCAGTTAACCCACCGTTCCTAGGCCGTCATTGAAAATAAGAATGTGTTCTTAACTAACTTGCCTAGTTAAATAAAGATTAAATAAAGGTGTACATTTTTTATTTTTTTAATATGGTGTCCAAAAATACCGATTTCCGATTGTTTTGAAAACTTGAAATCGGCCCTAATTAATCGGCCATTCTGATTAATCGGTCGACCTCTATAATATATACAACACCTGAAATAAGAATGAATAAGTGATAGGCAGTAATGGGATGTCACTACCGTCATGGGACTTTAATTTAAAGATTATTTTATCAAACCAACTGACCTCAAAAGGCACTATTTGCTCCGCGTTACTCTCCCCTCTCTATCCCCTCAGACATCTTCCTTTCCTTCTCCCCCCTACCCCTCCTGGCCCCTCCCATCCGGCTGGTTTCTGCTGCCATGTGGAAGGTGATGAAGCAACGCGATGTAATGCATTATGGGACGCTGGAGGAGTTTGTGACATCCTGCTGTGAGACTGTCCCTGGCCTGCTCACATCTAGACACCAGGCCAAGCTGGCTCTGGGGCTGAGATCACGGGTGTGTGTGTGGAGGATGATATTGTTGACCCATGGCCATAAGTCTTTAGACAGTTCTGTTGTAGTAAAAATGGGTTGCATTCATTTGGCACCAAATGGTTGAAAACCTGAACTTGTCCAATAAGAAAAGCTCAATTTTGTTTTCCGTTGCGACTTAATGAATATCACCCTGTATGTGCTTCCACTGTCAGACTGTTCAGTCCTTAATTATCATGTCTCTGGCCATTTGTAGCTGATCTTAGAGCTGTGCAATGGCTCAGACCCACCAGATCCAACGGTTATCCTTACCCAGCTGGAAAGGATCCGTGCCCCCAACCCGTCCTCTGCCCTGGTGAGTGACAGTCAGTTCTCTGTACTGCAAGATGGGTGTGGTATTTGAATGGTCTTTCATCACTTCACTGCTTTGTACCCTAGGAATGATTTTGTGAGAAATACAGTATGTTTGCTGTAAGTGATGTCTCTGCATGCCTATGTTGCAGAAAAAGGATGTGAAGATTGAAACAGCAGTGACCAACCTCCGGGACCTGGTTGAAAGCTTTCTGAAAGACCCCACAGAGAGAGAACTATTCTACAAGGTCAGACTGGCTTTGTTTTGTTTGACTCAGCAGCTTTTCGGGGCGGCAGGTAGCCTAGCTGTTAGAGAGGCAAGCCAGCAACAGGAGGGCTGTCCTGTCGAATCCCGGGGCCAACCGAAAATATCAGTCATGAAGTGAGCTGGCCAACCGGAGGGTTACTGGTATCAAATCCTAGATTGCATTGTCTACTGTTGTGCCCTTGAGCAAGCCACTTAACCCCCCACAACAACAGCTCCCCGGGCACCCAGTGTGGCAGCCCCCCACACCTCTCCCCCCAAAACACTATGTATGTGTGTCTTTTAGGGGGGTTGGGTTAAAACAGGAAGTAATATTTTGGTTGGACCTTGTGCGTAATTGAAAAATAAAGTTATCTTAATTAGAGACAGTCACTGTAGCCTCATACTACCATCCTGGTCTCGCAAGTTTACATTCTGTTTCGCTATGGTCGTATGAGGCTACATCCACTGAGGAAATCTCAAATTCTCTGTCCCCCTCTCGTCTACCCCATACAGGTGGAGTTTCCGTCAGAGTATGGGCCTCAGTTTGACCAGGAGCTGGAGAAACTGCTGTGGGAGTTCCTGCTCCGACTGGACCAGCTTCTCCCAGTGCCCAACCTGGCTCAGACGGTGTCGTGGCTCACTGCTGCCCCTCCTGTCCTGGAGGAGTGTGCGCAGGCTGCCTCCCAACCCCAGCTCCTGAGGACCCTGCTCCAGCACCAGATCTGCCTGGGACACCTGGATTCTGCAGGTGGGTCTACATAGGGCGCATTCCAAGCCGACTACATTGCAGTCGCGAGCCAGATTTCACAACGCCTGGGATAGATTTTTAACATATCGACTAACCTCATCTCTTTTGTTACCTCCTATCAGCTTCTCTCTCTCCGTGTATGGGCGACTACCTCCTCTCGTCACTCTCTCTCCCTCCCTCTGGAAGAGTGCAGCAAATCGTCAAATCAAGGTCTAAGCCTGCCTTGGTTTCCACCCCAAGCCCTCTGTCTTTAACCCCATTAACCGATTACAGACAAACAAACTTGTCATTGCCCGTCGCACCTGTGATTGGCGGGATTTGCAACGAAGACCTTCCAGTCATGGCTTCAGCCAATAAGAGGGCAATAACTTTCCAGGAAGACGTTGTTATCCAATCGGTTTCAAGAGATGTGGAGGAGGACGCTGAGTCAACGGAGAGGTCCAAATATACATGCGTCAAAAGCAGAGAAGAGGAATCCGAAGAGGACGAGGAGATCATGGTCATGAGAAGAGGGAGGAAGAAGAGGAGTGTGAGAGACAGAGGGAGTGAAAGAGTGCTCAGGAGAGGGCGTGGGGGGGAGTTTGTTAGAGATGGAAAGGAGGATATGACGAGCGGTAGAGATGGAGAGACTGAGAGAGACCTTCTTAGGGACTGTTTGGTCCAGTTGGGGATCGCAAACCTCAAGGTTCCGGAAGACCATCGCCTCTATTCTTACATCACAGCCTGTCTGCTCAACAAACCCAGGGTGCTCATCCCCCGACTGACTTCAACAGACATCCCTGCTCTTTTGAAGTCACAACCTCCTTCCTGCAGCAACGGGACACCAACAGCAGGGGAAGGGAGCTCTCTATGGGGACAGAGGCCCAAGTTGCCGGCGATAACGGCATGTCAGCTTCCTTCGACCTGGCAACGGAAGTTGAGTGACAGGTCATTGACCCTAGATATGGGGCTTCCAGCATCAGCTGACAAAGAGTAAGAGAAATACAGGTGCTGATTTAAACAACCAAGGATACTTTCCTATACTAGCCTGGTTGCCAGATCTGGCTGTGCTTTCTTTTGTAAAATGATGTTGTTCATTCATCGTTCCATACGTTCATCATCTCATACATGTAAGTGGAATGATGGCACACAACTGTAATTGTTTAAATCAGCAACAGATCGAGCAATCAGGCTAGTCAAATACCCACTAGTACTACAGTTTTTTAGTTTTTAAATTGCTTTTATGCTATTTTCACAAGTATGTGGTGAATTTTCGAAAGGCTTCGTACAAAACTTCGAACTGGTAACACTTGTAACGCAGAAAGTCTCATATTCAAAACTTCATTCTACGTTCATTTTGAAGAAAACTTTCACCACACAAGGTGATACACCTTGAATTTCTCTCCCCCACCTCATCCCATTTTTCCCTTGACATGGCGGAGACTCTCACTTGAACCTTTTAATCTTGGTTTTGGCCCACCAGCTTCAAACAGCTGTAAAAAAATAAATATATGTATATATATATATATATATATATATATGTTTTGTTATTGAAAATGTCAGTGATTTAGATGGTACAATGATTCCCTAAACTATTCGGTGCTTGTTTTCTCACATAAACTGGAATTGAGCAAACCAGGAAATTACAGAGCGATTTCTACTTTGGGATTTTGACCAGATTTCCACTATATAACAGCCACAAAGTCAAAACGGCTTTCCCATTTTGATAACAGATGCTGCTTTGGGAGAAATCAAAAGGCGAATATCACAGCCAATCACAACACTGGCGGGTAAGTAGTACTGAGAAACACTGTCATTCCACCATTACTGCAGATATATTATGGACTCCAAAATATACATTTATTGTGAAGTACCATGAACATTGCCAAAACGCAACACTATGATCTCTTGTTAATTGAGTTATTTTAACTACCAGTTAATCCAATATCAAAAACTGCAAGACACATGTTTCAAAATTGACCTTTGAATGTAATATGCTACAAGTGTGATTGAAGATGTCTTTCACGACCGTTGATGAAAAAAAACGGATGTATTGTTCAGATCTCATTACAACATAGGTGTACAACAGTGCTAGTGTCAACAAAATGCATGTTGTGCTTTACTGGCTTAAAGTAGAGGAGCGATTTTCTGCACCATTTCTCATTTTGTTAGAAATATTAACGTGTTGAACTCCAAACTGTCTATTCAATCAACTAACATACAGCTCTGACAAACATTTATATTCCACAAGACATTCAACCAGAGCTCTCTTCACTGTCCCTAAAGTCAAAACGAACTCAAAGCAATGCCCAGTAGTACTGTATATAGAGCCATGATAGCATGGAACTCCCTGCCATCTCTAATCACTCAAGCAAGCTGCAAAATTTGCTTTAAAAAAAAAGAATAAAACTGCACACTGCCTCTGACCTAAATAGCTGGTAGCATCTCCCTTCCGAGCACCTCTGGTGCTTGGGGTAAAGATAAGATGTGTCCTTGGCATTAGGATATCGGGACCTGCTTAGAGAAAGCAATGGTAAAGCAAAGCCTCAGTAGAGTAAGGACTGCAGTTTCCTCTATTGCCGCAGGGTCGGTATAGGGACCTGTTCTGTTTACTCGTTTATATAAATAATATTGGTCTATGTATTAAACCCCTGTCATATTCATACAGTTCATACGGTTATGTATGCCATTGCACTGACTTGTATCAAGCTATGATAGAGCTGCATTCTGATTTTGTTGCATTACAGAAAGCCCTTGTTGATTTAAAACTTGGACTTAATGCGGGCCAAACGAAATCTGTTCTTTAATTCACTGATACATTTCTGATGGTCTACATATTCACTCTTTGGATGGCTCGTATCATCAAGTGGGTTCCCGCCTATAAATATCTGAGCGTCTGGATTGATAAATATCTGAGCGTCTGGATTGATAAATATCTGAGCGTCTGGATTGATAAATATCTGAGCGTCTGGATTGATAAATATCTGAGCGTCTGGGTTGATAAATATCTTTAACGTTTAAAAATAAAAAAACGTATAGATGCGCTACACAAAGAGCTAAGATTTAAAGGGGCTTCTTTTTAGAAATAGATTGTGCCTCTCCATGAACGGCAGGAAGCATATTGTACAGTCTCTGCCAGTTCTTGACTACGGTGACACCATTTACCAGAATGCAGCAGCCACTATTAAACCATCGAATGCAGTCTACCACAGCGCCCTTCGCTTTATTACAGATGAGGGTTTTTTAATACTCATCACTGCATCCTGTATCAGAAGGTCGGCAGGACCTTGGTTGGTTAATTCTTTGAGGTCTCACTTGTCTCTTGTATTTTACCAAATTTTTCTCCAAATTTCAATTCTGTTCACGATCCGGTTGTGTGAGAGCCTGGGATCGATAGGGCAGTTTAAAACTAAGTGTGCAATTGCTTTAATGAGCTATTATAACTTGTTAAAATAGCCTGATGTGTTGTTTTGATTACATTTTTGTCCCCAGGGCACGGTGGCTGAGGTGAAAGCCTCAGTGGGAGCCAAGGACCTTAGGTGAAACTCCCATCTGGTTCAGTTTATATGAGCAGGAGCCTGGCGGCTCCATCTGATTCACAGGGATCTTGTTCATTTCATGAGCAGGTCCAAGGCCTTGTAAATACCTCAGATAACCCTTCATGGGTGATAGACTGTAACACGTTACACTGTACCTCAACCCTTCATGGGCGGTACACTGTACCTCAGATAACCCTTCATGGGCGGTACACTGTACCTCAGATAACCCTTCATGGGCGGTACACTGTACTTCAGATAACCCTTCATGGGCGGTAGACTGTACCTCAGATAACCCTTCATGGGCGGTACACTGTACCTCAGATAACCCTTCATGGGCGGTAGACTGTACCTCAGATAACCCTTCATGGGCGGTAGACTGTACCTCAGATAACCCTTCATGGGCGGTACGCTGTACCTCAGATAACCCTTCATGGGCGGTACGCTGTACCTCAGATAACCCTTCATGGGCGGTACGCTGTACCTCAGATAACCCTTCATGGGCGGTAGACTAACCAGGCTCAAGGAATGTAGCTCATTCTGAGCAGGGGTGACGGAAGCGAAGTGAAGCCTGTATGTCTGTTTAGTTCATTTTATTTTCTGGGGTGAAGGACAATAGGTGGAGCCCTGTATGAACGGACATACGTGTAACTGTCTTGGAATGTTTCATTTGACCTAATGGTAACTAACAAAAGGCCTACAAGTTTAAGAGATTACATGTTACCATAAGAAACCCATTGCGGGTGGTAACTGTAAAACGTCTATACTTTACCCCAGCATACCCATTACTTTAGGTTTTCATTGACATCACAGTGAATATCCTCATTGGGCATACCTTAGGTATTCATTAACATTACAGTAAATGTCCCCATTGGTCATACTTTAGGTTCTTATTGACATCACAGTAACTGTCCTCATTGTTCATGCACCTGGGGATAAACCTTTTGATATGGTGAATCCAAGCCTGACATTCTGTAGGTCTGGATTAATGTCATTGCACACCTCATCCATGGCCTGAAGGATGGTGGCACGCTCATGGGGATGTGTTCCTAATGTGTACAAAATGTTACAAACACCTATTTTCATGATCGTCATACCAGGTGAATCCAGGTGAAGCTTTGATCCCCTTTTGATGTCAATTCAATCAGTGTAGATGAAGGGGAGAAGGCAGGTTAAAGACGCATTTTTAAGCCTTGAGACAATTGAGCCATGGATTGTGTATGTGTGCCATTCAGAAAATGTGTAGGTGCTTTTGAACAGGGTATGGTAGTAGGTGCCAGGTGCTCTTGTGTCAAGAACTGCAACGCTGCTGGGTTTTTCACACTGAACAGTTTTCCATGTGTATCAGGAACGCTTGTGACACCTTGTAGTCCACGCCCTGACAAACTGAAGCTGGTCTGAGGGCAGTAAGGGGTGCAACTCAATATTGGGAAGGTGTTCCTAATGTTTTGTACACTCAGTTTCTTCTTCACAAACATATCTTTTCATGTAGTTCTCAATCTGTAGTAGACAAACCTGTAGGTTTACCAAACGGTTAAGTAATTATCAATTAAGAGCAGTCTGATTAAGAGTAAGAGTAAAATGTATTTTAACAAAAGAGAATCATATTAAAAGTAGTGTGGACATTGTGAAAGGCAATTGCTTTATATAAGCATATATTGCAATGTGGAACATGTATTTCTAGCTGAAACAGTGCATGGTAAAATAGTGACCTATAATTGTGTGTTGTACTTAAGGCAATTGAAAATGTGCTTAGAGATTTGAAAACTGCCGTTTTGATCTGTTGAGGTTTGTACTAAGTTGTGATCACAAACTTGTGAAAATTGCACCGAAGCGACTGGGGGGGGGGGGGGGGGAATAATCAAAAAATACAGTGTCATCACATTGATATTGTAAATGTCCAGTATTAGCAGAAGTGTAGGACTTTTACTCCACTGTTTACACCTCCAGGAACTGTGCATTGATTTCTGCATGTACTCTCAATTCTATGGTTAAGTGAGTACGTTATTTCAGTGCAGTTATCGTTGCCTAGCCATTACAGTGTTATTCCAAGCCTTACGTTTCTCCCATCTCGTTTCCATCTAGAAATGTTAACTTCTCCAGTAACCGGTGACACAGGATGTCATTGGATATTCAGAGGATGAAGCGACAAAGAGTTTCAACGGCAGTGTAAGTAGAGCCTTGGGAAGCAACTTTTATTAACCTTGCTTGCCCTCGTGCGTCTATGGTTCCTGAAACCACTGCAGTCTAATGTGCTCTCTGTCTCCCCCAGTTGTTTGTGAAGCCCTACTACAGGTCCAAGCACGACACAAGTGCCCAACCCTCGGGGAGTTCTTTAAGCCCGGCATGGCCCGACACCACCTGCTGTCTCACGGCAACGGACACAGATGACACTCAATAATACACAGGTCTACGGCAAAATCATTTCTCCTGGTCCCAGATCTGTTTGTGCTGTTATGCCAAATTATATGGTTTGTTTATTAGACATGGCAAAATCATTTCACCATCCACTGTAAGAAAATATTTAATAGTGACTGACTAGCAGAGTTTTACGATTCTTTGTATCTGAATCACTTTGGAATAAGCATTTTAAAAAACCTGCGTGACTTTTATTGTGAAGTCAAAAGGATTGACCTGTCACCAAAACTGCACTACCTGTGTGCTGTAATACTTGTCAGTTCAATTGGCCAACACATTTTCTTTTAGGGGTAATAGGAATATCTTGACATATTGATAACTGAGGAAAAAACTTGCACAAATTGAGAAGAGTTTTGCTAATTAGTTTGACTTATATATAATTATAGTTCAATTGTCCTTTTCTAATAACCAGATGCAGGATCTTCAAAAAGCAAATAATGAATCAAAGAGAAATGTATGCATCTGCCAAATAAGTTATTTTTCACACATCCAATGTCTTAGTGTGAAAAACTACAATTTAATTGTGTATAGTATAATAAATGTTGTATTTACTAGTTCCTGTATCTATATTTATGAAGTCCAATAATCAAACACGTATGACAGCGTTAACTCTTGTTTATTAAGGCAATGTAGTTATAGTTCCTAAGGGCTTGATGGTGGGACAGAGCGAAAACAGACATTTGGACCCTGCTTGTGAGCTCAAATGCTTTAGAGTGCTGTGACAGTCTTTTGAAGTGTAGTAATAATACATTGTGTTCATTTGTTATTAACCCAATACACTGTATAGAGCCCACTGAAAAGCATACCGAGAATGTCAGTAATAATCTCAGCAGTGGTGTCAACACTGTCCACTTCCTGCCTTAGTGTCCTCATGTCACTACAGTCTTAGAGGATTCCATTTCTCTGCAATGTAGAATAAATCTACCTGTCTTACAGTCCATTCTTACATTACAAGCATGGTTTCATTTTGAGCGTCACAGTCAGTCAGCGTGGCCAGATTCTATTGACACTTTACAGCCCGACTAGTCTCACAACCTGCAGCTCATCCCTCCAGTCACAGTGATGGTCTCTCCAGTGATGTAGGACGCGTCCTTAGAGCACAGGAAAGCGATCACTCCACCGATCTCCTCTGGCTCCCCAACCCTGGGAGAATAATAAACAAGTAACAAATCAAACAGACCACCACGGTGAACATGCATAAAGACAGCCAAATACAGATATGACGTCAACAACACTGCAACATGTCTTTCAATGTTACACAAGCAAATTCTACCAATTCAGTCACAATGGGTCAGACACTTTTGTGGACACACTACATAAAAACAATAACACTTGAGGGTAAGAATGTACACTGAACTAAACGATGTACCCTAAGAATGAAGTTGAAGGCAACCTTTTAATGCTAAGCTGCTTCTTGAGCTCGTCCAGAACGTCTTCGTCGTGCCACAACTGCGAGAGAATAAGAACACCGCATGATCAAAAACTCCTATTTGTGTGAATGATAGGAAAACAACAGCCAAACCAGTGATAGAAATAGAGGGTAAGCAAAGATGAAAAGAGTAAACCGGTGAAGATGACGATAGAAAGGGAGGGGATCCTCACTGCTTGGCTGAAGCGGGTCTTGATGATGCCGGGGGCCACACAGTTGACACGGATGTGGCTCTGGGCCAGTTCAGGGGCCAAGGCTCTGGTTAGGCCTAATAGGGCCGTCTTACTCACACTGTAAGGACCCAGGGCCTGGGGGGAATCAAAGGTCAAGTTGAAAAAATATTTCTTCATACTAATGTAAATTAACACTACACACAACAAATTCTGAGATGATCGACCGAGAGCCATTCAGAGGGAAAATCAGAGGAGCTTACCTGCATAGGCTGGTAGCCAGCGACAGAGGACACAAACACAACACTCCCGCCCCTGGGGAACACATACATTGTAATTGGTATAGTTCACATAACACCTTCCTACTTCATTATTTACATCTCACTCTCTCACCCCCTTTTCTCCATGTGAGGCACCACCAGTTGGGTCATAAGAAAGGCTGCCTTAACATTCACATCCAGGATCTGCATGGAAGTGAAAAGTAGAGCATTAGATCATGTAAACAAAGCAACTATGTTAAACCAACCAATGAATACCTAAGCATCTATGTGAATGTGTGAAACCTTTATTTAACTTGGCAAGTCAGCAAGTCAGTCAAGTCAGAACAAATTCTTATTTACAATGACGGCCTACACCGGGCCAAACCTGGACGACGCTAGGCCAATTGTGCGCCGTCCTATGGGACTCCCAATCACAGCCGGATGTGATGCAGTCTGTATTCGGACCAGGTACTGCAGTGACGTCTCTTGCACTGAGATGCAGTGTCTTAGACCGCTGTGCCACTCGGGAGGCCCAACTAATGAATAGTTGGTTAAACCAACTAATGAATACTTAAGCATCTATGTTAAACCAACTAATGAATACTTAAGCATTTACAGTTGAAGTCAGATGTTTACATACACCTCAGCCAAATACATTTGAACTCAGTTTTTCACAATTCCTGACATTTAATCCTAGTAAGAATTCCCTGTCTTAGGCCAGTTACGATCACAACTTTATTGTAATAACGTAGAGTGATTTATTTCAGCTTTTATTTCTTTCATCTCATTCCCAGTGGGTCAGAAGTTTTTACATACACTCAATTAGTACTCGGTAGCATTGCCTTTAAAATGTTTAACTTGGGTCAAACGTTTCAGGTAGCCTTCCACAAGCTTCCCATAATAAGTTGGGTGAATTTTGGCCCATTCCTCCTGACAGAGCTGGTGTAACTGAGTCGGGTTTGTAGGCCTCCTTGTTTGCACACGCTTTTTCAGTTCTGCACACAAATTTTCTATAGGATTGAGGTCAGGGCTTTGTGATGGCCACTGCAATATCTTGACTTTGTTGTCCTTAAGCCATTTTGCCACGACTTTGGAAGTATGCTTGGGGTCACTGTCCATTTGGAAAACAAATTTGAGACCAAGCTTTAACTTCCTGACTGATGTCTTGAGATGTTGCTTCAATATATCCACACAATTTCCCCTTCCTCATGATGCCATCAATTTTGTGAAGTGCACCAGTCCCTCCTGCAACAAAGCACCCCCACAACATGATGCTGCCACCCCCATGCTTCACGGTTGGGATGGTGTTCTTCGGCTTGCAAGCCTCACCCTTTTTTCCTCCAAACATAACGATGGTCATTATGACCAAACAGTTTTATTTTGGTTTCATCAGACCAGAGGACATTTCTCCAAAAAGTATGATCTTTGTCCCCATGTGCAGTTGCAAACTGTAGTCTGGCTTTTTTTATGGCAGTTTTGGAGCAGTGGCTTCTTCCTTGCTGAGCGGCCTTTCAGGTTATGTCGATATAGGACTTGTTTTACTGTGGATATAGATACTTTTGTACCTGTTTCCTCCATCTTCACTAGGTCTTTTGCTGTTGTTCTGTGATTGATTTACACTTTTTGCACCAAAGTACGTTCATCTCTAGGAGACAGAACGTGTCTCCTTCCTGAGCTGTATGATGGCTGTGTGGTCCCATGGTGTTTATACTTGCGTACTATTGTTTGTACAGATGAACGTGGTACCTTCAGGCGTTTGGAAATTGCTCCCAAAGATGAACCAGACTTGTGGAGGTCTACAATTTTTTTTCTGAGGTCTTGGCTAATTTCTTTTGATTTTCCCATGATGTTAAGCAAAGAGGCACTGAGTTTGAAGGTAGGCCTTGAAATACATCCACAGGTACACCTCCAATTGACTCAAATGATGTCAATTAGCCTATCAGAAGCTTCTAAAGACCTGACATTTTCTGGAATTTTCCAAGCTGTTTAAATGCACAGTCAACTTCTGACCCACTGGAATTGTGATACAGTGAATTATAAGTGAAATAATCTGTCTGTTAACAATTATTGGAAAAATTACTTGTGTCATGCACAAAGCAGATGTCCTAACCAACTTCCCAAAACTATAGTTTGTTAACAAGACATTTTTGGAATGGTTGAAAACGAGTTTTAAATGACTCCAACCTAAGTGTATGTAAACTTCCGACTTCAACCGTATGTTAAACCAACCAATGAATACTTATCACATAGTTATTACACAACTTACTGAATACTTCAAATAACTTGTTACATTAAACTAAGGGAAATGCGGCACTGTTAGACATGTAACATATTTCATTGCATCAAGGCTTCAGTATATGGGGCAGATTTTCGGTCCAGTTGCTTTTCAAAACATTTGTAAGATGCTTGGACGCATAACGCACCTTATCCCAGACTGCTGCTGTGGAGTCCATGATGTTTCCAAAGAAAGGGTTGACTGCTGCGTTCGAGACCAGGATGTCTATACCTCCACAATGTTCCACTGTCTAAACAGAATGGAAAATAATAACACTGACATTCTGTAAGGGCATGTGACTGATGGCTGTGCCTGTGACCCTGTGTCAAGAAGTGGGAACTACAGTATCGATGATGTACTGGAATGTCACTGTGCTGAAGTTGAGTGTGATGGTGGTCACAATTTGAAGGTGTATAATTTCAATACGATATTGTCGCGTGATGATCAACTGATGTCTACTCTGTGTGCACCTTCTAGAATAGGAGCAAAATGTATTGGCTTTTTCTTTACCACGTTAACCAGTCTTTCTCTGTCTTCACTTTTCCCAACGTTGCAAGTCGTTCCGGTCACTTGTATCTTCTCACTCTGCAGTAGTGCCACGGCCTTGTCCACGTTGGACTGACGTCTGCTGCTCACCACAACGTGAGCCCCTCTCTGACCGAGAGCCTGAGCTGCAGCCAGACCAATTCTGAAAGAGAAGAAGTAGAAGAAGACACAGTCAGTAGGAGAAGGATGATATATAGGGCCTAGAGCTTTCCCTGACTGTGTGGTCTGACCAGGAAAAACTCTGGCCCCTATTCCATAGACACTTGTTATGGCTTATAGGCTGACTTGGTGCCCATAGTTTTTCCAGGTCAGGCTAAGCGGTCTGGAAAAACTCATCATAGGACCATAGAGCAGGTGGGCAATTCACTATAAACTAATTTAATACATCCCCAGCAAAACAGTAGGCACAGTTATTCCTTACCCATCAGTTGAGGCAGTCACTATGGCGACCTTCCCTGCAAGACTGCTTTGAGACCCAGCAAGACTGCCCCCAGACATCTTTCTTGTTTGACCTGCGACAGGATTGGTCAAAAGGCTCCTGCTAACGAAACCCCTCAGCATTACCTGGAAAGAGAGAAGATTTCTCAGTGCACACACATACAGTAGACACACAAATGCAGGTGCCAACCCACAAGTGACCCTTTCAAAACATTATGCCTTAGTTACTAGGTCCCTTAGTTATTACATTGCTTTATCCACGATGTGCCTCCTTATTGTGGCTATCAGTGTCTAGACCTCGGTTATGAAGAGCAGAAATTAGGTGATGGTTGAATTGTGCAAGAATACAAGTGTTATGTTTAATTCAAAATACAATGATATGACCTTACCTTTGACTTTCTGATCAATAACGGCTACATGTAACACCAATAATCAAGGTTTGGCGTACTGTTGGTTTACAAATTGTAAGTTCAAAGTACCTCTGTTCAAAGTCCTTTACGTCCAGTGACAGAAGACAGGAATAAAAACACGAGTTTAAAGACGACGTTTCCGGTACTTCTCCAAAGTAAAAGTCCTATCCTGGGTGTACTGCTTTATTTACAACTGCGTCTATTGACATTGCGCCTTTACTCTCGTCTATACGGCAGCCTGTGCTCCATTCAAACAGAATCCAAAAACCCGCAGCAAAGCAAATAGCACATAACAATTTATTGCGTTTACCATCTACTTAAATTAAACGTAATTAGTTGGTTACAGCATCTCTCCTTGCCAGATAAAAATGGCCCAGATTGAACTATCTGTGTATGTAAAAGCACCAGAGTCTCCCGAGTGAAATGCTGAAGGCGGAGCTGTAATCTTCGGTTTCTCCATCCTCAAAAATGTTGCGCTTTACCGCAAGAGGGTCGTATCCAATTACGTAGTCCTTCTCCGGAGGGAGACATACGAGAAAAACCTCGTTTGCCACGAATTCCCTCAACTGAAATAAGGGAACGCTCGATAGCTGTTTTTCTTTTCTCGAGTATTGCATGAAATGTTTATATTTCATCAAGGGTAAGTACGCTAGCGAACAAAACAACATGTGAGTGTCATTTTGAATGCAGACTGAAGTTTGCTTGTTAGCGAACTGATTTCATGCCCCCTTTTGTTTTGCCCATTGGCTATAGGCTAGCTAGCGGTTTACGTTACAGTAACAAGCTAACCTCCGCTCCATCGATTTAGATACAATTTGGCCCACATTATCCAAGTGAGCTAACAAAATATTGAATTTTCATTTTTATTTTTTATCAGCGATCGGGTGAGCTGTGTGCTAACTTTAAGGGGCTAGCGAACGTTTGTTAGCAAATATTTACGTCATCTGAGTCAATCCATGTCATGGTCTAAAATTTCGTCTTGGCTGACTGATCCAACTGCCTTGTAACTTGATATGCAACCTCTGAGTTTTATGCTGTCAATTAAGTTTTTACAGAATAATAATTGCCACCGTTATTTGATATAAATTTTTCTAATAACGCTTGTTACATATTTTGAACGCTTGCATTTTAACTGTAGATCTGTCATTGGGGGAGCATTTGCAGGATGAAATCTCTTGAGATGCTTGTTTTCAAGTGTTCAAAGGGAGAAAAAACTAAACAAACAATACTTAGTAACAATAATAATATGCCAACTACTGTCTAATAATAATATTTTTTAAAGTACATTAACAGAATAGCAAGTTATTGTACAACTACTAATGGGCCTACAACTAATAAAAACTAATGCTACAACTACTAATAAAACTAAGTGTATATAATACATACATATTTACAAATATCTTAACATGGTGATGTTTCTATTAGTTAAAAACAGTTTGTTCTTAATATTTGACAAAAGGCTTTCTTAAAATGCCCTGATTTCTATAGGTAAATTATTCCGGTCAGTTGAGCCTTTTTAGCTGAAGGATCTTACTCTGTGATGGACCCTTGGAGTTGTTTGTCGAATGCAGTAGTGAGTCTTGTAAATCATGGATGTGTGACCACAACATGGGATATGGTAAGAAGACAGAAGTTATGAATTGGCTCTAAATACAAGTGGTAGATGTTGACATCCTCTAAGGATCTAGACTATGTTGTTTACAAAGTGAGAACAACACTAATGATTTCATCATTTCCCTGACTAGGATTCTCCTTCAGTGGAATCAGGAGTGTGAAATGACGATTGCATCACAATCCGGCCAAACTGGCTTTTCTAATCTTAATCTCAAGAATGATCGACAACACTGAGCCAAGAAGAAGCAGTTCAATCATGCCCTCAATACAGAAGAACCCTATGGGCGTTGGTGAGTGAAGAAGGCAGGACATCTCGCAGCCTTGAAGGAGGCTGGTGGCGTTTCCCTTGAACACAACTCGGATCGTGTGTTTGGACTCCGCAGCAGTCCGCAGTTCACCTCTTGGTTCTAGATGGAGGTCTCTGTCTGTTTGTGAGCCTGACCCAACGTCCTGACGGGAGCACTGTCTGAGGAAGAGTAAACATGTCCCTCTCAGTGAGTACCAATCGTGTGTGTGTGTGCGCACTTTTTGTATGAGATATGGTGGGTAAGCAGCCACTGATGAAATGAGCCCAACTGGTGACATGGCACTAGTTATTTTTCAAACCAGGGCCATGTTTGAATACTTAAAAATGTATCATCCTTCTTTGGGAGAATCACTGATATGACATAACTGGATCGGTGAAAGGCCATTGGCTGACGTGAACTTTTTTGTTGTCCCCATCCAGTACTCTCAAATCAGTGATTACATCATTCGGGGAAGGGAGGGAATGAAGGATGCGTTTTTTAAGTAATTGAACATTGCCCTGGCTTCCATCCACTGTTTCCAGCAGGCACGTTTCAGAGTAGAGCTAGTAGTGCAAAACGTTTTTCAACTGAAAACAAAATGCTGTGTTCTAATAAGACAAGATTGGACACTTTGACTTTTACATTTTTTTTTTAAATTTAAATTTCCTTCATACTGAACGCAGCTCAGGGCTCAGCTTGTCTCTATAGCCAATCCCCAGGGGGTTAGGGTTTTGAAAAGGAGAAGATGAGAGGAGGCCCATGGGACGGCAATTAAACCCCAAACTAGGGACAGATGTTGCCTCCCTTCCCCCCCTCCCTCTCTCTCCCTCCATCCATCCCTCTATTTTCTCATGACCATTTACTCCTCTTGTCTTTTCAATCGTTCCTCCCTCCTCTGACTCTCTTTTTTACTCACCCTGAAAGTACTGTGTGCAGTAACTAAGTATATAGGGATTCAGCACTTATATCATTATGTGTTTAGTCATGATGGGACTGATGGGACTGAATGTGTTCTCTCTCTTTCTCGCCACCACACTGTTTTTGTTTAGCTCCTCCCTCTTGCTCTTTAGCTCTTCTATTCACTTAAACCGTTATACAATCAGCTATTCTCAATCTCTTTCTTGGCATCAAGTCAATGCATTTGTCTGTGTGCAGTCCTGTCAGTATGCTTCCGGGTGTGATGTTAGGCTGTCTCTGTGTGTGCATTCCTGTCATCACTGCCCCCTATGACTAGTGTCCAAAGTTTTTCCTGACCACGTGACTTCATTAGGAACAACTCTGGATTAACGCTGGGATAGTGATGGGTGTTTTGTGGATCTCTTATTTTGGAGAAATTCATGAGTTATTTCTGTGTTATATATGTTTTCCCTGTCCCTCTTTCCCCCCCTCCTCAGACGGTGCTGGCGAAGGCCCTGTTTGACAATGCAGCAGAGAGCCCTGAGGAGCTGGCCTTCCGGAAGGGGGACATCCTGATGGTTCTAGAACAGGAGCAGGGAGGGGGTCCTGGCTGGTGGCTCTGCTCCCTCCATGGGCGCCAGGGCATCGCCCCCGCCAACCGCCTCCGCCTCCTCCACACCACCCCGGGGTCTGACCCCCAACCCCCTAGCCGCGCCCCCAGCGAAGACTCTGTGTACCTCTCCCCTGGCCCGCTGGCCCGCACAGCAGTCTCCACGGAGGACATAGACGGCGTCTACCGCACCCCACCTAGCCTGGGGGAAGCCCTGTACCAGAGCCCAGGGGCGGTGCCTGTTGCCTCTAGACCAGGGGTCCTCCGACAGGCCGAGGTAGGGGGTCGCCCACGCTCCCGCTCCAGCTCTGGCACACGCCCCCTACCCGAATGGGACGGGGGGGTGACGGGGCGCCCGCGCTCGCCTTCCCTCCGAGGCAGAGATGTAGACTCAGCCGGGACTCTTTACCAGACCCCCTCCACCCCCACACTTCTTGGGCCCCAGCACCACAGATCACCAGGGGGTCTGACTGGAGTCCCTGGCCCAGAGAATGTCTATCTGGCCCCCAGTGGGATGCCCCGAGCTGTGGGTCTAGCTCCAGAAGGGCCAGAGGACAACACCTACCTTGTCCCCAGGGAGACTGTAGCGGCTGCAGGCCACTCTGACAGCTGTTACCTGGTCCCCAGAGGTACTGTACTGCCCAGCGAGGAGTTCTACCAGACCCCCACAGGAGGGGCAGCAGGGGTGGCCGTGGCGACCCAGGTTACCCCCATCGCTACCAGGATCCTGGAGACTCAGAGCCTCACCCCTTCACAGGTCAACGGGGACAGGGGGGCCCCCCTCAAGCCCCTCACCCCTCATTCCAAACTGGCACAGGGCACCCCTGGGATGATGTACCAGACCCCCACCCATGTGGGAGCAGGGATTCTCAGGACTCCACCCGTCCCTGCACTGGGATCCCCCAAACCTCAGCTGAAAGGCGTGATCCCAAGAACCCCCAGAGGTCAGAGTGGTGTGCCCTCCACCCCTCCCATCGCCAGGGGGAAGCTAGCTCCGGCTACCCCCGTCAGGGGGTCCCCCTTGCTGGCCAGACCAGGACAGGGACAAGGCAGAGTGCCCAGGTCACCAAACTTTGCCCGTAAGCCACCTCCTCCAGCCCCTCCAGTGAGGGGTGTCACCAGAAAAGACTTGCCCCAGCCTGGAACCCCTGTGTCCACCTCTAAGCCTGCCATCTCCACCCCCCAGTCGACTCCTGTACCCTTGCAGCAGGAGAGCAAGGACGGGAGGATGACATCGGATGAAAAGAAGAAGAATGGGCAGAATAAGAAAGGAGAGGGCAGAGAGTATGCAGATCCTGATGACGAGAACCTCGACGAACAGGTGACAGACCGACAATCTCGTCATGACTAGGCCCCAGAGTTATTCCCCGTCAAGTCATGCATTCAGGAAAAACTCCAACCCTAGTTAACCAATGTGAACTATATATCTGACGTTGACCTTGTGCTTATAACAAGCATATAACAGTCTTATGACATGTTGTGTTGTGCCTGGTCTACTAGGTGTATGATACTCCTCCCAGCAGTAGGTGGCATCGGCAAGCCCCAGCAGTGCTGTGTGACGACGAGAACATCTACAACACCCCCCGCTCCCTCCCCCCACACACTGACCTAGAGTCAGAGGTCAGTCAGGATTCTTCCTCCACAGTGCAGACACCATCTCTCTCCTCTCCTACTCCATTTCTCTCTCTCTCTCCCTGGCTCTCTTCTTTCTCTCTGTCTTTTTCTCACTCCTCGCTCTCACTTCATCTTTCTTTCTCCCTCTCCTTTCTCTTCTTTGTCTGATTCTCCCTCTCCCCCCTCAGCTCTCAACCTTCCCTCACCTGTTCTTCCCTTCTTCCCTCTGCCCCTCACTCACCCTCTCTTTCTCTCAGTACTCCCCTCTTTCTCTCAGTCCCCCTCTTTCTCTCAGTCCCCCTCTTTCTCTCTCGGCTCAACTTTCCTTCACCTGTTCCTTCCTCCCACAGCCCCTCCCTCCGTCTGTCTCTCTCTCTCTCTGCCACACCTGTTTCTCTGTCAGCTGCATTCCAGTCTGTCTGATCTGAATACTGCTGTTGCTATTTTCTACCAGTCACACCCAGCTGTCTATACCGCAGTGGGAATGTAATGGCCAGGCTATCCAATCTCCTCCTCTGTTCTTCTAGAACATACATAACAAACAGTACTACTGACTAGGAGCTTAGAATGACTGAATGGAATGACTTGAAGAACAATAACAGTCAAGGAAGACTTGCTCTGCGCCATATAGATCCACCTCGTCCTGTTGAATGATCTAGGTGCCCTTTACACTGGTGCTTTAGACATTATTTTGTCTAACTGAGCAATTGGTGTCTGGGCAAAATAGAGAGCAACATCCCCTTGAGGAAAGTAGCTATTTATTTTCTTTCTCCATTTCTCTCCATCTCCTTCCATTCCTTTCTGTCTTCATCTCCATTTCTCTCTTTCAGGTGTACAATGTTCCCACTATAATACTCAGCACTTCATCAGACCCCCAGCAGCAGACCTACAACGTCCAAGCGTCTGTTACAACTGCTGAATCAGAGGAGGACGTTTACAGCGTTCCCTCCCTTCCTGGCTTACCCCTGGCCCCGGGGGACATGTCCACCATCATCCCCCTGGAGGAGACGGAGCACGGCCAAGTCTACTCTGTCCTCGGCCAAGGGAAGAGAGCGCCGCTGGGGCTGGGTGAGGGCAGCGACTTGGGCTCCACCTCCGAGCCGGACTGTGGCATCTACAACATGCCTGCTCTCACACTTGACGTCTTGCCCTCTTCGGCGATGTCAACGTCGTCTTCCACACATAGGTTATCTGTATCCAGTAATGGGTCTGGTGACATCCAATGGAGATCCTCGCTTTCCAGTCTTGTCCAATCGGTGCTGAGCACTGCCTCGGGTGCACCCGCCTCCTCAAGGGACCTGGCTACCTCATTGGCTGAGATCCTGTCCGTCTGGAAGTTGAGTCAACCCAGCGAGGTCCCTCCCTCTCTCCAACTGGCTTGGGCCCGCCTCTCAGATCTACTTCCTGCTTTGTCTTCCTGTGGCCACGCCCCTCCGTCAGACACCCTGCTCTCTATGGTCCAACGGGCGCTGGAGGACTCCACCATCCTGTTACAGACGCAGGGACGGCCCCGCCTCCCTTCCCAGGACTCCCTGTCCCGGAGACCCCTACCAGCCCTTCCCGTAGCGGAGATCAAACCCGTAGGGAGTGGTATGGGACCACGCAAGAGTAGCTGGATCCAGGAAAGGCCCTTACCCCCGACCCCGCAGCCAGCGTTCCCCCTGCCCCTCGCACAACCCTCCATGACCATGTCCATCACGGTAGGGCAGAGCGATGGAGAGGAAGAGATGGGGAACGAGTACGCTGGGATAGGTCTGACTCCCGCCCCGGCACCACTTCCTGTTGGAGACAGTGTGGGATACGTGAAGCTGCAGGTCAGTCTTCAATCTGCTGGCTTTTGTTTCTCGCTCACCTCTCCCTTGCTGGCACTTGTCTGCATTTTACATTGTGTTTGAGTTATTTTTTACATTGTATATTAGGAGGATTTCAGGATACTACAATTTAAGGTTAGATGGTTCAGAAGAAACCGCTTATCTTTAAACAGCCACTACAAATTGTAAAAATACTTCCCCTTTAAGCAGACTCCTTTATCCAGAGTGACTTATAATAATCGCTCTTGTATGTTTGCCTCTCTTCTTCTAGTTGTTTTATTGGACAGTTTCTGCTCTGTGGGCCCATGGCTGTTTCTAAAGTGATGTATCTACATTATATTTACAAAAGTATGTGGACACCCCTTCAAATGAGTGAATTCCTGCATTTCAGCCACACCTGTTGCTGACAGGTGTACAAAATTAAGCACACAGCCATGCAATCTCCATAGGCCAACATTGGCAGGCAAATGGCCTTTCTGAAGAGCTCAGCGACTTTCAATGTGGCACAGTCATAGGATGCCACCTTTCCAACAAGTCAGTTTGTCAAATTTCTGCCCTGCTAGAGCTGCCCCGATCAACTGTAAGTGCTGTTATTGTGAAGTGGAAACGTCTAGGAGCAACAACTGCTCAGCCGGGAAGTGGTAGGCCACACAAGCTCACAGAATGGGACCGCCGAGTGCTGACGCGCATAGCAACACTCACTACCGAGTTCCAAACTGCCTCTGGAAGCAACGTCAGCACAAGAACTGTTAGTTGGGGGCTTCATGAAAAGGGTTTCCATGGCCGAGCAGCCGCCCGGACACACAAGCCTATGATCACTATGCGCAATGGCAAGCGTCGGCTGGAGTGGTGGAAACGCGTTCTCTGGAGTGACGAATCATGCTTCAACATCAGGCAGTCTGACGGACAAATCTGGGTTTGGCGGATGCCAGGAGAACGCTATCTGCCCCAATGCATAGTGCCAACTGTAAAGTTTGATGGAGGAGGAATAATGGTCTGGGGCTGTTTTTCATGGTTCATACTAGGCCCCTTAGTTCCAGTGAAGGGAAATCTTAATGCTACAGCATACAAACATTCTAGACGATTCTGTGCTTCCAACTTTGTGGCAACAGTTTGCTGAAGGCCCTTTCCTGTTTCAGCATGACAATGCCCCTGTGCACAAAGCGAGGTCCATACAGAAATGGTTTGTCGAGATCAGTGTGTAATAACTTGACTGGCCTGCAGAGAGCCCTGACCTCAACCCCATCCAAAACCTTTGGGATGAATTGGATCACCGACTGTGAGCCAGGCCTAATCACCTAACATCAGTGCCCAACCTCACTAATGCTGTTGCGACTGAATGGAAGCAAATCCCCACAGCAATGTTATAACATTTAGTGGAAAGCCATCCCAGAATAATGGAGGCTGTTATAGCAGCAAAGGGGGGGACCAACTCCATATTAATCTCCATGATTTTGGAATGAGATGTTCGACGAGCAGGTGTCCACATACTTTTGGTCATGTAGTGTACTTTCACCATTCCTCCACAGGGAAAGCCAGAGCCTCCCTCAGATGTCCAGACGGAGAATGTGTCAAACCAGACTGTCCACACCACAGAGCCTAGGGTAAGTAACACGCACTCACATCTTATGCTCCAATTGTCACACATATGCTTGTCTCATTCTCACACACTTTGTTTTCACACCAATCACCCCGCACATACACGCACACACACTCATCCTCTCACATCTTCACACCACATACACAAACTATGGCCTCGGATGAATCATTAATTCTCTCTTGTGTATTTACTGATGAGCTTTCTCTGTCCTTCAGTCCAGTGAGTCAACATTGATCTACCTGACTTTAGGTTACATTGACAGTAAATCTGCTCTCTGTACTTCTTTATCCAGTTTCAACCTGCCTGGATCAACTGAACTTGTTTACCTTTACAGTATCTCTACCTCAATCTCAATGTCTCTTTATCTTTCTCTAATTTTTTCTCAGCCTATATTTTTGTAGGCTTAGGTTGCGTCAACTTGTGTCATAGCCACACAACAAGAGGTCATCTGTGGTTCTAAGAACTTGACATAATAGACAACGGGGGCCCATTGCACAATAGATGGCAGTTCCATAAGTGACAATGTTCATCCCTGCCATTACAATGATGACCCTATCTCACTGTCTCTCCCTCCCCCTGTGTCTCTAACTCTCTCCCTGTCTATCTTCTCTTCCTTCTCCCCTCTTTGCCTGCCTTCTCTCTCTCCCCTCCCCTGTCTCTCCCCCTCCCCCCCTTCTCTGTCTCTCCCCCTCCCCCCCTTTTGTCTCTCCCCCTCCCCTCCCCTCTCTGTCTCTCTCCCTCCCCTCCTCTCTCTGTCTCTCTCCCTCCCCCCAGTTGAGCCCCTCCCCTCCTCTGCCCATCTCTCTCTCTCTGGAGGACTCTGAGCTGCTGTCCTTCTACTCGTCTCAGAGCCTGTCCCACCTCTCCTGTCTGGCCGACTCCATCGACGTGCTCTTCAACAGTGTGCAGGGGAACCAGCCTCCCCGCGTCTTCGTTTCCCGGGGGAAGAGTTTGATCGTGACGGCGCACAAGCTGGTGTTCATCGGGGACACGCTCTCCCGCCTCCTGACCTCTCCTGACCTCCGAGCAAAGGTCAGCACACATTTCATGCCAAAATGACACGGTCGTGACTCGTGTTCATGAGGGCACACTGTAGCAAAACATTTTACAACAGAAAAAGAAAATGAATGTTTTTCATAGGACGAGTTTAGGTAGTCCCTACCTGTTGCAGTCAGTTTTCTTCCATTCTATGCCTAATGAACACGACCCTGCATTTCATTCCAAATGTAGAGTTTGATACGGTAGTCAAACAAAGAAGAGCTTGCAGCAGAATTAATTAGAGTTTTAGGTCAAGGTGAAAGGGAATAGGGACATTTAGGTAAGATTTATTTTGGTCTTTCTCTCTCCGTAGGTCACAACCTCAGGGGGGCGTCTGTGTCAGGCCCTGAAGGCTGTCGTCGTGGCTACAAAGGGGGCAGCACAAAACTATCCATCGGTCTCTGCCACCCAGGAAATGGTGGACCGCGTAGCAGAGCTGTCCCAGCATGCCGCAGGATTCTCCAGCCTGCTAAAGCGCCTCGCAGAGATATCTTGACAATATTTCTTCAACTTCTCTTCTTGAAATGCCTTAGTCCAGGGTTTCCCAAACTCGGTCCTCGGGACCCCAAGGGGGGCACGTTTTGGTTTTTGCCCTTGCACTACACAGCTGATTCAAATAATAAATGAATCATCAAGCTTTGATCATTTGAATCAGCTGTGTAGTGCAAGGGCAAAAACCAAAACGTGTACTCCTTGGGGTCCCGAGGACCGAGTTTGGGAAATGCTGCCTTAATAGTTGTTTCAATGTGTGGTCTTTTTAATTGAATGGTTTGACATTGGAAGTAAGTGACTTGGAATCATTGATTATCAGTGCTGAAGAAGAACTGAGATCTGTGCCTCAAATTTGTCATTGAGTTAGATTTTGTGTGTGTTGGTTGGGCTTTGTTTTTATACTTATTGACTTCTGTGCTCTTAGTGCCAACTGCCAAGCACAGTTGTCTCGTTGTGTGTCTAACTTATTTGATTGATGGATGTTTGGTTTTGCTCATGTTTGAACCAGGTTTGTGACATTATTGAGTGTCCCTTTTGGGCCACCGTATTATGGGAGACAGCCTAGTTCTGGTTGGTTTCCCATACGTTCCTCTTCCTTTGACATTTGTTTTCTTATCTTTGCATCCTTATTTATTTGAAGTAACTCTCCACCCCCCCTCTCTCAAAAATAGCAAGTGTGCCTACATCCTGTTTGTTGCGATGGAGGAGAACAGGGAGAGCTGGATGAAGGTGCAGGTGGTGGGTCTGTATATAAATGCTGTGGCAGCATTACTGTGTGTTTCTGCCTGGTGTTGCATTGCAGATTGTGTAAAACTTGTATTATCCAGAGGATGTTGACCATAGGAGCTTGCAAGATGACAAGATGGCTACTATTTTACCCCTTCAGTTTCCCAGCTTGTAGTCTGGAAGAGGGGGATTGGAAAGAAGATTAAGAATTCTATGTGGGACTGAGATTGGTTTCAAGTAACCTGTTGTTGGAGTGGTGCAAGAGCGGGCTCAGTCAGGCATGCCCTTTCCCACGGTTGGGCCATCGAGAGGGAAGAACCTGTATTCCAACTTTTACCTGTCTACACCTGTCTCGCTTTTCATTTCTCCCTTTCCTCTCGCTTTCTCACACATATTACACCTTCCGTCACACACCCTCACTTTCCTACACAGTCCCCGACATGTTGTCCAAAGGACGAGAAAGAAAGGGTTGTCTTTTGTCTATGCGGGTAGCTCCCAGACAGACATGCTGGTGTACTGTTGCCTGTCTGTTTTCTATTCAACTCTATTGTCAGTGAGGCATCCATAGCAGACAGGTGGGTTGCAGACTTGCCAAATGGGGTATTTCTGTAGTGCGTGTGTATCTCCATGAAGTTAATCTTTGTCCCCATCGCCCTCCTTAAGTCAATGCTTAAACTAATCTTCTGTGCCCAAGCATTGCTCCTACCTATCTAGTTCCCTGTAGCCTCTGATAGGCTAGGTGGAAGTATCGCCATATTGCTTCATGGGCTACTCTTACCCAATCCTCTCAGATCCTAATAATAAGTGCATAGGGGGCTAAGATATGATTGGGGCGCAGGCTTCTAGGCTTTCCTATTGTTGAAAGACTAATCGCACCCTGCAAAGTCAATGCTGCCACCCTCCCTAGTATTGCTGTCTGACTCTGCAGCAGTGGTATGTTGGTGATAGGAGGGTGAAATGAACAAATATGCGTCTGTGCCAAAAAAAGTAGGAAGTAGCTTTGTCAAACACTAGTGTTTTGCCTTTGTGCTCCCCCTAGTGGAAAGAAGCAGGGTTTCTACAGAATGCCTGCCTGCACAGTAAAGTCACATCCATAGCCGGAGGGCCTAATAATAGAAAGGCGTCATCATAATTAATAACAATTGTATTTATTTATCATTTTTCCTAGTGGCTTTGTGATCTGCATGGCTTTAAGTTGCTATATTTGTTATATATGCACATTTAACCAGGGATGTTTTCACTTCACACCGTGATTTCAATTTTACTACAATGTTTGAAAAGAACAAATGGAGAAGAGCAGTTAGTTTGATTAAGCTACATTTGATTTTTGCCTTTTTTGTACCAGAATGTATTTTTGAAAGCTTTTCATGTTGTATTTTTTTTTTACACTAAAGTGAATTTGTTGGGATTGACTCAATGGCTATATAAGGCATATGGATCTATCCAGTCTACAGTTCATGTAAGTTGAACACTACAATAAGTCATTTGACTCTGTTCCCTTCTAAAATGTACAAATACATTTTTACAATTACATTCTGTCTTGGTGTGGATTATTTCTGATGAAAGTATATGTATTTTAAAAAGGTGTTTCAGTTTTCACCTTGTTAGTGAAGCATCTGACTTATTAATTGTGGCTTGTTTTTTAGGACATTATACTGTGCACTGTCTGTAAAAAGCGTCAGACACATGGGATAAGGCAAATTTAAATGATGGAAGATTTGTGATTTGTAGAGATGGCTAGCACTGTATCGGCTGGTAACTACAGTAGGAAAGTCTCTCCACCCTCTCCGGGGACTGCCGAACCGTGACGTTGGCGGGGATTCGGAGGACGTAGCGACGCCTGTTGGAGCTCCCGTGAGTCGACAGAGCGGCAGGAAAGCAAAATGGCGGATGAAGATGTTACGCTGGATGGTAAATCGCTACAATCGCTCCGTGTGGCGGATTTGAAAGCCGCTTTGGAGCATCGACACCTCCCTAAAAGCGGGGCAAAAAATGCGCTCATTAAGCGACTGAAGGGGGTAAGTTTGGCGCCAGTTATTGCTTCTACCGACGAGCTGGTCAAGTTAAGCAGGAGGCGAGAGTGAATTATAGGCCGTGGTTCGGGTGCGGGAATCCATAATATTAGGCACGCGTTCGGAGGATTTCAGGTCTGGCAAATTATCCGTCGGTGTGTTGAAATAAGTCGAACCAATTGTATAATTGTCTTTTGTGGTGCAACACACTTCAAAGTTGAGATGTGTTGCACGGACCGAACTGAAGGCCCATTCGGAGCGTGTGTTAATGCTAGCGAACTATCTAGCAGCAGTTCTGTCCGTCGGGCCTGCGCTCTGTGTGAGAGGAAAAGGGGGCAGGGTGATTAGGTACGCGCCTGCCCATATGCGCTGTTTATAGGAACATTAACTCGCTAGCTACGTAATTAGCTAGCTTAGTTTTAGATAATTAACGTGAAGTTGATTTTATTTTTCTCTAGCTAGCTATATTATTTAACTAAGTAAAATGTTCCTTAACACTACCACCACTGAAAAACGTTAGGTTTCCAGCAAACTACTGTTACTGCTGAATATTAATTTGGACACCATCATTAGAAAAATACATTTCCCAATTGCATTATAATTGCCTCATAAGTGTCTTAACTTAGAATTTGCACACAATGCTCAGCAATCACAAATAATGTCATACATTATAACGACCCGTTTTTCAATCAGCCATGCAGTTTCCTATACTTGTATTATGGGCAATATCCTGTGTGTTAAAATGGGCTATTCTTCCGAATTTCCAATAGAATGCAAGCTGAAGGTTTGCAAATGTCAGTGGAAGGGCGATCGAAACTGTTTGGCACTAGAAACTCAATGACCCAAGTCGATTTGGATTTACCCATTCCAATGATGCCCCTCCTCCTATGCAACAGACCAACGATCAATTTCGCTTCTACGTTCCCTATTTAGCCTATACAGAATTAAAACGGGTCTGTTCATTAGAAGAGAAGCTCCAGAGGGCAGGACAGAGGGTGTTTCAGAGACCCTGCTTCCGACCACTGACGAGTTTTGGGCATCACTTGCTGCTGGAGTTGGAATGGGAAGATGGGCTTGTTGTCCTGTCTAGGATGCTATATTTGTTGACTGATTTCATGTATGTGCCTCCAATAATTTGGTTAGTTTTTCTACAATGTAAATGTTAAATGTTTAGTACTGTCTGTATTGCTTTTTTCTTATTCTCTCCTATGATGATCCCGCCATGCTAATACTGATGCACCAGACTGACAATGTGTCTCTGGGTGCAAGTGAGTTAAACTCATTTTTGCATACTGACTGGGTCAGTGTGGGCTGAGGAGAATAAATCAATAGCTCTTATTAGCCTGCATTTCTGTGAAAACACAACAGCATGGTTACGTTTGTGTTTGATGTGTTTTAACCAGTAGTTTGCTCGCTGTTTTAGGCTCTGATGTTGGAAAATGTTAAGAAGACTTCCACTTCCCACATTGGGCTCCAGCCCAACTCCCAGGTAAGAGACCTAGCAATACACTACTGTTTGGAGAGTCGGTACTAGACGTAGAGGCAATATTACGGAGGTTACCTGATTTAATTGTCAGTCATCTGTGTGTTTCAGACCAGATATATATATTTTTTTACCCTCACGTGAATTAGAAAATAATCCAACCTGTACCGTTCAATGCACAAAGGTGATCATTTTACTGATTGTGTCTATCGTTTTAGTGAAAATCAGTCCTGTATCATTACAACGTGCAGATAGCCTATTCTTTCCCTTCCCTGCTTTCTAATGTGCTTATGTTTCAGATTGGGGAGGAGATGAGCCAGAACAGCTTCATAAAGCAGTACCTGGCTCAGCAGCAGGAGCTCCTTCGCCAGAGGCTGGAGAGAGAGGCCCGGGAGGCGGCAGAGGCCGATGGTAAGACACACAACCAGGCTCTAATATCCACACTAGCACACTACTTAACATAGAATGCTAGTGTTGAGTGGACATTGGAACATAGTAGTCTGTTCCAATATCCACACTGAAGCAAGGTTTTGGGCATGCATTGTAAGTGGTATGTGAGTTTGGACATGTAGTTCAAGTCTGCGTTCTATCTGAACAATGTACAACGGCCCTATAGCTTAGTGCAGTTAACAGCTGTAGAGTGATACCAGTGAATGAATGGAGGGCAGTTAGCTTAGTGCCATTCACATCTGCATATAAACAGTGGACTAATAGCTGAGTGCCCTTGTCATCTGCATATATGGATAGTGGGCCAATCTCAGACCTCTTGCACCATGTAATGTCCCCAAGTCCTTATTGTCTCCGATGATGATCCCGCCATGCTAATACTGATGCACCAGACTGACAGTGTGTCTCTCTGGTTGCAAGTGAGTTAAACTCACCTTCTCATACTGACTGGGTCAGTGTGGGCTGAGGAGAACTACTAGGAATAAACCACAATAACCACTTTAATATATTTATTATTTTACCCGAAGGTGTACTAACAGCTTGTCTTTATTTATTTTAACCTTTTTTTAAACCTTTATTTAACTATACAAGTCAGTTAAGAACAACTATTTGTGACGCAGATCGCTCTGCAAGTCCTGCCTCTCCCATCTCCTCATTGGTTTATAGAAGCAGGTACCCACGTGCCATCTCCTCATTGGTTATACCCACGTGGGTGATTGAAAGACAAACTGTATTTATGGTCATCGTGGTAATACTATGAAAGTTTAGATGCCAATCACCATAGAAGTTCAAAGATGAAAAGGCCTGGAAGGAGGAGAGATGACTAGAAATTATTCGGTTGACCGTTTTATGTGTGGATTAATTGTCGGAGTAGAGGACCTTGTGCATTTCAGGTAAAACAATAACTCAATGTTTATATCCCAGGACAAATTAGCTAGCAACAGCAAGCTAGGTAGCTAAATTGGCATAAATGTTTAATGCTTTTGGACCTGTCCCCAAATTAATGTAATTGGTTCAGAGTTTGCTTTGATATTTTAACCTGCGTGTCGTGATCGCGTTTGGTGTTGGGGGAAAACATACATTTATGCACGATGGTGCACGCGTGCAGCTGGTTTGGATGCCATGTAAGACAACACATCATGGCAGCAACACATGACAACATGGTACAAACATTGTTAGGCACAGATAACAGCACAAAGGGCAAGAAAGTAAAGGCGATAATGCATCACACGAAGCAGCCACAAGTGTCAGTAAGAGTGTTCATGATTTCTATTTATTTTATTTTACAAGGCAAGTCAGTTAAGACCAAGTTCTTATTTACAATGATGGCCAAACCCTAACCCGGACGATGCTGGGCCAATTGTGCGCCGCCCTATGGGACTCCCCATCACGACCGGTTGTGATACAGCCCAGGATCGAACCAGGGTCTGTAGCACTGAGATGCAGTGCCTTAAACCGCTGCGCCACCCGGGAGCCCCCCTATTGAGTCTTGAATGTAGAGATGGCGATAAAGCTGTCCAGTTTAAATGATTTGTATATACCAGGTTATTTTTGGTATGTTGGATGAGTAGCCTTTCTTGTTCTCTCCATTCCCAATTGAGTTGTAGTGCAGAGTCTGAGACTGCAGAAATCCCAGTTCCAAACTCTGACCCCTAACATCTAACCTCTGTTTCCCCTCAGGGGAAACAGGCCCAGAGGAGGAGGAGGAGGAGGACGAGGAGGAGGAGGACACAGAGCAGGACAACGACAGTGCTTCCTACCATCCTGACAAGGTCAGTAACACACACACAGGAGCAGAAGGCGCTCAAAAGGCAATTACATTCGAACGGTCCAAGATATATTTATTCTCCTATAATTTCTTGTTCATGTGTTCATATCAGGCTAGCTAACAGTCTCAATTTCTCTCTCTACCTCAGCATTGCCCCATACCCTCTCAGCCCCCACTGACCCGGGCTGAGGAAGGAGGTGGGGGAGGGACAATGATGATGGGGCAAGGAATAATGTCCCAGGGTATGGGCAAAGGGACGATGTCTCGCAGACCACACTTTGGCCCAGGCTCCGTGCCCCAGGAGTCCCCTGACGCCCCTGGCTCCTGGACGCAGCAGCGTCTCTCACTCCACGCTGGCCTCCGCCACGAGGAGCTCACCACCCCCTCACCACCCCGCGCTGTGGCCTCCCTGTCTGTGCGTGTCCTGGGGGACCCCGAGCGCCAGGGCCTGCCACCCTCCATGCCCCCCCGCGTCCAGGCCCAGGAGAATGAAGGCACCGCCCCGGCGGATGACGACCGACCCGCCCACTATGTGCTCCACCTCAGCCGCTCCGCTCGGGCAGCACCCAGCGCCGGGGGTAACCGCGTCCAGGAAGACAGCGATGATGATGACAGCAGTGAGGAGGACGAAGATGAGTGGGGACCTGCGGCGGGGGCAAGAAGAGGGGTCGGTGGCGGTGGAAGAGGACGTTCCCCTCCCCCTCGGCCCCAGCAGCCTTCCCCCAGCATCCCAGTGGGCCGAGAGAGGTCCAGACGCAAGCTCCAGCCTCCGCAACACATCCCCCCTCAGCAGGTAGTACACCAGCCCCCCATGCAGCTCCGCCAGCCCACCCCGCCCCCCTCCCCTCCCCCAGAGCTCTCCTTTCCTCTACCCGACACCCCCAAGCAGAGCCCGCCCGACATGGATGAGGAGCCAGAAGGAGCAGGGGCTGGGGTAGCCGTCCGCTCCCCTCCAGGTGGCCTCCAGAGGCACGACTCTGACTCCAGCTCCCGCTCCAGCAGCCCAGAGCCCCTGGCCCAGCGGCGGCCCGGACCCCTCTCCCTGCTCGCCCGCAAGATGGCTTCCGAGGGAGCATTCGGGAAGAGTGGTGAGGGTGCCTCAGACGGCCAGACAGGTCCTGGTGGGGAGTCGTCCGGACCAGATGGCAGTAGCAGCGTCCCAGGAGCAGGACCGGGGGTTGGGGTAGTCCTGTTCCCTGGGGCTGCTATCACCCACATCGGAGGCAGCAGCGCAGAGCACTCCGGAACCGTCCCTGTACCTGAGGTCCCTGCACCAGTGTCTATGTTTGGATCAGGGGCCCAGTTCCATCCTCTCTCTCTGGTGTCTGGAGCAGCTGTCCCAGGCATCACCCTCACCGTGGAGCCCCAGGGTACATCTGGAGAGACGGCACAGAAGAGAACGGAGAAACAGGTAGAGAGTGAGAGTTGCCTGCCGCCATGGAAGCAAGGTCGTGATGTGACGTCTGTGTCCTTGCCGTTTGGGTCTGGGGGGTCAGAGGTGCCTGCGGTGCACCAGGGGGACAGCCCGAAGAAGTCACCCTTCGGCAGGGACGAACCCCTCTCCTCCCCTCCCGGCTCAACCGCCTGCCTGCCTGCTCTCGCCCCCAAGAAGCCCCGCATGTTCTCCGACACCTCATCCGGCTCCATGGCTCCCCCTCCCAAACCTGGGCAACAGGGGTCTGTGGTGGTGACCACGCCAGGCGAACCCCCCCTCAAACAGGAAGTCCTCGTCTCAGGGGCCCAGCAGGACACAGACAACACCATAGAGGTCACCTCACCGAACAAGGCATCCGCGGAAAAGCCTGGATGGAAAACTGGAGAAATTGTAAAGATGGAGAAGGAGAGTGACAGCCAGGCAGAAAAGGTGACACCGAAAGCCGCCGGCGAGACCAGGAGAAGAGGACCTGAAGAGGCTGTTGAGGTTGAGCCGATGGGGCCTGCTCTGCCCCCCTCTTACCCAGGTAAGGGAGAAGAAGAGAAGAAGCGGAAGGAAGATGTGAGGAAGAAGGAAGAAGAGCGGTGCAGGCAGAGGAAGAGGGCGAGCGACAGGAGGTTGTCGCCCTCCAGCGGCGGCGACTCTTCATCCTCCGACTCGGATTCTGGATCCTCTTCATCACATTCCTCTGGCTCCACCTCCTCCCGGGACAAAAAAAAGGTTAGTGACTGGCTAATCCAGGTGTCAATCAAATCTTTCTCTCTGCAATGACAAGCTGCCATCACCCGTCAGTACTAGAGCAGTGTAGACGTTAGTCTCCGATGATGATCCCGCCATGCTAATACTGATGCACCAGACTGACAGTGTGTCTCTGGGTGCAAGTGAGTTAAACTCACCTTCTCATACTGACTGGGTCGGTGTGGGCTGAGGAGAACTAGTGAAAGATGCTTCACCACCTGTGACATGCTTCTTTATATTATGGAACAGAATAATTTAAATACTAACCCCTTTTCCTTCATACAATCCCAGTAATCTATCTCGACGTGCTTTAATTTAATCGTATAAAAAGGGGATTCTTTACTGCTACAGAAGTGGCTTCTTACTTTTGTCTCTTAACACGGCGCATTGATATTTTGTCATATATAGTCTGTCGTTTGCTCATTCTATTTGTTTCTCAGAAATCTGTCCCGGGGAAAGGAAGAGGGGATGAAAGGAGAAGACTGGAAAAAGGAGGAGAGAAGAAACAGCCTTCCAGGTCAGCCATAATACCATTTGAGTTTCTCTCACAACGCACACACTTCTTGCAGTTCTTTACACACACACACACACCAGGGTTTCTGTTAGCCGGTAATAGCTGGATTTTGGCTGTTGAAAAAATGAAGGCGATAAATAAAATTGTCGCCTGTTGATGTAAATAAGTTTGACTGGTCATGGTTAATTTACGCCAATTTAATTCCACTAAATAATGTGTGTGTATATTGGTTATGTATCTGGGGCAGCAGCGTAGCCTAGTGGTTAGAGCATTGGACTAGTAACCAAAAGGTTGCAAGTTCATATCCCCGAGCTGATAAGGTACAAATCTGTCGTTCTGCCCCTGAACAGGCAGTTAACCCACTGTTCCTAGGCCGTCATTGAAAATAAGAATTTGTTCTTAACTGACTTGCCTAGTGAAATAAAGGTACAAATATATTTATTTATTTATCACACGCACAGCATACAGCCCTTTTAGAAGAAAATCAGACAGCACTTGTATAATCATTACGCCACAATTCCAAATGCAATCACGTGTTCAAACGTTTTTTGGCCACGATTAAAGAGGTCATATTTTTTATTTCTCAACTGGTAATTGAAGCGCGCTTCCCGTTAACCATTTAAATGCATAGGTAAGGAAGGCAGGCTTCATCCGTGTCACACACCACTTTGTAATGAGCTGGAGGCAGTATGCATTTTGAAAGCATTTACCTGTTTGTTTGAAACCTGAACATTTGACTAGATATGAGGCATGTTTTAGCTTGCTTCAAAGTAGCTTAGGCAAAATCTGACGCTATCCATGGAGGCAATTATTTAATATATATACTTCCATATGCCAGTGAAACCAGGAGCCTATTTCTCTCATGTTCTATTGGTTTTCAACTTGCTTTCACTGTCCTCTGGCAAAATCCACATTCGCCCGCGGCCTCCTGACTTGTGAACTTTGCTGCGCTAATAATGTTAAGAAATAAGTTTATCAACCTTTTTTAAGCTAAACGTTTTGATCTCTTGCATCAGACTCATTGCCTTCAAAAAAATATATATATATTTTTAAATGTCTCCTAGGCCTACCGGTTGTATGAATTTGGGAGCACCGTGGGCAGACACCCTAATCAGGTTACGCACCCAATGCATATGGGTCTGAGAAATGTACCGGTAAATTAAAATGATGCCAGTCAAATGTCCAGCGCCACATTTTCATAACAGAAACGCTGACACACACACTTCACAAAACTAACCCTTGGTGAGCTGCTAATATTTGCACATATACATTTTCCGATGCATTACCGATTTGTACAGTGCCGTGAAAAAGTATTTGTCCCCTTTCAGATTTTTGCATATTTTTTTAAAAACTGAATTTTATCAGATCTTCAACCGAAACTTAATATTAGATACTGGGAACCTGAGTTTACAAATAACCCCAAAAAGTGTGACTTATTTGTGTGTTTTTCTGCATGACCTAGCTGCTCTTCAACTCACAGACAGATGTCCTGACATTCTCCTGTAGAATTCTGATACAGAGCAGAATTCATGGTTCCTTCTATTAAGGCAAGTCGTCCAGGTCCTGAGGCAGCAAAGCATCCCCAAACCATCACACTAACACCACCATGCTTGACCTTTAGTATGTGGTTCTTACTGTGGAATGCAGTGTTTGGTTTTCGCCAGACATAATGGGACCCATCTCGTCCAAAAAGTTTATGCAAGTTTGCCAAAAAGCACCTGGAAGAACCTGGATGACTCTTGGAAGAATGTTCTATGGGCAGATGAGTCAAAAGTATACATTTTTGGATGACTTGTCCCGTTATTGCTTTTTCAAAAAATGTCTTCTGAAGGAATTTGCCTGGCGGTTTGTATTCTAGGCATGTCCAGGCAGTAACAGGCTGCACTGACAACTTGAGCTTGGCTCCCAAGTTTCTAAACCATTCCAAGCCATCTTTGGTGTAGAGTCGCCATAATGTGTGATCCTAATCATTATTTTGGATCTGCAGTAGATGTCCTACATAGCTTGCACATGTGCGCTAAACAGTGTACTTGCACTTGAGATGCATTTTAAGACAATGGATGAGAAGGTGAACTTGACATTTCCAAAAATGTAGTTTAGTTGGAAGGCTGCATTGTGATCTATGAACAGCATGGGTTGCATTAAATACACTTTTAAATACACTCATTTGGCAATGTTCAATTCATTGACAGAACGTATAAACAAAGGCATTCACTAAAAGTTGACACGTGTAGGCTCTTTATGGGCTATGCGCAGCACTTCGTTTTAAGCATCAATTGATCGATTCAGTTAGGCCTATTTTAATTCTCAAACCGCCAGGCACACCTGTCAAATGCAGACATTTCTTTCAAAACACAGGGATGTCGATTTGCACTAGATTAGTACTATAAGAGGACTTGACTTTTTTATTTATTTTTTCGGCTTGAATTATTACTGTAAAATGACCGACGTGGCAGATTCGGACAGGACTTAATGATGGATATGTTGATTTGTGCTCTTGCACATAATTCTATAACCCTATCTCCCCCAGTAAAACTAATCCTGTGTGAATAGGACTTTACACACAGGTGTTCAGAGCACGCTAGAGAGCATGCTAGCTAGATACATTAGGGAAGTATTCAGACCCCTAGACTTTTTCCACATTTTAAGTTGCAGCCTTATTCTAAAATCGATTAAATCGCTTTTTTCCCCCTCAATCTACAAACAATACCCCATAATGACAAAGGAAAAACAGGTTTTTAGAAAATGTTGCACATTTGATTACAAATAAACTAAAATATGACATTTACATAAGTATTCAGACCTTTTTACTCAGTACTTTGTTGAAGCACTTTGGCAGCCTCAAGTCTTCTTGGGTATGACGCTACAAGCTTGGCACACATGTATTTGGAGTTTATCCAATTCTTCTCTGCAGAACCTCTCAAGCTCTGTCAGGTTGAATGGGGAGTGTCACTGCACAGATATTTTTAGGTCTCTCCAGAGATGTTCAGGTCTGGGCTCTGGCTGGGCCACTCAAGGCCATTCAGAGACTTGTCCTGAAGCCACTCCTGTGTTGTCTTGGTTGTGTGCTTAGGGTCGTTGTCCTGTTGGAAGGTGATCCCAGTCTGAGGTCCTGAGCTTTGCTCCGTTCATCTTTCCCTTGATCCTGACTAGTCTCTCAGTCCCTGCCGCTGAGAAACATCCCCACAGAATGATGCTGCCACCACCATGCTTCACCTTAGGGATGGTGCCAGGTTTCTTCCAGATGTGATGCTTGGCATTCAGGCCAAATAGTTCAATCTTTGTTTCTTCAGACCAGAGAATCTTGTTTCTCATGGTCTGGGAGTCCTTTAGGTGCGTTTTGGCAAACTCCAAGTGGGCTGTCATGTGCCTTCTACTGAGGAGTGGCTTCCGCCTGGCCACTCCACCATAAAGGCCTGATTGGTGGAGGGCTGCAGAGATGTTTGTCCGTCTGGAAGGTTCTCCCATATCCACAGAGGAACTCTGGAGCTCTGTCAGAGTGACCATACGGTTCTTGGTCACCTCCCTTACCAAGGCCTTTCTCCCCCAATTGCTCAGTTTGGCCGGGCGGCCAGCTCTGTTGGTGGTTCCAAATTTCTTCCATGTACGCATGATGGAGGCCACTGTGTTCTTAGGGACCTTCAATGCCACAGAAATGTTTTGATACCCTTCCTCAGATCGGTACCTCAACACAACCCTGTCTCAAAGCTCTACAGACAACTCCTTCAACCTCATGGCCTGGCTTTTGCTCTGACGTGCACCGTCAATAAACCTTATATAAACAGGTTTGTGCCTTTCCAAATCATGCCCAATCAATTTATTTTACCACAGGTGGACTCCAAGTTGTAGAAACATCAAGGATGATCAATGGAAACAGGATGCACCTGAGCTCAATGTTGAGTCTCATAGCAAAGGGTCTGAATACTTATTTACCTAAGGTATTTCTGTTTTTTTATAAATTAGCAAAAATTCCTAAAAACATGTTTTCACTTTGTTTGGGTATTGTGTGAAGATTGAGTTTAATTTTTTTTGAATAAGGCTGTAACTTAACAAAATGTGGAAAAAGTCAAGGGGTCTGAAAACTTTCCGAATGGACTGTAGCTAATTATTTTACCAGGTAAGTTGACTGAGAACACGTTCTCATTTGCAGCAACGACCTGGGGAATAGTTACAGGGGAGAGGGGGATGAATGAGCCAATTGTAAATTGGGGATTATTAGGTGACTGTGATGGTTTGAGGGCCAGATTGGGAATTTAGCCAGGACACCTGGTTAACACCCCTACTCTTACGATAAGTGCCACGGGATCTTTAATGACTTCAGAGTCAGGACACCCGTTTAACGTCCCATCCGAAAGACGGCACCCTACACAGGGCAGTGTCCCGAATCACATTGGGATATTTTTTTAGACCAGAGGAAAGAGTGCCTCCTACTGGTCCTCCAACACCACTTCCAGCAGCATCTGGTCTCCCATTCAGGAACTGACCAGGACCAACCCTGCTTAGCTTCAGAAGCAAGCCAGCAGTGGTATGCAGGGTGGTATGCTGCTGGCACTAGATACCGCTAATTAACACAGGTGATTCCGTCTGTCTTCCGTAAACAAGCACTGTAACATGGAGATATAGGCGTTTGTGAACCCTAATCCTATAAAGGTGCAAAAGCTGGTCCAAAACACACCTACATGTGCGCCCGGGCCGACATTAATAGATCCCCCCTGTATCATCCCTGCCTCAGTTGTCTGTAATGTGAATGTTTCTTTGGAATTGAACATGTTTAACACTTTCTTCTGGGCCCGGTTTCCCAAAAGCTTCCTAAGTCATCGTGAGAACCTTCGTAGGAGCATTGTTACATTTCTGAACCGTTTCCCAAAACCAATGTTATTAATGTCGCACTTGAACCTGCTCGTAATCTAACGCCTAACTCAGACCACTCGTTGAACAGCTAAGTGCGACATTAGATGTATTTTTGCCCTCCGCGCGTCACTTTATACACATCTCTGCTAAACATAGAATCCCATGGTTTATATGTCTCTCTCTGACCTCTAACTTCAGAACAAAGTAGCCCATGTCTTTGCAATTTATACAAACAAGCAACATATAAAAAGATGCTTCAAATGAATATTGCGATGACTGCATTAAAATAAACAGTACGGGCCCGGGGTAATCATAATGAAATACATTTGATGTTCAATTGACTTCTATTTTGATACTAATTTGTCGCTATATTTCATGTGTAGCCCAACATGTGTGCAATGATGTGCCAAATCAGTGATTTAGTGCATGTTGATTGGGTAAGCAACTAGAATAAGCCACCTCAATATTTGCAGCTATAGGTGGTGATAGGAGCTGATCCGTCATCAGTATTGTAAAATAATTATGTTTGGTAAGATTTGAATGGAGAAAACAGAGTTCAGTGCTCCCTTTCTTTCGATACTATAAGTATGGACACATGCGTGTTGTTTTGAGAAAAGCATGTTACATCTTCGGCCGTTGTAGGAAGGAAACCGGGCCCTGGTCGTTGATCTGTGGATGGATGATTGGACTCCAGGTGTGGATGGACGTCTCAATGTAGCAATTGTATGTTTAGATTATAATAAAAACAGGAAGCACCATTAGAACATGTGTGAATGTGTGTGTGTAGATATATTTTGCCAGAAGATACCCACCCTACCCGTACGGTCGGGACGCAATCATGATTACACTTGAGCCGGCATGAGATATGGGTCGGAAAACGTACCTCAATGCGGACTACTAGTTTTCCTGGAAAACTGCACTTTTCCACGTTGGGCCCCTGAGTGGGGCAGTGGTCACTGCATCTCAGTTCTAGCGGTGTCACTACAGACACCCTGGTTCGAAGCCAGGCTGTATCACAACCGGCCATAGGGCGCTGCACAATTGGCCCAGCATTGTTCAGGTTTGGCCAGTGTAGGCGGTCATTGTAAATTATGAATTTTCTTAATTGACACGCCTAGTTAAATAATTCTTGCCCCATTATCATTAAATGTCTTGAAGTATGTTTCATGGGTTTTGATGAATGACATGACACATGGATTTATTGTAAAGAAAATGTTAACTGTTTATTCCATATAGAGATGACACATTAAGTTGGCCAGAACACCAGTGTTTTAGCTTGATCCATTGTAGCTACTCTACTACTGCCAAATGCCAAGTTCGTTGTTACAATATGGGGCGGCAGGGTAGCCTAGTGGTCAGAGCGTTGGACTAGTAACCGAGCTGACAAGGTAAAAATCTGTCGTTCTGCCCCTGAACGGGCAGTTAACCCCTGTTCCTAGGCCGTCATTGAAAATAAGAATTTGTTCTTAACTGACTTGCCTAGTTAAATAAAGGTAAAACAAAATAAAAAATATCGTCCCTACACTTACCGACAGCATTGTGAACGGTCAAAACGCTTACTCGCGACTACTAGTTATAGAAAAGGAAGTGGCAGTGGTATTTATTGTTAGAGGCGTTTAATGAGGCACCCCACAGCCGAAGAGAGACGGTTAGTGCAATTCGAGATTGGGACGTCCATTCCCTAAATTTAACCAAATAGTATCTATTATATTGACAAAATAGCAGCTCTAACAATAGAAATACACGTCCTCAATTATTGAAGGTCTGGGAGATCGGGTGGGACTGTTGTAGCCAGTGAGGGCAGATACGCGTGTGAACAACAGGCACACAGCTGTCGTTTTTCTCCAAGTAGCCGGAATGCCATCCACTTACCAGTACATTTGTAACAGGCTAAAACATAACGAAACTTCTATACGATAAAAGGAAGCCTCACGTAGTTCGACACTGTCAGACCTCCATACAGCGTCGGGGGGTAGTAAATCCTCCCGCTTCGTCTTTTCCTTAATAACCCCTACAACAATAACCCGAATCTTTTGAGATGTAAACTTCAATGGGCTGACGTCAGAGCTGGAGGTCCCAAGGATCCCGGCTAGTTTCCCCTCTCGGCTCGCTATCCAATATGGCCGTCGTGTGTGTTGCTACTCTGATACCGTCGCAGTGCACAAACCCGGCAGCCGCATAAGGATTTCTCGTCCTCAGTTTCAATCCGTGGAGCAACCGATTGCGATAGAGCGTTAGGTGTCCGCGGTTCCAGCCAGACAATATGCTGTCGGAAGGGACCGAAAACGGGTAAGATGGAGAGCGAAAGGATAGGCATTACGTTGCTAGATTGGCTTCACCAGTAGTAGCTAAGGCGCTGCCAGTGCTGATTGTGTCATGTCTCAACCGCTCGTTCACCCTGCCCGCCTAGTGTCCTAATTAAATGATCGTTTAACTGTCGCCACATACGTTTTAACTGTCAGTTGTGGGCGTTTTAATTACTAGACTGACACGAATTGTTACATTACATACATGCGTCGTGCACGTGAGTGTCGCTCTCCGCGTCCACGTGGGGTGTGGATCTATCGGACTCGGGTTGGGGGGAGGGGATGGGAGATACCGGGTAACTCCAGTCACTCAAGTTTACTAGTACCAGAGAATCCTTATACGCAGGTAAGTAAGTAATAAAACTGGTCGTGGCTGGATCAAACGCGTCATACTGAGAATCATGCAGAAGCTTTTAAGCTTATGAATTAAACAACGATTTCCTTCCTCCTTGACTGTCTTAACATGTTTCAGGTTATGCTGTGTGTGTGTGCGTGTGTGTGCGCGCGCGCACTAAAGCTCACCTACACTCTGTGAATCCAATGGATGTTTAAGGGACATTTTCTATCTGAATGTACTCGGTATGACTTCAGTGCATGTATAGGTGTACTGCATGTCTCACTCTCTATGGGAAGCCAGTGCAAGTGTAGATACACTGGCTGTCTTACTATATGAATCCAGTGTAGGTAACGACTCTGTCTCATTTGAGAGGTGGGTATGACTGATTCATTGTCCACCACCTCTGTCGTCTTTTATGCTTCTTTTGTCAGGTTAGTTATTGCCGTGTAGAGGAGATGGTGTCAGACAGAGCCATGTATAAATATATGACTCTGGTGTCAGATTGCTAACTCGTGACCATGATAAAGAATACTGCTCATGATGCTAATGAGCAAGTGTCACCATGGGAGATCATTAATACACAAGACATCTGTTGGCAATTGTGGGTGTGTGTGCCCTTAAGGTGTGTCATAATTCTCCAACTGGCTAGGCTGTCTCTTGAGGGTACTACATGGACTACCAGTGGTCAGTGTGGAGTAAGGGTTTATTATATAAAGGGGGTAAAAAAAATAAAATAAAAATTGGGGGATGGGGGGCCTCTTTAGCAAAGAGGCAGTTTCGTCCCAACAAACACATACTCTTAATGATCACATCAGGGACCGGGTTCTCCTCCACTGCTGCCCCACTGGGGTGGTGGTCTAGTTGACATCTGTCCCCTGGCCTCTCATAGGTCTCAGATGGCAGGTGTGTGTTCGGAGAGCGTAAGAGACATGCGCAGAACAATGACTTCGCCTTTTTTTTGGTGTGGAGGATGTGGAAGGCTTTAGGGGTCTGAATCGGTTATCAGTCAGTGACATTAAGATGACCCTGTAAGTGATCTCAATGTGTGTACGCGTGTGATCTTTGGTTAGACAGAGGTGCATGTCTTGGTTGGTCAATCAGTGTGTGTGACTGACCGAATCAGGAGTTTGTTTTGAGGAGTATTTGTGACCTCGTAGCTGGGTGTCAGTTGGCTGTATTCTGGTGTGAGTAAGTTATTTATAGTTGCACTGTCCCAGATAACTGGCCTCAACCAACCTTCTCTCTTTCTCTCTCTCAATCTGTCCTCTGTGTCTGACTCTCTTTACTAGAGGTAGACTCATCTATCTAATCCTCTCTGCTTTTTGATGAGGGACACAGTTTTGTTCCTTCCTACTAGATTGATTTTTTTTTTAGCTTTCATGGCTAATGATTGTAGGTAGGACGAGCCGGCTTCTTTGCCGTTGTTTGTTATCTATGTATAGATCATTTACGATGACGTTCTTTATTCAGGTCTTTGTATGAGAATACATCTCTCTGCTATCCTCATTCTCGCTCTCTTTCCCAATCTCGCGTTCTCTCTCCCCCCAGGGAGAAGAAGCAGTGTTCCCTGTCAGAGCCGTCCGGCCCTGGCCCTATGGAGGTGGAAAGGCCAGATCCAGAGGACTCCAGGGCCCCCCAGCCCACCCCCGAAGGGGACCCAGAGAACAGTGAGGGCCGCATGGAGGAGGTAAGGTCGCTGAGAGGGAGAGGTGGGGGTCTGGGAGTATGGGGATAACTGGGGGGATGTTTCAGGAACTAACCCCCCTCGTCCTATGGCTTAGTCTGGTACAGGATATGTCCCAAATGGGACCCTATTCCCTACATAGTGCACTACCCTGTTTTGACCAGAGCCCATAGGGTGCACTATAGGGAATAGAATGCCAATGGGGACACAGCCCTGGTTTGCGACAGTTAAAACGTCCGTTGATGGATAGTTGTGGATGTTTCAGGTTAACAGTGGACCAACCTACTAACCCTCCTGTTACTATGGCTTAGTTTGATACAGTTCAAATACCCATAGGTAGAATCTTCTCTCTGCAAATGGGACTTAACAAACTAACCTAACCTCTTTGAGCTGAATGTCGATTAGATACTCACACATGGACATGCCACACACACGTTACTCTGGAGGTTTTCATAGAGCAGTTGCCTTAGCGACTTGACTGCAGGTGGTTAATCTCTAATGGGGTGTGAAATTAGACATGACCTCCACACGGACTACATGCATGCTCCACATCGATGTCGTGTGTGTGTGAGAGGGGGTGTGTGTGTGAGAGAGGGGGTGAGTCAGGCTAATCTACAGTCACATTGCTCATTATTATCACAAGCTAAACTAATACTCACACACACGCACATAAATATGCATTTAACATTTTACAAATCCTCTAATGACCATACACAGTCTCCTAATAGGCTGACCACACAGCTCGCGTCGTGTACGCAGGCGCTGCAAAAATAAATGAAAAAAAATAAAAAATAAAATCCATGTTATTCAATTATTGCACCCACACTGCTCGCGCACGCCAACGAGCGTCTGCGACACCAAGGGCTAAAATAGAAATCAGTTCTATTTCTGACGCAGATCACGCTGCAAGTCCTCCCTCTCCCATCTGCTCATAGGTTTGTAGAAGCAGGTACCCACGTAACCACCCTCATTGGTTATACCCACGTGGGTGACTGAAGACAAAGGAGATCAGTGGTGGTAATGCACCTAATTTATGAAAGTTGCCGATCGCAATATAAAGTCAATAGAAGAAAGGGCCTGGAAGAGAGATGACTAGAAACGATTCGGTTGACCATTTTATGTGTGGATTAATTGTCGGAGTAGAGGACCTTGTGCATTTCAGGTAAAACAATAACTCAATGTTTATATCCCAGGACAAATTAGCTAGCAACAGCAAGCTAGCTAAATAGGACAAATTAGCTAGCAAGTGCAAGCTAGGTAGCTAAATTGCCATAACTATTTAATGCTTTTGGACCTGTTCCCAAATTTAATGTAATTGGTTCAGAGTTTGTTTTGATATTTTAACCTGCGTGTTTTGATCGTGTTTGGTGTTGGGGGACAGAATACATTTATGCACGATGGTGCACGCGTGCAGCTGGTTTGGGTTCAGAGCCATCAAGGGGAAACGGAGTTAAATGTATTTGTTTGGCCATTTTGAAATTAGCGTAAACCTTCCTTCCCTTCTTGTTAGTCAGATCCAGTAGGGTAAACCAACAGTATTCAGTGGCTGAACGGACCCCTCATTTTGATTGACGATAGTCCATTGAGAGAAATTCAGAGCATTCTGCGCTTTTACATATTTCTGATTATAAACTAATGTAATTGGTATTCAGCGAAGCAATTTCTTTTGAAAGAGCTCACCCTCACTGTGTGTGTGTGTGTGTGTGTGTGGGGGGGGGGGGGGGGGGGGGGGGGGGGGTGACCTCAGGCTTTGCATGAGTAATAGCCCCTGACAGTGTGCAGAGAGAGATGCATCAAATATCTCTTCAGCTTTCCCTCCTTTTCTCTCTACTTCTCTCCTGACTCTCTCTCTCTGTCTCTCTCTCCTGTCTCTCTCTCTCTGTCTCTCTCTCCTGTCTCTCTCTCTCTCTCTCTCCTGACTCTCTCTCTCTCTCCTGACTCTCTCTCTCTCTCCTGACTCTCTCTCTCTCTCCTGACTCTCTCTCTCCTGACTCTCTCTCTCTCCTGACTCTCTCTCTCTCTCTCCCTCTCTCTGTCTCTCTCCCTCTCTCTCTCTCTCTCTCTCTCCTGACTCTCTCTCTCTCTCTCCTGACTCTCTCTCTCTCTCTCCTGACTATCTCTCTCTCTCTCTCTCTATCTCTCTCTCTCTCTCCTGACTCGCTCTTTCATTCCCATTCTCTTTATTTCTTTTGGTGTGACTGCTGTTTTAAAACCCCATTGATTGCTTTGTTACGAAGGTGCCCATGCCTCTTCCATTGCCCTTAATGGTACCTGCGTACTACTGCTACTGCCACCACCTCCTCCTCTTCCTCTACTACTACTACTCCTCCTCCTCCTGTCCCGCTATGCCCAAGCGCCTCGGCTGGACCTGAGCTAGGCCCCAGAGTGACCACTACTACTACACCTGGTATCACTGAGTTACCCTCAGAGAGAGACCCAAGGCCTCCCCTCTAAGCCTCCAGCACAGACCCAGAGCCTGGCCCACCAAGGCCTCCCCTCTAAGCCTCCAGCACAGACCCAGAGCCTGGCCCACCAAGGCCTCCCCTCTAAGCTTCCAGCACCGACCCACTAAAGCCCAGAGCTGAGCCAGTCAAAGAACCAGAGGTTGAACCAAAGCCACCCCTAACCTCCAGCCCAGTCGTTCACTGAGCCAGCCAAGCCAGCAGGAACACAATAACATCACACCAGAGGCTTTCTGTTGTCACAGCAACCAGCAACATAACCCTGGGGAGGGAATCCCACTCACTGGACTGCCTGCTGGAGAGAGGGGGAGGGGGGGGACGTTGTCTGCTGTCGTCGCCCTCCCTTCCGCCATTTTGTGGAGAAACTAAAGCGACAGCTACTCGCAACGCCCACACCGAGAGAGAAGGAGCATATTCTGCCAACCTGCAAACAAGAACGTGGAAAACAGACTTATCACAGACACGATGACTTCCTGCTATTTATCCTCGTTTCCATGCCAGTATGCCCCCTACTGGGCGAGAGGACTGTAATCAGGCAGGTGCCTTTCTGCCTCATGGACTTGAATGAACAGGGCCCACCTACACACTGAGGCCCACCCAGATATCATCACGGCCTGGTAATCTGAAACGACACCAAATAGACTTTCTCCTGTGCATCTCCCAGCTGTGTCTTCAATGTAGACACTCAAATGGATTATTGAAGTGGATTTAAAACATTATTTTGAACTTCCACCTTTTTTTTTTCATAAAATACAATTTCTGAGTGCAAGAAAATATGGAACTGTTTTGTAGCTATGGGCCCTTTCATTGGCTCATTCCCTTGTTCCAAATGCTCCTATTGGCTTGGCCTGCCAGGCCAGCAGCCAACCTGGACCATGATCGGCTGGTCAATCCTCATCATAGACTATTACAACCTTCTGGATCTGAACTTTCACTTGCATCAAAGACAAAAGGACATAATTTAGTAGAACTGGTGGCAGTGCACACACAGAATACGTCATCAGTATAAGTGTTTATAGCCTACAAACTGAATTCACAGCTTTTTAAAATGTAATTACATTTTTTGAACCTATTGAACATCTCCCTACGGCTTCCCTCTCACTGAACTTTGACCCTACACGAGCCGCTATGGATTTAAACTTTAATCTGTGATCTCATTGGACTATTGGTTATTACACAACCAGAGGTTTTTCAGTTGGAACTTTTCAAGTTTACAGGGCATGCAAGTTCTGTCATGGACATCAAGCTACCCGATTTGTTTATATTGGGACGTCCAAAGTTTTGTCCCCCTTCTACCAATATTAAATGACAAACCAACAATTATTGAACCCCTTGCCTGACAAGCAAAAGGCAAAATGACTATCAAGCAAAGCACCAGTCAAAAAAGTCCAAGGTTAAGATCCCTGCCTGCCTGCTAATCACCATTCAAATCGAGTCCCGCCCTCACACCTCTGCCTTCCCTGATTGGACCCTTGTTGCCTAGATACAGTACACACTGCCGTGCGGTTGAGCCATAGCCAAGCCAGTGAGGAATCAGGTGTCAATGGTACCAGGAAATGACTTGTAATTTTTCTCTCTATTTGAGATGTATATTTTTATGTATTATTTATTTTACAACTGTTCAGGAAATGTCAGTTAGTTTCTTCTCAGGTCTTTTTGGTCGTTTACTTCTACGACCGGAGGATTGACTTCATTTTGCTATGTGTAACTCAGTACAACCCCTTTTTTAAACTCACGATTACTACACTTTCAATTTGATTGAAAACACATCCTAATTTGATCTCCTAAAGCAGGTATCTAGCCGATCCTAAGTGTCTGCATACATTTCCTGCAAGATCACCGTCCACTCTGTTGGAACGGCAGTATCAGCCCAGAGCTGTTCAGGTGTCTCTGGTCTGACAGACGAGGTCTCCGGCACCCCTCCACCTCTGTGACATCGAACACAGTCGCGACCCAAACAGCGACTCGCTACATTAGTTCCTGTAATATTTCATGTACATTTTCAGCCGCCAACACAGGCCTTTTGTAAATGCCAAATGTAAGGACAACGACATGTAACTGCCATAATGAAGTTTAGTATAGCCGGTCTCTGCTTTAACACATACAGGAAGAGCCAGACACTCAAGTCATTATTAACGATCAGCTCCAGGGTGTCCTCCTCTCGTCTGCTGGTCTGAGCGTTAACCTCCCAGGGCCCATGAAGATGCGTTAACACAACGCCCGGTGTCACTCCACTTGGAGCTGAACGGTATTAGTCAACGTCAGTCTTCTACTCAACCAGCTGAGGTCTGGGATCAGTGTAGCAGAGGAAAGCTACTTGAGGCCTTCAATTAGACCCCTTCACGTATTCATTTCTATGTGTTCGGTTTGTGCACGACACCCACACCACAGGATTATATTCCGTTAATTACCACCGTGTCTACAGGAACGCACCAACACACGCAGTAGGAGTTGTCTAGTGATTAGTCTAGCTACCCCCACAGTAGGAGTTGTCTAGTGATTAGTCTAGCTACCCCCACAGTAGGAGTTGTCTAGTGATTAGTCTAGCTACCCCCACAGTAGGAGTTGTCTAGTGATTAGTCTAGCTACCCCCACAGTAGGAGTTGTCTAGTGATTAGTCTAGCTACCCCCACAGTAACACAGTAGGAGTTGTCTAGTGATTAGTCTAGCTACCCCCACAGTAAGAGTTGTATAGTGGTTAGTCTAGCTACCCCCACAGTAGGAGTTGTCTAGTGATTAGTCTAGCTACCCCCACAGTAACACAGTAGGAGTTGTCTAGTGATTAGTCTAGCTACCCCCACAGTAGGAGTTGTCTAGTGGTTAGTCTAGCTACCCCCACAGTAGGAGTTGTCTAGTGATTAGTCTAGCTACCCCCACAGTAGGAGTTGTCTAGTGGTTAGTCTAGCTACCCCCACAGTAACACAGTAGGAGTTGTCTAGTGGTTAGTCTAGCTACCCCCACAGTAGGAGTTGTCTAGTGATTAGTCTAGCTACCCCCACAGTAGAAGTTGTCTAGTGATTAGTCTAGCTACCCCCACAGTAACACAGTAGGAGTTGTCTAGTGATTAGTCTAGCTACCCCCACAGTAAGAGTTGTCTAGTGATTAGTCTAGCTACCCCCACAGTAGGAGTTGTCTAGTGATTAGTCTAGCTACCCCCACAGTAACACAGTAGGAGTTGTCTAGTGATTAGTCTAGCTACCCCCACAGTAGGAGTTGTCTAGTGGTTAGTCTAGCTACCCCCACAGTAGGAGTTGTCTAGTGATTAGTCTAGCTACCCCCACAGTAACACAGTAGGAGTTGTCTAGTGATTAGTCTAGCTACCCCCACAGTAGGAGTTGTCTAGTGATTAGTCTAGCTACCCCCACAGTAACACAGTAGGAGTTGTCTAGTGATTAGTCTAGCTACCCCCACAGTAGGAGTTGTCTAGTGGTTAGTCTAGCTACCCCCACAGTAGGAGTTGTCTAGTGATTAGTCTAGCTACCCCCACAGTAACACAGTAGGAGTTGTCTAGTGATTAGTCTAGCTACCCCCACAGTAGGAGTTGTCTAGTGATTAGTCTAGCTACCCCCACAGTAGGAGTTGTCTAGTGATTAGTCTAGCTACCCCCACAGTAACACAGTAGGAGTTGTCTAGTGATTAGTCTAGCTACCCCCACAGTAGGAGTTGTATAGTGGTTAGTCTAGCTACCCCCACAGTAGGAGTTGTCTAGTGATTAGTCTAGCTACCCCCACAGTAACACAGTAGGAGTTATAACTAATGCGCACAAGGAGGGGTGTACATTAGTTGTCTAGTGATTTCTTAGTGATACAGCCACACCAACACACAGCAGGAGTATATTCAGTCCTTCTCTAGTGATCACCTCCCTGTGTTCTTTGAACGAAGGTGGAGGCGAACGTGTCTGGAGTCTCTCTGTATCGACCAAGCCCCCCCCCCATCTTCTCCTTATGTGGTTTAATAGGAGTCTGTCAACCATTTCTCTCTATCCCCCCTCATCGGGGCGGCAGGGTAGCCTAGAGGTTAGAGCGTTGGACTAGTAACCGAAAGGTTGCAAGTTCAAATCCCTGAGTTGACACGGTAAAAATTTGTCGTTCTGTCCCTGAACAAGGCAGTCATTGAAAATAAGAATTTGTTCTTAACGGACTTAGTTAAATAAAGTTTTTTTTACATTTTTATCTCCCCCCCCTTCATCTCTCCTCTGTCTATCCCCCCTCATCTCTCCTCTGTCTATCCCCCCTCATCTCTCCTCTCTGTCCCCCCCCGCCCCTCCTCCCTCTCTATCCCCCCCGCCTCTCCTCTGTCTATCCCCCCTCATCTCTCCTCTCTGTCCCCCCGCCCCTCCTCTCTCTGTCCCCCCGCCCCTCCTCTCTCTATCCCCCCGCCTATCCTCTGTCTATCCCCCCTCATCTCTCCTCTCTGTCCCCCCGCCTCTCCTCTGTCTATCCCCCCTCATCTCTCCTCTCTGTCCCCCCGCCCCTCCTCTGTCTATCCCCCCTCATCTCTCCTCTCTGTCCCCCCACCCCTCCTCTCTCCTCTCTGTCCCCCCGCCCCTCCTCTGTCTATCCCCCCTCATCTCTCCTCTCTGTCCCCCCACCCCTCCTCTCTCTCTATCCCCCCGCCTCTCCTCTGTCTATCCCCCCTCATCTCTCCTCTCTGTCCCCCCACCCCTCCTCTCTCTCTCTCCCCCCGCCTCTCCTCTGTCTATCCCCCCTCATCTCTCCTCTCTGTCCCCCCACCCCTCTTCTCTCTCTCTCTTCCCCCGCCTCTCCTCTGTCTATCCCCCCTCATCTCTCCTCTCTGTCCCCCCACCCCTCCTCTCTCTCTATCCCCCCTCATCTCTCCTCTCTGTCCCCCCACCCCTCCTCTCTCTCTATCCCCCGCCTCTCCTCTGTCTATCCCCCCTCATCTCTCCTCTCTGTCCCCCCGCCCCTCCTCTCTCTCTGTCTCTCCCCGCCTTTTTCCGACCCCCCGCCTCTCCTCTCTCTCTGTTCAGTCTGTTTAGTCCCAGTATGTGGGTCTGATCTCTCCCCACACCCCTGGGGAATGTGTTATGTCTCTGTCGTTCCAGGGCACCACTCCTAAAGCTTTGGCCACACGCAACATCTCTTTAACCAGTGAGTATTACCATTTTACCTTGTTACAGATTTTCACCTCAGTGAACATGGAATTTTATGTCTTCAATCTGTAATTGCCCATCAAAAAGGGTTAAAGTTCCCCCTCACGTTATCACCGTCATACAATCTGTGATACTAACCTGTTGTTTCTCCCAGCAGGCAGTAAGACGTCTCCAGAGGGAGCAGGAGAGGCAGAGTCTGGGACCGCCGCGGGGAGGAAGAGGAGGTGGGGATCCTGCACGGCCGTCACCACCAAGAAACCCTCCATCAGCATCACCACAGACTCTCTGAAGGTACTGGAGGGACACGCATTCTGACCCTCCACTGACTTCTGGACAAACAGCAACACATTGAAGATGAATAAAAACACTACGTTTCACTTCGGAAAGAACATCAATTCAAAGTTACATTCAAAGTGATTGTCCTTTTTTTGCCCCCCCCCCATCAGTCTCTGATCCCAGACATCAAGCCCAGTCAGGAGGCTGTGATGGATCTCCACCCAGACGACAGCCAGCTGTCTGGGGACGAGGACACCACCACCACCAGGGAGGACCAGGGCCTGGACAAAGACCTTAAGATCAGACGCACCGTCACACAGGTGGGGAGTACATGCAGAAAGCCACTGTGGTATTATTAGTATCGTCCTGCAATCCGCTGTAGTGATTAGTTTTCTCTCCTTTATTCGCAGGTGGTCCCAGGTGAAAGCCATGAGAATGGCCAGGGAGAACGAGAGGAGGAAGAGGAGGAGAATAAACGGGAGCGTGAGAGGACACACAAAGAGAAGCGAAAGAACAGCTACTCAGAAGATGGCATGGTGTGTCAGTCCTCCACAACACACGACGCCAACGCCAAGAAAGGTAACAAACCACAGGGTTGAGGTCAATACCGTTTAAATTCAGAAAGTAAAACAAATTCCAATTTGACATTTTTCTCATTGAAAAGCACTGAGGAGAATTGGAATGTCAGTGTATTTCTGAATTGACTGGAATTGAAATGGATTTGACACCAACCCTGAATTAACACACAGCAGTTCTGAAGTGTAACACAATCTCCCAAGCCTCTCAGGCAAATACACTACCTACAGTGGGGAGAACAAGTACTTGATACACTGCCGATTTTGCAGGTTTTCCTACTTACAAAGCATCTGTAATTTTTTATCATAGGTACACTTCAACTGTGAGAGACGGAACCTAAAACAAAAATCCAGAAAATCACATTGTATGATTTTTTAAAGTACTTAATTTGCATTGAATGAATGAATGAATTGGCTGAATAGAAGCAGGTCCCCACTCCAACATCTAGTGGAAATCCTTCCCAGAAGAGTGGAGGAGGCTGTTATAGCAGCAAAGGAGGGACCAACTCCATATTAATGCCCATGATTTTAGAATGAGATGTTGTCCACATACTTTTGGTCATGTAGTGTATGTGACAAACTTCTTAACCACTTTTCTTTCCTAATTTCCCACTTCTCTCTTTTTTTCCCCTTTTCATTTTGCTCTCTCTTTTCCTTCCTCTCGTTCTGTCACCCTCAGTCACTCCCAGTGATACTCTGGTGCGTCGCTCCATCAGTCAGCAGAAGTCTGGTGTGTCTGTTACCATCGACGATCCAGTCCGCACAGACAAACTGCCCTCTCCGCCCAGAGGCAAAGTCTCCAACATCGTCCACGTCTGTAACCTGGTGCGACCTTTCACCCTGGGCCAGCTGAAGGAGCTGCTGAACAGGACAGGCTCTGTGGTGGAGGAGGGCTTTTGGATCGACAAGATCAAATCTCACTGCTACGTCACTGTGAGTGGCTCTCTCTCTCTCGCGCTCTCTCTCAGCCGGGCTCTCTCTCTCTCACCCGGGCTCTCTCTCTCACCTGGTCTCTTTCTCTCACCTGGTCTCTCTCACTCTCTCTCTCATACCAGTTATTATTGTCTTGTCTGAGAATCAAGTCTTGTCAGATCATTTATTCCCAAATGACTTAATTGAGCCCTGATGGCTTTGAAAGTCCACACCACACCATTGTTTCTCAAAGAATTGTCCATTGTTTGTTGACCTGTCTCTCCCCCCCCCCACAGTACTCCAGCACAGAGGAGGCTGTGGCCACACGAGCTGCTCTGCACAGGGTGAAGTGGCCCCAGAGCAACCCTAAGGTCCTCAATGTGGACTTCTGTGAGCAGAACGAGGTAATTCTACTCTACCCTCTCGCACCCAACAGGGAACAACCGGATAGTACTAGTAAACACTATGATCCCAGGAATAGCCCTGATGAACTGATGGGGATCATTATAAAGTAGCTTGGGAAAGACCTGGCTGGCGCTTCACTTAGGACTAAAGGAATATAGCCCAACAGAATGAATACCTCGGTTTATGGTGTGTAGATCACGTGTATAAAGAGAGTAAATCATATATTTTAACACACATTCAACCAAACCCTTCCTCTCTTATCCATCCAAGAAAGTGTTAAGTGATGCAACACTGCTGCCCATGTAGAAATGAACCTCTCCTCTCTTCCCCCCCTATTTTCCTCTAATTCATCCTTTCTACCCCTGGTTCTCTCCCTTCTCTAGCTGGACTTCCACAGAGGTCTGCTGACCGTGGACCCCAGAGAGGAGCACCGGCCCCAGCCTGCCGTGGGTCCTGGAGGTCCCAAAGTCCGACCGGGGGGGCTGCCCCCTCTGATGCCTGAACGGGACGGGCGCGCGGACCGCGGGGCTGTCGGAGGGGTGCGGGACCAGTGGGCGGAGAGAGAGAGGGAGATGGAACGCCGGGAGAGGACCAGGGCGGAACGCGAGTGGGACCGGGACAAGGTGCGAGACTTCGGCGGCAAACCAGGAGAGGAGAGGGAGAGAGGGAGGAGATCTCGCTCCCTGGATAGAGAGAGGAGGCGAAAGGAGAGGGAAGGGAAGGAGAAGAAGATGGACAAAAAGGGTGAGAGAAGAGAGGGGTTTTATGCCTTGCAGGAGCTCCTGCTGTCTGATAGCACATTAAAACAGACATTTGAAAGTCTGTATTTTTACTACATCATGCTAGTGAACACCTCATAATGTCCTAGCTGTGTTCGTAGCCTATAGATATGATGCTCAGACGCTCACTCTCTTCCCCCGTCCTCCATTTTGAGCTGTTCCAACAGATGAACCTCCTGTCAAACTACTAGACGACCTCTTCAATAAGACCAAAGCAGCTCCCTGTATATACTGGCTTCCCCTCACTGAGGAACAGGTTTGAAACACACACACTCAGTCATAATGCAACAACCTGATAGGTGTGTGTGTGTAGTCATTAATTACCTTTGTTGGTATCTGCAGGCAAACCAGAGGGGGAAGGAACGGGAAGAGCGACAGAAAGAACGAGAGAGAAGGCGGAAAGAACAGCAGGAGGAGGAGGACAAGAAGCGAGAGGAGGAGAAGGAGGAGAGAATGAAAAGTAGAGAGGAAGGAGGCGCTGCGGTCAGCACTGGAGGTGGGAGTGTCCGGGGATCTGAGGGAGACCGGGACAGAGAGGGGGAGCGAGGGAGGGACGGGGACAAGAGGAAGGACATTGGTGGTTTCAAACCCAAAGGTCCCGATGTTAAACCCTTGTCGGGGTTCCGACACTCCCGTAGCCGTAGCAACCTCAGAGACAGACGCCGCTGAGCGGGGTCACAGTGACGGAGAGACGGAGGCAGGGACGGGGGAAAAAATGAAGGATGCAATCATGTCCCCCTCCTTTCACCTTAAAACACTTCCATTATCTCCATGGTAATGGTTTGTTCCTCCTTACTAGTCGACTGTCCTTTAGGCCAGGGAGACTCCAGTTTAGAAAAGCCCTCCTCACATTTACATGTATAAACTACCTGGTCACATGTTGATTGTTAGTGAAGTGAAAAGGGCTCCTAAATGGTACCCTATCTCCTGTATGCAGGCCCTCGTTGACAGTATTGTCCTATGTAGGGAATGGACATTCTCTCTTCCTCCGTCGTCTGTCTGTCTGCCCACGTATTGGGTGTATGTGGGTCTTCCTCATACGAAGCAGTTGAGAGGCCTATGCTGAGCTCTGTAAATAGTCCTACATTTTAACCAGAGATGGAAACAAAGGGTGGGGGTTTGGCTCCCTCTAGCTTTTGTGTGCGGCACTCTTGAGGCTTGGAACAAAGTAATAATCCATTTAAAAATAGCAGACCAGCCTACAAACAATTTTACTATTCCAAAATCCTCTGAAGTCATTTTTTTCTACTACCCGTACCAAGGCCCTTTGTAGGGTCATGTGAAGGTTATATTTTCTCCTTTGATGTTTTATGATGAATCTCGTTCATCTCAGCCTTGGATGGGTGTTCTAGTGTGTGGTGGTCTGATATCCCTCTCCACACAATAAGGTTACAGCCAGTGATGTCATTACACTGAAATCACACTACGAAACTGTCCTTTTGCCTTGTCAGATGGGTAGGGACATTTGTGTGGGGTGGGGGACTGATTTCATAGACGCACACTTGGCATGCATACTGTCATGGGTGGTTTGGGTGGGGAGGGGAACCAAAAGCACTGAAAGAATCCGTGTGGCACTGGAATGACATAACTGTCCCATTTGTCTTTATCCATTCATCATTGAATGAGAGTGAAACTTAATTATCTACCGTTTTAATATTAATTTTATGATTTTAGTTTGAAACTTTTGTTTGTCTCCTGTAAGTGCTGAATGTACAAATTAAAATATATGCAAAGTTGAGTGTTAGTCCATTCTTTATCACATGGTCTTTGTCAGGCAGTACTGTTGAGTCAACCATGGATTATCTGTCAGATTAGCGCATGTATTTTCCCTGTGTAGTATACGTGTAAGCATGCTATCCTGAATACTACGTTTGAGTGCCACCTGGACAAATTGTAACTGCAATAGAAAAGACCACTTAGTCAAACACACAAAAAGGAAAATATTTATTAATTACAACAAATACAGGAATGTTTTAAAAAAAAAACTTTTACAAGAAACACTTAATCTCTTAAGGGAAACATGTCCAATTTTAAGTGCAAATTGTTTGCTAGTGATAGATAAATACAAAAAAACGGGTTAAGCAGATCGATAAATCCCTTCTATGGCCTTGAAGCCAGTGTCATTGTTCCCCTCTAATCAGGAACTGATTTAGACCTGGGACATCAGGTGGGTGCAATTAATTATCAGGTAGAACAGAAAACCAGCAGGCTTCAGACCTCGTAGGGTAAGAGTTGAATACCTCTGGTCTATAAGCAAACAGTCAACATGGTCAGGGAATAATAAGAAAGCAGTAGTTTTGTATTCCTAGCCTGGCTCCAGATCTGTCAAATAATGGCTTGCCAATGACCATAGGTGTTGGCAAGAAAGCACAAACTGATCTGGGAACAGGCTATATTCTCCCTATGAGAATGTTACGGTACAGTGATCGTAGAACAGCAGGACTTCTGTTGCACCTGGGTGCTGTTCAGTAGCCACTAAATGGACATGTTCCAGGAGGTACTATCTGTACTTGTCCAATAAAATGCTGGCTTTCATTTTCTGTTGCAAAACGTTCTGATACAGTGTGCCCTAATGAACTTGGCCCAGGTCACCGACAGGTGTTCAAACTCTGGACCATACAGTAAATTCACCTGTTCTGTGTTGAAAGCCTTTACCAGCATTTTTGTGTGAGAGCTGGTCTGAGTAAATTAAAAGTAAAGTAAACAGCAACCCATATGATCTGGGTGTGCAGGAGTGAGAAAGGGTGGCGGAAAGAAGGAATGTTGAAAGGGTATGAATGTTTGCTGCATAGTTTCTTCCTCAGTTCGTGCTGTGAGGGGGAATGTTATGCGAAGCGCACACCTGCATCATGTGACATGAGTGACAGAGGAGATGAGAGTCCAGAGGGAAGCACTGGGAACCCGGCTGATCCGAGAGCTGCTTCCCACAATCCTGAGGAATCAAACGGACACAGAGAGAACATTAAATCTGATTCGAGTTCAGGTTTAATGCTTATTAAAATAAATACAGTACAAGCAGTGAGTCACTTCTTCATTTATGGTCCTGGCGACTTGCAGGGTTTTGTTTCCGCCCAGTACTAACACACCTGATTCAACCAATGATGCCCCTTGATTACTGTGGTTGAACCATGTGTGTTAGTGCTGGGTAAGAACAAATGCCTGCTCAGCCTGATTTAAGAGCCCGGGTACAGACCGACCACATTACATAGTTGTTAGCTGCTATTATTAGATGAAGGCCATCCTAACCTCACAGTGGTAGCACTCAAAGTGATAATCTTTGTTCATAGACACCACCCTGAGTATCTCCTCGCTGTCCTGTAACCCAAAACAGCAGCAGTGAGATTAGTCCGTGCATTACAATCACGTAGCGGTATGAAGTTGGTCAGAGCGGCATTGAGTTATGTCTCGATATAGGTTAACACACACAGAGCAAAGGAAACACAATGAGACTCACCTCAGCAGGTAAGATGGGTTGAAAACAGGCAGCACATTTAGGAGCGAACGTTCTACAGGACAACAAGAGTTCCAATATTAGAATATAACTACATATAGCCCTAGTAATGTACAAACTGGTCAACTGAATTGTATCCTCTGACCCTAAATAGCTTGACAATTAATTACAGTCTACTCTGTAGTATATCAAAGCCTCAGTCTGGCCTACTGGACACCCCGTCTGTAGTATATCAAAGCCTCAGTCTGGACTACTGGACACCCCGTCTGTAGTATATCAAAGCCTCAGTCTGGCCTACTGGACACCCCGTCTGTAGTATATCAAAGCCTCAGTCTGGCCTACTGGACACCCTGTCTTTAGTATATCAAAGCCTCGGTCTGGCCTACTGGACACCCCGTCTGTAGTATATCAAAGCCCAGTCTGGCCTACTGGACACCCCGTCTGTGGTATATCAAAGCCTCAGTCTGGCCTACTGGACACCCTGTCTTTAGTATATCAAAGCCTCAGTCTGGCCTACCGGACACCCCATCTATAGTATATCAAAGCCCCAGTCTGGCCTACTGGACACCCCGTCTGTAGTATATCAAAGCCTCCGTCTGGCCTACTGGACACCCCGTCTGTAGTATATCAAAGCCTCAGTCTGGCCTACTGGACACCCCGTCTCACCTATTGTAGTCGGAAACACAGTAGATGTTGCTGAGGTGGTCGACAGTGAAGGAGACTCCGTCCAGGGCTTTGGAACACACCACACAGCGGAAACAGCCAGGGTGGTAGGAGTTCCCCATCGCCTGGAGGATCTGCTGGACAAACAGGACCAAACAGTAGATAAGGGAAGGTCCCTTGACATTAAAATAAATTCAATTTAACGCACACACATTTAGATTCACAAATGAAACATTGGACATACAAGGACCCCCCAAAACCATTTAAACACACACACACCTGTTCCAGGATAAGGTGGCCACACACACTGCATTTCTCTGCTGCAGCCTGGAAGCCTGAGAACTGAGTATGGAGAGAAGAGAGAACATAGTTTTACATCATACCATAGAAAGCACCAGGGTTGGGGTCAATTCAGAAAGTAAACCAAATTCCAATTCCACATGCTCCTAATCGAAAAGCATTGAAGAGAATTGGAATGTCAGTGTACTTCCTTAATTGACCCCAACCCTGAAGAGCAACATGTAAAACTCCAGTAAGGAATTGATTAAAAATGTAATGCACTGATGTCTAGGAATTCTCTCTTTATGTAGTGTTGTGTATTTTTTGTGATGTGTGTTTTGTCCTATATTTTTAATCCCAGCCCCCGTCCCCGCAGGAGGCCTTTTGCCTTTTGGTAGGCCGTCACTGTAAATAAGAGTTTGTTCTCAACTGACTTGCCTAGTTAAAGGTTATATTTAAAAAGACACAAAGAATGCCACTGAGTGAGATAAAGACCTCGACCTCTTACCATGTAATCCTCTTTACAGTACACAGAGCCATTGACGTTGTAGAAGTCCTTGTTTCTCAGGGTGCGACCTGGGACAGATGGACAGACAATCCCAGGACAGTCACGCTAAGTTGATAGAGCTGTTTTCCTGACTATAAACTGCATATAGTGTATTGACGCAGTGTGTGTGTGTGTGTTCAACTCACCACAGGACACACAGGTGAAGCAGCGTGTGTGATAGAGGCTGTCCAGAGCCTGGCAAGCATTATCCGAGCCATACACACCTTTCCTACACTTCACACATGTACCTGCAATACAATCAACACAATCAACAACCATTACTCAACAAGACATGAGCCCAGATTCCTTCCGGATGAGGTCACTTCATCAAGAACATGTCTTGGTCTGCTGAGTCAAACAGCACAAGCCAAAGTCAACAACAAAAAATGCCTGGTACTTTTTCCTGGTCAGGTACATTTGACAAACCTAACTACTTAGAACATATCATTAGGCCTTTTAGATCATAATGAATAAGATTACATGGACAGAGGGAACCTGATCCTAGATCAGCACTCCTACTCTGAGATGCTTTGTGAATACAGGCCCAGGACTACGAATGGATCAGAAAACCAGTCAGTATTTTCCTCATGCACTAGGGAACCATTTCCTTTGCATAGAGTTGATTGTGCAAACCCAGTTTAATTAGCTGCCCGGGTGGCTGGTCTCAGACGATCTCACAGGCGAAGATGCCAGATGCGGAGGTCCTGGGCTGGTGTGGTTACATGTGGTCTGTGGTTGTGAGGCCAGTTGGACGTACTGCCAAATTATCTAAAACAACGTTGCAGGTGGCTTATGGCAGAGAAATGAACATTCAATCCTCTGAAAATAGCTCCGGTGGACATTCCTGCAGTCAGCATGCCAATTGCAAGCTCCCTCAAGACTTGAGCCATCTGTGGCATTGTGTGAAAAAACTGCACATTTTAGAGTGGCCTTTCATTGTCCTCAGCACAAGATGCACCTGTGTAATGATCGTGCTGTTTAATCAGCTTCTTGATATTCCACACCCGTTAGGTGTATCAATTATCTTGGAAAAGGAGAAATGCTCACTAACAGGAATGAAAACAAAATGTGTGCACAACATTTTAGAGAAATAAGCTTTTTGTGCATATGGAAAATGTCTGTGATCTTTTATTTCAGCTCATGAAACCAAAACTTTACATGTTGCTTTATACACTGCTCAAAAAAATAAAGGGAACACTTAAACAACACAATGTAACTCCAAGTCAATCACACTTCTGTGAAATCCAACTGTCCACTTAGGAAGCAACACTGATTGACAATAAATTTCACATGCTGTTGTGCAAATGGAATAGACAACAGGTGGAAATTTTAGGCAATTAGCAAGACACCCCCAATAAAGGAGTGGTTCTGCAGGTGATAACCACAGACCACTTCTCAGTTCCTATGCTTCCTGGCTGATGTTTTGGTCACTTTTGAATGCTGGCGGTGCTTTCACTCTAGTGGTAGCATGAGACGGAGTCTACAACCCACACAAGTGGCTCAGGTAGTGCAGCTCATCCAGGATGGCACATCAATGCGAGCTGTGGCAAGAAGGTTTGCTGTGTCTGTCAGCGTAGTGTCCAGAGCATGGAGGCACTACCAGGAGACAGGCCAGTACATCAGGAGACGTGGAGGAGGCCGTAGGAGGGCAACAACCCAGCAGCAGGACCGCTACCTCCGCCTTTGTGCAAGGAGGATCAGGAGGAGCACTGCCAGAGCCCTGCAAAATGACCTCAAGCAGGCCACAAATGTGCATGGGTCTGCTCAAACGGTCAGAAACAGACTCCATGGGGGTGGTATGTGGCCCGACGTCCACAGGTGGGGGTTGAGCTTACAGCCCAACACCGTGCAGGACGTTTGGCATTTGCCAGAGAACACCAAGATTGGCAAATTTGCCACTGGCACCCTGTGCTCTTCACAGATTAAAGCAGGTTCACACTGAGCACATGTGACAGACATGACAGTCTGGAGACGCCGTGGAGAACGTTCTGCTGCCTGCAACATCCTCCAGCATGACCGGTTTGGCGGTGGGTCAGTCATGGTGTGGGGTGGCATTTCTTTGGGGGGCCGCACAGCCCTCCATGTGCTCGGCAGAGGTAGCCTGACTGCCATTAGGTACCGAGATGAGATCCTCAGACCCCTTGTGAGACCATATGCTGGTGCGGTTGGCCCTGGGTTCCTCCTAATGCAAGACAATGCTAGACCTCATGTGGCTGGAGTGTGTCAGCAGTTCCTGCAAGAGGAAGGCATTGATGCTATGGACTGGCCCGCCCGTTCCCCAGACCTGAATCCAATTGAGCACATCTGGGACATCATGTCTCGCTCCATCCACCAACGCCACGTTGCACCACAGACTGTCCAGGAGTTAGCGGATGCTTTAGTCCAGGTCTGGGAGGAGATCCCTCAGGAGACCATCCGCCACCTCATCAGTAGCATGCCCAGGCGTTGGAGGGAGGTCATACAGGCACGTGGAGGCCACACACACTACTGAGCCTCATTTTGACTTGTTTTAAGGACATTACATCAAAGTTGGATCAGCCTGTAGTGTGGTTTTCCACTTTAATTTTGAGTGTGATTCCAAATCCAGACCTCCATGGGTTGATACATTTGATTTCCATTGATAATTTTTGTGTGATTTTGTTGTCAGCACATTCAACTATGTAAAGAAAAAAGTATTTAATAAGAATATTTCATTCATTCAGATCTAGGATGTGTTATTTTAGTGTTCCCTTTATTTTTTGAGCAGTGTACTTTTGTTTCAGTATATACTTGAACTTCTCTGCCGATTGTCCATGGAGTTGGTCCTTCAGTGGGTCGAAATTTTAGGAAAAATATCCACAGGAAAGTATTATTAAACAGACTTCAAAGCATGGGTCTCCGTGTGTGGCATTTACATGGACAAGACGTACATGCACGTGATGCATACATATTAACCACAGTCTTGCAGGTGTTTACATGGTTTTGCACATGTGCCAGGTAAATTAAATTTCAATGGCAGTACAGGAACTCTAAAAAGTCAGGTATATTATACTTTCCTGTGGTTATTTTGTCCCACTGAAGGACCAACTGCACTGACAACTGGTAGAGTAAGTTCAACTGGTATTTTATTCCAACATTCCAAGTTGTTGCAGTGCTTCGTTTCAGACTGTATCCAAGAAATTGATCACTAACCAGCTTTCCATCCAACCTTTCTATGCGAGTCCAGTACATGTCTGATAAAAAATGTAACGACAGGTGTGATGGAAACAGCAAAGATTGACCAAACAAAATACACTAGACAAGGTTGGATCTTTTTGTGTCTGTACAATGACTGGCGGTGGAAACACCTTTATGGGCAAATATTGATATAATAACCGTCATATCAAAGTAAACTTGGGAGTCACGCGGTGACATGTTGTGTGGTCCTCCCACTACGACTCGGGGAACAAGTTTATTAGACTACAGATGAAATAAGTTGAACTTCACAGGGTGGTGAAAGTACAAGGTGACGAACTTGATCCTCCCTTCCAATAAATATGGAGGGTCTCTCATTCTGGTGCCTAGTTAAATAAAAGAACGATTCTGGTTCCATGATGAGCGATACTGCCGTTTGACTAATAACAATCATCTAGTTTTTGTCCATAATAATCTCATCATGTAGGTAGCCTACCCTCACTGCATCTGCCAGCTGTTGGCTAGATCACATGCGTATAACACATTAACAATTTTTTGGTGACAAAACCATCAGTGGAGTTGAAAATGCAATGGAAAGCCATTTAACTAGTTTTCTTGGGTACATGGGAATTTAACTGCAAAAGTTATTTTTTCATGTGCACTACGTCATATCAGACTCAATTATCCGCAACAAGTCAATTTGATGGAAACATATCTGGTGGGAAATGTGCACATTGTTTTTATGCAGATTTTAGAATATTCACATTACATCTGTCGGCAACTGAACGGAAACCTAGCTAGTCTGACTTATTAGGCAACTCCTGGTCCTACTAAAAACACAGTATTTTCCCAGCCTCTGTCTGAGCTCCTGTAAAGGAGGAGTTCTTTGTAGTGTTAACAGCTCTGAGCCTAGCCGAGTTGACACAGTTCCCATCCCCCGAGGGCTCACATACCTGGGCAGAAGAAAAACAGGCTGCAGCACACCGCCCCTGCACACGCCAAGGCAGGGTGACACAAACCAGCACACGCATGACTCACGCCCTACAGACACACCCAGGGCCGGCTTACACATGCCCTTGGGCCCCCAACCCCCCCAAAAAACAGATTGCTTATGACGTGTTCATATGCTACGACAAAATGTGTAGAATTGCATGAAATTTGCTTTAAAACTGATTTTTCTCTCAGCCTCATCACTAAATGTTTAGAATAGCATTATAAAACTGCAAATTTTTTCTGCGCCTCATTATAAAATATGTTGAACTGCAGGAAGTTATTTTTTTAAGAAACTATAAGCTATAATAATTATATTTTGGGGGGCCCTGGAAATAGGTGCCCCGAATGGGGTAGTCCGGCCCTGCACACACCCACTATATTATTATGGCCTGGAGTCACTCCGAACACACAATACACACACACATCCTGCCACACTACACACATACGCAAGACATATACACACAGTGCTGGTCCAAAGCTGTAATCTTCTCTATGACTCATACTAATGGTCAGTGCTGTGTTCATCACTAACATGTCATTTGTGTCTGAACACTTCAGTTGAGCTAAGGTTTGCAGTTTAGTGTATGCATAGCTACCTTTCATCAGCCCTCTATGTGCAACGTCTTGGTCTGTGCTTAACCCAGCCTAAAACTGTTCTATACCAAGAGTCTCTTGGAGAATGTGATTCAGTGCTCTAAGTTGTGGCTGAGTGACTTTGTTGCACAGAGACTCTTTGGTGCGTGTATAAATGCATGTCAGCTATGATAATTCCTCCTCATTTGTTTTTCTCTGCGTCTCTCTTCTCCTTTCTGTCTGATGTGCCCAGCCTAGCAGCTCTACTTGTCTGGATAGGCCTCTGACTTAGCTAGCTCCCTGAGGGCCAAACGTTTCTCTTTCCCTTTGCTTGTGTGATAGCTAGGCCGCCCTACAAGTTCATGCAGGTCTCGAGACACGATCCATCCAATTTTCTCTCTTTCATCTATCAAAATCTGACTATCCATCTATTCACCCATCCAATCCTTTCATAAAAAATGTAAAAAGACATGCACGCGACACTAACAAAACAAAGTGATAAAGATGACAGCGATGAAGAGGTTTGATGATCTCACCAAAGAACTCCTGCCGATTCTCGGACGACGGCTCCCTCCTTGTTCCCGGCTCCTCCTGGGCTTTGATTGGTCTGGAAGCCGTAGCCGTATTGATGAGTGTTGCCAGCTTGGCGAGGGCATTGATTGGAGGATTGACCTGTTCTTTAAGCATCAGCCCACCCATGTGTAGCCCCTCACCCTCCAGCGCTGCATCTCTTAGCAACAGGCGTGTCAGCTCCTCCTGGTAGTGAGTACCCGGGAGGTCAGAGTAGCGCGTCCGCTCCCCGGCAGCACCCATGCCAGTCTCTTCTCCTTGGGCTGCCCCTGCTCCCTTCTCATCCCACCACTCGGGCCCAGCCCGGTAACAGGCAGCCGCCGGGCTCCCCAACGCAGGTGGGTAGGAGTGCCGGCCATCCTGAACCCCTGCTCCTCCAGGTGAGACCCCGTCCAGGTAGTCCTGCCAGCCTCCAGCCCCAGAGGGCGTCCCGGCCCTGCTTGAGACTGTGTATCCCTGTCCGCTGGTGGAGCCCCCTGTGTGCAGGGAGAACTGCAGCTGCTGTGCCATGGTGGAGGAGGCTGAGTAGCGCGTGTCATAGCCCAGGCTGATTCCACTGGTGCGGTTGCTGCTACAGCGGCTGCCCATAGGGCTCCCTCCCCCTCCACCGCTGGCTGTACTGGAGGCAAAGCTGGACCTGGGACTGACCAGCACCGACTCCTGTAGGCTGAAGGAGGAGCAGGGGCTCAGTGCTGGGCCTGGGGGGAAGAAGAACCCTCCTCCTCCACCCATCTCAGAGGGCCGGTGTGGGGAGTGAGAGAGCGAGGCCGGTCTGGTGCTCTCCCAGAGTTCCCCTCCCGTGCTCAGCCTGTTGTAGAACATCGCCTCCTGCAGGGAGAGGCGTTTGTGACGCTCAGGCTCGGGAAGGTAGTGTGGCTCAGCCATGGCCCCACTGCGGGGAGCAGAGCCATAACCCGAGGAGGGGACGGGGTACGCCGGAGGGGGGCCAGAGGAGTGGGACAGAGGAGGCTGGGAGAGGAGCTGCTGGCGTCGGACCAGCTGCTGGAGCTCCAGAGAGTAGCGGCGCTGGTTCAGAGAGGCCTTGGACCCAGCTGGATCACAGTCCCCCAGGCCTGACTCACGCCTCATCTGGATGTCAACGCCCTCCCCCAGGTAGTAGGAGGCACGCTGCTGGGTCGACCGGCGCCGTAGGGGGGCGAGAGTCGAGGGAGAGTAGGGTTGATGTTCGCAGTCAGTAGGTTGGGGGATGATGGAGGTTGAGAGGTGCTGGGTAGAGGAGACTCTTTCTCCCAATCCCTTCCCGCTACTAGCCAGCCCACACGCCTCCGTTGAAGTTGGAGAGGTGAGAGAGAACTGACCAGGTCTTGAAGGTGAGGAAGTGGCAGTGTTCTGGCTTGGTGGTAGTCCACTACTGTTGTTCCCATTGCTGTTGTTGACCAACTCATTTTTCTTTTTAGAACTGGCAAATTTCACACTTCCTGAGTCAGTCAGTTTCAACTTCTCCAATAACTTAGTTCCAAGTCGGTCCATCGTAATGTCTAACCTGGTCGTCTAAAACTCTGAATAATCAAGTAAAAAGAAATGCTGTTAATGAACCACTATGGTATAAGTTAACGTTCTCAATAAATACAGCGTGTGAGTTGGAAACAAATTAAGTCTCAAGTATGTCTACAGTACAGTTGAAATACAGTAGTTGAATGACAGAGACCCTGCAATAGTATTGCAAAAACCAACAAATAAGCCCCAAATGAGAACAACCAACAGACAGACAGACAGGCTATATGTACACAGACAATAAATAAAAACAGACGTTAAATAAGACGATTAAGACATTTTGGGAGGATCACATGACGACGTAATCATGTTTGAACAACGGTGTTCACAGTCATCTTGTCTTGGCTGTGGAGACTACAGGCAGAGAGGTAGATGGTAACGCATGTGAATCCATCGAGTTAGAAGTGGAATACTTCTAATGTTGAAAATAAAAACAAAGAAATAGGGCTAATTAGGACAGGTTCAATAAGTTGAAGTTGTTGGTCTCGTATGATTCTAGGTGGCTCCACACCTGCATTAGTGTGAACGAATGGTCCTTTACATTAGGCTAGACTTGTTGCCTAGCGGTCACGGAAAGACGAGTTGCGTTTCTGCTATGTGTTGTTTCGCACGCAGCTGGCACCAGTATAACTTTTATACTCTTGTTTGTGAGATATATTCCCCGTTACAATGTTTTTTAAAGGCAAATGTAGTCCAGTGTGTGAAGTTATCCTTTCTTCAGGATGTTCCAGAGCAAAAGCTTTTTTGAAAAATCACTCGTCGCGCTCGTGGGGTCCAGTGGAAGGAGGAAAATAAGTCCGTTTTTGTAGTAAATGTTGCCTGTCTAAACTTTTCTATTCACTTTTTTTTATGACATTAAAACGATATTGAAAAGGGAGAAGAAAAGAAAAAAAACAGATGATCAAAAAGCGGACTGAAAGAAAACATAAACCATTCGATGTTTCGAGAATGCGTTACGCTATCATTCCCGTTTTTAAATCATTTTACTCCAAAAATTCAGCGAACACATTTGAGAACGGGACGCATGGTGCCGTTAACTCTACTGACCATTGCCAAACCATGTTCACAGGAGAAAAAAAAGTCTACAATTAATCCACTCCGTGAATGTATCACATAGCTCCACCAACTTGGTTTCTTTCTTCCCCAAAATGCCTTACCTCCCCCTCTCGTTCCTTTATCAGCCACTGGCTCGTTGCTTTTCCTTAACGCCGGAACACCTTTCTGACAGCAATCGCGGATGGATAACATCCCACCACATCTCGTAATTCATACGCAGTCCACTAGTTTGGGGAGACACCAAAAGACATAAACTGTATTTTTCTTAATTATGATCTGTAAAACGAATTAGAGGGTATACTTTTTATTCAATTAGGTGCTTATAAAATATGAATACATGTGGGATTGTGGATAAAGAGCATATATGTTATACTCAAGTACAATCTTTACGTAGGACGTACATCATTGTGTTCTCACATTTTTCACATGGGTGGGTACTGATTTATTACACAATTATGACCTCTCTTAAATACCTCCCAGTCTCAGGTATGTTAATTGCCCCAGGCCTTATCAACAGCACACCTATATGTTGTGCCCTAAGGCAAAAAGCTATATCAAAGGGTCCGTTGCTTGTTTCCAATTCCTGACACAGTTGAAATATGGTTTTGGTAGGCCTACGTGCCTAGAATAACATGGTTCAAATGGCAGTAGACCTATTTAGGGGACTACTTTATTATGCTCCCAGTCTGTGGAATGTGTGGAAGAACATTCTCTAGTGACACGGTTCTGAGATTTTTCCGGAGTGAATGTGTTCTCCAAGGACGATACAAAGTAAATATCTCGCTATTATTTCAGTGCCTTTTTGCTTGCTACTGCCATACGCTTCAATGCACTCTGTTTCGTTTTGGTGACGTTAACCCTAACATGAATCAAATATTTATGAAACCATTTGTTTGTACTTCGGGTAGGCTCATTTAGCCTACCCCGAAGCCCCCCTGCTCGCTCCCTAGTCTTTCATTGCCCTTAACGGTAGCCTAAAATGAAACGCGCGACCGTCGGTGTGTGCCTGGCTGCCTCTCCCCTCCCCGCTATGCTTCCTTGAGTTGACTGGAGCATTCACTGAAGGCGAGTGAGGACTTGTCTGTAAAGTTTAACAGAAAAAATACTTCATGGCTTACTCAGTATAGAAAGAGCAGCTGGAGCATGGGAGAAGATGGTTCAAAATCATGGCTTATCAACTTTGTGGGACAAAACGTTATATGATGACAAACTCAAATGGTGTATGTGTGTTTGTGTGTGCAATTAATACTTTAAAAATAATTCAAGTGTACTACATACAATTAACTACTTTTTGGGGGGGATAGTAACATTTTAAGAAAGTGTGTAATTTTACGATGATAAAATAAGACTACACCACAACCAATTCATACTTCAAACCCTTATCTGGCTAAATTGTATTTTGTAAATGTATCATCATTATAACCTGAAGTCCAGCTCATCATTGGCTACTGTAACATAACGTGATTAATTAACAGTGTTACAATATAACACACGTTGCTGCATGTTGCTACTTGGTTTCAACTCCACAATTTATTTGGCGTATTTTGACCACCATCTAGTGGTATATATAGTTCTTACATAAAAATCCAAAATGGCGGCGCCCTTAAGGACATTGTGCTGTACAGGTGAGGTTATTTACAAGTCAATTACTTATCATTTTCATAAGATCTAATGGTAATTTTCTGCTGTAAATATGAATATCATTCGGCTCCCAGTTTACAATCTTTTTTTAAATGTTTATATGTTGAGCTAGACAGATCGCTAGGTTTGATAAAATGTTTAGGCAACTAGCTAACGTTAGCTAGCAAAGCAAAAAAAAACTAGAGAGCCTAAATGAACTGAATTCCTGATGGTCTGTTTTCAGCTTTGAGGCATTCCAGTCGTTGTTTTACTACGACGTGTGGGACACAGGCTGGAATCAAGTGGAGGACCGAGTAAGTTCTAAACGACACAGACAAACAACTGTCAGAACAAAATGAGACACACACACACACACAATTGTAGCGATTACAGCTCTATTTTGATATGCTTTGTTTTTTACAATTTCACATGGGTTTTTCCATAGAAATGGTCTGGCCCGCAGTGGAACAGAGTATGGCCCCATGACAGATCTCCCTGACTGGTCCTTTGCAGGCAAGTTCACATGTAGGAGCATGCATTTTTAGGTTGTTTTCACATATTGTCCTATTTAAAATAACTGCTCTCAGTCCTCTTTAAAGTGAACTCCTAGAAGAAAAAAAAACAACAACAATAACGTATCTTTTGTATTCACACTGCCCTTGCCTTTTGAATGAGGACTCAACTATTTTGGCAGTTCACTTCACTTTGTGGTCCTAGTCCTCTTTGCATTCAAGTTGCTAGAAAGGAACCACAATATTTTTGCAACATTCACTCAATGCACTCTGGGTTATTACAAAGTTAAGGACAAGCCATTCTCAGCAGAACGTGTTATCGGACCGCTAGATACTTGCAAGTCAAATGCTCCTTTAAGTCGCTCTGGAGACAGCAGAGAGCGCACGCCTGCATTCACATTAACAAGGCCGGAGTGGAGAAGGTGAAAAGCTTCAAGTTCCTCGACATACACATCCCTGACAATCTGAAATGGTCCACCCACACAAACAGTGTGATGAAAAGGCGCAACAAAACGCTTCACCATCTGGCGGAGGAATCTGGGTTTGGCAGATGCCAGGAAAACGCTACCACTGTAGCAACTAATGTTTGGTGGAGGAGGAATAATGGTCTGGTGCTGTTTTTGATGATTCGGACTAGGCCCCTTAGTTCCAGTGAGGGGAAATCTGAATGGTACAGCAAACAATGACTTTCTAGGCGATTGTGTGCTTTCAACTTTGTGGCAACAGTTTGGGGATGTCCCTTCCTGTTTCAGCATGACAATGACCCCTTGCACAAAGTGAGGTCCATGCAGAAATTATTTGTCAAGATTAGTGTGGAAGAACATGGCTGGCCTGCACAGAGCCCTGACCTCAACCCCATTGAACACCTTTGGGATGAATTGGAACGCTGATTGCAAGTCAGGCCTGATCGTCCAACATCAGTGCCCGACCTCACTAATGCTCTTGTGACTGAATGGAAGCAAGGCCCCGTTGCAATGTTTCAACATCTAGTGGAAAGCTTTCCCAGAAGAGTGTTAGCTTTTATAGCAGCAAAGGGGGGACCAACTCCAAATTAACGCCCATAATTTTGGAATGAGATGTTCGACAAGCCGGTGTACATACTTTTGGGTATGTATCTCACACACTCCGGACTCCGACGTTGGTCATCCTAATATAATGTGTGTTTTGTTGTGTGAGATATTACTTCACTGTTGAAGCTAGGAACACAAGCATTTCACTACACCTGTAATAACATCTGCTAAATAGGTGTATGCAAACAAGAACATTTGAAACTTTTTTTGGGGGGGATTGTCTGCTAAATTACTCAAATGAAACTATTGGTCACGTACACAGATTTGCAGATGTTATCGCAGGTGCGGCGAAATGTTTGGGTTTCTAGCTTCAACAGTGCAGTAACACCTAGCAATAAAACACACATAATATCAGAACGGGCAATGTCAGAGATCAGTGTGTGTATATATTACACATAGTACCAGTCAATCAAAAGTTTGGACACACCTACTCATTTAAGGGTTTTTCTTCATTTTTACTGTTTTCTACATTGTAGAATAATAGTGAAGACATCAAAACTATGAAATAACACTGCTGTCCATCCCAAACCTTCTCGATTGGGTTGATGTTGGGGGATTGTGGAGGCCAGGTCATCTGATGCAGCACTCCATCACTCCTTTTTGATCAAATAGCCCTTACACAGCCTGGAGGTGTGTTGGGTCATTGTCCTGTTGAAAAACAAACGATAGACCCACTAAGCGCAAACCAGATGGGATGGCGTATCGCTGCAGAATGCTGTGGTAACCATGCTGGTTAAGTGTGCCTGGAATTCTAAATATATGACTGATGGTGTCACCAGCAAAGCACCCCCACACCATCACACCTCCTCCTCCATGCTTCACGGTGGGAACCACACATGCACATTTGTTTACCTACTCTGCATCTCACAAAGACATGGAGGTTGGAACCAAAAGTCTCAAATTTGGACTCATTAGACCAAAGGACAGATTTCCACCGGTCTAATGTCCATTGCTCGTGTTTCTTGGCCCAAGCAAGTCTCTTCTTATTATTTGTGTCCTTTAGTGGTTTCTTTGCAGCAATTCGACCATGAAGAACTGATTCAGGCAGTCTCCTCTGAAAAGTTGATGTTGAGATGTGTCTGATACTTGAACTCTGTGAAGCATTTATTTGAGCTGCAATTTCTGAGGCTGGTAACTCTAATGAACTTATCCTCTGCAGCAGAGGTAACTCTAGGTCTTCCATTCCTGTGGCGGTCCTCATGAGAGCCAGTTTCATCATAGAGCTTGATGGTTTTTGCGACTGCACTTGAAGAAACTTTCAAAGTTCTTGAAATGTTCCGGATTGACTGACCTTCATGTCTTAAAGTAATGATAGACTGTCATTTCTCTTTGCTTATATGAGCTCTTCCTGACATAATATGGACTTTACCAAATAGGGCTATCTTTTGAATACCAACCCTACCTTGTCACAACACAACTGATGGGCTCAATGCATTAAGGAAAGAAATTGCAAAAATTAAATTTTAACAAGGCACACCTGTTAATTGACATGCATTCCAGGTGACTACCTCATGAAGCTGGTTGAGAGAATGCCAAGAGTGCACAAAGATGTCATCAAGGCTAAGGGTGGCTACTTTGAAGAATCTCATTTAAATATATTTTGATTTATTTGTTTAACACTTTTTGGGTTACTACATGATTCCACATGTGTTATTTTATAGTTTTGATGTCTTCACTATTCTACGATGTAGAAAATAGTCAAAATAAAGAGAACCTGGAATCAGTAGGTTTGTCCAAACTTTTGACTGGTACTGTATAGTTATAATGTATACAAACATATAATGGTGTTTAAAGACAGTATATGAATAGAAAATGTGTGTACAGCAGTGGTTATATACTACTGCTGGTAATCTGAATAATCCTTCCAAATTTGGTTAAGTAGTGAAGGTTTAGTGTGCCCCAAAAAATGCACAGCTCCCTAATGAGAGAACCTCTATTTTGAAGTCTTTTAATAAAAAATGTATTGATGCAGGCAGATTATTTGATAGGGTTACCCCATGTGAAATTACCTGACACTCCCGAGTTCTCCTTCTCGCCCTTCTCTGTCTGTTCCCCGAAGGCAATTGATGATGAAAAAGAAAGAGTTCCCCTGGATGATCTAGACCCTCACCTACTGCAATTAGATGCAGACATCATTGCTCTCCCTTTAACTTTAACATGCATCTTTAATATCACCCTAGAATGTAATGAAAGTCCCAGGTTGTGGAAATCAGCATTTGGCCTACCTCTTTCGAAAGGAGGTGATCCCCCGCTACTGAATAGGCTCATAGCTAACTTGTCTATTCTGACAAAGGTATTGGAGTGCCTAGTCAGTAAGAAGCTTAAGGCATACCTCCAGTAAAACAATATTTTGAGTGGTATGAAATCGGCTTTCAGGTCAAGCCACAGCACTGTCACAGCAACACTGAATGATGTTCACTGTGCCCTGGATAGGAAGCGGCATTGTGTATATGTATTCAGACTTGTCAAAGGCATTTGACACTGGATCATACTGTCTTGGTGCAGAGATTGAGGTGTGTTGGGACTACTGGTCATGCTCTGGAGTGGTTTGTGAACTGTCAAATAGAACCCAGTGTGTTAAGGCAGATGGTCCTACGTCGTAGAGCTGCGCTCAGGTGTGCCTCAAGGATCAACTTTAGCTCCCCTGTGGTTTATTATCTAGATCAAGGGGTAGGCAACTCTGGTCCTGGAGTGCTGCAGCCACTTCATGTTTTTGATTTAACCAACCTGGAAAACCAGGTGTGTTGAATTGAGGCTATCACTGAGCTGATATATGTACTTAAATAGCTCAGTAGTGGTGCCTAGTTGAGACAAAATCATGCAGTACATTTTGGAAGCCAATAGATTGCATTTAGTTAAAAGATGATACCAATAATATTTACAAGTTAATATTATGTAACAGAATAAATAGCAGAATAATAACTGCAGATTAAATAATGCTTTAATTGAAAATTGTACTCCCAATGTAGGTTACTGCCCCTTTAAAAGCTAGGACTGATTTTGTACCCTATGTTGTGATTTTCACCATTATGTTGTCTTCTCTCACTATTCAAACCCCACAATCAATAAACAGTTTATGAAGCTCTCTTAGCCTATAGTCACATATTGCAAACAAATATTCTGAACTAAAAACTCTACAGATATTTGGAATTTCTATGCATCCTTGACAATTGTTAATCAATATCCCAAAACAGCATTTTTTTTCCACGAACATGCACATCATAATCTTCCTCCTTTTTGTGGCACCTTTGGGTTTATTGCAGGGCAAACGGTGTTGCAGTAGTGTGGTGTGGGAATAATGACAAGCGAATTTTGGAAGCTTTGTGTTTACATTGCCCTAAAAATGGGAACCGGACTGCAGAATTCAAGCAAACCAAATTCAGACCACCTCTCAAGATCGTCTCACTTCGGGGGCTCTTCTGAGGGGTCCGAGTTTCTTTGGAGTGTTCACACTGCCCAAAAAATATTAACGAACCACACTAAGTTCCCCAAAATTGGCTGAAAGGGACCAAGTGCGAAAACAGCCTCTTGTGTAGTCTTAACATTCTGTATACTCCCCTTATCGTAAGGGTAAAAAATTACCCGCATTTAAAATCCGTGGACCCCACTTGTTTTTATTACAACACACCTGTCATAATTGTTTCCTTTACTAAAGTAGAGGATTATTATTGCTAAAGGTACTGCATAAGTGTAAACATTACTTTTTTCGTAAGAGATGGCACTTGTATAGCCTAAGAAACTAGTCAATGTGCAGAAAGTAGTTTTTAATTGCATTTTGTTGAAGGGAAACTAACAGTCTTGAACTTTTTTGGCAACATAGTGATATATACTGTACAATGAGGAATTCAACTTCAAAATACTAGTCTTCTCCCATTTTTTTTAAACCATTGCCCCCACCCACAAGGTGTATAAACAATAAAATAAGATGACCAATACAAAACCAAAAATGTGAAGAACATAAATCAATCGACTTTAATTAGCACATGTATGTGTGCATGGACTTTGCAGATGTATTTCTCACATGTACAGCAGATAGTATTTGGTTTACAGTCCTTCTTTTGGGAGCAGAATTGGCATCTCCTCCTCTTGCCTGCTGCAGCCTCAGGTGGATCTGGACAAAATTCAGCCCCCTGAACAACTTTCACAAGCGCTGCTGTGCGGGGGAGGCGCTCCCTTCCTTGAATGTGTGGGGTTACAAGTGCCTTTCCCAGCTGCTCCAGGCACACCCTCCTCTTGTTCCGCTTATTAGGCATCCAAGTAGGATTGATATTGTTCCATATTACGAAAGCATTGTATGAGGACACATCAATGATGTTATGGAAGATGACCAGGGGCCAGTGGGCAGTCATCCTCCTGCAGCTGTAAGTTCCAATCGCCTTGTCCAGGTTGTCCAAGCCTCCTTTGATGTGGTTGTAGTCCAGGATGATGGCTCTTCCTGTCCTCACGAACAACGATCTCAGCCGTTTTGTGAAGTGTGCTCAGGAGGACCACATTCTTGTTCCTCTTTGGGAGGTAAGAAACTAGAGTGGTGGTGGGGGTGAAGACAAACTTTTATGAGAATGCCTCTCTCCCCCTTGTTGTGAGGAATGCAGGGGGGGGGGGGGTCAGACTTGTTCTTTGTAACTGTGTTAACCATGATGATCTTCCTCTTCAGGAGCTGCTGGCTGAGTTCATAAGAGGTGAAGAAATTGTCACACGTGACATTGTGCCCCCTCAGTCCAGCTGTCACATCAAGTACAACCCGTATCCCCTGGTTCTTCCCCGGGTCTCCACTGGTCGGCTTCCCTGTGTAGACTTGCATCTTCTATGCGTAGCTGGATTGTGCGTCACAGGCCAACTATATCTTGATGCCATACTTTGCTGGCTTGCTGGGCATATACTGCCAGAAAGGACCGTGACCTTTTGACAAAATAGATTGTTTTCTGTGATACTGATAGTAATCACATAAATCAATGATATTACAGCAATACATAATACAATTAAAATGAAAATCACTTACATTACAGATATGAAAACAAAAATGTACCTCTGAATGGAACCAGTTGCTCAATCTCTTACTTCAGGCCCAGAGTTGTAGAGGTATGACAGACGCCCCACCCACTTCTCCCAGACCTCTCTTATGGCAGCCAGTTTGTCTCTCACAAGTCCTGCAGGTCTTGACTCACGGTTATTAAATCGTAGCATTCTTGAGAAAGTGTGAAAGACTTTCAGTGGCATCGTGGCACGGAAAATCGCCCTTCCACTCTCTGCATCCCAGAGACTACATGTAGCCTCGCCTCAGGACCTGTAAACACCCGCTAAGATTATCAGCCCTATGTTGGCACGCAGGTCAATCTCATCCATCCTTTTCCAGTTGTCTCCATATTTACAGAAACCCTCTGTCGTGTCTTTGGCTATGCCGGATTAAGTGATATGACATGCTATTCTATAAAATAATTTCTCCGTAATTAATATTACCCGATTTAGCTAATCATGTAAATGTAATTAACTAGAGAGTCGGGGCACCACAAATATTTATAGAGCTGTTATCTTCCGAATAAACTCTTAAAGACCTAATAATATTTTACATCAATAGAAGTCGATATTTATCGTCACCTTAATTCAGTCTCATCTGAAAGTTGTAAATTCTTGTTAGCCAGGGTTCATGAAGATAACCAAGTTGAATCCGCAATACAAAATTGAGTTTCATTATTTAATTACTAAATACCAAACTAATCACAAGAATTACATATACACAGAATTAATCATACCTTGTTTACAAATTATGTCATAAAGGGGCGGCAGGGTAGCCTAGTGGTTAGGCGGAAGGTTGCAAGTTCAAACCCCTGAGCTGACAAGGTACAAATCTGTCGTTCTGCCCCTGAACAGGCAGTTAACCCACTGTTCCTAGGCCGTCATTGAAAATAAGAATTTGTTCTTTACTGACTTGCCTGGTTAAATAAAGATGAAATAAAAGGAAAATGTCCCTAGCGGGTGGAAAAGGGCTGGGTTTGAGTGAAAGAGCGGGAAGACTGAGGACCAAAGGAAGAACCTGTGCTATCGTAAATACAGTATATTATGCATTCTAAATTACCGCTTCGGTAGGTTGGTGGTAGATGGAAGGCCGTGTTGCCAAACCGATTCCTTTGTCCTTTTGAAGAATGTCTCTGGTGGTCAATTGAATACGTTGTAGTAACGTTGTTGTGTGATAGACGGGATACTCTGTCTGTTCCTTCCTAACCCTCGTTTGCAGCTGCTGTTGCTAACTCAACGGCTAGGAGGTATCACTGCTGTAGTGAATAAGAGTTCAAAGTTCATACCATTCACAACTAAAGCTCACGCTGATGTTGGCTTCGTTCTGTAGTTATTATCTGAACCATTCTGACGTCCTCACGTCGTCCTCACTTCCTCGGAACAGGAGTTTACATTTTCGTCAAGGCTTTATATAGTGGAGCGAGAAGGGTGTGTCTGAAAAGTTTTATAACCCATGTCTCTTCAAAGGGGCGGGCCACTGATTGAGCAGAGCCTTAACCTTATGAAAACCCAAATCTCTCATTTGGAAGCTAAAATTACGTTTCATCTCTTCACCAATCATTTTATATTCAAACATTTCAATTGAACAACAATTCCATGTGAATCCGATAACTCTGATGTGTAGACTTTCCACTGTAGAGTTTGTCATCCTGTCATTGATGAGAATGTCCCAGATGACAAACAAACTGACATCATATTCATTAAGTACCACCGCATATGTTCAATTGGTCGGATTACCAGAATATAGTTAATTTCCCCCCACCTTCTGATGTTCCCAGAATCTCTATGTTAACCAAGGGGTTTTCAAATTTCACATCAGTAGGGTAGAGAGAGGAAAAAGGGGGGAAGAGGTATTTAGGACTGTCATAAACCTACCCCCAGGCCAATGTCATGACACCTCCAAATGTGCATCTCCAGGATGATTTTTTTCGATGGCTGGTGTGATGAACATGTACAATGTTGAGGTGATGTCCTGTTCAACTGCATGCCTTGTGGGCCCTGGGGTCGTCCTTAAGACATTTTGTGCTGCCATCCTGCCCTGGTTGTCATTTGGTGGCAAGGACCATGTTATTTTGCTGTTCTTTGACAAAAATGTCTCTCTTTCAGCTTGGGGGAATTTCTTCATCTGAAGATGATACATTGTGCTCTGGGTTGTATTCTTCTCCATCTTCTTCAGATTCCTCTTCTAAATCATTGTGCTCTTGTTTCTCCTTGGACAACTGAAAAATCAGATCTATGACCTTTTGGGCACTGAAACGTGCACTCATGGCTTCAGCAATGAGATCATTTAGGGGGTTTTCTCTGCTGTTAAATATAGTGGTGGGTCATTTTTGACCCTTAAGACAACACAAGGGTTAATGTGTCAGGTACCTAATGTATGGCTGTTCAATGGAGCTGATTGATGCTCTGTGTGTGTGTGTGTGTGTGTGTGGTTGGGAATATGATTTAGGCCTACATGATATGATTGATTGTATTTGTGTTTTACACACAGATGGCCGGCCTGCACCCCCCCTGAAAGGACAGCTGAGGAGAAAGCAGGAGAGAGAGACGTTAGCAGTCAGTATCTTATGTTAACCTTCTATATTACCTCCATAAAGTTGAATATTTAATTTCAATACAGTTCACTTATGATGTCCTTTCCACCTCCTTTATATTTCTTCTCCTTTTCACTTCCTCATCTTCTTTTCTCATCTTTTTCTCGGTCTCCTCCAGAGACGTGTAGTGAATCTCAGCTTGGAGGTGGATAAGGGGATGGAGGTGTGGAGGGAGAAACAGGAAGAAGCCAAAAGAATGCAGGAACGCAATAAATCTCTTCTGCTTAAACCCAAAGGAAACCTTTTATTGAAGAAAAATAAGTAATCATCACATTTTCTGTTCTAGCCCACTTGAGTTATTGACAAAATGGAGGAGATTTGCGCAGTTGGTGTATGGCATTGTCTTTCCATTTATGTTTGTGCTTATTTAGCCCTTTTCAATGTTTTCTGAAATTAAACTTGAATGTAAATCCACTGCCTACTGTTAATCTACTGTCTTACTTGTTCTTGAACTTCTGTATGAAAATATATTAGGAACATGCCCTTTCCCTTATTACTGTGGCTTGGTTATTAACAATAGTTTGAGTAATATATTTATTTCCCTACTCCATGTCCTCCTTTCCCCACTAGAATGCAGCATTTTACCAGTTTAGGTCAATAGCAGTGCTTCGCCGCCATTTTGTCTCCAGCAGTCTCTAGTCTAGAGCAGTGGTTCCCAACCAGGGGTACTAGGACTCCTGGGGGTACTTGGCCTATCCACAAGGGGGGCACTTGAGAAGACTCACGAGGCCATAGTCCTACTGGTAAAATGCACATGAGGGGGTACTTCAGGGGTACTCCGGGTAGAATAAAATTCAGTTGGTGGTACAGTAACTAAAGGGTTGGGAACCACTGGTCTAGAGGGAGTGCTGTGGGGGCTGGTGAAAAGAGGAAGGGGTTGTCAGACAGAAACGTGACGTTGTGCAGCTGTGTGTTTTTGTATCTTCACATCACATGTAGGCCTAAGCTATGAGCGGCTGCTCCGTTTAACTAGACACAACGTTTTAGAGTTAATGTGTTAGAATGTTGATACACTGTTTTAGGGTTAATGTGATAGGAACTAATGTTAAAATATGAATATGTGGTATTACTTCGGGTAGCCTGCCTTCAGACTGCCCTCTTGCCACTTGGCGGTGTTGTAAAAAGTTCCATTGTGGGTGTGAATCAGTCTCCTAATGAAGTGCAGTGTAAGGCTGCAATCAAAGTGTGCATTCCTGTGTAGCCTACTGTAGGTGACACTTTAGACACAGGGAAAGTGTGTTATGAGACTGTGTGCCACGCTGCTGTCTGGTAAGATGATTAAGAGGCTGTTCCTGAAGAAATGGAAGTTTAACCATCTCTGAAGTGATCCCAACGGCATCTACCCGTGTTAAACCTCTGCTTTGTGTGTGCCACTCTAACACAGTTTCCCAGTTCACGTCCCACCAATGCTTCTCTTATACAATAGACTAGAAGCTAGGCTAAGCTAAGCTAAGTGATACGAAGTCCAGTTCTAATTTCATGTTTTTTCTTGCTCTTTCTGTCACAAGCGTATGGTAATTTTGAGTACTAAAGGGGTACCTTAGACTGCCCTCATTAACCTTGAGCTCACTTTGTATATGTAGCGTCAGCTGTAATTTAGAGTGACTTTGACTAACCAACAGTCTGTGTTTACAAAGTGAGGTAAGGCACTTAAGCTCCCAGTCTCTCTCTCTCGCTCTCTCACACAACCTTTCTACCTCTCCTCCCTCATTCTCTCCTCCCCCTCCCTATTTCTCTCCCTCCCTCTTTTTCTCTCCATCTCCCTCCCTTTCATCTCTCTTTATCTCTCCCTCATCTATCTTTTTCTCGCCCTCCCTCTTGCCTCCCCTCTCTCTTTCTCTCTCATTCTCTCCCTCTCTCAGGTCTTCTTGCCAATCTCAGCAGAGCACCACTGTAATTAAGGCGTGCTAGCCACTAAGTTGCAGATTTGTTATTGTTTTTTGTGTTAACTGTTTGTGGTGTCAATGGGTGAACAATAGAATTGGAATAGAACGATTCTAAATTCTGTGGGATGAACAATGAGCATTAATAACAGAGGACATGTTCTGAAATGTGTTAGAACCATGTACACAGAGTATACCAGACATGAGGAACACCTTCCTAATATTGAGTTGCACATCTCCTTTTTGCCATCAGAACAGCCTCAATTCGTCTCAAAACTGTTGAGCGTGAAAAACCCAGCAGCGTTGCAGTTCGTGACACAAACCGGTGTTCCTGGCACCTACTACCATACCCCGTTCAAAGGCACTGAAATATTTTGTCTTGCCCATTCACTCTCTGAACAACACACATACACAATCCATGTCTCAATTGTCTCAAGGCTTAGAAATCCTTCTTTAACCTGTCACCTCCCTTTCATCTACCATGATTGAAGTGGATTTAACAGGTGACACCAATAAGGGATCATAACTTTCACCTGGATTCACCTGGTCAGTCTGTTATGGAAAGAGCAGGTGTTCTTAATGTTTTATACACTCAAGTGTATTTTGTTGCTGAATACAACAAGTCTCTCAGACTGATTCTCTCACTTATTCGCTCCCTCCCAAGTGAGATTTGTAAAGCATTGGAACAATGGCTTGGCATGAACTTCACACCCGTATTCACATTGTTCTACTACACATTTAATCCAACTTAACATGTCCTTTGGAAGAACCCAGAGGTGTGTGTGAAACAGCCAGGACGTGTCTTCTGGAGAGGAAAAAGTAGAACTCTTTTCCTCTTGATTCCTCTATTCTCACTTCTACTTCTTACTGTATTTCTCTTCACCCCTCGTCTCCCCCTGTTCTCCAACCTCCCCTCCTCTCCACTCATACCTCTCTCTCCTCCCATACTCGTGTTGTTTGGGAAATGAGAACCAGATGTTGCTTATTGTGCAGAAGTCACTGAGGGGGAGAGGAGGTGGGGTGAGGTCAGTCTGCTGTAGTGAACAGCAGCACACGGTGGTAGAGAGGAAATAATGGATGAAGGAAAAGACGAGGAAGGAGGAGAAGAGGGTCAAGAGTTCTCATCCCCCTGATGTGGTGGGGTAGTGTTTTAGATTCAGCTAAAAAGTTACTGCGGCCCTATGCCCACAGGCTTGAGACGAAGCAGAAAGGTTTCCTGACAGATATGGCTGGGCCAGGGTGAGGGAGCCTGTGTGGATTGAGAGGTGGGTTGTGGTTTGTGGAGGGCCTGATTCAGCAAGTCCTGGTGAGGGTGTCACCTCCTGACAAGTGTGTAACCTCTGAGTTGAGTTACATGAAATCTCAGTCTCTCGCTGTTGTACTTGTCAGCCAACTGTCCTGTTGATAGTGCTGTGCTCGATATACTGGAGAGGTTGTAGTTTTCCACTTCTTGTTTTTCCAGATGGGATAAACAGACACTCAGACTGCAAAGGAATGTTCTTCTCCCCCTTTCTGCCATACAAACTTCCATGGCTGTGTCTTTGGGTGTGTGTGTGTATGTGTGTTCATGTGTGTTAGTCCGTACTTGTGTGTGTGTGAGAGAGATACTTTAGAGTGTGCCTCAATGTAGGTTACCCAAAGGTTGAATTGCAAGCAGCTGGCCAGCCCACTTCCTGGCTGGGTTAGGAGTGCTGAGGCTGAGGTCTGAATGTTGTTGGGGCGGGGCCATCTAGGCTGACTAACATCGCTGCCTGCTCTATTTCTCCGGAGCACAAATCTATATGAGCGTGTGTGAGATGCTCTCCCATCACTAAACATTCCTCCTCTCTGAGCCCTTTGTCATATGTTTACCATACATTCTCCCTCTTCTCTTATCCGTTCATCCCAGCCACTGTATTTTACATGCTTGGTGAACAGCAGGTGTAGACGAACAGTGAAATGCTTACTTATGGGCCCTTCCCAACAATGTTGTAATAGAGAAATAATTACACAATGCGTAGCGATAACTTGGCTATATACACGGGGTACCAGTACTGAGTCAATGATAACTTAGTACTGGTACCCCTTGTAAATAGCTTATTACTCAGTACCGAGTTAGGTTATCATTGACTCAGTTATTGTTGACTCAGTACTGGTACACTGTGTATATAGCTAAGTTATCGTTGACTCAGTACTGGTACACTGTGTATATAGCTAAGTTATCGTTGACTCAGTACTGGTACCCCGTGTATATAGCTTAGTTATCATTGACTCAGTACTGGTACCCCTGCAGTAGCTGAGTCGATGTGCAGGGGGGTATGACGTAATTGAAGTAAATATGTAGATATAGGTAGGGATAAAATGACTAGGAAGCAGGATAGATACTAATAGATACAGATGGAGTGTCGGAATGGAAATCATTTTGAGAAGATAAATGTTTGTAATACTGCCTAGTGGGAGAAATGAGTTACAGTATGAGATGGAAATACCAGGTGACATGGAGAGGGGAGAAGAGAGGAACAGATGTGGGACGAGGGAGAGCGAGGGAATGGAAAGTCTGAAAGAAGATCCACATTAGAAGCCACTAGAGTGAAGCTTGAGAAAGTTATGAACAAGTGTTTAATGGAGCGAAAATTATTACATTTTGTAAAGTTAGAGAGATCAGAAATGTCTGTTGAATGGATTCCAATCCAAACAGAGCTAGATTCTGAAGAATCTCCTGCAAGAGGGCACATAAACAGTTAAAGGATGTGGAGAAAGAAGAGAGGAGAAATAGAGAAAGGGGATGGGGGAATGGGAAGAGAGGAGAGAACAGAGCAGAGATACTTGGTGAGGGGTGGTGGAGGAGGAGAAAGAGTGGTTTCTGTTAGAGACCTCATCAAAATAACTACTTTGCAGCGGGTGAGGAAATATGGCTGAGAGAGAGAGAGGGAGCGGAGGAGGAAATGCTAGGGGTGAGAGAGGGAGGGATAGGGGTGTGAGAGAGAGTGGAAGGGAGAGGGGGAGGGAGGTAACAAGTTTAGACTGTTTCTTAGTATAAGTTTTAGAAAATGTTTCGTATCATTTCAGCTTTACTGGACACCTCACTCTTAAATGAACGTATACTCTCCCTCCCTCCCTCCCTCCCTCCCTCCTGCTGGGTTGGGGCTGGAGGCTCAGATGTTTTAAGAATTCCAGATGGCGTTAATAGAACTCAGTTGGAACACTGCACTAAGAAAAACGTGATCATTCCATCACTTTTTCCACTTCTCCATTCCCGGGGCTCATGACTCCAGCCATGTCCAAAACACCCTCCCAGGTTCAACTAGGTTCTCCTCTCCTCTCTTCTTTATCCATGCCCCCTGGTAAGCTGTAAACAATAGCTTGTTAACAACAAGATGGAACAACACAGAACCAGCTCTTCATTCTGAGCTCGCTAAGCATTCCTAGGGCTCTATTCAATCCGTAGCGTGATTGACAATTAAAGGCAACGTTCCCGCTGTCGCGGAGACTGCATTCACGGTAAATGCTGCGTATATCTGTCTGTTCAATCGGGAAATGATCTACATTTTAATGTGTATCTTCCGCGACAATTTCACCATACGGATTGAATCCAGCCCCTATAAACCTGTTTGAATAGTGTTGAGGCCAGGCTGTTATTTGTGTATGAGACAGCAGTCTGAAGGCCATTCTCTTCTCCAGAGTGAGTGAGTGAGTGAGTGTGTGTGTGTGTGTGTGTGTGTGTGTGTGTGTGTGTTGGGCCAGGAGAAAATCACCTTTTAGAAAATATTTTTTTATTTCAATTTAATGCATGAAATACAAAAAGTTGAAAAATTGGCCAAAACAAAATGTATTCCCTTTTTTATTGATATCATTACCATTATAAATATCATTACCATTATCATTGTTGTTATTGTTATTTGATTTGTGTAATACAAAAAAAACAAACATGAAGCACCATCAGAATGACTTATAAATAGTTTTGTTTGATTGTCTTTACATGCCAACCAATCAATGGGAAAATAAGGGTTTTGAAAAAAAAAAGGAAACATTTTCCAAAATCTTAAAATACCCCCTCTGTACTGTCCAAGTCCACCACTTCAATGGAAAAATGGGATCCATTTAGATTCAACCCTTGTCACGTTATAGCCTCTGTCCAGCAGGACTCAAAATGACAATGTATAAAAACAACAAACACAATTTACCAAAGGACTACGCCCGGAGAACAACAATAATAATAACTATAGTCATAATAATAACAACAACATTTCTTACAATGATGGTACCAAAACAAAAAAAGACCACGATAAGACATCAGCATTTGGAGTGGGTACTATGTGATCTAACTACACCACTTTCCTTTGTAGTAACATTGAAACTGGCTTTAATTGAGTAAAAATGGCTACTTTAATTCCATCCAACTTTGACTGCTTACTGAGACCAGGCTCTGTACTGAGGGCTTGAGCAATTTGAGATATGGTTTAAACAGAGGTGTACAGAGAAACATGTACAGCAACTGGGAGGAAAAGCATTTTTTTTTTTTGTGGACTACTACAGAGGTCAAATGTCATTGTCAATGTGTATAAACGGCAGCCATCTTGGACCCTCTCTTCCTGACATGGCCTTCATTTCTGAGCCTGTCTCATTTCAGCCCTGGGTAGGGAGAGCACCCTATTACATGCCCTTTGCAACAGCTACAAGACCTGATGTGGTTATCAGTGGAGGGGAGGACGGCTCATAATATTGTCTAGAACGGAGTGAATGGAATGGCATCATGCGCATATAAACCATGTGTTTGATACCATTCCGCCTATTCCGCTCCAGCCATTACCACAAGCCCGTCCTCCCCAATTAAGGTGCCAACAATCTCCTGTGGTGGCTATGTGCCACTGTAGCTGGAGCACAGGGGGGAAATAAGGAGGAGAGAGATGATTGTTTGTGATCATGCCTGATTTGAGAGCGAAATCAAAAATGAAACAAGAAAGTATATTATATACTGCAGGGTGAAACATTTAATTCAGACAGCGGTTCAGCTGGAGTCGTCAAGCAGATGGGGGGGAGGATTTAGGAGAGGAGGAAAACAAAGGGGAGAAGGGATAGAATGGAGGGAGGGACATGATAGTAGATGTATTGCAGATGGGGTGTCAACTACACAGGATGTTGGTCACAATCATCATCTCTTTGTGTGTTGGGGCCTGGTCCAGATCCCAAACCCGCAGAGCTGTACATGTAAATAGGTAACATACAAATACACATCTTTCCTAATTCAGATTCTCTCTCTCTCTCATCCTCTGTCTGTGGTATATACAACCCAACCAATGGACCAAACCCCAACGTCCAACCAACTAACCCCTCATGACATTACCTCTTCTCGCTTACCACACAATCCAACTTCTTTCACCCCCCTTTCCTCCTCTGTTTCCTCACCCTGTCCCTCCCTCTCCCCTCTTTCTTTCAATTCGTTCAGACACTTTATCTCTCTCAGTCCCTCTGCGTCATTGGTTCATTCAGTGCGTCTCTAAACCTTAGTCAGTAGAGATCTCTGGCAGTAGAGGAGACGTCGTGGCGTCCCGTACTTCCTGAAGAACAGCAGGGCTCCCAGAGTGAGGACCACGCAGACCAATAGGAGGAGGGGGATCACCACGGCCGCCGCCGTGGCCCCGCCTTCTCCCTCCTCCACCTCGATGATGATGACTTCCTCCTTGCCGTCCCGCTTCTTTGGCTCCTCCCCTGCACATCCCATCCATTCGCTGAGCACCGACTTGGGGTAGCCCGACTCCACCCTCATGTGTTGGTTGTTGAACTTCCAGTACTTGTTGGCTTTATAGAAGTAGGTGTAGGCTGGGGGGGAAAGGAAGTTCATACAAACACGGACTTTACTACGAGCTTCAGATATTCTACTATATTATATATATGTTGAGGTGTTATGCTAATGTAGTCACTCGTTCATAGAAATGCTATTTGACACTGACACAAGATAGCGTTCAAACATGCAGGCATGCAACTCTCTGTCCCGCACACACACTTACATCCTTCTTCGCTCATGATGGCAGCCTTGATGTTGTCGGGGACACCCTGCCATGTGTTGATGGGTTTGGGGTAGTCTCTGTCCACAGTCTGGGACTGCTCATTGAAACGGTAATACCTGACAGACAGAGAGAGAGGGGAAGTCAGTAATGGAGAGGGAAGGGAGAAAGAATGAGGGAAAGAGAGAGGATAGGTATGGGTAGATAGATGTAAGAGAGTGGAGGATAGTGGATGAAGAAAGAGAGGGAGAGAGACAAATCAAGAGACAGACATAAAGACAGGCATAAAGACAGATTCACCCACCGACAGACAGATCGACAGACAGACTCACCCACCGACAGACAGACTCACCCACCGACAGACAGACATAAAGACAGACTCACCCACCGACAGACAGACATAAAGACAGACTCACCCACCGACAGACAGACATAAAGACAGACTCACCCACCGACAGACAGACATAAAGACAGACTCACCCACCGACAGACAGACATAAAGACACTCACCCACCGACAGACAGACATAAAGACAGACTCACCCACCGACAGACAGACATAAAGACACTCACCCACCGACAGACAGACATAAAGACAGACTCACCCACCGACAGACAGACATAAAGACAGACTCACCCACCGACAGACAGACATAAAGACACTCACCCACCGACAGACAGACATAAAGGCACTCACCCACCGACAGACAGACATAAAGACAGACTCACCCACCGACAGACAGACATAAAGACACTCACCCACCGACAGACAGACATAAAGACAGACTCACCCACCGACAGACAGACATAAAGACACTCACCCACCGACAGACAGACATAAAGACACTCACCCACCGACAGACAGACATAAAGACAGACTCACCCACCGACAGACAGACATAAAGACAGACTCACCCACCGACAGACAGACATAAAGACACTCACCCACCGACAGACAGACATAAAGACACTCACCCACCGACAGACAGACATAAAGACAGACTCACCCACTGACAGACAGACATAAAGACAGACTTACTTGGTCCCTCTGAAGTAGTACGTCTGTCCGGTGGGGGTGTAGAAGAGGGCAGCGTCCAGCTTGTCTTTGGGCAGCCCTGTGCCCAGCTCCTTCAGAGTCTTAGGGTAACCCTGCTCCATACTGGACTCTGTGAACACCCAGTACTTGTCACCTAGAGGGAGGGAATAAAACACATGACTACATACATCTGAAGTCATCTACATACTGTAAAAACAACAACAATGAATAACTACTAGACAGAACTGTTATTAATGAAAAGTCCTCTTAAATAATTAAAAACTAGACCTACCCTTGAAGAACACAAATTTGCCATCGTTCCTCTCGTAGGCGGCGTTGATGTTTGGTGGCAGTCCCTTCCAGAAGTGACCGATGGGCATGGGGTAACCCTGGAGAACCTTGTTGTTCCGCACACGCCACAGCCATTTATCCTGCGGCAGAGAGACAGAGACACAGCGTTAGCACACTTTATAGCTGTACACACACACCACAACCACTGATCCTGTTTGCGTTGTATAGTACATATACACACCTAGGTTCTGGTCATTTTGTGTCATTCAGTCCTCACTGTGTGTAACTAAGTCTATTTATGTCAACATCAATGCAATGTGTATCGGTGTGTGTTTCTGTGTCCTGTGGTCTATTGTATTCATGTCCGTGTGTATCCTCATGTCTAAGTTTGCCACTGTGTTTAAGATGTACCTTAAAGACAAACATCTCCCCCCTGAGGATGGCAATGGAGTCGAAGTGTCCCTCGCAGACGTCTGGTCCGAGTCCAGGCTGGTCTGGCTTGGAGGGTCTGGTGGGGCGGGGGGGAGGGGGTGGCGCTCCGGACGACCCTGTGGTGGAACACAGTCAGGACAACATAAGGAACGCCTGCCTATAAGCAGAGGTAGAACTGAGGGGACTGAGTGAATTCCCAAAGTGAACAGAATGCTTTCTGAACCGAATGTGACTTGAAACGTCCTTCAGTCCGTGTAATGTTGAACTAGATTAGAACTTTCTAGCATTCCTGAACCATTACAAAGAAGAGACAGTTTGTGTTGAATGTTGCCGTAACAATCCAGGAACACAGCTACAGCATTCCAACGGAACTGGGTGTTCACCATAGATTGCCTGGATGCCATGGCGATCGTCATCAGGCAGCTGGAAGTTCTCTGTGTCCATCCACTGGTAGAATGGAGCCATGATGGCAGACGGGTCGTTGGAGTGTTCTAGACCCAGGGCGTGACCCAACTCATGGACCGCAACCAGGAACACATCATTACCTGGAGAGAGAGGGACAGAGAGAGAGGGAAAGATACTTTTATCATTACTATTACTACTATGTATTTAACTCAATAAAGTTGTAACATCGATGCTTTGGCAATATCTAGACAATGTTTGTCATGCCAATAAAGCTATTTGAATTTGAGAGACACATATTTCCCTCAGATTACACAGGCCCACAAAGAATTCGAAAACAAATTCACTTTTGATAAACTCCCATATCTATTGGGTGAAATACCAGTGTGACATCACAGCAGCAATGTTTGTGATCTGTTGCCACAAAAAAAGGGCAACCAGTGAAGAACAAACACCATTGTAAATACAACCCATATTTATGTTGATTTATTTTCCCTTCTGTACTTGAACTATTTGCACATCATTACAACACAGTATACAGACATAATATGACAATTGAAATGTCTTAATTCTTTTGGAACTTTTGTGTGTAATGTTTACTGTTCATTTTTGTTATTTCTTTACTGTTTGTTTCACGTTTGTTTATTATCTATTTCACAACATATGTTTCCCATGCCAATAAAGCCCCTTGAATTGAGAGAGGAGGAACGAGCAGATGGGAAGAGACTGTTTGAATAGAAACTAAAAGTAGCACGTTCACCTAACAAAGTGCAGACGCCCTACCAGTACAGTATAATTGAGAATGATTGTATTACGGCAACCCAGTGAAAACCCTCTTTCTGGCCATCTCCCTTCCTTCTTCCCCCCCTCCTCCATTCCTCTGTCTCTTACCTCCTTGGTCGACGTAGCCGGTCGTCCAGGGTTCGGCGTTGTCGAAGTGCGTGTCGCCCCCTATCCCGTTCCCGGGGAAGTACGCGTGAGCCAGGAAGCCGCCCTCGCCGTCGAACGGCGTGCTGTCGCCGTGGAAACCCTCGGAGAAGGAGAGCATGATGTCAGCGTACTTGTCGACCTTGTCCCGGATGTGGCTGTAAGGGATCTCTCGGAAGCGGAGCGGGATGGCGGCCTCCCACACCTTAAAAGCCCGGCGGATGGCCTCGTATGTAGCGTACTCCCCAATCTTAGGGGTGTAGTTCTGTATGCTAGGAGAGGGACAGGGAGGAAATAGCAGATGTTAGTACATTTTAAAGATAAAAGAGATGTACTGGCTCTTCCTCTGCATTCTTTTGTGGTTTTAATTCTTCCTTGATACTCAATATGAATCTGTTTTGATTTGAATCAGTATTCATTTAGAATCAGATCCTGGTTCATTTACATTTAGTCTGATTCAAATTAAACAAACATTTTCACAAGACTTACACAGACATTACAACCGTTGCCTAAGTGCCAGTCTGTTTGTGCCATCCTTCCAACTCCCTGTCACTCATTGTCGTGCCAAATGTTTGGCTTGCACAATGGAGGAGGCCCGCGCACATACAGATCTGGGACTTTGTGTTGTCGTACTAAAGCAGTGTTGTAGTCTCACCTGAATGTGACCTCTTGTTTGTCCCACTTCAGCCCCTGTACGGCGTATCTCTTCCTCCTCAAGTTGCTCTTCAGCTCAGAGCCAAACTTGTCCGGGACGCCACAACGCGGCCGCTTCATCGCTCTGGCAACAGCAAGACACACCTGTCAATCACACTCACTGTGCCATGAACTATTTCATTTCTGAGTTGTCCTGAGACTCTTTGATTATTTTGTGCCCTAAAAACATAAAATGCTATGGGGCTTTATGAGTGAGGTTGCTCCCATAGGGCGGCGCACAATTGGCCCAGCGTCGTCCAGGTTTGGCCGGGGTAGGCCGTCATTGTAAATAAGAATTTGTTCTTAACTGACTTGAATAAAGGTAAAAATAAAAAATAAAAATGCAATTGTATTAGCAGTGCAATTCACACAGTGGTTATGTATCTCAGGTCAGCAGGAGTCATTGCTCCGCTTAGCCCTCCATTTAGTGTCATTGGTACTCACTGTAGGGTGTTGATGTCGATGGAGCCGGTGACGGCGAGGCCGTAGAACCTCTGCATGGCTGTGATGGCTGTGGTGATGGACTTGGGAGAACGGATAGCCTGGGCTCGGACATCACCCGGGGGCAGGTAGCCATACTGCTGCAGCCACACCTGGGGGGTAGAGAGGGGGCACAAGGATGGTTAGACACTGGTGAATACAATGTATTTGCAGACAAAGATTGAAAACGACACTCGTATGTGGTTACATGGCATGTCTTTGACAGTATTACCTAAACACACACACACATACTTTCCCTCTCTCGCCCTCTCCCCCTCTCCCTCTCCCCCTACCCCTCTCCCCCTCTCCCTCTCTCGCCCTCTCCCTCTCCCTCCCCTCTCTGCGAAGTTTCCCACCACATCCATCAGCCAGAAACAACACAGAAACCAATCCATTCATGGTGATAGTCAATGATTAGCCATACAGTCATACTGAACGAGGCAGGATGTTGTTGTAAAGATGTCTATGTTTGGATTATTGTGTGCCGAAATGTGTGTGTGTGTGGGTGTGCCTGTTGGCCTACTCACAGTGCTAGTCTGAATGTGTGTGTGTGCCAGAGAGATTGACAGGGAAAGAGAGAGGGAGAGAAAGACTGTATACGTATGTGTGTGGGTGGTTGGGAGCTCAGTATCCAGTGTTTGCATAAAGCAATGCCAAGCTGACCAGGAACACACACTGCCTTCCTTACAACAGCAAACAGAAAGAGACTGGTCAGACTGAACACACACACACACACACAACCAGCCAGCCAGCCAGCCAGCCAGCCAACCTCTTCTTTTTGCAAGAGTTACTAATATTCTATTTATACCATAAAAACAATCCCATCCTCACAGTCTCCCCTGCTTGATATGCTGGGCAGAATGAAAGGGAACTGAGACTTTGTTGTGGGGATGTAAGGAGAGATGAGAGAGGAGAATAGAGCCAAATAAAACACAGGAGAACCATAATAAACAGGGATGTCATTTCAGACGTGGGATGACTAGAACTTCTTCAATCCTCTCAGTCAGAACCTGGGGGGTTCACTGCCAGACCTGACATGCAGAGGAAGAAAGGAGTAGCATCTAAGAAATCATATCTATGCTTCATCTGGGTGGTAGGAGAACTGCCTTTCACCAGGTGAGATCATATTTAACCAGAATGAAAAACAGACTATGGTGTTTCAGAAACATTTCACCGGAATAATGTGTAAGTTCTAAAGTGTCACCTCTGTCTCGCTATCAAACACAAGAGTGGTCATGCAGAGCTGCCATTGATCAGTGCTCAGCGCAACAGTCTCTCTATGAGAGAAAGAGGAGAGAGAGAGGAGACAGAGAGGAGAGAGAGACAGAGAGAGAGAGGGGAGACAGAGAGGAGAGAGAGACAGAGAGAGAGAGAGAGGGGAGACAGAGAGGAGAGAGAGACAGAGAGAGAGAGAGGGGAGACAGAGAGGAGAGAGAGGAGAGAAAGACAGAGAGAGCGAGAGAGAAAGAGAGAGATGTATTATATTTCAATTGCTTTGGCAATGTTAACATATGTTTCCCATGACAACAAAGCACTAAATTGAATGGACTTGAGAGGAGACAGAGAGAGAGAGAAAGAGAGAGAGAGAGGGGAGACAAAGAGAGAGAGGAGGCACAGAGAGAGGAGACAGAGAGAGAGCGAGAGAGAAAAGAGAGGAGACAGAGCGAGAGACTGATCCTCAAACATAAACCTGATGGAGATGAGTCCTATGTGATGTTATAAAACATAGACAAGGATGTGTGTATGTGTGTGTGGGTGGATCAGAGACGAGATGAGTAAATACGAGGCAAGTGGGTGGGGTGAGAGACAATATGAGTACAGAGGAATCATGAGGAAACCATGTGGAAACCAGGTGGAAACCATGTGGAAACCAGGTGGAAACCATGTGGAAACCATGTGGAAACCAGGTGGAAACCATGTGGAAACCAGGTGGAAACCATGTGGAAACCAGGTGGAAACCATGAGGAAACCATGTGGAAACCAGGTGGAAACCATGTGGAAACCATGTAGAAACCATGTGGAAACCATGTGGAAACCATGTGGAAACCATGAGGAAACCAGGTGGAAACCATGTGGAAACCAGGTGGAAACCAGGTGGAAACCATGAAGAAACCATGTGGAAACCATGTGGAAACCATGTGGAAACCAGGTGGAAACCATGTGGAAACCATGTGGAAACCAGGTGGAAACCAGGTGGAAACCATGTGGAAACCAGGTGGAAACCAGGTGGAAACCATGAGGAAACCATGTGGAAACCATGTGGAAACCAGGTGGAAACCAGGTGGAAACCATGTGGAAATCATGTGGAAACCATGTGGAAACCAGGTGGAAACCATGAGGAAACCAGGTGGAAACCATGTGGAAACCAGGTGGAAACCAGGTGGAAACCATGAGGAAACCATGTGGAAACCATGTGGAAACCATGAGGAAACCATGTGGAAACCAGGTGGAAACCATGTGGGAACCATGAGGAAACCACGTGGAAACCATGTGGAAACCATGTGGAAACCATGTGCAAACCATGTGGAAACCAGGTGGAAACCATGTGGAAACCATGTGTTTGATGTATTTGATACCATTCCACCAATTCCGCTACCACCATTACCACAAGCACGTCCTCCCCAATTATGGTGCCACCAACCTCCTGTGGTGTGTGTGTGCGTGTCTGTGTGTGCGTGTCTGTGTGTGTGTGTCTGTGTGTGGGTGTGTGTGTGTGTGCGTGCCTGTGTGTGTGTGTCTGTGTGTGCGTGTCTGTGTGTGTCTGTGTGTATGTGTATGCTGCACAGACAGTCAGCCAGTGAGTGTCACAATCTTTACCACACATTCAATAGGTGCAATTACAGAGAATTCTTCTGTCAACCCAGAAAACCCCCAACCCTGACTGTCTACGTCATTTTATAGTTAGTTTGGTGAATATAGTCATTCTTCCTCTTTCTGACAATGTCTCTATCTCATGTCGTTTTAGTGGAGAGGTCTTTTTTAATATCAATAGCAATTGAAATGAGGGAGTAAAAGAGAGGAGTGTAAGTGAGAAACGGCGAGGAAATGTCTGGCTTGTACCTGGCCAGAGATATGACCACACACAACCACAGCAGAAGGCAGACAGAGAGACAAAGAACCAGGTTCAGTTGTGGGCTGCACAGTAAGGGAAACTCTCCCACTCTAATCATGTCAATGCCTGCCCCTTCTTTCAGCAATTTGCGATATGGTGTGTACGCACATTATCATAACCCTTCTGGTTTTCCTCCATCTTTCTTAACCTGCCTCACATTTCTTCACCACCCAAACCCCAACCTCTCTCCACGTCTGTATTTCTTTCCGCCCTCTCCCACAAACTCCTTCCCCCCTCTTTGCACTCTCTCCCTCTCTCTCTCTCTCTCTCTCTCCATCTCTCACTCCTTGTCTCTATCTGACTGCTCCTAGTGTGTGCTGTGGCTCCACTGTGGTGACGCGCCTGGCTTTGTGAAAACACACTCAGCTCCATCAGGATGAAAGGTTTCCCTCACACTGAGAAGACTACTCTCTCTCTCCTTCTCTCCCTCTCTCTCAGTCTATATCTCTCTCTCTCCTTCTCTCCCTCTCTCTCAGTCTATATCTCTCTCTCTCCTTCTCTCCCTCAGTCTATATCTCTCTCTCTCCCTTTCTCTCTCTCCCCCCACGCACCTCTTCTGTGGAACTCCCAGCAAGCGCTCACAGTCAACAGATCTATTTATTAGGAATTCAACGTCGCTTATTGTTGGCCTTGGGGGTAAATACAAACCCAGGTGTGTGTGGTCATAGTCTAGGGTCCATGTGAATGCGTTTTTTGTAAACAGACACAAGCCCATATAAGTTAGGCATTTTTGCAGTGATGAATGTATTCTAAGGAAATGCATTTCAACAGAGACAGGCTGTGTGACGTGTGTATATCAGATAAATAGAACCAGGAGTAGAATGATGACATAAAGTGCATTTGAAAAGTATTCAGACCCCTTGACTTTTCCCACATTTTGTTACATTACAGCCTTATTCTAAAATTGATTAACTCGTTTTTTCCCTCATCAGTCTACACACAATACCCCATAACGACAAAGCAAAAGCAGGTTTTTATACATTTTTGCAAATGTATAATCAAATAAAAAACAGACATATGACATTTACATAAGTATTCAGACCTTTTACTCAGTACTTTGTTGAAGCACTTTTACGTTAGCAGCCTTGAGTCTTTTTGGGTGTGACCCTACAAGCTTGGCACACCTGTAATTGGGGAGTTTTTCCCATTATTCTCTGCAGATCCTCTCAAGCTCTGTCAGGTTGGATGGGAAGAGTTGCTGCACAGCTATTTTCAGGTCTCTTCAGAGATATTCGATCGGGTTCAGGTCCGGGCTCTGGCTGGGCCACTCAAGGACACTCAGAGACTTGTCCCGAAGCCACTCCTGCGTTGCTTGGCTGTGTGCTTAGGGTCGTTGTCCTGTTGGACGGTAAACTTTCGCCCCCAGTCTGAGGTCCTGAGCACTCTGGAGCAGCTTTTCATCAATGATCTCTCTGCACTTTGCTCCTTTCATCTTTCCTGTCTCCCAGTCCCTGCCACTGAAAAACATCCCCACAGCATGATGCTGCCACCACCATTCTTCACCACAGGGTTGGTGCCAGGTTTCCTCCAGACGTGACACTTGGCATTCAGGCCAAAGAGTTCAATCTTGGTTTCATCAAACGTTTCACCAGATGTGCTTTTAACTGAGGAGTGTCTTCTGTCTGGCCACTATAACATAAGGCTTGCTTGGTGGAGTGCTGCAGAGATGGTTGTCCATCTGGAGGGTTCTCCCATCTCCACAGAGGAACTCTAGAGCTCTGTCAGAGTGACCATCGGGTTCTTGGTCACCTCCCTGACCAAGGCCCTTCTTCCCTGACTGCTCAGTTTGGCCGGGCGGCCAAATCTAGAAAGAGTCTTGGAGGTTCAAAACGTCTTCCATTTAAGAATGATGGAGGCCACTGTGTTCTTGGGGACCTTCAATAATGCCACATTTGTTTGGTAACCTTCCCCAGATCTGTGCCTCAACACAATCCTGTCTCGGAGGTCTACGGACAATTCCTTCAACCTCATGGCTTGGTTTTTGTCTCTGACATGCACTGTCAACTGTGGGACCTTTTATAGACAAGTGTGTGCCTTTCAAAATCATGTCCAATCAATTGAATTTACAACAGGTGGACTCCAATCAAGTTGTAGAAACAATCTGAAGGATGATCAATGGAAACAGGATGCACCTGTGCTGTAACGCAACAAAATGTGGAAAAAGTGAAGGGTTCTGAATACTTTCCGAAGGCACTGTACATGGCAGATAGACTTGGTCCAATATTAGTAACAAAGCCGGCCATGAACTTAAACCAGCAGGAAGTTCCAGGAACAGCAGATAATGATTCATAATGTCCTATAACATCGCATGAAATGACGGTGAGATCGGGTGCAACTATTGGTCAGACAGTCATGAGACTGCTAAGACACCCTGAGGATAAAGTGGCCTGATAACATACTAGTACCTAGGCATCACTGTTTGATAATAGTCATAGAAATAATAACAGATCGATAATGCTGTGACTGCAACAACCTATTCAATTGAAAGTTTGTGTTGAAGGAGAGATGATTCAGTCGGGTTTACACACAGTTGGGTTCAGAAACATGCATGGTATTCACTTAGTTGTGTACTAATGCAGAGGTTCTCAAACTTTTCTTGCCCTGGGATCTCCGCTCAGGCAAACTGGCGCCCCCAGAGACCCCCATCAAATGTTTGCAAAAAAAAGGAATATCTTGTCTTATCATCAGGTGAATGATGATGGCAAGTAAAAGTCATATTTTTTCACCTCCCCAGTTCTTTGGAAGAGGATAAACTACATATATTAGTATCAACTGTAATATATAGAAGTATAGCCTATAAGATAGAAAGGTAAAGGTATTGTATCTTGATGAAGGAGAAAACATTTTGCTGTTGTAAAAGCTAATTTTCTGCAATTTTACACATTTTTCAATCGAGCTGAGAGAATATTTTGCAGATTTAAAGCCAATTCCCTGCAATTCCATGCATTTTGCCATGGCTAATGCTGTGTTCCTCTGCTCAAACATTATAACTAAATCAATGGGCATCTGGCCTGAATGACTGGGAGAATACTTGTTATTTAAAAATGTATATAGTTCAATATCGATTCTGCAAGCTTCCTATCTGGATTTGGTCATTTTAAATGTACACCGAAACTGTTTTTCCATCCCAAACATTACCAGATGGCCCGCCTAAGAATTTTCTATCCAGAAAAAAAACTGTAATTCGCTCCAATGACTGTAATTTCCTCTATATTAATGGGATAGTTTGAGATTTTGTCAATTAAGCCATTTATCGACTTCCCCAGAGTTGGATGAACAGGAACAGGCAGCGTTCTAACTGTTCATCTAGACTAGTGAGGTAGTTAGTATTGGCTCATGATACTACCTCTAACTTTCTTCATACTGGACATGTAACAATCGTCGTCGGAATGAGACCAAAGTGCAGCGTGGAAATGGTTCATATTTAATGTTCACAAAAAACACTCAAACAAAATGCCAAACGGAGAAAACGAAAATGCACAGTTCTGTCAGGGAAACAACCTAAACAGAAAACGACACCCCACAAAACCCAAATGGAAAATGACAACTTATATATGATCCCCAATCAGAGACAACGATAGACAGCTGCCTCTGATTGGGAACCACACACAGCAAAACAACAAAGAAATAGAAAACATAGATTTTCCAACCCGAGTCACACCCTGAACTAACCAAACATAGAGAATAAATAAGGGTCTCTAAGGTCAGGGCGTGACAGGACACAGAGACATAAACATTGTATCCACAACAGTATTCTGTTGTAGCCATCGATTTTCATCTAAATACATATTTCTCACATAAAAAACTGATCACGGACCCCCTGCAGTATCCCAGTTTGAAAACCCCTGTATTCATTTGTTTATTTAAGCTCCATACCAACCTCTACCATAATACCTCTAGCAACTCTGCCAAGTGTGAAGGTATTGGATATAGTGCAGATATTTGGGTTTCAAGCAATCTGCTAAAACAGAAGCAGTCTTCAGCCCTCTCAGTCCACACGTCTCCTACAGTGGATCTGGTTTCCCTCAGGCTGAGAAAGTAGTGGTATAGTTTTCCTGTCCCTCATCTTTAATCCCTCAGACTGAGAGTGGAAGAGTGACTGAAAAGGAAAGGCAGAAATGTCCAAGGAAATGTTGAAAGGGATTGGAATGACAAAGAAGAGGGGAGAAAAGACACGGACAGGGGACAGAAGCATTAAAGCTGAATCTAAAATTGAGGGAGACAGAGTAGAGACTGAGTCAGTTGTTCCCCTCGGATGATGCCAACGGAAGAAAAAGAAAACAGAGACCAGAGTTTGGTCATAAGCGAGTTTGGAGTCTGAGACACAGATTAGACTGCCTGACCTCCTAGCGTGGTGTCCCACATCTCTCACCCACTTACACCGACACAGGCGATACATGCTAACTCTAACTAAAGTACTGTTGCTGTGTATATAGGCACAATGCAGAACACCTGCATGCTATGTTAAAGGACCTGATAATACATTTGGCTACTCTAACACCTTCAAGCATGCTGAGCAAGCACAGCCAACACTGGGTACTAGCGTGCTCCAGTCTGCACAATCACACCAAACCCAACAAAGATGTTCTATACCTATTATTGGACATATCATGAGTTCAATTTGTGAGCCTCAAATGTCCTAACTTGGGCTCATACATGTAATTAATCAACTGGGCCACGATGGCTAAATCCGAATAAGTCTACTGTTATACAGATAATGAGCAGTTCTAGCAGGGCGGAGGTGTTTTTAGGATTTCCACACATGGGGACATTTTTTTTTAGTAAAACGCATTTCATGCTATTTGACATCATTTAGATGACAAGAAGACATTAGCTTAATATTTTTTAATACCACACAAATGACCGAAATGAGTGGCTAGTCTGACTGACAAACTGAGATCAATCTGGTCTTGAATTCAAACAAACAATAGCCCAGGCCAATGAATCGACTCACATATTGTACAATATTAGGAGGAAATATATATACAGTATATATATCATAGGCTACAGTAGGCTACTAAATAGAATTTCCAGTGGCACACTGACTCACCTAATGATGAAGATGAGGCCATAGGCTACTCACGGCGATGGCCAATGCGCTCGTCTTGGCAATAGCCTATCTCAAGATGAGATACTTTGAAAAACAGTGCTGCTGTTAGCTACAAATTGTGAGTTGTTGAGACATTTTCTTCTTCTATTGGTTCTACAGATAGATTAGTATTATTTTTTCCCGCACATATATTTTGAAATCTGCAAAAGGCAAACCAACAGCCACAACCAACCACAGAAATAGATAGATGGTAGTTCCCACTACCATAGATGGTAGTTCCCATTAAAGTCAGGACTGGCATCCATTGCTAGTGTACCCATGAGTTTAACAGTCAAATTACATGGGTAAGAGGTTACAAAACCCTTCCATGGATTATATTTCTATGGCCACAATGCAACAAGCTGTATATTTGGTGTGCATGCTGCCCAAACTGCTGCCTTCCCGACCGTAGACAAACCGGTAATTGCCAAAATAAAGGAAACAGTTGAGTAAAGGGGGATACAGTATACAGTGGGGCAAAAAGTATTTAGTCAGCCACCAATTGTGCAAGTTCTCCCACTTAAAAAGATGAGAGAGGCCTGTAATTTCCATCATAGGTACACTTCAACTATGACAGACAAAATGAGAAAAAAAAATCCAGAAAATCACATTTTAGGATTTTTAATTAATTAATTTGCAAATTGCAAATTTACATTTACCTGGCATGGTTTAGGTCCACTTGTAGAATCTATGCCAAGGTGCATTGAAGCTGTTCTGGCAGCTTGTGGTGACCCACCAACACCCTTTTAAGATGCTTTATGCTAGTGTGTCCTTTATTTTGGCAGATACCTGTATGTGCTTGTGATAACAACTTAATCCACAGATATTTTAAACTATTCATCCTCTGTGGCTATATTATGTTCTCAGTTGTATTTTGAACACTGAGAGTGGGCTCCAGTGTTTGGGTAAAAAAAATATAATGACAAAAAAGTGACGTAATATATTTATCTATTTTATTTGGCCTCTTGGGCCCCCTATGTGCTGGAGCCCAGCCCCGGACTCAATTGACCAGCCACATTTATTTATTATGCAGTTTATTTTTTATTAATCTGTTACCCAATCAAAGCAGGCCCCCCTACTTAACCATTTACCCAGGCCCCTTAAATCAAATCCAATGTATTTATAAAGCCCTTTTTTTACATGTGCAGATGTGACGAAGTGCTTTCCTCCCCCATCTGACAATTAGCAGAGCGGCAGCAGGTAGCAGCAGCCTGTCTACACTCATTGAGAGCGGGCTCCTGAGTTCTCCTGTGGTTGGCGGTCGCAGAAAAAAAAAAAAATATATATACTACATATATTTCCTTTATTATTATTATTATTATTATTATTATAGCCCCTGCATTAATCTGGCCCTGGGTTCTAGGATGGAAACTGCAGCGATAGTACTTGAGTGGAATGGATAAACACACCATCTCTCCATAGACATTCATCGAGTTGGTTTGTTTCCCATGTGGCAGATCAGATGAACTGAATATTGTCCTCCCTGAACATTTTTAAGTGACAGCGAGCACGTGTATGAGCAGCATGCACCAGCACTTCACCAAAGGTGTCCAACAGCGTGCTGCAACTGTACAAAAACAACAAAGATTCGTCAGGACCCAGCGGGAGAACCCAAGCCCAACCATAGAAATAGAATGACTAGAACAGACATTCCCATTCACGTCAATGTTCTGTGATGGGTGAACCAGCGATAGACATATTGAATGTACACACACTGTCTAATTTCTGAGCTCTGAGAATATATTTCCGTTCTAGTATTTATATTTCCAGGGGCCCAACCCATATGGGATTTGTCCCCTCATGACCTCCTCCCTCCCTGTGATCCTAAGACACGCTAGTCACCTTGCCTCCAGATGTCTGCTGTTATCGTGTTTGAAGAGAACTTCAAGGACTTTCAGATTCCGACAGATATGTTGTGAATCTCGTTTGCATTCCTTTTCACTTCCTTTGGCTAAAATAAAGTCCAACCAGCAATTTAATAAAAGTGAGACAGGATGTTTTTTTGTGAATAAACACAAATATAACTAAATAAAGGAAACCTCTATTGGGTTTATAGTATGTGCATAAAGACAAAATGATTCACAAAGTGAAGTTGGGCCTATATTTTGTTCCATTTGGCCTATATTTAGTTCCATTGGGCCTATATTTTGTTCCACTATGACTGTGAATATTTGCTCATCCAGTCTCCTCACTCATCACAGCTTCAAGTTAAATTGTAGGCTTTAGCCTACATGGCCTATCAAGTTGGATCAGGCGGCAGTGAATCCAGACTAAAAATCCATGAAAGGAATGTCTGTAAATGTCACTCCTACTGAGTTGTCTTTGTTTTTATACCATTAATCATTATCTTGTAGGCATAAAATCAGAGTGGAAATTACAGGGGGCCCAGGGGGGTCTCAGACCCCTGAATGAGACATGAGTCCCCATAAATGCAACAAAGGCAAACTAATTGAACCTTTCTTCTATTTGTTTAATATGCAATTTGTACTGCTCCAGTTATTCCAAATTAAACGAACACTCCCACCTCTGTGTCATTAAAAGAAAATTCCCCGTGTGGCTGCACTTGTCATCCTGGGACAGTCACGTGTCTCAGCCCCTGTTCAGGTGTACAAACTTTTCTCTCTACATAATGATCCCTTTGTCAGCAGGACACATCAATTCATTTAGGCTGCAAGAGTGCAGACCCAATGGCAATCGCTGAATGGCATTACACTTTCTGGTGTTTTATTCGTCAAACGACGCGAGCGCACAGAGCACGAACCTGAGCAGGTCGTCCTACTTTTTGAAGTGATTTGATTGGCTAAATAAGAGGACAACATCATGACTGGTTGGGTTCATGCTAAACGAAAAGGTAACACATATTTGTACCGTTAAATGACATGTTTTCACTATTATTAAAACACATGAAGTCCCATGAAAAAAAATGGAGACCCCCCCCAGAATGTCACAGTATAAGTCGCACTCTGCATAACATTCACATCCCGCCTGTGCTTTCAACCTGCTCTATTACCTATTCCTATTCGTCACTCTCTGTGGTTTTATGAAAGTCATCCATTAATTTCCCGTTCTTCATCTCTCCCACACAACAGACATCATTGAGTTAATCATAGGTTACCGTTCCATACAGGTGATGGAATAGTGAAACTGGTAATTAGTGATAATCTCATCTTTCATCATGCCTGCTATTGGAGCATATGAGCGGAGGAGGTAGAAGTTTCCCCTAACTGCTGTTCCAGGTTCAGATCTTTCAATATATTCCTTATGGCATTCTTTGGGATTTGGGGAATCTGATCATGTGGTAAGGGGCATCTTCTGCCTACTCCCATATGAGCATGGGCAAATTTGATGGGCCTTCTGGAGACATTATGGGTAGGATTTGGGATGGGTTAACTGATCCTAGATCTGTCATGGACCCGGCACCAACAGTCTTATTGTGACACTGTGTACGCTTTATTACTGTCTCAGTGCTGTGTGTGCAGTTGTTACACTATTATTACAATGCTATAGATCATAGATGTGGTACTGTGTCTCTCAGGCATTTCTGACTGACAGTGCAATGATTGACCATGTCTGACTGACTCAGTGGTACCTGATTCCCTAAAAGTAGTGCACTTTAGAATAGGGTGCCATTTTGGACATCCATCATGTCTGGCTGACTAAGACTGCAGCTGTTTGTGGTTACTGAGTCAGAACCTGAGTTCCTCCAAGCATCCTGTCTATCTTAATAAGAACGCGCTCTATATGTAGACCAGGCCTGCATTGAGAAAGACTGGAGCAATGCATGAGCACCATTGGATACCGATAACTTGGACATTGGCTATTGCAGTCATGGCTAACAATGGTTACTCTTGATGGGTTGGGTTATATGCTAAAGTACTCTGGGATGGATAGAGAGTTCTGGAATGCCCGAGGAGGACAGATCTAGAATTACCCCAGGCTAGAGACGTCATGACAGGGACCTAATCATTTTGAAGGTACACTATGCCACAATATAGAGGGACAAAATGTAGTGTTTATGTTAGTAGTGTCACATCAGTTACAAAGGGTATGGGGCCTGTTGCTCTAGACAGTACCTGCAAAAATAGAGAACAGCTTCCTCTCCAGTCTCCTGTCTCTACCACCACTCAGTACAGATGAAATCCATTACCCTAACACACACGCACACGCACGCACACACACACACACACACACACACACACAAGCCCCAGTTCCTTAGTATAAAGCAGTTGACTTGAGTTTCCACAACTCCGTACTCCCTCACCCCTCGTCTTTTAAACCACAAAATGTGTCATGGCGTTTCCATCTCTTTTTCTACTGAACCGGACACATGTCCTCTCACCCTTTGATGCTACTGCTAAGATATACTTTATTAGTCCACGTGAGATGGAAATTTGTCTCCCGACACACACACACACAGGGGGTTAATTTCAATGCTCAAGGGAATATCAGCGGTAGGTGGCACCTAATATTGATGCCAGCAACCCCCTGGTTAACAGCTCAATCCGCGCTACATCTCCCCTTCAGCACTGAGATTCAAACAACCCCCTGGTTAACAGCTCAATCTGCGCTACATCTCCCCTTCAGCACTGAGATTCAAACAACCCCCTGGTTACCAGCTCAATCCGCGCTACATCCCCCCTTCAGCACTGAGATTCAAACAACCCCCTGGTTACCAGCTCAATCCGCGCTACATCTCCCTTTCAGCACTGAGATTCAAACAACCCCCTGGTTACCAGCTCAATCCGTGCTACATCTCCCCTTCAGCACTGAGATTCAAACAACCCCCTGGTTAACAGCTCAATCCGCGCTACATCCCCCCTTCAGCACTGAGATTCAAACAACCCCCTGGTTAACAGCTCAATCCGCGCTACATCTCCCCTTCAGCACTGAGATTCAAACAACCCCCTGGTTAACAGCTCAATCCGCGCTACATCTCCCCTTCAGCACTGAGATTCAAACAACCCCCTGGTTAACAGCTCAATCTGCGCTACATCCCCCCTTCAGCACTGGGATTCAAACAACCCCCTGGTTACCAGCTCAATCCGCGCTACATCCCCCCTTCAGCACTGGGATTCAAACAACCCCCTGGTTACCAGCTCAATCCACGCTACATCCCCCCTTCAGCACTGGGATTCAAACAACCCCCTGGTTACCAGCTCAATCCGCGCTACATCCCCCCTTCAGCACTGGGATTCAAACAACCCCCTGGTTACCAGCTCAATCCACGCTACATCTCCCCTTCAGCACTGAGATTCAAACAACCCCCTGGTTAACAGCTCAATCCGCGCTACATCTCCCCTTCAGCACTGAGATTCAAACAACCCCCTGGTTAACAGCTCAATCCGCGCTACATCCCCCCTTCAGCACTGAGATTCAAACAACCCCCTGGTTAACAGCTCAATCCGCGCTACATCTCCCCTTCAGCACTGAGATTCAAACAACCCCCTGGTTACCAGCTCAATCCGCGCTACATCTCCCCTTCAGCACTGGGATTCAAACAACCCCCTGGTTACCAGCTCAATCCACGCTACATCTCCCCTTCAGCACTGAGATTCAAACAACCCCCTGGTTACCAGCTCAATCCGCGCTACATCCCCCCTTCAGCACTGGGATTCAAACAACCCCCTGGTTACCAGCTCAATCCGCGCTACATCCCCCCTTCAGCACTGGGATTCAAACAACCCCCTGGTTACCAGCTCAATCCGCGCTACATCCCCCCTTCAGCACTGGGATTCAAACAACCCCCTGGTTACCAGCTCAATCCGCGCTACATCCCCCCTTCAGCACTGGGATTCAAACAACCCCCTGGTTACCAGCTCAATCCACGCTACATCTCCCCTTCAGCACTGAGATTCAAACAACCCCCTGGTTACCAGCTCAATCCGCGCTACATCCCCCCTTCAGCACTGGGATTCAAACAACCCTCTGGATGCTGGCCGGCTTCTCTAACCCCGAGGCTACCGCTGCCACCTTTTCATTTTTTATTTCTTACTATACTCAATTGAGAAGAGGTCAACCATCATGAAAAACAAAGAAGAACATAGAGTCAATTATACGGACTAGTACAGAAACAAGAGACGACACTAGGCCTATATCACACACTGTAGTTGATATACTCCCACCTCTTCTCCCATAAACCTTAACCAAAGTATCTTTATAAGTATCTTATTATACTAGTTAAATAGTTTGTTTTAATTGTGTTTCTAAGTGTCTGCATATCGACAAAAATTACTTACCTCTGCTTTTACTTCGTTTTCCGTTGAAACAACTCCAAAGAACAGTCCGCACGCCAGCGTCAGGAGCTGGAACACATTTTCGAGCCGGGGCAACATTCCTCTGTATGTGCGAGTTACCCCAAAAATACTCGATAAAGAGCTTCACAACCGGACAGCTTCTATTGGTTTTCCACGTTTTTATCAATTATAATCCCTAGCGATTACCTTTAAAACAATATTCTACTCTAATCTGTTCTCATGGATACTTTCTTGCCACACTTCAAGTTCTGCACAACAAATATTGTGTGGTACCAACAATCATAACTAAATGTAAAAAAACAAAAGCATCCTACAAGTCTATCCAAAAACTCAAATCCAGATGTTGGGTGGGGGGAAATCGTTGCGATCTCAGTGCTTCACAGTTCCTCTCTCCTTTGTCTCCACAAGTTACTTTCTTTCTCGCTGTGTGACTATTAAGACATCGCTCTCTGACGCGTGGACGAGGGTGGTCAACGCGCTCAGCGGAGAGAGAGAGATATAGAGAGAGAGAAAGAGAGAGAGTGAGAGAGAGGGAGAGAGAGCGCGAGAGAGAGAGAGAGAGAGAGAGAGAGAGAGAGAGAGAGCGAGAGAGAAAGAGAGAGGGAGAGAGAGCGAGAGAGAGAGAGAGAGAGAGAGCGAGAGAGAGAGAGAGAGAGAGAGCGCGAGAGAGAGAGAGAAAGAGAGAGAAAGAGAGAGGGAGAGAATAACTACAGCAGCGTCGACAGCCGTGTCTTTACCTCATTGATGTAGGCGTCACATCTGGAAGAAGGAGGAACTTCCTCTCTCAATTCAATTTCAATTCAATTTAATAAGGGCTTTATTGGCACCCTTGCAAAAGTTCCAAAATAATACAGACTTTTCAAATGTCATATTATGTATATATACAGTGTTATAATGATAGTTAAAGTATAAAATGGAAAATAAATAAACAGAAATATAGGTTGTATTTACAGTGGTGTTTGTTCTTCACTGGTTGCCCTTTTCTTGCTGCTGTGATGGCACACTGTGGTATTTCACCCAATAGATATGGGAGTTAATCAAAATTGGACTTGTGGGTCTGTGGAAATCTGTCTCTGATATGGTCATTTGGCAAGAGGTCTGTGAGAGGTCTATCCCCAACACCACTTTCCATCAATTTGTATAGCAGGCCCTCATGCCAAATTGAGTCGAAAGCTTTTTTGAAATCAACAAGGTATGAGAAGACTTTGCCTTTGATTTGGTTTGTTTGTTTGTCAACTAGGGTGTGCAGGGTGAATACATGGTCTGTTGTACGGTAATTTGGTAAAAAGCCAATTTGACATTTGCTCAGTACATTGTTTTCACTGAGGAATGTACGAGTCTGCTGTTAATGATAATGCAGAGGATTTTCACAAGGTTGCTGTTGACGCATATCCCACGGTAGTTATTGGGGTCAAATTTGTCTCCACTTTTGTGGATTGGGGTGATCAGTCCTTGGTTCCAAATATTGGGGAAGATGCCAGAGCTGCGGTTGATGTTAAAGAGTTCAACATAAAAATTAAAAAAAATTGAGAGAGAGAATTGAGATAAAGAGAGAGAGAGGAAGTTCCTCCCTCTTCCAGATGTGATGCCTATTTCAGTGAGGTAAAGAAACAGCTGTAAACTCTGCGGCTGTATAAATATGAACATTCATTAATCATAATAAATGAAAACAATAGCCCAGGATAATGTAAACTGTCAAAAAGAACGACAAGAAGTTAGGCAGACAATTCACTGTTCATTTAATTTCCATCCCCGTTGTCTCAGCCCCTTGCCAAAATGCAAAGAATGTTACATTGTATCAGATGCAATGCAGACAGCTATAATAAAAGACCCCTAAGATTTGAGGGATCATATCATTAGCCTACTCTATTCTGACACCTAGTGGTGAAACATTATCACATTAATTCACACCATTAAACTCCATAGCAAAGACATTGTGAATAGAGGGACCAACTAACAAACAATAATGGTTAAATATAAATCAGAGAAAAATACCCGTGACAATGATTTGTTTGTTTGGAGTTTGAGGCGCTGCTGTGACAGCCCAAGCCCCTCGCACCGCCCCCGCTCTCGCCTGGACAGCCGCTAGTGATTAACGCCGTAAGAAATAATAGCGCCATCTGCTGGCAGTAGCGCCACATCCTCTCATGTCACTCAACTAAAACAATACGGAAGTTGCACAGAACTCTGCCTGTCAACAAGAAAGACGACAGAAAGGGTAAGGTTGCTAATTTAGTTGTTACAGGCATTTATATACATCATGTATCGCTGTTTGTAATGTATATGTTCACCAGGGTGTTTGTAGGTATATTTGAATGTTTTTTATCGCGTGGCACGTTCAGGAAACGTTACAAGGAAGAAGTTAGTTAGTTAAGTTAGCATTAGCATGCTAGCCGCATAACACAGACAGGACGAGAGAGCGAAGCAGCTGCTTCTTTACCCTTCCTTCCTCTTCAAGGAAGTTTGCGGGGCGAGGATCCAGGAGGCCTAGATAAGTCTGGTGTGAATTATTTCAGCTCACCTGGAGTTAAAATGGCATAGAAAAGCATTTTAGTGGTTAGGATAATGATTTTTGTGGTTAGGATAATGATTTTTGTGGTTAGGATAAGGATTGGCTTGCTGGTAAGTCATCGCTACAACATAACGTCATTAGCTAGCGAGGCAGGACATTGCTGTGTATGTGTTCTCGATACAAATAGATCGGCATAACCTCAACAGTGCTTAGCTAGCTAAACTGAACTACCTTAAATGCCTTGCTGTCATATCTAAAGGCTAAGGCGAGTACATTCTGTATGTTGTTTGAAAGTAATTTCCTCCAGCTCCTGTGACAATGTAGCCTGGTCCCAGATCACTCTTATGGTATTTTTTGTGTGTGTCTGAGGAGGGGGGGGGGTGACAATAGGCCATAGGAGTTGACATCACAAACAGATCTGGGACCACGCTAGTTAAAATAACCGTTTATGTTGAATAGGTTTTATCTTTTTCTTTTCTTAGATTGTCTTCCTGAAAGACAAGTCAGCGACGATGGGGTCATTCTGCAAGGAGGACTGAGGGATCTGACCTAGATGTTTTTCTATTCTACTTTTCTTTCTTTTCAACTTTTCTTTCTCTTTCACGAGCACCTGTATTTCAGAGGAGCACTATCATCAGAATGACTGCCTCTTTCAACCTTTGTGTCCTTAACGTTTTGTTTGTAACTGGTGAGTTTTATTATGAATGTGTGTGTGTCTGTCTGAAGATGTCAAGACATCCTGGTACTTTAGGGCATACAACTATTAAAGTGTGTAGCTAGTTTCAACTGCACCACGTACAAATACCAGTCAGATCTTTAGTAAGGCCCTGTTCAGACCTGCATAACTCAGTTTTTCCTGTTGATTCACAGCCTACAGCAGCCTGGAGCTGGCCTCCAGTACTGGTAAGATAACTACCCCCCCAACTCTTACAAATGCCTCTATTCATTTTATCAAAGGGACCTGTCTGTCTCTCACCCGTCTCATACTACTTCACAGGTATGTCTGATCAACAAAGTAGGTGTGGCAGTCTAAACAGTAATTGTAAGAATCAGTTGTGGCACCACCCGTTCTGTCACATTTTTGTGACGCTCAAATAATATTGAAATGCTTTTTGTCTTGTTGATACTACTGGGATTCCTCTAGACAGGGCATATACCAATATTATGAGTTGGCTAACTCAAGGTTATGAAGAGAAGGTCCTGCTAATATTCCCTTCGAATAAGTGCAAACACTGTTGGAAGTGCACTACAGCTCCATAATTTTTTAGCTGTGCCTGATGTGGTTTTGGTTTGGTGTGCATGTTGTGGTATAGTGCATGGTGTCTCAACAGTTTCAGCACCAAGCCATTGCATTTATCAGGGTCATATTTAGTAGGTCAAACCGCAGCAAGAAGTTTTGAAAGAGAAAGCTAAAATCAGAATTTTTATTGGACAAGTTTAGGTAACACCTGCCTATTTCACTCCTGTTTTCTCCCTAATGAACACAACCCAGGAGTCTAAAGTATTGCACTGTCCTTCTCTCTTCCAGCTCATTGTGGACAATCTCCCCAAGTCCTGGAAGCCCCGAGGGGAGAGATCAGAAGCTCCGTCCACCACAGCTGGTCCTACCGCCCACGGCCGTTCAACTGTAGTTGGATTATCAAGGCACACGTAGGAGAGCCCGTTATCCTCAGGTAATGTCTGCCCACTCACTGTCTTATCCCCCAAGGGGCTTATTCGGTGGAGCAGGGTGCAACGTTTGTCCCTAAACTACCTCCAGTCTTTAACCCTCTTGGCACTTGGTTAGATCTGAAGGGATTGGGTAGGTGTTAGAAATAGGATGGAAATTCCATCAAGACTCTCAGTGGACAAGATGACACGACTAATATGTTGTTTAATGATACTTATCCAATACTTTCAGATTGACAGTTCCTCGGGGGCAGGGAGTAGAGGCTGTGACTGGGCCTCAGAAAGGTCACATCATGAGAAGAACATGGCTTCATAGCCAAATCATTTGGTTTTTGATCGTTTGCTCACTGCTTGTTTGTATCTCTTTTCACCCGCCGTTCTTTTAGTTTCTCCCAGTTTTCTACACGCTGTAAGAAGGAATGGGTCTCGGTGACATCATCAACTGGCAAGCCCATTACCTTTTGTGGTTCCGACCTGCCAAAGCCCATGGAGTTGATGGGGGGGAACATTACAGTGACGCACCACTTCCTACCACACTTATTCCCCGTCTCTGCGTTCTGCCTGGGCTACGTCAGAGGTATGGTGGCAGGATTTTATGTCACTTGTTAATCATGAGGAAGGACATAGTAAACTAGTTTTAACCATATTTGAGGACCAGGAATTACAATATAGCTAAAAGGAATATAAACTCTCCTCCCTCTCCCACCATTTCCCCCTGTTCATCTTTCTTGGTCTCTCTCCCACTCTGCTCTTTCACTCTCTCTCTCTCTCTCTCTCTCTCTCTCTCTCTCTCTCTCTCTCTCTCTCTCTCTGTCTCTGTCTCTGTCTCTCTGTCTCTCTGTCTCTCTGTCTCTCTGTCTCTCTGTCTCTCTCTCTCTCTCTCTCTCTCTCTCTCTAGACTCTGGTGAATGTCCGGTGGTGGACTTTGAGTGTTTGGGCGGGCGCTGCCTGCCCCTGTCCTGGCGCTGTAACGGACAGACAGAGTGTCTGGGTGAAGGGATGGGGCTGGGAACAGACGAGCAGGAATGTGACGGAGAGATCGAGATCCTGGATCCTGAGCACGACAAAGTAGTGGTAACCACCACCACACCAGAGTCCTACATAGAGAGAGAGAGGGAGGGGGAGACAGGAAGAGAGAAGAGCGGGGGGAGGGATTGGGAAACGGCACCGGTTGAGGTGGAGAAGGAAGTAGAGGAGGATGGGGACTACACCAAGGTAAAGGAGCCAGATAATCCTATGGAGGACTACTGGGAGTTCCTGCCTCGTCAACTCCCCAGCCCCCAGCCTCACAGAGCCCACCCCGGTCCCGGTGTGACCCAGGCCCCCATCGAGTGGCCGTGTGGCGGCCTCCTCCAAACCTTCTATGGGACGTTCGCCCCTCCTTCCATCAAGGGCCCCCCTCTGTTCTGTGTGTGGACCCTGGACCCCCAGGACTCCAGGCCTCTAAAGCTGGACCTGCAGCTGCTGGAACTGGGGCCTGGAGACACGGTCACTATCACCAACAGACAGCAGGGCACCGGGGAACTCATCAAAACTGTAAGTGTTAGTGGATCTGAGTATGTGTTTAATAGAAGTTTCCCCTAACAGACTTATACAGGGTCATATCTTTTTGTATTCCCCTAGGATTGGGAGTAGGGTTGTCTGATCCTAGATCTGTGGTTAAAACCAACTTCTACCTCTGGAATTTGTCATCTGTCACAATACTGTCCAGTTCTGTTACCCAAGTTAATTTACTCAATCTAATCACCCTGTCCTTTTTCCTCTCTGACAGATCACCAGCGAGTCCAGCTACAAGGCCATCCAGGTTGAGTCCCGGACCGGCCTTCTCTCCCTGACCTATCACACGCTTCCCGGCTCGGAGGGGCTGGGCTTCAACGCCACCTACCGTGTCGGGGGCTACTGCCCCCCCTGGGAGGGTAAATGTGGGGGTGCGGCGGGGGGCTGCTACACCCAGGAACAGAAGTGTGACGGGCGCTGGGACTGTCCTGAGACGGGGCATGATGAGGCGGGATGCAGGGGGTGTCCCAGGGACCAGTTTGCTTGCGGAGGGGTGGGGCAGCGGGCGGTGCTGGCGGGTCATAACTTCATCGGGCGTCCGGTGTGCTTCCCTGCCAAGGAGAGGTGTAACTACCAGCTGTACTGTGCTGACGGGAGCGACGAAAAAGACTGTACCATATGTCAACCTGGGACCTTCCACTGCGACAGCAACAGGTAGGGAATAGGGCTGTGTGTGTGTGTGTTTTGACGTGTGTGTGTGCACCCATTACTGTATGATATTTAGATTGATATGTGTGTGTGTACCCATTACTGTATGATATTTAGATTGATATGTGTGTGTGTGCCCCCATTACTGTATGATATTTAGTTTGATATGTGTGTGTGTGCACCCATTACTGTATGATATTTAGTTTGATATGTGTGTGTGTGCACCCATTACTGTATGATATTTAGTTTGATATGTGTGTGTGTGTACCCATTACTGTATGATATTTAGTTTGATATGTGTGTGTGCCCCCATTACTGTATGATATTTAGTTTGATATGTGTGTGTGCCCCCATTACTGTATGATATTTAGATTGATGTGTGTGTGTGCCCCCATTATTGTATGATATTTAGTTTGATATGTTTGTGTGTGCCCCCATTACTGTATGATATTTAGTTTGATATGTGTGTGTGCACCCATTACTGTATGATATTTAGATTGATATGTGTGTGTGTGTACCCATTACTATATGATATTTAGATTGATATGTGTGTGTGCACCCATTACTGTATGATATTTAGTTTGATATGTGTGTGTGTGTACCCATTACTGTATGATATTTAGTTTGATATGTTTGTGTGTGCCCCCATTACTGTATGATATTTAGTTTGATATGTGTGTGTGCACCCATTACTGTATGATATTTAGATTGATATGTGTGTGTGTACCCATTACCAAATTATATTTAGATTGATATGTGTGTGTGCACCCATTACTGTATGATATTTAGTTTGATATGTGTGTGTGTGCACCCATTACTGTATGATATTTAGTTTGATATGTGTGTGTGTGTACCCATTACTGTATGATATTTAGTTTGATATGTGTGTGTGCACCCATTACTGTATGATATTTAGTTTGATATGTGTGTGTGCCCCCATTACTGTATGATATTTAGTTTGATATGTGTGTGTGCCCCCATTACTGTATGATATTTAGTTTGATATGTGTGTGTGCACCCATTACTGTATGATATTTAGTTTGATATGTGTGTGTGTGTACCCATTACTGTATGATATTTAGTTTGATATGTGTGTGTGCCCCCATTACTGTATGATATTTAGTTTGATATGTGTGTGTGCACCCATTACTGTATGATATTTCGTTTGATGTGTGTTTGTGAGAAATCACCACTCTGACGGTGTGTGTCTCTTCCCCAGGTGTGTGTTTGAGAGCTGGAGTTGTGACGGCCAGGTGGACTGTAAGGACGGGACAGACGAGATGAACTGCACCATGACCCTGCCTCGAAAGGTCATCACCGCGGCAACCGTGGGCAGCCTGGTCTGTGGGCTGCTGCTGGTCATCGCTATGGGCTGCACCTGCAAGCTCTACTCACTGCGGACCCGAGAATACAGGTACCCCTTATTCACCTCACACCTCAGCTTTACGTCTGTTGATGCTTCACCAAAATACACACAAACATCGCCACAAATGATCTTGATCTGTGTCCAGAATACAAAGAAATATCTCTGTCCAAACCAACGTTTATTGTGTTTGACCTGACCCCCATGTATGTGTTGAGATGTTTTTACCTTGTTTCTCCCCTGCAGTATGTTTGCCCCAATCAGCCGCCAGGAGGCGGAGCTAATCCAGCAGCAGGCCCCTCCCTCCTATGGTCAATTGATCGCCCAGGGCATCATCCCTCCAGTGGAGGACTTCCCCACGGAGAACCCCAATGAGGTGAGCGCACAGGTCTAGAATCAGCTAACCCTCTCCCAATCCTCATCCTAACCAATAATGGGGAAAATGCTAAACTGACATTGGATCAGAAACTAAAGGCAACTGTGTCCCTCTGTGATTAGAGCACAATGAATGGAAGTCCTCAAACAACTGACAACTTGAGATATTTCCATTCTTGGGTGTCCTTCCTTTACAAGGGAATCCTCCACTAACTTACAGTCGATTTGAAAGGTCCTCAGTACATCCCTATGTCCTCTGACTGTTCACCACTAGCCTTGTTTATCCTACTACCTACCAGCTTCACTGAATCACTCCATTATTATCAGGCTGTAGTATGGCGGCAGCATGCACTACTACATAAATACTGTTCTTAGATCAGGGGCAACCTCATCCTACTCTTAACAGGAGAGGAGAGACCCACTCAGATCCTATCAATGCTCCTTCATAATATGAATAGCCTATTCACATATTCAAATTGGATTTGTATTGGATTTAGAAATGAAATTACTTCACTCCATTGGTTGCTTTACTATACTAGTGCATCCCGTTAACCTACAGTAGATTGGAACTCATCTGGCTCTTCAATAGACTCGCCTTGTATCTCCTACTTACCAGAAGCACTCAGAAAGTTCAGTCAGACCCTCCTGAATGACTCCATTATACTCAGGCTGAATCAGGCTGTAGTATGGCAGCAGCAGGAGGGTGTAATCTCATAGATTTGAGTTACACTGGGGCCTGTAGGAGTACTGATCTAGGATCAGTCTAGGCTTCTAGATCAAAATTAATAGTATTATACGTCCAGGGGGGACCTGATCCTAGAGCTGTATGACAGCAATAGCAGGAGCGTGATCTGATAGATTGAGTTACACCAGACAACACAATGGAGCCCCTCACTACACCATAGTCTGATTAACTGCTGCAGACAGCTGAAGGAGGGAAAGAGGGTTAGCTAAAACAATATGCTCTCTGTGTTCAGTGTTGTAGCTTTGTTTAATGGTCCCCTCAAAGAGTGATCTAATTCAAATAATAAAGTCATTATCATTTCATGATGGTAAGTAATTTTATTAGTATAGCATTCTTTAAATACAACTGAAATCTCAAGGTGGTTATCTTTTTTTCTTGTGCTCTTCTCTAATCTTTTTCTCTCTCTCTCCTCTCTCGCTCTATCAGTCTTCCTCTCTTTCTCTGAGAGGTTTTCTCCAGCTTCTCAGACAGGATACTTCTAACTCTCCACGACGCCGACGCCGTCCCCGATTCATCCGCCGGGCTGTCCGTCGCATGCGGAGATGGGGCCTAATCCCCAGATCCGCCTCCAGGCCCTCCCAGCCATCCAGCTCTGCCCCCCAGCTGACAGAGGCCCCCTCCACTGGTGTGGATCCCAGTCAATCAACTCCCGCCACCACCTCATTGGCTGTGGAAGCCGTCAATCTGCCATTGCCACAGAAACTAGGCTTGCTCCCACAGACAGTGCAGTACCAGCCACCACCACCCCCCCACTTCCTTCCTCCACCCACTTTACTCCCTCCACCCATTGTCTCTACTCCAGACACCCCCCAGAGCCCTCCAGTGGCTGTCCCCCCCACCCCCAGCAGCCCCTCCCTAGCCTCTCTCTTCCACTCTTTGGGGCGCACTATCTCTCGCTTCCGCTCCTCCCCTTCCTCCTCCTCCCCCACCAACTCACTGCCCCTCTCCACATCCCCCTCTTTCTCTTCCTCTTTGGAGGACGAGGTGCTACTTATCCCCCTCTCCGAGGACACAACCCCAGAGGACGACGTGCCCCTGCTTACACTCGACCCCTGACTTGATCCAACACCCCTTCCCTAAATGATGACTCAAGCACAGGAGCACTGCAAGGCTCCCTCTCTCTCTCTCTCTCTCTCTCTGTGTTGGTCTGGTGCCTTGGAATTGCATTTGAACTAACTAAAGGAATCTAATATTCAATGCTTTTATGTTATTGAGTGTGGAAACTCCTAGAGACAGTGTGTGTGTGTGTGTGTGTAGTGTATTTGTGTGTTGGATGTGCACTTATCCAGATATAGTCTGAAAGAGGTGAAATTTGCACAGAAAATCTCCCCCCCATGATCTAATTTAAGCAATGAGGCACCTCTGGAGTTTGTGGTATATGGCCAATATAACACGGCTAAGGGCTGTTCTTATGCAGGACGCAACACGAAGTGCCTGGATACAGCCCTTAGCCGTGGTATATTGGCCATATACCACAAACCCCAAAGGTTCATTATTGCTATTATAAACTGGTTACCAACGTAATTACAGCAGTAGAAATAAATGTTTTGTCATACACGTGGTATACAGTCTGATATACCATGGCTTTCAGCCAATCAGCAATCAGGGCTCAAAACCACCCGGTTTATAATATATAATTTACTGTCAAGTGAATGATTGGTTTTAGCACGTGAAAGAGTTAATGTCTTTGTGTGACAGCATATGTGTGAATGCGTCATGTAAGGGTGAGCATATGGGGGCCAGTGTAAGGATATGTAGATGTCCTGTGTAGACACTATCCCATGTATAGTTCTCATCTCCCATCTAAGTGCCTTTTCAGAAGCTTGCTACAGTTGATGAATTTGAATGATGACACACATACTGTACACACTGTCCCAAATATGTGGACAAAAAGGAACACCCACCTTGTCACGCACAGACTGTGTTTTATATTGCTTTCATAATGGTTAAGTTGCATGTCAATTCTGCAAGCTGGCAATAATTTTTGGGGACCCTCCTGGTTAGTGTACGTATGGCATAACTGACGTGTATAGTTTCGTATGCACTTGCAAGTGTGATGTATGAATGTTTTATAATGTAGTTCTCTAGTAGACAAATTGTGTCTCGGCTCACAAGACAATCTCTCTTGGTGCCTGAGGTTGGGTTAGACCTGTGAAGTGCACAACCGCACACAGAAAGATGAGGCCCCCCAGGGCCCACGGTCACAACAACCCCGACTTAAATTCTCAGCCCTTTGTGAATGGAATCCACTCTACCACACTTTCACACAGTGAACATATAGCAAATTAAGATACTTTTTAGTCTGCCATTTTTAACATCGTATCTTTTATTAGTTTTTCCGCTTTTATCCTTCAGAAATGTACTTAAAAAAAAATCTTAAATTGTTGTTCTGTTTGCCTGGGTTGTACTGAATGTATTCAATTAAACATAGTGGTTGGAGGATGATGATATGTTTAAAACTTGCAATGTAGTGATAAGGTTGGAGAGAGAGATTTTACTAGGGTCTATTTCACTGTACATAGCAAAGATGTAGACAAATCACAGAGATGAAACAATTTGCACTTTTACTTGGACTCTAGCTTTTATTGTGTTTAAGAAAGAGAGCGAGAGAGATGTGTGAAAGAAATAAAAAGGCAATCTTAGGAAAAGCAGAGAAGAGGTGGCATTTTTCGATGAGGAGTTTGTCAGCGCCATTGTTCTCTGTCTCCTGGGAATGTATCAAAGACATGCGACATCCATTTCTCCAGAAGGCCCCTGGGGTGCCATGACAATTCAAGTGGATTAAATACCTGGGTGTCAAAGGAAGAGGGACAGACCAGTGCAAAGGAATGGTTGTGACCTTTGAAGAACTAGAAGAAGAGTGAAGGGAGTCGGGGGGGGGGGGGGTCTCGCAATTTACTGATAGAGATGAAATGTAGAACATTCAGCTCTCGGTTTTTGACGGCATCGGCGCGAGGTTGAGGCAACTATGTGTATTAGTGACCATTAGTGACCAAGTGGACTGTGAAAATGCAGTAGTTGGCCAGAGTCCATTATCATCAGGCAACTCTTAACGGGAGAGGAGAGAACCACTCATAGACCCTGTCAATGCTCCTTATCTTTCCCCCCCAATTCATTTAGGATTCTCTTGGAGCCTGTCATATATCTACAGATGATGTCAAGGGAGGCTGCAGAGGGGAGGACGGCTCACAATAATGGCCAGAACGGAGCAAATGGGGAAACCACGTGTTTGATGTATTTGATACCATGCCACCTATTCCACTCCAACCATTACCACAAGCCCGCCTCCCCAATTAAGGTGCCACCAACCTGTGGCTGATGTCATCCTGACGTCACTCCTATAGATCCCATTTCTTTTATCTCTCCCCCAGATGTGACTCCTGTGGAGGGGCTATGATAATGGCTTCACCCCTCTCCCTCAGCAGGCCATGGGTGTGGATGATGGTGGTGGTGGTGGGCATATGGCTCCCTGGTGCTCTAGAGAAATGTATTTTGATGAGGTTCAGCAGTCAGTCACAGTGGTCACCACACCCACTGATCAACATGGACCTCACCCTAAAATCACTGGGCCACAAGTTCAGAGGATACAGATTAATCTAGCAGTCAGACTCTCCCTGGAGACGCACCTTCACCTCAACATCCTCCACCCCAGAGACACAACAGAAAGCTCAGAGAGCTGGCTCCACCCACACACCCTGCACAGCCAATCAGGATCCACACCTGGGTTCAGTGGGAGATCCCTGCCCTGTCTCACGTGGAGAGAGAGAGAGAGAGAGAGCGAGAGAGACTGGAGCTAGCAGTCAGGGAGGCTGTTGGCATCGTGTCCAGCTTACTGTCAGGTTAACAAGACACAAGTGTCTTTGTTAGCTGTGTGTTTTTGTTGTTGTTTAGTTACTGTTGATGGACTGTATGATCGTATTATGTGTATGATTGGTTTTGTTAATGAATGTTAGTGTTATTTTGTGTCATTGAATGTTAGTGAGCGTGTTGATATGTGTTAATGGTGGTGATAATTTCTAAAATATCTGTTCCTACAGTGAACAGAGTCCCTGGTCGTCTGTTGCTCAGCAGAGACCTCAACAAGTACTGTGAATTCATCTGGAGGAACGCCAGCGCTGCCAACAGGCCTGGCTTATATATATATATATAAAGTTTTGTCTAAGAATTCTGTACTGTATATCTGCTTATCTACTACTATAGCGTACCACAGTATGAGTCATAATGCCTATAAATCCTAGCGGTCAAACAAGGAAATGGTTCCAATAGTTTTTCCACCATACATTTTAGAAACACTTAAAATAAGGGCTGTGTTGCGTGTAGGCTTACCCTGGTGTGACGTTTTGATAACTGTGTAAATCTCTTTAGGACAAGGTGACTTTTAAACCCCCCCCCCCCCCAAAATTAAATGCGAATTAGCTGCTAATGTGGCTATCATACAGAACTACAATGCCCGTCTCAAGATTCACGTCACTCCAGGGCCATGATGATCTGGACTAGACTGCTGAATCGAGGCAAAGGTAAGAATCTCTTGATTAACTATCTAATGTTAGCTAAATGTAGTAATTAATAAGTTACTAGCAATGGTGTCAGCTAAAGATGATGTGCAGGAGCTTGCAGGGATTTGTAGTCTTGCATGATGTCTACTTTGATGCTAATTAGCACTTTTGAATCTGACAGTAAATATATTGCTTAAAGTCACCTTGTCCGAGAGAGATTTACATGGTTATCACACCGTCACGCCAGGGTAAGCCTTCGTTTGAAAAGTTTCTAAAATTCCCCATGGGAAAAAGAAATGGTGGAAAAACGATTGGAACCATTTCCCTGTTTTTCTGAATAGCACTTTGTGACATCTGCTGATGTAAAAAGGGCTTTATAAATACATTTGTTTGATTGGTTGATGGTTTGACTGGTAGGATTTATGGCTGTTATGACACCTCCACTGTGGAGCTCTATTGACCCCTGAATGATCTCAACCAATCAAAGCTTTCCATTTCCACAGGTGTGGCCGAGCCAATGAGAGAGTCTGGATGTTATTGTGAGTACAGCAGCATTTTACTCTTACACCATCCAGATATGCTATAGTACTAGTATAGTATGAATTAATACATTTATATTGTTATGGGATTAATTGACACATAAACAAACATTACAATTTTTATTCTTCCGGCGTTCTCTGCAGTGCGAATTGCATAAAGAGTGAAAAAATAAAATAATACAAATATAAATCATTACCATAGTAAATAAGGTTATAAATAAATACAGAAAATGTAAACAGAAGACATTTGAACCCAGTCTGGCACAATGAGAGTAGTTCTAGTAGTCAGTGGATCATGGAGAGAGGCTGCCAGTAAAACTTTACCAATCTCACTTTACCCATTGTTGATTGACAGATCCCAGATGATCACATGAGTGGCTGTGCAGTGTACCCAGAGCCTGATGCACCCTGCTCGCCTTGGGGCGGCGGGGTAGCCTAGTGGTTAGAGCATTGGACTAGTAACCGAAAGGTTGCAAGTTCATATCCCCCCTGACAAGGTACAAGGTTATAAATAAATAGCAATGGCTATCTGTCGTTCTGCCCCTGAACAGGCAGTTAACCCACTGTTCCTAGGCCGTCATTGAAAATAAGAATTTGTTCTTAACTGACTTGCCTATTTAAATAAAGGTAAAATAAAAATAATTTAAAAACCTGACGATGACACGGCCTGAGGGGACGGGACTTCCTGACACAGACTTCCTGCTTTACCTTCACACACAGAGAGAGCACTGACAAGTGTAGAGCAGAGGTGAGGGGTCACAGTGGAGTCGATGGATATTCCGGATCCACTCAGTGTAAATCGAGTCATTTAATTCAACTCAGGTCATATACAGTATGTTCACTGTCAATGTAACTCCTGGTTGAGGTTGACCCACCAGGTCTGGCACTGGGACTTTAACAACTAGGGGGAAAATGCAAACTAAGGGACCTTAGATTAGTGTCTAATGTGTCACTGTGTCTCCTTCTCACTCTCCACACATATTCTAGCCCAGTGTGTTGGCCTATGCAGTGCACTGGCAGACCTCTGGCTGGACTGGTGGTCATCTGTAAAGACAGACTGAATGGGGAGGGATACAGCCACCAAGGCACTGTGCGGGTGACAATAACAGTGTATATGTGTCACAGCAGGATGGTGAGGGGAGGAAAGCTCATAGTAAAAGCTGGAATGGAATGGTATCAAACATGGAAACCATGTGTTTGATAGCATTCCATTCATTCTGTTCCAGCCATTACTATGAGCCGTCCTCCCCAATTCAGGTGCCACCAGCTGCATGTGGTTTGTGAGCGTGTGTGTGTGTGTGTGTGTGTGTGTGTGTTTGCATGGGTGTGTATATAATAACTGTTTTGCTCTCTCCAGACAGTGAGTTTCTCCAAAGAACTATACAGCACCTGGAGAGACTGTTCCCACTCCTCCTAACATCAGTATTGTGTTGTTTTAAGAGATATGTTATACTGTATTACAAGGCTATCTTTCTTTTATTGTTACTTTATGCTTTTCACTGTGTTTCCTTTGGCCATGGGATGGTAGGCCTTTTGATTTTCATTACGGTTTTGTATTGTCTGGGTTTTGTCATGTTGTTTTCTATCATACTGTGTTGTGTTGTGTTGTTGTGTAGCTGGGGTGGGCTGCGCGCCTCCGGGGTCAGGTGACCAACACAGATGAGACAGGTCAGGTGAGGATCTACAGCCAATCAGTGATGTTTATGAATCTAGCAATGTTTTAAAGGCTCCTCACTAAGAGACTAAGCCAATTTTCAAAAGCTAAAATCAATGTAATTGTTTTAGCAAGCTAGCTTCATACTTTTTTCTGACATGCCGAAAATGCAGTCTTGTTGATTACATTTGACACTTCACGGCCAGCAGAGTTTTACACGTGACTATAGTTTGCATTGAATTGTGGGTCATATCAACCTCGCAAGTGACCAAAGTTATTCACTCGCTCCCTCGAGCTAAATTGAGGTCCGAGGGGGGCAACGTTAGTGAATTGGACATCCACTTAAGATGGCAATCAAACTGCATCCGGTTTCGGCGTGGAATCCCCAGAGGGAAAGTGGATAGCGCAAGGGCTGAGGGGGTAAAAATAACGTGTTTGGACTGCAGCCCTGGTCTCTACTGACCCTGAGCCGGGAGGACCACTTGAGAACCTGGTTTGGACTGACCCTGCCATCTATACTCACATCATTCTATTATACCCTATCCTTAACCCTATTAGCTAAACTTTCCTCTAACCCTGACCTTAACCCTTTAACCTAACTCTTAATCTTAACCCTAACCCCTTACCCGTTAGCCACCTAGCCACAATTTGTAAGATATCATATGTTTCGCAAATTCATAACATATTGTATGTTTAGCAAATTCGTAACATATAATGCGAATTGTAATTCGTAATATATCATACTAAAAGGAGTGTCTCGGAGTTACATAGAGAATAATACAAATTACTCTGAGACCAGGTTGCGACATTAGGTAGCCTATGCCTAACTTGGTGGTTGAGGGTATTAAAAATATTACATTTTCTTGAGACAATATGTCTGGGCATAGGTAGACATTGCAATTAGAGGATGCATTTTATGCACATTCTATAATAATAGGCTATTCAACAACTGTCGGTACAAACTTTGAGGAAATTATGTAATTAAAAAGGGTTTTGCACTACCTCACCTTAAAAAACTAGCACTACACCACTGGCCTTCACCCTCCTGAAATACCACAGTCACACCATACTCATATACTCTTTCATGAAATGCTTGTGTGGTCTTACTATTCACATTTGGCGGACAGTACTGAGGTTCATTAATGTTTTCACAACATTCTCACACTTTGTTCTCTCTCTCTCTCTCTCTCTCTACATAAGTATTCAGACCCTTTGCTATCAGACTCGAAATTGAGCTCAGGTGCATCCTGTTTCCACCTGTGGTAAATTCAATTGATTGGACATGAAAGGCACACACCTGTCTCCATAAGGCCCGACAGTTGACAGTGCATCTCAGAGCAAAATCCAAGCCACGAGGTCGTAGGAATTGTCCGTAGAGCTCCAAGACAGGATTGTGTCTCGGCACAGATCTGGGGAAGGGTTCCAAAAAATGTTTGCAGCATTGAAGGTCCTCAGAACACAGTGGCCTCCGTCATTCTTAAATGGAAGCAGTTTGGAACAACCAAGACTCTTCCTAGAGCTGGCCGCCCTGCCAAACTGAGCAATCGGGAGAAGGGCCTTGGTCAGGGAGGTAACCAAGAACCCCATGGTCACTCTGATAGAGTTCCAGATTCCTCTGGAGATGGGAGAACCTTCCAGAAGTACTCTACCAATCAGGCCTTTATGGTAGAGTGGCCAGATAAAAGGCACATGACAGCCCACTTGGAGTTTGCCAAAAGGCACCTAAAGGACTCTCAGACCATGATAAACAAGATTCTCTGGTCTGATAAAACCAAGATGGCCTGAATGCCAAGCATCACATCTGGAGGAAACCTGGCACCGTCCGTACGGTGAAGCATGGTGGTGGCAGCATCTGCTGTGGGGATGTTTTTCAGCAGCAGGGACTGGGAGACTAGTCAGGATCAAGGGAAAGATGAACGGAGCAAAGTACAGAGAGATGCTTGATGAAAACCTGCTCCAGTGCTCTGACTGGGGTGAAGTTTCACCTTCCAACAGGACAACGACCCTGAGCACACAGCCAAGACAACGCAGGAGTGGTTTTGGGACGAGTCTCTGAATGTCCTTGAGTGGCCCAGCCAGAGCCCGGACTTGAACCCAATCGAACAGCTCTGTAGAGATGTTTCCCACCCAACCTGACAGAGCTTGAGAGGATCTGCAGAGAAGAATGGGAGAAACTCCCCAAATACAGGTGTGCCAAGCTTGTAGCGTCATACCCAATTAGACTCAAGGCTGCAATTGCTGCCAAAGGTGCTTCAACAAAGTACTGAGTATAGAGTCACTTTTTTTGGTGTCATTATTACCAGTTCGGATTTAAGTACAACTTTTGTATGACTTAAGCCTTTAGTGAGAGGTCTAATGCTTTAATATTTAATCATTTATACCGCTACATACATAGTGTTACTAGTGTTACTTTAACTGTAGCTAGGTCATCACTTTGGGTAGCCTCAAAGCATTTGATTTTCCCTTACATGAAGTCTATAGGAAAATAGCAGTAATATGTTTTTGAGAGAATATCTGTATATATATATACAAATATATGTATATCTGGTTTGTGTCTGTAGTAAGTTTTTAATGTGTGTATCCTTTGTGTGCTTGTAGGTGAGGGAGGAATGTTTGGATCGCTGTCGTCCTGTCATGACAACTCCTCCTCTTTCTTCTGCATGGGCAGGTACTGTATTCTGACACAGAGCCTGGGACTGAGGAGAGAGTGAGATGTATGTTTATATGAATATCCCACTCATCATTCCTTACAGCAAACAGTTTCTTCATTCCTCAATGTTTTCTATATCTGTTCAAAATCAAATCAAATGTATTTATATAGCTCTTCGTACATCAGCTGATATCTCAAAGTGCTGTACAGAAACTCAGCCTAAAACCCCAAACAGCAAGCAATGCAGGTGTAGAAGAACGGTGGCTAGGAAAAACTCCCTAGAAAGGCCAAAACCTAGGAAGAAACCAGGTTATGTGGGGTGGCCAGTCCTCTTCTGGCTGTGCTGGGTGGAGATTATAACAGAACATGGTCAAGATGTTCAAATGTTCATAAATGACCAGCATGGTCAAATAATAATAATCACAGGCAGAACAGTTGAAACTGGAGCAGCAGCACGGCCAGGTGGACTGGGGACAGCAAGGAGTTATCATGCCAGGTAGTCCTGAGACATGGTCCTAGGGCTCAGGTCCTCCGAGAGAGAGAAAGAGAGAATTAGAAAGAGCATACCTAAATTCACTCAGGACACCGGATAAGACAGGAGAAGTACTCCAGATATAACAAACTGACCCTAGCCCCCCCGACACATAAACTACTGCAGCATAAATACTGGAGGCTGAGACAGGAGGGGTCAGGAGACACTGTGGCCCCAACCGATGATACCCCCGGACAGGGCCAAACAGGAAGGATATAACCCCACCCACTTTGCCAAAGCACAGCCCCCACACCACTAGAGGGATATCTTCAACCACCAACTTACCATCCTGAGACAAGGCCGAGTATAGCCCACAAAGATCTCTGCCACGGCACAACCCAAGGGTTGTGTTCTCTTCCTCTATCTCACTCTCTGTCTGACTTGTGTTCTCTGTGTGACTTGTGTTGTCTGTCTGTGGTTTAGGGTGTCATTATCTCCACCTCCACAAGGGGGAGTGCCAGACTGTTCTGGATAGTGTCTTATTTATAAACCTCTGATAAACAGGGTGAGTCTTCTGGTCTCATTCACTTTGTTTTATCTCTATCCTGTCCTCACTTCTGTTCTGACAATCTTTCATATTATCTTTCCTTCTTCTCATTGTCTCTCCATATCCTCTCCACCCCTCTTCTTTCTCTTCCCACCCCTCACTTTTCTCACTGTGTTTTCCTGTAGACTGAGTGTTGGAAAGAGGACAATGAGAGAGAGACTGTAAAAGAAGACTGGAGTGTAGAGATGTACCGTTTAGACAGATGATGCTTCTTTTCTAACCTGAGCAGGGAGGTCAGTGTGTGTTTTTGTGTGCAAGTACATATTCTTGTGAAAAAGTGTATGAAAGTGACACATACCCATTATTTTATTATCTCTGTCAGAATGTCATCCTCTCTGTCAGAATGTCATCCTCTCTGTCAGAATGTCTCCCTAACTGTCAGAATGTCTCCCTCTCTGTCAGAATGTCTCCCTCTCTGTCAGAATGTCTCCCTCTCTGTCAGAATGTCTCCCTCTCTGTCAGAATGTCTCCCTCTCTGTCAGAATGTCTCCCTCTCTGTCAGAATGTCATCCTCTCTGTCAGAATGTCTCCCTCTCTGTCAGAATGTCTCCCTCTCTGTCAGAATGTCTCCCTCTCTGTCAGAATGTCTCCCTCTCTGTCAGAATGTCATCCTCTGTCAGAATGTCATCCTCTCTGTCAGAATGTCATCCTCTCTGTCAGAATGTCATCCTCTCTGTCAGAATGTCTCCCTCTCTGTCAGAATGTCTCCCTCTCTGTCAGAATGTCTCCCTCTCTGTCAGAATGTCATCCTCTCTGTCAGAATGTCATCCTCTCTGTCAGAATGTCATCCTCTCTGTCAGAATGTCTCCCTCTCTGTCAGAATGTCTCCCTCTCTGTCAGAATGTCTCCCTCTCTGTCAGAATGTCATCCTCTCTGTCAGAATGTCATCCTCTCTTTCAGAATGTCTCCCTCTCTGTCAGAATGTCATCCTCTCTGTCAGAATGTCATCCTCTCTGTCAGAATGTCATCCTCTCTGTCAGAATGTCATCCTCTGTCAGAATGTCATCCTCTCTGTCAGAATGTCTCCCTCTCTGTCAGAATGTCTCCCTCTCTGTCAGTGACTCTGTAGTTGGTTGTTGTTGAAGGCCCAGGCAGGGGTTTCACGCACCCCAAAAATCTGAGGGGGCACAAAGTAGGGGGTGGTCCAGAGGGTGGATAAGTTGGAGAATTTTGTATTTAAAAATACATTATGTCTATTCTGCATATCTAAGCATACCTCTTGAGCTGCCTGTATCCTCCTGACTGGTGGAATGTGAGTTTTCAGTATATCTAGCTATTGCTTGCTTTTCTGAAGTCTACAAACCTTGCCAGCCAGCATGCCAGATAAGATCATTAGACAAGCTAGCTACTCTAATTCGATTGATGGGCTGAAATGGCTTGTTGGTAGCTGCTTTTAGCAACGCTAGGAATTACTACACATTTATATAGCATTTCTTGGAATTAGATTGCAAACAAAACGTAATAGTTCCCCTGGATGCGAGAAGTTACAATTACATTTCAATTTACTCTGTTGATTGTCTTTAGGCTTGCTCCTTATGGGAACTTGAGACAAAAAACATCTAATGGAACATATAATTAATTAAACAGAATTTTGAAGACCCATACAGTTTCTCTAGCTTTTTTTGCAGGTATGGCGCATTGGCAGGACTTTTATTTTAACATGAGGTAAGAGGAGAAGAAGTGGGTCTACAAATCAAATAAAAAATAGAATCAAATGTTATTTGTCACATGCTTCGTAAATACAGGTGTAGACTAACAGTGAAATACCTACTTATGGGTCCTTTTCCAACATTGCAGAGTTAAAGATAAAAAATAGAAATTGAAAAATAGAAATAGTAACACGAAGAATAAATTCATAATGAATAACAATAACAAGTAAAAATAACATGGCTATATACAGGAAGTACCAGTACTGAGTCGGTGCAGGGGTACGAGGTAATAACATGGCTATATACAGGGAGTACCAGTACTGAGTCGGTGCAGGGGTACGAGGTAATAACATGGCTATATACAGGGAGTACCAGTACTGAGTCGGTGCAGGGGTACGAGGTAATAACATGGCTATATACAGGGAGTACCAGTACTGAGTTGATGTGCAGGGGTACGAGGTAATAACATGGCTATATACAGGGAGTACCAGTACTGAGTCGATGTGCAGGGGTACGAGGTAATAACATGGCTATATACAGGGAGTACCAGTACTGAGTCGATGTGCAGGGGTACGAGGGGTAGAACAGACCCACGTTTGGAAAGTCTGTTTAATTGATGTTCTATTAGATGTTTTTTCTAAATTTCCCCGTATGTAAGGACCAACCCTATGAACAACTGGAAGAGAAAGTTGAAATGTAATTGTATTTCACTTCTGGCTTTCGGCGGACTATGCGTTTTTTTTGCAAGCTAATAGCAATTCTATTGTGTAAATAGGCTACTAGTGTTGCTAAAAGCAGCTAGCTTCTTAACTAGTTATCAGGTTGGAAACATACCTGGGCTAGCTGAAGTCAACTTCATAAAATTGCTAGGTGGCTAGTAGTATTACAGAGAAACAACAAAAACATGGAATTATTATTATTACATTTTCTTACAAGACAAATCTGAGGCACATGCCCCTGTGCTCCTTATGGGCATGACGCCTCTGGAAACAGGTGTACTGGGCTAAACAGGTATTGGATACAGGTGTCTGCCTCTGAATGGATGGACTACCCAGGGTGGGGGCACCATTGAGGTAACTTTGAGTTTGATGAGCTTGGGTGACTCTATAACCTCCGTGATACGACCTTTCTACTGTGATTCTTGACATTAATGAATGAATTCATTAATTCAGGTGACAGGATACAGGGCTTTAGTGTTCTGTCCTCACAAGAGGTTGTGTCATTACTTTGACATTGACCTGTCCACCAACAACCTGACCCCTCCCTCTCCAGCTTCCTCAACAACAGGCCCAGTGACTGCTGAGAAGTAAGTATGACACAAAATGTACTTTAAATTATATTATTTCAAGTTTTTATTATTATTATTATTATTTTTTATTATTAAGTTTTTATATACAGCATTTATTTTTCTCAGACAACAATTATTGTTCAGTAAATCAGAAATGCAATGTTATGTATACATTTAGTATGAATAAAATGTGTCTCTATAATTATTCAATTTGATCTCTGTTCTTTTTTTAGTCAGGTCAGTAAATAAATATCAATAATTGATATTGATATCATTGATATTTATTTACTGACCTGACTAAAAAAAGAACAGAGATCAAATTGAATAATTATAGAGACACATTTTATTCATACTAAATGTATACATAACATTGCATTTCTGATTTACTGAACAATAATTGTTGTCCCATTCTGATTTGCTTCTAATAGTACCAAAAATTAGAACAGGACATGGTAGAAATAGTTTTAGTTACTTAGCTCCGTGGTCCTGGAATTCTGTCATGAACATTTTAAAATGTAATGATCTAGTTTCGTTGGTGGAGTTTAAACACTTGATCGATGTATATATCATAGAAGAATGTAATTGTTTTTAGACCAGCTGTTTTTAGCCAAGACGTTTGTGTTTTTAATGTACAATGTTTTTGTTGTACTGTATGTGTGTTTATAGTTTTGTTTAATGTTGTGTTAGTGTATGTTAGTTGTTTTGCCTGAAAAGTTGTTCCCTCTGCTGCTATTGGACCAGGTCTCTCTTGGAAAAGAGAAAAACCTGTACAAATAAAGGTAAAATAAAAACAATTCTCCCTCAGTGTTTCCCTGTTACACCAGATCACACGCCTGACCTGAGCCTGACCTTTGACCCTCCCTCTCCTGTACAGGGGGTCAGTACAGATGTGGCTGCAGTCCGTCTCCTGGCTGCCCTGATGGTGGCCTACAGGAGATACAGTTGAAGTCGGAAGGTTACATACACCTTAGTTTTTCACAATTCCTGACATTTAATCCAAGTAAAAATTCCCTGTCTTAGGTCAGTTAGGATCGCCACAGAATTATAGCAGAGAGAATGAAGTTTGCTAGAGAGCATTTGGATGATCCAGAAGAAGATTGGGAGAATGTCATATGGTCAGATGAAACCAAAATATAACTTTTTGGTAAAAACTCAACTCGTCGTGTTTGGAGGACAAAGAATGCTGAGTTGCATCCAAAGAACACCATACCTACTGTGAAGCATGGGGGTGGAAACATCATGCTTTGGGGCTGTTTTTCTGCAAAGGGACCAGGACGACTGATCCGTGTAAAGGAAAGAGTGATTGGGGCCATGTATCGTGAGATTTTGAGTGAAAACCTCCTTCCATCAGCAAGGGCATTGAAGATGAAACGTGGCTGGGTCTTTCAGCATGACAATGATCCCAAACACACCGCCCGGGCAACGAATGAGTGGCTTTGTAAGAAGCATTTCAAGGTCCTGGAGTGGCCTAGCCAGTCTCCAGATCTCATTTCCATAGAAAATCTTTGGAGGGAGTTGAATGTCCGTGTTGCCCAGCAACAGCCCCAAAACATCACTGCTCTAGAGGAGATCTGCATGGAGGAATGGGCCAAAATACCAGCAACAGTGTGTGAAAACCTTGTGGAGACTTACAGAAAACGTTTGACCTCTGTCATTGCCAACAAAGGGTATACAACAAAGTATTGAGATAAACTTTTGTTATTGACCGAATACTTATTTTCCACCATATTTTGCAAATTAATTAATAAAAAATCCTACAATGTGATTTTCTGGATTTTTTTTACTCATTTTGTCTGTCATAGTTGAAGTGTACCTATGATGAAAATTACAGGCCTCTCATCTTTTTAAGTGTGAGAACTTGCACAATTGGTGGCTGACTAAATACTGTTTTGCCCCACTGTATATGAGGAATAATAAAGGGAGAAGATTGCAATCATGATAAAAATAAGCAGCAAATGTCAGAAATGTGCAAGTCGTGATAAAAGTTAACAGTAACATCCATCTACAGACTAGCCTTGGATGCAGATGATGCAGATATATGTAAGGCCCATCCTATGAACACATCCTGCTCAGCTCACAAGTACTTCCTGGTAGGCAGAAGAGGGCGCTTTTGGGCGTCCAACTTTGATCTCGTCGTACAGAGTCTGCGGCTAAATGTGACAGACAACCAAGAAGAAACTGTTTCAGCATCATGAAAGGTAGACCATTTCCAAAGTAGTCTACATGGCCTGCCATTCCCTCATAGACTGTTTTGTTAGATTTTTGCTCAACGATATCAGATATGACCATTCATGTCTCGCTCTCACCTTGTTCAGTCTTGGTTCAGCCAGATCATCCACTGTCCCTCTTGTCTGGAATAAAAACAGAAATAGGTACTTAAACCCATAAACACAATGGATGAACATTGCACAAAACATAAAAATACTGCACATGTGCAGAAAATACACAGCAACAGAAATTACAGTTGGCTACACATACATGGGCTTACACAAATTCAGATACATAACGGCAATGCATACTTACATCTTTATTTATTGTACTGCCCATAACATCCGCATATATTGTCTTGTCATTTTGATGTACTGTGTCTGACAAGAACAAAATATCAACCAATCAGATCGATACTAAACAGGATATCCACAAACATAAACAGGATAAATGAGACACTTATGAGGCTCCTCTCTCTTTTTCCAATTTCCTTAATATTCCAAGGCCAAAAGTCTCTAATTATTCAACATCATAATCATCCTCAGAATACTTGCAGAGCCATCTGAAATGTTAGTTCATAAAGTTGAGGGCCCTGTGCAGTACATACCCGTGTTACGGCTGCCCCTGCAGCAATACACTGCCACCGCTACAATGAGGGTCAACACCACTACAATGCAGATGATACACCACACCAGCCCTGTCAATAATAACACCCATATCAATGTTATGCTATTAGACCATAGAGTATACAGTCACCACCAAAATGATTTGAACTCTTGATAAAGATGAGCAAAAAAAGACTGAAATGAATCATTCAAATACTGAGCTATATTGTATGCTCAAAACTATTTGGGAAATTATATTATTTTATACTAACACATTTGCTCAGTAAACATTTTCTTCTCAAAAAGATAGGTGTCAAAATGATCGACATCCCTGTTTTAAATACTCCAGCACCCTTCCCTTGCGAAGATAACGACACTGAGCCTTTTTTAATAAAACAAAAACAAAATTCTCCCCAATTTCATGATATCCAATTGGTAGTTACAGTCTAGTCCCATCACTGCAACTCCCGTGCGGACTCGGGAGAAGCGAAGGTCGAGAGCCATGCGTCCTCCAAAAGACAACCCTGCCAAGCCGCACTGCTTCTTGACACACTTGCCCGCTTAACCCGGAATCCAGCCGCACCAATGTGTCAGAGGAAACACTGTGCTGTACTGTGTCAGCGTTTATGCACCCGGCCCACCACAGGAGTTGCTAGAGCGCCATGGGACAAGGACATCCCCTAACCCGGACAACGCTGGGCCAATTGTGTGTCACCTCATGGGTCGGCTGCGACCTAGCTCGGGATCAAACCGGATCTGTAGTGACGCCTCAAGCACTGCAGTGCCTTAGACTGCTGCGCCACTTGGGAGGCCTCAGATTCATGATATCCTTCGTCTGCGCCTATGGACCGTCCTCTTCAATTCAAACCACAGGTTTTCAATGGGGTTCAGAGACTGAGATGGCCATTGCAAAATGTTGATTTTGTGGTACATGTCCTGGCAGAGGCCACCAGGTTTTAATCATGAAGTACTTTGAAAGGCTGGTTATGGCACACATCAACTCCATCATCCCAGACACCCTAGACCCACTCCAATTTGCAGATCCATAGATGATGCATTCTCAATTGCATTCCGTACCTCTCTCACCCACGGCAGGTAGCCTAGTGATTAGTGCATTGGGCCAGTAACAGAAAGTTTGCTAGATCGAATCCCCGAACTGAAAATGTAAAAATCGGTCATTCTTTCCCTGAACAAGGCAGGTAACCCACTGTTCCTAGACCGTCATTGTAAATAAGAATTTGTTCTTAACGTATTTGCCTCGTTAAAATTAAGTAAAAAATAAAAAATAACACCTACAGTACCAGAAAAAAGTTCACACCTGTTTTTTCAGTGAGGGATAAAACACCAAAAACAAACCAGGCTACGACATGAAACTGTGTTCCAATGTATTATTTCTCCTAACCGTTATTTTACTTATTTCTTCTGTCCTCAATAATTAATTTCCTTTCTGTGCACTAGTACCAGTCAAAAGTTTAGACACACCTACACCTACTCATTCAAGGGTTTTTCTTTATTTGTACTATTTTCTACATTGTAGAATAATAGTGAAGACATTAAAACCATGAAATAACACATATGGAATCATGTTTTTAAACAAATCAAAATATATTTTATATTTGAGATTCTTCAAAGTAGCCGCCCTTTGCCTTGATGACAGCTTTGCAAACTCTTGGCATTCTCTCAACCAGCTTCATGAGGTAGTCACCTGGAATGCATTTCAATTAACAGGAGTGCCTTGTTAAAAGTTAATTTGTGGAATTTCTTTCATTCTTAATGCGTTTGAGCCCATCAGTTGTGTTGTGACAAGGTAGGGATGGTATACAAAAGATGGCTCTATTTGGTAAAAGACCAAGTCCATATTATGGCAAGAACAGCTCAAATAAGCAAAGAGAAACGACGGTACATCATTACTTTAAGACACAAAGGTCAGTCAATCCGGAAAATGTCAAGAACTTTGAAAGTTTCTTCAAGTGCAGTCATAAAAACTGGCTCTCATGAGGACTGCCACAGGAAAGGAAGACCCAGCGTTACCTCTGCTGCAGAGGATAAGTTCATTAGAGTTAACTGCAGCTCAGATTGCAGCCCAAATAAATGCTTCACTGAGTTCAGACATCTCAACATCAACTGTTCAGAGGAGACTGCATGAATCTGGCCTTCATGGTCAAATTGCTGCAAAGAAACAACTAATAAACAACACCAATAAGAAGAGACTTATTTTTACCCCCCCAATTTGTAGTTACAGTCCTGTCCCATCGCTACAACTCCTGTAAGGGCTCAGGAGAGGTGAAGGTCGAGAGCCATGTGTCCTCCGAAACACAACTCAGCATAGCCGCACTGCTTCTTGACACAACGTCCCCTTAACCCGGAAGCCAGCCGCACCAATGTGTTGGAGGAAATGCCGTACACCTGGCAACCATGTCAGCATGGATTGCACTCAGCCCACCACAGGAGTCGCTAGTGCACGATGGGACAGTAATATCTCTGCCAGCCAAACCCTCCCCTAACCCGGACATCCCAAGGGTCTGGACTCTGACCAGGTTTTCTAGTGGCACAGTTAGCACTGCGATGCAGTGCCTTAGACCACTGCGCCACTCAGGAGGCCCTTAGATTTGCTTGGGCCAACAAACATGAGAAATCTGACCTTTTGTCTGATGAGTCAAAATTTGAGATTTTTGGTTCCAACCGCCGTGTCTTCATGAGACACAGAGTAGGTGAACGGATGATCTCCGCATGTGTGGTTCCCACTGTGAAACATGGATGTGGAGGTGTGATGGTGTGGCGGTGCTTTGCTGGTGACACTGTCAGTGATTTATTTAGAATTCAAGGCACACTTAACCAACATGGCTACCACAGCATTCTGCAGCGAAACGCCATCAGATCTGGTTTGCGCTTAGTGTGACTATCATTTGTTTTCAACAGGACATTGACCCAACACGCCTCCAGGCTGTGTAAGGACTATTTGACCAAGAAGGAGAGTGATGGAGTGCTGCATCAGATGACCTGGCCTCCACAATCACCTGACCTCAATCCAATTGAGATGGTGTGGAATGAGTTGGACCGCAGAGTGAAGGAAAAGCAGCCAACAAGTGCTCAGCATATGTGGGTACTCCCTCAAGACTGTTGAAAAGCATTCCTCACGAAGCTGGTTGAGAGAATGCAAATTGTGCAAAGCTGCCATCCAGGCAAAGGGTGGCAACTTTGAAGAATCTCAAATATAAAATATATTTTGATTTCTTTAACACTTTTTTTGGTTACTACATGATTCCATATGTGTTATTTCATAGTTTTGATGTCTTCACTATTATTCTACAATGTAGAAAATAGTAAAAATAAAGAAAAAACCTTGAATGTGTAGGTGTGTCCAAACTTTTGGCTGGTACTGTAGATAAAACAAATACCTATGTGAGAATGTTGTTCACACCATAGTCCCCTCCAAGATCATCACAGAACTTTTAACCCTGGAACTTAACCTCCCTCTGCAACTGGATCATGGACTTCCTGACAGGCCGACCCCAGGTGGTAAGGGTAGGCAACATTACATCATCGCAAAGGAGGGTACAGGAGTATTGAAAAAAGGGGTGCCAATAATGTTGGCACCTACAGTATCTTTTTGAGAAAATAAATGATTAATTGTTAAACAAAATCTCTTTCTCTGAGCCTTTGTGTTTTTTTGAGCATACACTATATGCTCAGTATTTATCATCTTTATCAAGGGAGCCAATACTTTTGGAGGTGACTGTATATTAAGCTCTAAAACATGTCTAACAGAATATTAAGAGAATATTACATTAAGATAAGCTTATCAGCACACTGAAAAGTGTATGGAGTGGATTATTATTATATCTAGTTACCTGGGATGGTTGTGTCATTACTACACTTTACTGTTGTAGAGGCAGATTTCTCACTGACTGTGTTGGAGGCAGTGCAGGTTACACTGATGTCTCCGTCTGCTGGTGACAGAGAGAAGTGTATCTGCTGGTCGTCCCTGTATGTTTCCTTCCCTCTCTCCCAGGTGTAGGAGATGTTGGAGCAGACTGAAACGTTGCACATCAACCACACTGAACAGGACTGGTTGGCCAACAGCGTGATCTCCTTCTGGATCACCACCTTGGATATAGGCTCTGATCAACCAGGAGAGAGAAAAAGAGAGTTGTAAAATCATTCTCCAACGTCTAACAAATGATTAAATGTAAAATGTTGTCAATAACACTACAGTCATAGACAATTAAATCAAACTATGAGAAAAAAGATGATAACTGCCTATCGTGGACTTTAGTGCAGCAAACTCACCCTGTACTGTTAGTCTGTATGTAGTAGTCAACTCTTCCCAATTTTTCTCATAGGTTGCAATGTAAGTTCCTCTGTCTTTTTCACTCAGATTCTTAATGCACAGAGAGTAGTTCAGTGGATTATACTCCACTTTCTCCTGGTATTTAGGAGAGACCTTTCTGTCAGAAACTATTATGGTACTATTGACCTTCCAACTTTGTCTTCCAAGCTCCTGCGGTGGTTCTGCTACAGCCAGGCACACCGAACCCCCCCTCAATCCATACAGGTCCTTCAGAGGGACTTCAGCCCAGATCCCTAAACAGAGAGGAATAGTTTGCACCTGTTCTTTCGGCGAGGGATAAAACACCAAAAACAAACCAGGCTACGACATGAAACTGTGTTCCAATGTATTATTTATCCTAACCGTTCTTCTGTCCTCAATAATGAATTTCCTTTCGGTGCACCATTTATTTGTCCATTGAAGACCACTTGAAACCTTTTCAACTATCTTACTATATACGTATATATATATATATATATATATATATATATTATTATATCAGTAATGTATCAATGATATTATTATATCAGTACCAGTCAAACGTTTGGACACACCTACTCATTCAAGGGTCTTTCTTTATTTTTACTGTTTTCTACATTGCAGAATAATGGTGAAGACATCAATACTATGAAATAACACATATTGAATCATGTAGTAACCAAAAAAGTGTTACACAAATCAAAAAATATTTTATATTTGAGATTCTTCAAAGTAGCCACCCATTGCCTAGATGACAGCTTTGCACACTCTTGGCATTCTCTCAACCAGCTTCATGAGGAATGCTTTTCCAACAGTCTTGAAGGAGTTCAAGAGTTGTTTAAGCAAGTCAGAATGAACCGTTTTGCTGCCAGATCAGGCTTTATTGATAGCCAGGTGTAGCAGTGGTAAGGATTCACTCCATGTGTCACGTTGGTATAAAGGACCGGGGGACAGGCTCAGGAATGCGTAATAGGGTTTTTTAATACACCCAAATTACAGCGTGCCATGTAAAGGCACGGGGACGAAGACCAAACAAACACATATATAAAACACAGGGTTGAGACCCAAACACAAGAGCGAGGAGTACATTGTTATTCAATGTAGACCCGAAAACATCTGCACAATACAAGCGCCACGAAAGCCAAAACAACAAGGCACAGGTTGCTCACACGACCAACGGACATTGGAACAATAAATCAGTGATGAAATGGGGACCAGGTGTGCGTAATGTCACAGTTCAGTTCCTAGAGGCCGGTGACTTAGACCTCCAAACCTGGTGCATGGAAAAAGCAACAATAGCGGAGGGATCCGTGACAGTACCCCCCCTCCCCCTCTCCGACGCACCAGTGTGGGTCGATCAGGACCCGTTGCAGCTGTGGAAGTTGCTGCAGCGTTGGAAGGACCAGTTCAGGCGGCGTCAGGACAGACCAGTTGTGGCGGCGTAAGAAGGGCCATTCCCGCTGTCTCCCTTAATGGTTGATTATTCTGTCACAGATCCCTACGGTACTGCTGCTTTTTCCGTGCACCACGTTAGGAGGTCTACCTCACCGGCCTCTAGGAACTGAACTGTGTCAATACGCACACCTGGTCCCCTTTTCCTGACTGATTTATATTTGTATAAATGTGCCCTTGGGTTCACCGTTGGGGCTGTCGATTAATGTTCCAATGTCCGTTGTGCCTGTGAGTACCTGTGCTGTGTTGTTTTGGCTTTTGTGCCGTTTGGATGTGCATATATGATTACGGGTCTCGTCCGTGGTGTATCATTGTGCGCTTGTGTTTTTGGGTCTCGTTCCATGTATGTATTACGGGTCTCGCCCCGTGTATTAATTCAAGGTACTCCTCGCTCTTTTGTTTGGGTTTCAACCCTGTGTTTTGTATACATGTTTGTTTGGTCTTTCTCCCCGTGCCTTTACAAGACACGCTGTAATTTGGGTCAATAAAAAACGCTATTACGCATTCCTTCGCCTGTGTCCTGATCTTTCACACAACGTGACACCATGGTGCTGAAAAGAAGGTTTTGCAGTTGGGACAGGTTAATGTAGGCCCTAACAGTTTGTGGGCACCGTTTGTCACGTTATAGTGCAATTAATGTGTCGTGTTGTGTAGTGGCTTTGCTGGCATGCATACAATTTTAGTTTTTTTTTGTGTTTGCCCGACCAAGATTTACATGCTAAAATTGCCACTGAGTTCAACCTTATTTTAAGTCCACATAGTCCACGGTTCCATACTGCATATATATTTTTAAAGAGTCCATCATGCTTAAAAATGTTTTGTAAATAACAAACAAATCCATAATTGTACTGTGTAATGCCGTGCAAATGTGTATCGGGGACTACTTCAGCAGGAGGTCGCCATCACTCACAGCCACGTTGTAATCTTCGAGCCCATTTGGTTGTTTAGATACAATTTATTGACCACTAGACGAACATTCTGCTTCTCTGCTCGGATCCTTTTGAAAGTGGGATACAGGTCACATTGTCTCTCCTCTATTTCATGGGGAAATTGTTAATTAATAAAGAACGTGGTGTTCTTCAGTTCCCTACCCTGTTGTAACAAGGCAATTTTCATTTTGTAGTGAGTTAGCATAGCTATGATAGGACGGGGACTTCCCTCCCCTCTGTCGCCGAAATGGTGAGCCCTTTGAAAAACAATTGTATCTAACTGTTTTTTGTGAATTGAGTATATAGTATGCTTATTGGTCATAGTATGGATATAGTTAATATGCCAAAAGTTCCCGGATGTTGTACTATTTTCATACTTTTAGGGCCCATAATGCAATTCTTCACAAAATGGACGTGGCTAGTTGAGCAATGTAATAAAGTAATGACTTTTCAAATAAGTTACCTTACACGTTATGTTGGCTGACAATTTGTTAGCTACGCTATCCTTACGAACCGCATAGCATTACAGCAGTATGTACCGGTATGTTAGCTAGTTACCTAACATTAGTTGGATACTAATACATCAAACTCGCCAGGCAGTTTATACTATCTAATTAACTAACCAACGTTTATTGACTTGATTATTCACATCCTTTTTAGCTAAGTGGTATAATCATTGTGCGTTTCAATGGACATGGTTAATTCTGGCTGTTCAATGGACACTGTTAATTCTGGTTAATCTACTTTGATTTCAGAGAACTCTCTTACACCGTTGAATGTGGCCGCTGTCAGCAAACATGGGCAAAAAAAGCACAATAAATTGTTTCCAGCAGCACAGTTACAGTCACCAAAGCTCTGGATAACATGAAAACAGCGCTGCTATGGCGAGTAAAATGGTCAGAGTGAGGTGTTCTCTCATTTGTGTCTGGAAGTATCGAGCCAACATACAGTGCCTTGCGAAAGTATTCGGCCCCCTTGAACTTTGCGACCTTTTGCCACATTTCAGGCTTCAAACATAAAGATATAAAACTGTATTTTTTTGTGAAGAATCAACAACAAGTGGGACACAATCATGAAGTGGAACGACATTTATTGGATATTTCAAACTTTTTTAACAAATCAAAAACTGAAAAATTGGGCGTGCAAAATTATTCAGCCCCCTTAAGTTAATACTTTGTAGCGCCACCTTTTGCTGCGATTACAGCTGTAAGTCGCTTGGGGTATGTCTCTATCAGTTTTGCACATCGAGAGACTGACATTTTTTTCCCATTCCTCCTTGCAAAACAGCTCGAGCTCAGTGAGGTTGGATGGAGAGCATTTGTGAACAGCAGTTTTCAGTTCTTTCCACAGATTCTCGATTGGATTCAGGTCTGGACTTTGACTTGGCCATTCTAACACCTGGATATGTTTATTTTTGAACCATTCCATTGTAGATTTTGCTTTATGTTTTGGATCATTGTCTTGTTGGAAGACAAATCTCCGCCCCAGTCTCAGGTCTTTTGCAGACTCCATCAGGTTTTCTTCCAGAATGGTCCTGTATTTGGCTCCATCCATCTTCCCATCAATTTTAACCATCTTCCCTGTCCCTGCTGAAGAAAAGCAGGCCCAAACCATGATGCTGCCGCCACCATGTTTGACAGTGGGGATGCTGTGTTCAGGGTGATGAGCTGTGTTGCTTTTACGCCAAACATAACGTCTTGCATTGTTGCCAAAAATGTCAATTTTGGTTTCATCTGACCAGAGCACCTTCTTCCACATGTTTGGTGTGTCTCCCAGGTGGCTTGTGGCAAACTTTAAATGACACTTTTTATGGATATCTTTAAGAAATGGCTTTCTTCTTGCCACTCTTCCATAAAGGCCAGATTTGTGCAATATACGACTGATTGTTGTCCTATGGACAGAGTCTCCCACCTCAGCTGTAGATCTCTGCAGTTCATCCAGAGTGATCATGGGCCTCTTGGCTGCATCTCTGATCAGTCTTCTCCTTGTATGAGCTGAAAGTTTAGAGGGACGGCCAGGTCTTGGTAGATTTGCAGTGGTCTGATACTCCTTCCATTTCAATATTATCGCTTGCACAGTGCTCCTTGGGATGTTTAAAGCTTGGGAAATCTTTTTGTATCCAAATCCGGCTTTAAACTTCTTCACAACAGTATCTCGGACCTGCCTGGTGTGTTCCTTGTTCTTCATGATGCTCTCTGCGCTTTTAACGGACCTCTGAGACTATCACAGTGCAGGTGCATTTATACGGAGACTTGATTACACACAGGTGGATTGTATTTATCATCATTAGTCATTTAGGTCAACATTGGATCATTCAGAGATCCTCACTGAACTTCTGGAGAGAGTTTGCTGCACTGAAAGTAAAGGGGCTGAATAATTTTGCACGCCCAATTTTTCAGTTTTTGATTTGTTAAAAAAGTTTGAAATATCCAATAAATGTCGTTCCACTTCATGATTGTGTCCCACTTGTTGTTGATTCTTCACAAAAAAATACAGTTTTATTTCTTTATGTTTGAAGCCTGATATGTGGCAAAAGGTCGCAAAGTTCAAGGGGGCCGAATACTTTCGCAAGGCACTGTAAGCCAGTTAGCTTGGGTGCTTGACTGCCATCCTACTCCTCGGCCAGTGTCCAGTGTGCGCTCTGAACACTCCGAGAGCGAAAAGCTTTGAATTTACAATCTGACAACGTTCTGGATTTACGAATGCCCAGAGCGCACTCTGGCACTGCATATTGAATTTACGAACCCCCCCCCCCGAAAATCGTAAAATGTTTAGCTGGTCATTTATTATGCTAACAAGCTAGCAAGAGGTTGCATAGCAACAGCATCAACTTCAGGTAGACTGGCTAAGCTCTAGTACATGCAACTGAAATGATACCGTTCATTTACAGTATACTGAAATGAACTTATAGTATGTAGAATATACTCATTAAGTATGTGGTATACAGTATGTTAGTATGGGTATTCGAACACAGTCCTTGACTTTTTCCTCCGTTGACTGATGGTTTTCGTTTTCATCCTCCTTTATTCCCATTATAACAATATTATTCTTCATACTTATGCACTTTAGATCAAGTAATTCCGATGTCATTGTTTTATTATCATACCGTAGCCTCCCTGCAGTGTCTTTCAGGGAGTCCACGGTAGTTTTCAATATCTTATTTTTCGCTTGTATTTCTTCCATCATTTTATTACTGTAATCCATTCCTGTTTTTAAGGCCTCAAACTCCCCTAGTATCCCAGGCAATACATCCAGCTTTTTTAACTGGTCGCTCATGCTTATAAGCAATGCTCTATCTTCTGTTGACATAGTTAGAAAACCTCCCCCTCCAATGTTAAATTTTGAATTTTAGACTGCGGCTTCCCTTCAGTTTCGCTCGCAGAGCTCGAGGAAAGGTCTTCTCTTGTTCGCTTTGATGTATCTGATAATTTTTCGAGCATATAAAAACGCTGATCAATAAATAGTTCTCAAGATTCTCTATATTATGCAGAATGTTTGTTTCACAGTTATCAATCAGCTGACCCTAAATTGTTATGAATAATTCATGCAACAAGCTCTGCCTACCACGCTATCCCCCATTATCACCTTGTTACTGTAGCTTCATTAACCTCAGGCAATACGAGACTTAACATTCTACAGACTAGCTCAGCAACAGTTTTTTTTTTTTACTTGTCGACTGCCTTCCGGCCTTTGAGAAGACTCTCATTGTTAGGGCAACATGAACATCTCGTCATTATATATAGAACTCTGCTCGCCAGACAGACATTTTAAGGTTAAGTTCATCGTTAGAATCTTCGTATGAGCGTATGTAGCCGGTGCTATACTACACCGCTGTAACTCTGCGTTGTGTGTGGTTGATAGAGACCATAAACGTGGACTTTGGAGATCAGGTAGTTTTAATCAAGCAGAATTGACTCTCTGCATCTTGCATCTGCATCCAAAAGGAAATAAAACATTTGTAGAGCACATCTGTTCTGAGAATCGTCGCCTCTTTCTCTCTCAGTGCATCAAAATGATTTTAAATACAAAAATTAATACACTCTCTCCTTATTATACATAACATATTTTACATTGATAAAACCACATACCTGCATCCAAAAGGAAATAAAACATTTGTAGAGCACATCTGTTCTGAGAATCGTCGCCTCTTTCTACAACAGATGCACAATAGGAGGGACTGGGATCATTCGAGGAGCTAGCCATCGTTCACACATACAATAGCCTGCTAATACCTTAGCTAGCTATTAACCACATGTTGAATTCAGAATATTGATATCGTCCTAAAAAGTACAATTACAAGTGCATCTTAACAATACCATCCATTTATGAGTAACCTCTAAATATACATCATTATTCATGAACAAAACATTGTGTGTATGACTTTGTACTTAAAAGAATCAAACTTTTCTGAAGACAGAAAAAGCGTGCCTACCTCTCTCAGTGCATCAAAATGATTTGAGCACGAGCACGCCGGGCAAAACGTAAGTACACACTCCCCTTCTCCCAGGATGCAGGCATGCATAACAAATCAACACAACATATTGATATATGAACCTGGTGAAATTCACATAGTACTTCAACAACTGTTACATTCACCCCTCCTGAATTTCACCAACCTTGTAAAACAACAAAATAACCTACCAAGCTCAAGGCTTAATTCTGAATTCAGCTCAAAGCTACCCATAGGGTTCAGGGCAAGCGAAAGTTGGTCAGGCCTTCAACTGCCCCTAGATGCATAGTGCCTCTTACACTATATCTACATTCTTAGCCTTAAAAAAAAATCCTGTACTAAATCATCTCTGTACTATGTTAAACTTACACCTTCTGGTGGGTTGACTCTATTAGTCTCTTTACTGGTTTAACTACCCTCCCCGCCCTTGTGCGACCTGCCACTGGGCTAGGGGCCATAGTAACTAACGGTGGCTCTGGCCTTAGATCATTGATCAGAGGTGAGTTTGAAGGAATCAGCTCCAGAATCTCAGAGGTGCTTCCCCGGTCATTTTCCTCAAGAAAACAAGGTTCTTCTGGGTCTGACTTTCCATCCGATGTCCAGAGTTCGGAGTAATCGCTTGAATCCTCCGCCAGCCAGGATGCACTTTCCTCCCCAGAGTCCTCCATGTCTTCCCTGTCCAGTCCATCGCCGGAGTGGGTGGCCTCTCCTGCATCTACATTGATTGAAGGCCCTGCAGCATCACTGTCATTGAAGTGTACTGAATCATCAATTTCAAATGGCAGGAAATTCACCTGCAGCAGTAGATTCCTGTGAACCACTTTCTCTCTGCCATAACGATCTTGGATTATGTACGTGTGAGTTTGTGGATTGACTGAAGTCACTGTGAAAATCTCGGGGTTCCACTTGTCAGCCAACTTGCGGCGGCCCCTTTCACCCTTGTTGGCGATGAGGACACGATCCCCCATGGACAAACCGATGCCTTTAACCCGCTTGTCATACTCCCGACCTTGTCGTCTCTGTTGCTTGTCAGTGTGCCTTTGGGCAACACTCATAGCTTCCTTCAGCCCAGTGATCAGAGTCTCGACATACTTGTTGCAATCCACAACACTGGAGTCATCCAAAACATTGCGGAACATAACATCCACTGGTAGCCGAGGGACTCTACCAAACATGAGAAAGAATGGAGCATAGCCCGTAGTCTCGTGAACAGTGGCATTGTAGGCAAATGTTAATGACTGGATTTGTTCAGGCCAATGTTCTTTGGTTTTCAAGGGCAGACTCCTGAGCATGCTACCTAAAGTCCTGTTGAAGCGTTCAGTTTCTCCATTCCCCATTGGGTGATATGCTGTGGTTCTGGACTTTTGGACACCGGAGAGCTTAAGCAGTTCTGCTATTAGCTCACTCTCAAAATTTGCGCCTTGATCAGTATGGATCCTTGATGCAAAGCCGTAGACACAGAAGACATGATCCCACAGTTTACGAGCTACTTGCTTGGCTGTCTGGTTTCTGCATGGCCATGCATGGGCAAGTTTAGTGAAGTGGTCAGTCACCACCAGAACATCAACTGAGTTCTTCTTACTGTCTTCCGCTGTCCAAAAATCCAAACACACCAACTCCATGGGAGAGCAAGTTTTGATGCTCTCTAACGGGGCTCTAGCCGCTGGCTCTGGTGTCTTTGCTAGAACGCATCTCTGGCAGCAGCGCACATACTCCTTGATGTCTCTCTCCATTGCCGGCCAGAAAAATCTCTGCCTGGCCAGAGCTAGAGTTCTAGCTTGGCCTTGATGTCCTGCAAGGTCGTGAATGCCAGTCATCGCTTTGAGTCTCAACACCTCTGGCAAGACATACTGGAACCTTCTCCGGTTTGTGTGACTCTCCTTAATGACACGATACAGAACTCCCTCTCTTAGGATCAAGCGATCCCACTGTTTCATCAGCAACAACACTTTAGAAGAAACACTGTATCGATCTCGTCTGGTGGGCCGTTTCTTATTGAAGACGAAAGGGATGACCTTGGAAGTCACAGAGTCTTGCAGCTGGAAATCTCGAAGTTCCTCGTGCGAGAGTTCAGGCAAAGTGTCAATACCAGGAGAAAGCAGCCGTTGGGTGTTGGAACCAAGCTGGATTGCTTGCATCTCCATTGAACATTCCCAGTCAATATGGAGCTGACATATGGCCTTCACTTCAGCAGTGGTCAAAGAGGTTATCTCCTGGGGATAAGAAGCCCAACGGAAGGCATCTTGGACATCATCATTCAGTGTCCCAACAGCCTCAGACAGAAGTGCTAGGTAGGACTCCCTCATCAGTCTCTGCGCGACAGTCACTGCAAAGGGATCGCGGCTCAGTGCATCTGCTACTGTGTTCTTGCTGCCTGGGATACGCTTCAAATCAAAGTTGTACGGTGCCAGCTTGGCAACCCATCTTTGCTCGCAAGCGTCCAGCTTGGGTTTTGTCATGATGTACGTTAACGGGTTACTATCTGTCCAGACAGTGAACTCGTGCCCCTTAAGCCAGTGACTGAATTTCTCACACACACTCCATTTCAGTGCTAGAAATTCAAGTCTGTGTGCCGGGTACCTTCTCTGCGACTTACTCAGTGTCTTGCTCGCAAATGCTATGGGCCTTGCCTTATCTTCACCTTCAGGTACTTGGCAAAGCACAGCCCCAAGACCATCCAAGGAAGCGTCAGTGAAGTGAATGAACGGCCTCTCGAAATCAGGGTGAGCTAGCATGACACAATTCAAAAGAGCATCCTTCAGCTTCTGGAATGCAACGACACACTCCTCAGTCCAATCCGATAGCGTCAGCTTCCGGAAAATCCCACTGTTGCCCTTCTTCCCATCTCTTCCTCTTCTCTTTTGACCCCCAGTGAGTGCAAACAAAGGTCTGGCTATAGCAGAACAGTCAGGAATGAAGTGCTGGTAATATAATACCATACCCAAGAAGGATTTCAGCCTCCGAGCAGAGGGAGTGCATCCATCTGCCTCCATCAGCTGAGCTTGGCTCATCTTGGCAATGGCCTCCACCTTCTCAGGATCCACTGACACACCGTCCTCTTTAATGATATGTCCGAGGAATTTCACTGTTCTTCGTAGAAAGTGGCATTTTTTGGGTGCTAGCTTGAGATTGTTGGCTCTTAGACGGCTAAACACAACTTCAAGTCGCTCAGTGCATCTGAATGATTTTAAATACAAAAATTAATACACTCTCTCCTTATTATACATAACATATTTTACATTGATAAAACCACATACCTGCATCCAAAAGGAAATAAAACATTTGTAGAGCACATCTGTTCTGAGAATCGTCGCCTCTTTCTACAACAGATGCACAATAGGAGGGACTGGGATCATTCGAGGAGCTAGCCATCGTTCACACATACAATAGCCTGCTAATACCTTAGCTAGCTATTAACCACATGTTGAATTCAGAATATTGATATCGTCCTAAAAAGTACAATTACAAGTGCATCTTAACAATACCATCCATTTATGAGTAACCTCTAAATATACATCATTATTCATGAACAAAACATTGTGTGTATGACTTTGTACTTAAAAGAATCAAACTTTTCTGAAGACAGAAAAAGCGTGCCTACCTCTCTCAGTGCATCAAAATGATTTGAGCACGAGCACGCCGGGCAAAACGTAAGTACACACTCCCCTTCTCCCAGGATGCAGGCATGCATAACAAATCAACACAACATATTGATATATGAACCTGGTGAAATTCACATAGTACTTCAACAACTGTTACACGTAGTTAAATCTCCGAGCTGTTTCCCAAAATCACCACTATTAACGTTACACTTGAAAACGCTCATAAGCTAACGCCTGCCTCAGACCACCTGTAGAACAGTTAAATGCGTTGTTAGATGCTGTTTTGCCCTCTCGTGTCAGTTTATACACAGAAGGTCTCCGCTAAACATAGAATCACGTGGTTTATCCGTCTCTGTGACCACAAATAACTTGACTACAAATACAAAGTTGCCCATTTCTTTGCAATTGATACAACCAAGAGACCTATAAAAACATGCTTCAAATGAAAACCGAGATGACTGCATTAAAACATAAAATGTATAACGTTACTACAGGCCTATTTCAATCATATTGAAATACTTACATTTCACGTTCAAACAACGTAGTTATATGTTGCTACTTGTGGTCTACTGCTGTAATATGTCTGACTATATTTCATGCAGAGCACATCCCCATTTGTCCTTCCAGTCTCCAAAGTGCTTTTTAATTTACCAGAAAATGTTTTTGTTTTTAAATGGTATACATTAGGCCTATTTGTTGTTTTTCTGAAGCCACTGCCCGCAAATCTTATCTATGCTTCAGAGCCAAAAAGTTGCAGGTCTTGATTGTTGACCAATGACATCTGATCAGCATTGGCACGCCAAATCGGTCGCGCATATCCAGATTAGTGACCAGAAAAAAATAGTTTCATTTAAACCAGTTTTGCCTGTTAAAAACAGAGAAGACCTACGTTTATCATTCGTATAAAATACTGTTTAGCAATCTACTACTGTCTCATCTTTGCCAGAATTGATTGATAATTTTCATTTTTCATACAGGCGTATTTGACTGGCTACTGGCTAGATGTCTAAAGATAGGCAGCTGTAACATCGCACTGCCTTCAACATTATGGGATGAGGATGAAACATATTCTGTTAAAATGTATTATGTTATTTGTGAGGAAGAACAGGGATACCCGACTGGCGACGACCACTCTGCAGGCAGGCTGCCCTCCAAAGTGATGGGGAGGTGCAGACATAATATGCTTTCCATCCGATCCTGCAACCTCAGCTACAGGTTGGTTTCTTTCTCTGGACGCCAGAGAAGTGACATGATAGCCGATATCGCTAGTTGATATTGGCTGCTAACACGAATGACTTTCATCTCCAAATGCAGGTGTAACCTGCAGTATTTCTGTAGTCTACTGCCTTTTGAAAAAAATGCATCACCATTTATGGCTGTAATGACAGACTACATTTATTTGTGCAGCGACTGTGAGCGCATGTTCGGGTGTGTACACGTGCGTACGCATGGTCGCAAGTTTTGTACCACACATTTTGGGGGTCCATTGGTCAAAAAAGTTTAAAAACCACTGGGATACATAATAGTGGCAACAAATGGAGTTCGGTTCAAAATAATAATGGTAGGCTACCGTATTTCTTACAATCTATTTTGACTGGAATTGTGTTAGTCATTGTTATTAAGTGCAGCATTTATGCAAGTTCAAAATAGTTTTGCAAAATACTTTACTCATCAGATTTTGCTGCATTCCCCTCTTCTTGATAATTTTTTCTCAATGAGTATGTCGTCAATTGCAGGAAATGGTTAGGGTGAGGGGGTGTAGCTCTATTTTAAGGTGTGAGCATAGAGATGTATAGAGATCGCAACGTTGTATCCGTTCCATTATGGCGTCTGTGTGTGCACGGGCAGCGCCATTGAGGCCTTCTCCATTTTGAAGTCGTCAATCTTCTTCTTCTACTACTTCTATGAGTTGGTAAATAAACTGAAAGCGTGTTTAGTGCCACCTGGAGTGTTTGAACAGGTATAAAGACACATTTTAAATTTTACTGCCACCTGCAGTTATGGAATGTTTGAGTATAATTCATTGGCTGATCCCTCCTGATGATCTGATGTAGTTATGTGATCTTTCCTTAACCCATAGGAAGTCCCACCCAATTGACTACTGCAAAATGGTAAAAGTCCTCAATGGCGCTGCCCATGCTAAAACTGGCTTATGAGTCCTCTATACATCTCTATGTGTGTGAGAGTGATTGTGACAAGAAACTGAAATCCACTTCCTGTTGACAGAGTTTCTGTGCTGAGAACAAGTGTGAAGTTTTTAGGTGTGAAGGTGATCTGTATCTGAATCACTATTTCCATGGCAAGAAAGAATCAACTTCAGGCCCACATTTATAATAACATAGAAATGGAACTGAATCATGTCCAAAGGCTTTTTTTTGGTGTCTCAGGGGTAGATTTTTAAAATAAAAAAGTATCATTTCGTTTTTTAAATTTTATATTAAATGGCAAATCCACCACTTTTTTAAATCCTAATTTTCATAATCTCCAGCACAATACCAGTGTCTACATATGTAAAAACGGTCGCATTTGTACGTTTTGTAGAAAGGGAGCAAGAAAATAGAAAGTTGTTTCAGGTTTTCAAAATATATTTACAATGGAAAAAAATATAAATGCAACATGTAAAGTATTGGTTCCATGCTTCATGAGTTGAAATAAAAGATCACAGACATTTTCCATATGCACAAAAAGCTTATTTCTCTCAAATATTGTGCACACATTTGTTTACATCCCTGTTAGTGAGAATTTCTCCTTAGCCAAGATAATCCATCCACCTGACAGGTGTGGCATATCAAGAAGCTGATTAAACAGCATGCTCATTACACAGGTGCACCTTGTACTGGGGATAATAAAAGGCCACACTAAAATGTGCAGTTTTGTCACACAATGTCACAGATGTCTCATGTTTTGAGGGAGTGTGCAATTGACATGCTGACTGCAAGAATCTCCACCAGAGCTGTTGCCAGAGAATTGAATGTACATTTCTCTACCATAAGCCGCCTCCAACATCGTCTTAAAGAATTTGGCAGTTCATCCAACCGCCAATAAAATCACAGACGAGTGGTCGTGTGGGCGAGCTGTTTGCTGACATCAACGTTGTGAACAGAGTGCTCCATGGTGGTGGTATGGTTATGGTATAGGCAGGCATAAGCTACGGACAATGACCAAAATGGCATTTTATCGATTGCAATTTAAATGTACAGAGATACCGTGACGAGATCCTGAGGCCCATTGTCATGCCATTTATCCGCCGCCATCACATCATGTTTCAGAATGATAATGAACGGTCCCATGTCTCAAGGATCTGTACACAAGTCAGGAAGCTGAAAATGTCTCAGTTCTTCCATGGCCTGCATACTCACCAGACATGTCACCCAATTAGCATGTTTGGGATGCTCCAGATCAACGTGTACGACAGCGTGCTCCAGTTCTCTCCAATATCCAGCAACTTCGCACAGCCATTGAAGAGGAGTGGGACAACATTCCACAGGCCACAATCAACAGCCTGATTAACTCTATGCGAAGAAGATGTGTCGTGCTGCATGAGGCAAATGTTGGTCACACCAAATACTGACTGGTTTCCTGATCGACGCCCCTACTTTTTTAAAAGCGATCTATGACGAACAGATGCATATCTGTAGCCATGTGAAATCCATAGATTAGGGCCTAATAAATGTATTTCAATTGACTGATTACCTTAAATGAACTATTACTCTATAAAATAGTTCTAATTGTTGCATGTTGTGTTTATATTTTGGTTCAGTATAGCTAGTTTTTTAAACTATTTTTCCCCTAAAGCATTTAATATCTGGATTTCACTGTTTTGCACTGTTTCACGCCCAGACTTTTGATATTCTGCTATATATTATACTTAGAAAATTGTGTTCATTTGTAATGATTTAATACAGCTGTTTAAAAAAAAGATTCAGCCTGAAATGCCCGAATGAGCGTTCAACTCAATGCATCGCCAATGAGTACTGATGGAAAATGTCATCAAAAGTGCATTGCAGTGGTTTGGAAATATCCATTTGCGATCAAGCTTTAACTTCCTGACTGATGTCTTGAGATGTTGCTTTAATATATCCACATAATTTCCCCTCCTCATGATGCCATCTTTGTGAAGTGCACCAGTCCCCCCTGCAAAGCACCCCCACAACATGATGCTGCCACCCCTGTGCTTCATGGTTGGGATGGTGTTCTTTGGTTTGCAAGCCTCTCACCTTTTCCTCCAAACATAACGATGGTCATTATGGCCAATCAGTTCTATTTTTGTTTCATCAGACCAGAAGACATTTCTCCAAAAAGTACGATCTTTGTCCCCATGTGCAGTTGCAAACCGTAGTCTGGCTTTTTTATGGCAGTTTTGGAGCAGTGGCTTCTTCCTTGCTGAGTGGCCTTTCAGGTTATGTCGATATAGGACTCGTTTTACTGTGGATATAGATACTTTTGTATCCGTTTCCTCCAGCATCTTCACAAGGTCCTTTGCTGTTGTTCTGGGATTGATTTGCACTTTTTGCACCAAAGTACGGTAATCTCTAGTAGACAGAACGCGTCTCCTTCCTGAGCGGTATGACGGCTGCGTGGTCCCATGTTGTTTATACTTGCGTACTATTGTTTGTACAGCTGAACGTGGTACCTTCAGGCGTTTGGAAATTGCTCCCAACAATGAACCAGACTTGTGGAGGTCTACAATTGTTCTTCTGAGGTCTTGGCTGATTTCTTTTGATTTTCCCATGATGTCAACCAAAGAGGCACTGAGTTTGAAGGTAGGCCTTGAAATACATCCACAGGTACACCTCCAATTAACTCAAATGATGTCATTCAGCCTATCAGAAGCTTCTAAAGCCATGCCATCCTTTTCTGGAATTTTCCAAGCTGTTTAAAGGCACAGTCAACTTAGTGTATGTAAACTTCTGACCCACTGGAAATGTGATACTGAATCTGTCTGTAAACAATTTTTGGAAAAATTACTTGTGTCATGCACAAAGTAGATGTCCTAACCGACTTGCCAAAACTATAGTTTGTTAACAATACATTTGTGGAGTGGTTGAAAAACGAGTTTTAATGACTCCAACATAAGTGTATGTAAACTTCCAACTTCAATTGTAGATATTACCTGAATGACCTTGACTGACTTCCCCTGCACATTGACTCGGTACCCTTGAATATAGCCTTGTTATTGTTATTTTATCTTGTTACGATTTTTCCTTTAGTTTATTTAGCCAATATTTTCTTACTTATTTGTTTAAAACTCTGCATTGTTGATTAAGCACTTGTAAATAAACATTTCACGTTAAGGTGTTCGACGCGTGTGACAAATACATTTTTATTTGATTTGATTTGAAAAGCTATTGGCCCAACCACACCAGCACAGACCGAATGTGTTTCATGAAAAAAAACATACATGTTTATCTGAATATAGGCAGAGGTGTTATCACACAGTAATAAAGTAAGCGTTTTGAGGTATACAACCAATCACTGACAAGGCATTCCACATTCAACACACACTATTCAAAAACCAACAAGGAAGGTAGAGAAAGCTAACTGCATTCATAACTTTATCATACACATGTTATACATACTGTAAAAAACATGAGGAGGAGAAAGTAAATAATCCATACAAAACGTACCATAGTGGAGGATAGAGAGTAGGAGTATTCCCTGTTTGGAGAAGCACGAGAGGGGACCACCAGACATCTCTGTTAGGAGTTGTGTCTGTTTCCTCTGGCTGTACGTCCTCCTCATCTATCTCTGACTGGTAGATAGCTAGACTCACCAAAACACACAGAGAAGAGAGAGAGACATCATTTGATGAGGGCTGCGGTTCTAGAAAAGACTTCCGGTATGTTAGTTGAAAAGCAAGTTACATTCTATAGTCGTTCTCTGAAAAAAACCCTTCACTCAGCTGCAGAGTTATAGACGATGAGGAGTGGGCATGTTTTGGGTCTGTCACTGTGTTCATCAGTCTGATACTGGTGGTTTTTGGAGTGTTTCCTAGTTGCTGGTTGTGTGGTTAATGGTCATGTTATTTTACAGGTAACAATATTTTTGGAACTTTATGAGCAGACCACTTCGGAGAAGAGAAAGAGAACGGAGGGAAAGAGAGACAGAGAGGGTGAGAGGAGGGAGAGAGAGAGAAGGGAGAGAGAGAGAAGGGGGAGAGAGAGAGAGAAGGGAGAGAGAGAGAAGGAAGAGAGAGAGGAGAGAGAGAGGGACAGAGAGGAGAGAGAGAGATGAGGGAGGGAGAGAGAGAAAGAAAGAAAGAAAGAGAGAAAAGGGAGATATAGTGAGAGAGAGAGAGAGAGAGAGAGATTGAGTGAGCATAGCCTTGCTATTGAGAGAAGCCGCCAAAGGCAGACGTGTCTCTCAAGAGAAGATAGTCTTATGTGCACACTGCCCACAAAATGAGGTGGACACCGAGCTGCACTTCCTATCCTCCTGCCAAATGTATGACCATATTCGAGACAGATATTTCCCTCAGATTACACAGACCCAAAAAGAACAAATCCAATTTTGATAAACTCCCATATCTATTGGCTGAAATACCAGTGTACCATCACAGCAGCAACATTTGTGACTTGTTGCCACAAACACAATTGTAAATTCAGCCCGTATTTATGTTTATCTATTTGCACATCATTACAACATTGTATATAGTCATAATATGTATATTGTCTTGGAACTTTTTGTGTGTAATGTCTAAATTGATTTATTTCACTTGCTTTGGCAATGTAAACATATGTTTCCCATGCCTATAAAGCCCTTTGAATTGAATTGAAGTGAGAGAGAGAGACTTAGAGACAGAGACAGAGGATGTGATAATACAGTGTGTGGTTCCTCATATTGGCCTCATATGCCTGCAGAAGGGTTTGCATGAGCTATCCTGCATACTCATGGTACATGAAAAACCCGCCCACTTGCTTCCACCCGCCCATGTGTTTTCAGGAGGAAGTGGTTTCGAGGTTACTTACAATGGCCCCCCTTCTACGTTTCAATTAACATGTTGTTGTGATGTAACTTCCTGTGACTGGTAGTCTCCATGGCGACCGGCTTCTGATTCTCAGGAGCAGTGACCTTAGAGATTTTATTACATTTCTGGAGGGGCTATGTCATGGACACTTAAAATTCCAAAATGGGGTAAAGATGGCAGCCATATTATTCAGGGAGAAATCCAAACCAGTCTAATTGAAATGAATGACAGAATAGGCAGAATCCTGATTTTACTTATGCAGGAAAATAAAAGTAAAGCATGTAATATATCAGAAATTGTGTAATACAATTATTGTCGACCTAAATATTTGTCAAATAATTATAAATATACTTTATATACCAATTCGCTGTATAAGTAGCCTCCAAAATATACACAGAGTATACAAAACATTAAGAACACCTGCTCTTTCCATGACATAGACTGACCAGGTGAATCAAGGTGAAAGCTATCATCCCTCATGTCACTTGTTACTTCGATCATGTCACTTCGATCAGTGTAGATGAAGGTGAAGGTTAAAGAAGGATTATTAAGCCTTGACACAATTGAGACATGGATTGAGGTGAACGGCCAAGACAAAATATATATATATATATATATATATATATATATATTTTTTTTTTTCTCTCCAATTTCATGGTATCCAATTGGTAGTAGTTACAGTCTTGTCTCATCGCTGCAACTCCCGTACAGACTCAGGAGAGGCACGCGTCATCCGAAACACAACCCAACCAAGCCGCACTGCTTCTTGACACAACGTACATCCAACCCGGAAGCCAGACACACCAATGTGTCAGAGGAAACACAGTACACCTGGCGACCTGGTCAGCGTGCACTTCGCCCAGCCCGCCAGTGCACAAAGAGACAAGGATATCCCTGCCGGCCAAACCCTCCCTAACCTGGATGATGCTGGGCCAATTGTGCGCCGCCCCATGGGCCTCCCGGTCGCGGACGGCTGCGATAGAGCTTGGGATCGAACCCAGAATCTCTAGTGGCACAGCTAGCACTGTGATGCAGTGCCTTAGACCACTGCACCACCCGGGAGGCCGCAAGACAAAATATTGAAGTGCCTTTAAATAGGGTATGGTAGTAGATGCCAAGCGTGTCAAGAACTTCAACGCTCCTGGGTTTTTCACGCTTAACAGATTCACGTGTGTATCAAGAATGTTCCACCACCCAAAGGACATCCAGCCAACTTGAGTCAACATGAGCCAGCATCCCTGAGGAATGCTTTCGACACCTTGTGGAGTACATGCCCAGACGAATGGAGGCTGTTCTGAAGGCAAACCGGGGGGGAGGGGGTGTGCAACTCAAGATTAGGAAGGTGTTCCTAATGTATGCTCAGTGTATGTGAACCAAAAATGTCAATTCATGTATTATTGGAAAGCTGTCATGCTATTATGATACAATATCTTTCACGGTCGTTATAATGAGGAGACCAAGGCGCAGAGTGGTAAGCGTGCACAGTTATTTAATAAAGAATGAACACTGAACAAAACTAACAAAAACAACAAAATGAACCGTGAAGCTAATATGGCTAGTGCAGAACAGGCAACTAGACATAGAATAACAACCCACAAAATACCCAAGGAATATGGCTACTTAAATATGGTCCCTAATCAGAGACAACTATTAACAGCTGCCTCTGATTGAGAACCAATCTAGGCAACCATAGACATATAAACACCTAACTTACAAAAAAACCCTAGACATACAAAACCCTCTAGACAATACAAAACTAAACAAACCACCCTCGTCACACCCTGACCTAACAGAAATCATAAAGAAAACAACGATAACTAAGGTCAGGGCGTGACAGTACCCCCAACCCCCAAAGGTGCGGACTCCCGGCCGCAAACCTAAACCTATATGGGAGGGTCTGGGTGGGCATCTAACTTCGGTGGCGGCTCTGGTTCTGGACGCCGCCACCCTTCTTTACACTGATCCCTCCGCCCTTGTAGCACTGACCTGTGGATCCTCGCCGGAGGCTCTGGACTGCAGATCCTCACCATAGGCTCCGGACTGTGGCCCGTCGCTGGAGGCTCCGGACTGTGGCCCGTCGCTGGAGGCTCCGAACTGTGGCCCGTCGATGGAGGCTCCGGACTGGGGATCGTCGATGGAGGCCCCGGACTTGGGATTGTCGATGGAGGCTCAGGGACTGTGGCCCGTCGCTGGAATCTCCGGACTGTGGCCCGTTGCTGGAGGTTCCGGACTGTGGCCCGTCGCTGGAGGCTCCGGACTGTGGCCCGTCGCTGGAGGTTCCGGACTGTGGCCCGTCGTTGGAGGCTCCGGACTGTGGCCCATCGCTGGAGGTTCCGGACTGTGGCCCGTCGTTGGAGGCTCCGGTCTGTGGCCCGTCGTTGGAGGTTCCGAACTGTGGCCCGTCGTTGGAGGTTCCGGACTGTGGCCCGTCGTTGGAGGTTCCGGACTGTGGCCCGCCCGTCGTTGGAGGCTCCGGACTGTGGAACTTCGCTGGATGTTCCGGTCTGTGAACTGTCACCAGAAGCTCTGGACTGGGTACTGTCGCCGGATGCTCTGGACTGGGTACTGTCACCGGACGCTCTGGACTGCCGAGGCGCACTGTAGGCCTGGTACGTGGTGCCGGCACTGGTGGTACCGGGCTGGTGACACGCACCTCAGGGCGAGTGCGGGGAGCAGGCACAGGACGTACTGGACTGTGGAGGCGCACTGGAGGTCTGGAGTATAGAGCTAACACAACCCGTCCTGGCTGGATGTTTATTTTCGCCCTGCAAATGGCATCCAGGGCGCTGGCACAGGACACACTGGGCTGTGCACACTCACCGGAGACACAGTGCGCAGAGCCGGTGCAGGATATCCTGGTCCAAGGAGGTATACTGGAGACCAGGAGCACTGCGCCGGCACCTTCCTTCCTGGCAGGATAACTATTCTAGCCCGGTGCGCTCTATTCCAGCTCCTCGCATTGGCCGGGCTAGAATAGTTATCCTGCCAGGAAGGAAGGTGCCGGCTCAGTGCTCCTGAGCCACCATGCGCTCCACCGCATAACACTGCGCCTGACCAGTTACACACTCCCCACAGTAAGCACGAGGAGTTGGCGCAGGTCTCCAACCTGACTCATGCAATCTCCTCGTGTGCTCCGCCTAAAAATGCTGTGCTGCCTCCGAGAATGTATGTCTGTCTATCTGTCTGTCTGTCCACATAGGTCTAAACACATAGACACATAACCCCCCTAACTGGAACAGTGGTCTTACCAACCATGAGGTGAAATATCAGTCAGAGTCAAACAACCACTAATGTCATTAATCACCTTGACCTTGTCTGTAGGATGAGGAGGCAAATTGCAAGAACTCATAGTCACGCATACTGTACTTAGATTACCAATTCAACACAGTATGGAAACATTCAATATTGTTACCATGTTATATCACATTCTAACTTATGAGTCTGACCTTTGTTTACTTGGAAGACCCCTTTGCAATCATAGGTGTGAATGTGCACATTTACATTTTTCAGTTTATTAAAAACAGTCAAGGCATTTGTGTGTGTTGGTTGTAGAACTACAGTAGTTTAATGTTGAAGTATAGTAAGAGGTCATTACTATCTTAGATGAGGGGGGTTATAAAATGTTGCACATCACTATATTTTTATCAGAGAAAGGATGTCAGTGTCTCAAGTTCTTCATATGTATTTCCGTTAGTATTTCCTGATGTTACAACTGAACTATAACTGATCAACCTAAAGTACTAGTTTGGAGAGTTCTATTGTATTGCATTATATTGTATTGTATTCTATTACCAGGGGTATTCTTTGTGTATTAAAGTCAGTATCCAATGTAATGTCTAACATTTCATTATTGAGTGAGGCTGTCAACAATGTTGTGAGGCTGTCAACAATGTTTCCTTCCTAACACTTTTCCTGTAATGTTGAGGAGACAAGAACTCTATTAGGCTGAAAGGAGAGCTGACCAAAGTAGGTTGGTTGTATGGAACAGTTGACCATGAGGAAAATATCTGTTTACTGTAACAAAGCATTCATTCCATCTGGTGGATAAAATAAAAAGTTTATTAAAAAATCATGATGCAAAGATTCTGTAAAAGTACAGGTTATTAGAAGCAAACATGTACATGTGTCACGCCCTGACCTTAGTATTCTTTGTTTTCTTCATTATTTTGGTTAGGTCAGGGTGTGACATGGGTGATGTATGTGTTTTTGTACTGTCTAGGGTTTTTGTATGTTTATGGGGTTGTTAACCATCTAGGTGTTTATGTATGTCTATGGTTGCCTAGATTGGTTCTCAATTAGAGGCAGCTGTTTATCGTTGTCACTGATTGGGAACCATATTTAGGCAGCTATCTTTTTTTTGGTATTTTGTGGGTTATTTTCTATGTCTAGTTGCCTGTGTCTGCCCTAGTATTATATAGCGTCACGTTTGGTTTGTTGTTTTTGTATAGTTTGTTAAGTGTTCTTCGTCTTCATTAAAATCATGTATTCATCTCACGCTGCGTCTTGGTCTCCTCCATTCAACGAACATGACAGAATTACCCACCATAAAAGGACCAAGCAGCGTGATAAGGAGGAACAGCGCTTTGTGGAATTGTGGACTCGGGACAAAATACTGGACGGTAAAACATCCTGGACCTGGGAGGAGGTAATGGCAGGGGACAAGACCCTGCCATGGAAGCAAGTGGAGAGAGCACAGGAGGAACGGCGACGATATATGGGTACACGGCTAGCACGGAAGCCCGAGAGGCAGCTCCAATAAATGTTTGTACAGTACCATGTCCAGAGCGTCCGGCGACAGTACCATGTCCAGAGCGTCCGGCGACAGTACCCAGTCCAGAGCGTCCGGCGACAGTACCCAGTCCAGAGCGTCCGGCGACAGTACCCAGTCCAGAACGTCCGGCGACAGTACCATGTCCAGAGCGTCCGGCGACAGTACCCAGTCCAGAGCGTCCGGCGACAGTACCCAGTCCAGAGCGTCCGGCGACAGTACCCAGTCCAGAGCGTCCGGCGACAGTACCCAGTCCAGAGCGTCCGGCGACAGTACCATGTCCAGAGCGTCCGGCGACAGTACCCAGTCCAGAGCGTCCGGCGACAGTACCCAGTCCAGAGCGTCCGGCGACAGTACCCAGTCCAGAGCGTCCGGCGACAGTACCCAGTCCAGAGCGTCCGGCGACAGTACCCAGTCCAGAGCGTCCGGCGACAGGACCCAGTCCAGAGCGTCCGGCGACAGTACCCAGGCCAGAGCGTCCGGCGGTAGTCTACAGACCGGAACCTCCTACGACGGGCCGCAGACCGGAACCTACCACGACGGGTCGCAGTCCGGAACCTACCACGACGGGTCGCAGTCCGGAACCTACCACGACTGGTCGCAGTCCGGATCCGCCAGAGTCTCCCTCCGGTCCGGATCCGCCAGAGTCTCCCTCCGGTCCGGATCCGCCAGAATCTCCCTTCAATCCAGAGGCGCCACTCACTCCAGACTCGACCATTAGTCCAGTGGCGTCCTCTAGTCCGTGGTCGGCGGTGAGGGTTCCCGCTCCAGAGACATTAAGTAAGTTTGACGAGTCAGAAGTGGAGCGGGATCCACGTCCCGAGCCAGAACCGCCACCGCTGAGTCATGCCCACCCAGACCCTCCCATATAGGTTTAGGTGTGCGGCCGGGAGTCCGCATCTTTTGGGGGGGGGAATACTGTCACGCCCTGACCTTAGTATTCTTTGTTTTCTTTATTATTTTGGTTAGGTCAGGGTGTGACATGGGTGATGCTTGTGTTTTTGTACTGTCTAGGGGTTTTGTATGTTTATGGGGTTGTTTACCATTTTGGTGTTTATGTATGTCTATGGTTGCCTAGATTGGTTCTCAATTAGAGGCAGCTGTTTATCGTTGTCTCTGATTGGGAACCATATTTAGGCAGCCATCTTCTTTGGGTATTTCGTGGGTTATTTTCTATGTCTAGATGCCTGTGTTTGCATTAGTATTATATAGCTTCACGGTCGGTTTGTTGTTTTTGTATAGTTTGTTAAGTGCTCTTCGTCTTCATTAAAATCATGTATTCGCTGTGCCTTGGTCTCCTCCATTCAACGAACGTGACTGTGACATTCATATACAAAATATGTTATTCTATCATCTGAATGACAGAAATAATGAATCAATGATAATACATTTCAGTATATTTACAACCAAACAATTCAATACACAATACAAAGCAGATAGAATTACTGTAGCTGTTTATAAGATGTATCATCATTACAACATATCCTTTATTTAAGCTGTTACAGTAATACACACAGGGTTAAATAGAATATATTTGTTGTATTTATCTGGTAAATTAAAATAACATACAAATCCTTCATGTACAAGGTGTTATTGTGTGTGTGTCCCTCACAGAACAAACACATGAGAAATGTAACGTGAAATCACGTTTTCACATGTGCAGTTCCATGTCATATGTTGTCACATGTTATCATATTAACTTCAAATAAGATCACGTTATCACATTAACTTCAAATAATATCACGTGATCACATGAAAACATGTGTTTTTGGAATACTTCACATGTTCACTTGTAAGAGTGAATGTGTTTTTTCTGTATTTGTGTGTTCGTGTGCATGTGTGTGTGTGAGCATGCCTGCATGTGTGTGTGCTTGCGTGCATCCAGCATGCATAACCCATGTTCCCAGATGGCTCCTACGTCTCCTCTGATGGTGTGTCCCTCCATCTCCCTCAAGGACCTGTAACATATCACCACACAAAGTTATTTATCCCTCCATCTCCCTCAAGGACCTGTAACATATCACCACACAAAGTTATTTATCCCTCCATCTCCCTCAAGGACCTGTAACATATCACCACACAAAGTTATTTATCCCTCCATCTCCCTCAAGGACCTGTAACATATCACCACACAAAGTTATTTATCCCTCCATCTCCCTCAAGGACCTGTAACATATCACCACACAGAGTTATTTATCCCTCCATCTCCCTCAAGGACCTGTAACATATCACCACACAGAGTTATTTATCCCTCCTTCTCCCTCAAGGACCTGTAACACATCACCACACAAAGTTATTTATCCCTCCTTCTCCCTCAAGGACCTGTAACACATCACCACACAGAGTTATTTATCCCTCCATCTCCCTCAAGGACCTGTAACATATCACCACACAGAGTTATTTATCCCTCCATCTCCCTCAAGGACCTGTAACACAACATTTGTTTAGTGCTTGCAGTCAAACAAAGTCCTAAGAATAAAATAGAGATATACTGTCAATAGATACAGTATACATATAGATATATATATATATATATATATATAGATATATGAGCATTCATTCCATAAAGGTGTAATAACCTGATAAACCATGTATTAGAAACATGTCATTTTACTACAGCCTCTGCTGTTAAGCCTATGTTACGTTACTTTCATGTGCAAGCATCAAAGAAATTATATGTCAAAAATTCCTTCCAACCAAAACATGCTGTAATGTCTATCTGTCTTTTCAAAACAGCTCTTCACTAAAAGGGCATGATTATAATTGTAACAATTTCACAGTATTATTGCAACATCATAGTGTGGAAATATATATTAAAATCAGGTTTTTGATTGCACTGGGCCTCTCAGAGTCACAGTTTGTTGAATTCTTTGATGTACAGTCCACTCAATTATTTGGACATTTTATGTTCATGTAAACTAAGTAAACTGATTTGGTTTAACCAATGGGAAGCCTTGCTAAAGTTTTGGGACAATCGCGTAAACTCTGGGTTTGCTGTGGCAGAGGACTTTTGAGGCGCTCGAAGGGGTGATGCTGCGGGAGACATGAGGAGAACTGAGACGGACACTATAGTTGTTGAATTTCAAACTTTTACATTTGAAGAGATTCCATTTAGCAAAGAGACTGTTGCTTAAGTTTATTTACCTGTTACATGTGTACAGATAGTGCTGTTAAGTATCTGTCGAATTTGCCCGAATTCGCCTATTGCTATATGGAGAATTTTGCCATGGTAGCTTAGCTTGTCAGGTCGGGAGCTGTTTTGTTTCGAGAGACCTGAGGACTTCTTTAATGACGATGGACATCCCTTCTGTTGCATGCAAAGCATTTTCCGCCATGGATTATAGAAAGGCATTGGCCTTGGATTTATCGTTTCAGGGGGTATGCTACGGTACCGTGAGGAACACTGGGGTTTCCCATTCATTTGCTGAATCATTTGGTTTATATCGAAATTCATTGAGCTCCAATGCACCAACATTAGTTTGCAAGCTTGAACAGTGTAATTAACTGAGTTTGAGTGCAGTCTCTATACCCTAGGGTTATATTTTTATTCCAATATTGTAATATATTCACGTAAAATTGCATTCTGTATGTGTTTGTATTTTCTTTGAGTCATTCACAGTAATATACGCCTTTTTATCTATTAGTAATATCCCTAGCCTCTTGTTTTCCCTTCGATTGAGTCAGTATCATAACATTTTAAATACTGAGATGTACTTTAAACCATTATTCCCTTGCTGATCTATCCAAGTCTGTTGTGAGAGGGTTACATATAAGTATCATATTAGTATCAATAGCATATGGATATTAGTCTTACCTGGGGTTGTGCCTGGCTTCAGTTGAGAATAGACTGAATCTGTCTCAGGTGGGGTTGTTGTTTCTATAGGGAGTGAGGATAAAATACAGAGATATTCAATATGTGGTCAGAGGTGTGAGGTTCTGATAGGGGGAATATGGAGGGAGGGATGTCCAGTCTTACCTCTTCTTCTTGGCTTTGGTCTTCTTTTGGAGGATAAGTCACATCAACAGGTCCAGCTGCTGATGACAATGGACATTTCCAGTCAACAAATTAAGGAATTATCTTATTTAATATTCTGCCTCTTCATCAAAACTCCCAAATTGTGACTTTAGTGACTAACTGCCAACTAGTAGAATGGGTCTTACTTGTGGCTTTTCCTGTCTTCACCTCAGAGTAGACTGGACTTTCTTTTGGATCAGCTGGCTTTTCTGAGAAAAATAAAACATTTATTGTAAATGTTTTAACTAATCTTTGACACACTGCACATTATTCATTGATGTCACAGATAGTCACCATTATTTTTCTTGTCCAACTTTGTGAGTTGAATCTGGGCGTATGTCAAATGACTTGGTCCAACAGCAGCATCTGAAACATACAGGTGAAACACTAATATCTCTACTTAGGACTCTATTCAGTCTGTATTGATGAAGGGTTACAGATTGACTGACAGAAATGTAAAGGTCATTTCTGATTGAGTCTAAATATACAGTGTTTATCTTGAATGTAGTCTCCACTAACGTGGGTACATTGCCTTTAAATTTAAATCACACTGTAACGCTGAACTTCCACGATACGGACTGAATACAGCCCTTAGTCTTAGTGTTAGTCATATTAAACACATGAAGAGCAGCAGCAGTAACTCTATACTGTATTCATATTAAACACATGAAGAACAGCAGCAGTAACTCTATACTGTAGTCATATTAAACACATGAAGAGCAGCAGCAGTAACTCTATACTGTATTCATACTAAACACATGAAGAACAGCAGCAGTAACTCTATACTGTAGTCATACTAAACACATGAAGAACAGCAGCAGTAACTCTATACTGTAGTCATACTAAACACATGAAGAACAGCAGCAGTAACTCTATACTGTAGTCATACTAAACACATGAAGAACAGCAGCAGTAACTCTATACTGTATTCATACTAAACACATGAAGAACAGCAGCAGTAACTCTATACTGTAGTCATACTAAACACATGAAGAACAGCAGCAGTAACTCTATACTGTAGTCATACTAAACACATGAAGAACAGCAGCAGTAACTCTATACTGTATTCATATTAAACACATGAAGAACAGCAGCAGTAACTCTATACTGTATTCATACTAAACACATGAAGAACAGCAGCAGTAACTCTATACTGTATTCATATTAAACACATGAAGAACAGCAGCAGTAACTCTATACTGTATTCATATTAAACACATGAAGAACAGCAGCAGTAATATACTGTATTCATATTAAACACACGAAGAACAGCAGCACTAACTCTATCCTGTAGTCATACTAAACATAACACAGTATACAGTACCATTATTACAGTTGTCTGAGGGATTGATCGTATCGTAGATGTGAACACCACCTGTTGGTCAAAGAAGAGAGAGACAGGTTAGTTAGGTTGGTTCTCCCTCAGGGACAGAGAGTACAGTAACATGTTATATAAAGTGGATGTTGATGAGACAGTGTATGAGGTTACAGAGAGTGGTAAAGTCTGGGCTGAGAAACTGACCATGCTGCAGACATGTATACCCAGCATCAGGAGCCTGACCCTGGGTAGATCCTTGGTCCTGTTGGGGGTCCTGGTTGGTGCACTGGGTCTGGGGGTGCCTAGAGGGAGAGAGATACTCATGAAGAACTAAGACGATATATTACTGAATAATTATAGTTGAGAGACAGGTGTACTCACAATAATATACTGTTAAAACAGGAACCTGTAATGAGAAATGCAAACTATTATATAGGGTATTATCTGTATTGAACTATTGTAATTACACATTTTTCTAACTAAACATGAACTACAGAGTTAAATGATGAATAATACAAATCTTACCTTTGGCGTTTTTAAATCTCCACAGCAGGACGAGGAGAATGACCAGTAGAACACCAGCAACAACCAGACCCACAACCACTCCTACTAGGACTGGTGTAGAGGATCCAGGAGCTACGGCTGGAGAGAGAACAGCACAACACCATCAGACTCTGAGAGAGGTAATATAGGACTACAGACAAGCCTGTATATTTTGATAATTTAGTTGAGAGGTCATATTTTCTATGGGATTGCAAATCCAAACGTTTTTTAACTTCAACACTAAAATCACTATCACACAGATGATGAAAAGTTAACTTGTGATCAGAATAGTTTTCTCACCTCTCACTGTCATCCAGCTCTCTGGTGATTCTCTCTTGTCGGGGTATTTGCATGTGTAGAATCCTTCATCTGATTTGGATACTGCAGGGATGGTCATCTCTCCCGTGGTCTCATTCTTGATGAGTATTCCATCTTTGTAGAAATCAGCCTTGATGTTTGAGCTGGTTGTCCTGTATTTGCAGCGCAGAGTCACAGAGTCTCCTTCAGTTATGGGATGGACAGGGCTCTCCAGGATCACATCACCAGCTGTTTAACATAATATATAAATAATACTGTAAATCTGCATACTGGAGTCATCACCCTCAAAATATTATGATCTTGTATTTTATAACAGATGCAATTCGGTTACAGAATTGAACATCCTATTATCATGAAATGTTGTTTTTGTGTGTGAATGTCGTACAATAGACGTACCATCCACTGTGATGTTGACAGCATTACTGTACTCTCCTGATCCAAACTCACACCAGTACACTCCACTGTGCCATGTGTATGTGGACCTGATGGTACATGTAGACCCTGTTATTGATCCCCAGTTAGAGACACACCCTGACTCTACTCCTCTCTCTGTGTATCTCATCAGTCTCCATCCAGTAGAGTTCCCCTTCAGCTCACAGCTCAGTGAGAGAGACTTTGATCTAAAGTGTTGAGTTGTGTTGGGACTTATTCTGAGAGACACTGAAGGCTGCAGATCTGAAACAATGAGAGACAGAGTCAAACCTTTAGTTAAATAATATGTATCATACACACGTTGGAGACTTAAATATGTTTCAATGTGTTTAGTTACCTCCTGACCAGAGAAACTGAGGTTCACTGTAGTGTGTGTCATAGACTGGGTCTCCTCTCCCAGCTCTACACACATATCCTCCTGTGGGAGTAGGACCAGCAGGGATCAGAGTGTAGGAGTCTTCACTAGTCCCATTGTCAGATAGGGGCTGTAGAGAGTAAGACTTGTCTGATAGGGAGGGTAACCCAGCTCTGTAGGGAACAGTCCTGTACCAGGAGAACCTCCAGCCTGTAGACATCTTGTCAACTTCACAGCTCAGAGTCACTGAGTCTCCAGGGTTCAGCCACTGAGGAGAGATTCTCAGGACAGCCTTGGGTTTACCTGTTATGAAGGAAAGGCAGGATTCAAACTTTTAATCTTAAACATATTTGAGCAACCATCATGACTTGTATAATCTTAAATAGACTTACCAGACACAGACAGTTGTACAGCTTCACTGGTCTTGGAGAACTTGTTCCCCTTTACACCCTCACAGGTATATGAACCACTGTTAGACATGTAGACAGGACTGATTCTGTACTCAGTCTTTGTGTTAAATAGGATCACTAACTGACTATTCTTATATCTGTAGTTCCAGTCAGAGTCTCCTCCTTCCTGTATGTCACATCTCATAGTGACAGTCTCTCCACTGAATATCTGGGTCCAGTTGGGTTGGAGGGTCAGAACAGCAACAGGTCTCTCTGCACAGACACAACACAGCTAACTGAATAAGCAATTGCTCAATTTTAAATGTGTGCATTTATCAATAGGACTACTCATGAATATAGCTTCAAGTTACCTACAGTTGTTGGGATATAGTCAGCAGACAAAATATTATACCCTAGTATATCAATGTAAAATAGCATCTTATTTATCATAAAACTGTTTTAGACTCACCAGTAATGTTTATCTGGACTGGGTCACTGTACAGGGTGTAGTAGACTGGGTCTCCTCTCCCAGCTCTGCACCAGTACTGTCCTCCATCAGAGACACTGACCCTGCTGAGTGTGTAGGAGTATCCAGAGGTTGTGGTTACTGGTGTAGAGTCTGGTCTGTGTCTGTACCAGGAAAACTTCCATCCAGGAGACTCTACAGTACAGTTCAGTGTCACACTGTCTCCTGTGAATATGTTCTCTTTGTCTGAAGTCAGTGTAGTCGACGGCTGATAATCTGTTGGTATTGCAATAGGTTTGAGTGGAAAGATCCAGTGTCCTGATACACACTACGACAAGTTAGTGATGGAGCATCATTAGTGAACTCACCAGTGACTCTGATGGGGAGGAAAACACTGACTTGAGACCACTGAGGTCGACCTGTCCTTACCCCAGCACATCTGTACTGACCAGCCCGGTTAGACAGAGTGGTGATGGTTTTACCAGGCATACTGGAATCAAGGTTGTTGCCTATATACCAGCTGTACGTCCAGTCTGTGTACATTGATATGTCACACTGCATGCTGACTGTCTCTCCAGAGTAGAAGGGACCCTGAGGAGAGATTCTCACTGAGGCCGTGGGTTTAGCTGTTGAAAGACAATGCAGTCAGTTGTTGATTCATACATAAGATGAGAACACATATTGTGGAATCTTGCTATCGTGGTATTGATTCTAAAAGGTTGTCATTGTGAAGAAATGCATTTGGAGTTTGTACATATAGCCTCTTTTTACTCTTTGTCAATGACTGAGTCTTAAACTCACCAGTGAGCTGGATAGAGAGGGCTTTGCTGAGTTGAGACTTCTGGGGCTGATCTCTCCTTGTCCCTAGACACTGGTACTGACCAGCCTGGTCGGGGAGAGAGATGGTGATGATTTGACCATGTGTACTGGAACCTGGTTGGTTGTTTCTGGACCAGAGGTACGTCCAGTCTGTGTAGTCTGATATGTCACACTGCAGAGTGACAGTATCTCCAGGGTAGAGGAGACCCTGAGGAGAGATACTCACTGAGGCCACAGGCAGAGCTGTGGAAACACAAACGAGATATATCCAATATACACTGATTGTACAAAACATGAGGGACTTTCCATGACATAGACTGACCAGGTAAATCAGGTATATCCTTCCATGTCACCTGTTAAATCCACTTCAATCAGTGTAGATGAAGGGGAGGAGACAAGTTAAAGATGGATTCTTAATCCTTCAGACAATTGAGACATGGATTGTGTATGTGTGCCATTCAGAGTTTGAATGGGCAAGACAAAAGATTGAAGTGCCTTGAACGGGATATGGTAGTAGGTGCCAGGAGCTCCTGGGTTTTTCACGCTCAACAGATTCACTTGTGTATGAAGAATTGTCCACCATCCTAAGGACATCCAGCCAACTTGACACACCTGTGGGAAGCATTGGAATCAACATGGGACAGCATCCCTGTGGAACGCTTTTGACACCTTGTAGAGTCAATGCCCCGATGAATTGAGACTCTTTCGAGGGCAAAAAGTGGACGGTTGCAACTCAATATTAGTAAGGTGTTCTTAAAGTTTTATACGCTTAGTGTAAATGATTCTTAATACCCATGTAGATGGTATTGGCTGATTTCTTCTAATTTTCCAATGATGTTAAGCAAAGAGGCAATGAGTTTGAAGGTAGGCCTTGAAATACACTGCTCAAAAAAATAAAGGGAACACTTAAACAACACAATGTAACTCCAAGTCAATCACACTTCTGTGAAATTAAACTGTCCACTTAGGAAGCAACACTGATTGACAATACATTTCACATGCTGTTGTGCAAATGATATAGACAACAGGTGGAAATTATAGGCAATTAGCAAGACACCCCCAATAAAGGAGTGGTTCTGCAGGTGGTGACCACAGACCACTTCTCAGTTCCAATGCTTCCTGGCTGATGTTTTGGTCATGAGTCTACAACCCACACAAGTGGCTGAGGTAGTGCAGCTCATCCAGGATGGCACATCAATGCGAGCTGTGGCGAGAAGGTTTGCTGTGTCTGTCAGCGTAGTGTCCAGAGCATGGAGGCGCTACCAGGAGACAGGCCTGTACATCAGGAGACGTGGAGGAGGCCGTAGGAGGGCAACAACCCAGCAGCAGGACCGCTACCTCCGCCTTTGTGCAAGGAGGAGCACTGCCAGAGCCCTGCAAAATGACCTCCAGCAGGCCACAAATGTGCATGTGTCTGCTCAAACGGTCAGAAACAGACTCCATGAGGATGGTATGAGGGCCCGACGTCCACAGGTGGGGGTTGTGCTTACAGCCCAACACCGTGCAGGACATTTGAAATTTGCCAGAGAACATCAAGATTGGCAAATTCGCCACTGGTGCCCTGTGCTCTTCACAGATGAAAGCAGGTTCACACTGAGCACATGTGACAGACGTGACAGAGTCTGGAGACGCCGTGGAGAACGTTCTGCTGCCTGCAACATCCTCCAGCATGACCGGTTTGGCAGTGGGTCAGTCATGGTGTGGGGTGGCATTTCTTTGGGGGGCCGCACAGCCCTCCATGTGCTCGGCAGAGGTAGCCTGACTGCCATTAGGTACCGAGATGAGATCCTAAGACCCCTTGTGAGACCATATGCGGGTGCGGTTGGCCCTGAGTTCCTCCTAATGCGAGACAATGCATTAGGAGTGTGTCAGCAGGTCCTGCAAGAGGAAGGCATTGATGCTATGGACTGGTCCTCCCGTTCCCCAGACCTGAATCCAATTGAGCACATTTGGGACATCATGTCTCGCTCCATCCACCAACGCCACGTTGCACCACAGACTGCCCAGGAGTTGACGGATGCTTTAGTCCAGGTCTGGGAGGAGATCCCTCAGGAGACCATCCGCCACCTCATCAGGAGCATACCCAGGCGTTGTAGGGAGGTCATACAGGCACGTGGAGGCCACACACACTACTGAGCCTCATTTTGACTTGTTTTAAGGACATTACATCAAAGTTGGATCAGCCTGCAGTGTGGTTTTCCACTTTAATTTTGAGTGTGACCCCAAATCCAGACCTCCATGGGTTGATACATTTGATTTCCATTGATAATTTTTGAGTGATTTTGTTGTCAGCACATTCAACTATGTAATGAAAAAAGTATTCAATAAGAATATTTCATTCATTCAGATCTAGGATGTGTTATTTTAGTGTTCCCTTTATTTTTTTGAGCAGTGTACATTCACAGGTACAGCCCCAATCGAATCAAATGATGTCAATTAGCCTATCAGAAGCTTCTAAAGCCATGGCATCATTTTCTGGAATTTTCCAAGCTGTTTAATTAAAGGCACAGTCAACTTAGTGTATGTAAACTTCTGAAACCACTGGAATTATGATACAGTGAATTATAAGTGAAATAATCTGTCTTTTAACAATTGTTGGAAAAATTACTTGTGTCATGCACAAAGTAGATGTCCTAACCGACTGGCCAAAGCCATAGATAGTTAACAAGAAATTTGTGTAGTGGTTGAAAAACAAGTTTTAATGACTCCAACCTAAGTGTATGTAAACTTCTAAATTCAAATGTATAACGAGGAGTGATTCTGTACTCTGACTTTTTATTAGAGTAGACTAACTTCCTGTTGTTATGCCACTCATACTGCCAGTCAGAGTCTCCTCCCCCATGTATGTCACATCTCATAGTGATAGTATCTCCTCTGAATATTTGGGTCCAGTTGGGTTGGAGGGTCAGAACAGCTACATGTCTCTCTGCACAGACAGAACACAGACAACTAACTGAATTAACAGTTGGAAGGAAGGTGTTCTTAATGTTTTGTTCACTCAGTGTATATCGTGCAACTAAATACTTCCAGCTCTTACCACATTCTTTACATTCTCTCTCAGACACAAACATCCATGGATAAAAATGTCAATAAAGAGCTTCAGTATAACAATACATCCACTACTTGAATATTGAAACAGGGAAGGCCAACATATTAAGTGGGGCTCCAGTCCACAAAGTAATAAGTATGCCAGTATTACAGTAAATGGTTGAAATGACTGAATAGCATCTCACTATCAACTCATGTGCAGAGTTATTCACTGATATTAAAGGAGAAGTTTGCATTTTTACAACAAAATGTCAATTTTTAAATGTAAATACCATGTTATAGAACAGTTCAGACACCTTTTTGTGATTTAAAACTTATCCTAAACAGCAAATCACTTCCTCATCCTCCTTATGGGGAACCCCCAAAAAACATGAACAGTCTCTAAAATCACCCTAACACGTCATTTTAGAAACGGTAAAGCTCTCAGTTTAATGATGCAGGTATTTTAACGTTGTATGCATGAAATTGTGTCGTTCTGAACTTTATCCGCAATACTATATTCCGTTTTGCGCGATTCGAAACTCTTCCATTCTCCATGTAGCTTGCTGCTACAGGTAACTGCCAAAATAAAGGAAACACCAACATAAAGTGTCTTAATAGGGTGTTGGGGCACCACAAGCCATCAGAACAGCTTCAATGAGCCTTGGCACAGATTCTACAAGTGTCTGCAACTTCCTGTGTGGAAGATTAGCTCTGATTAGCTCTTTCATTCATGTCATTATGACAGCAAAGTCAGATCATGAGAGCTCTCATTCCTATCAGTACATTCATGCTCCATGAGATTATGGTGAGATGCTTTTCAGAATGGTGAGATGCTGTCAGAATGGTCAGATGCTTTTCAGACTGGTGAGATGCATTTCAGAATGTTGAGATGCTGTCAGAATGGTCAGATGCTTTTCAAACTGGTGAGATGCATTTCAGAATGTTGAGATGCTGTCAGAATGGTCAGATGCTTTTCAGAATGGTGAGATGCATTTCAGAATGGTGAGATGCTGTCAGAATGGTCAGATGCTTTTCAGAATGGTGAGATGCTGTCAGAATGGTCAGATGATTTTCAGAATGGTGTGATGCTTTTCAGAATGGTGCGATGCTGTCAGACTGGTTAGATGCTGTTAGACTGGTTAGATGCTGTCAGACTGGTTAGATGCTGTCAGACTGGTTAGATGCTGTTAGACTGGTTAGATGCTGTCAGAATGGTGAGATGCTGTCAGACTGGTTAGATGCTGTTAGACTGGTTAGATGCTGTTAGACTGGTTAGATGCTGTCAGACTGGTTAGATGCTGTTAGACTGGTTAGATGCTGTCAGACTGGTTAGATGCTGTCAGACTGGTTAGATGCTGTTAGACTGGTTAGATGCTGTCAGACTGGTTAGATGCTGTCAGACTGGTTAGATGCTGTTAGACTGGTTAGATGCTGTTAGACTGCCCTTATGGAAAAACCACATGATTTCAGATGTGGTTATGAGTTGAGACTTCTGGGGCTGATATTTCACATTAAGTTTCACATGTGGATTTTCACGTGATTACATAACTTTTTTAATTCATTTTCACATGACAAAATTGCTAATTTTTTAAAACTTAACGGAAAGGTTCACTCATTTTGAATGTTAAATTGTTTTTGTGCATTTCTAAAGGATGTTCTATCGATTCCCTGAGTCATTTCATGTTTTCATGTGTATCTGAGTTGTTGGAGTTCAAGCAGGCAGAAATATGGCTGGTATGACGTATCATACTGGCTCCAATACAGACTTTAGTCTACCTACATAAACACAACCATCATAACACAATTACCTATCAGTCAAATAAAACATGTACATAAACGATGTTTCCTACCTCTTTACAGATCATACATACACAACTGAATCCCCTTTTCTCATAACATTAATGAACGTGAGTGAGGAAGGAAAAGCAGAGACAAAGATGATGAAACATAAAGAGATGGAGGTTTGATCAAATAAATTAATATCTACCATCATCTTCATCACAGTGTCCACAGTAGATGAGGATACTCAGCACTTCAACAAAGACAAAGTCATTACAATACAGTAGTAATACAGTAGTGTATACCACTATAGTAATAGAATAGTAATATTAACATTAGTGCATTGTGCTCATAGACAAACACACAAACACTAATACGTCCTTACTTACAGATCAGCACACAGAGCAATGTGTTCTCCATTCTGTCCCACTGACAGGTGACCTTCTCTACAACTACAGTTCTTCTGACAAACCCCTCTACTTCCTATATGACAGACTGTTTAGATCACACCTCTTCACCGTCACACAGAAAAATAGAGAAAATGATTGAGAAACGTACAAAGGCTGTGAGAAAAAAGAGCAGCGGTTGATGGCGTGTTAATTTTCTGACCAACTTCTTCTTATAGTTTGCTACATGACCTCACACTGCTTCCTTCCTCTTTATTGAAGGAAAAGAGGATGGAATGAGAATAGAGGGCTGAGATTAGATCAGTTTGATATCAGAATGTGCAGATGTTAGTTCATTTTTACAACCACCATGCACAGATGCCTCCCCCCAAAGCTAAGTTATGGTAACGACTGGTATCCCAGCTAGCCTCAGCTTCAGCTATCCCCTCCATAAACACATGGAGAGCAAGACTTGTCTGATAGGGAGGGTAACCCAGCTCTGTAGGGAACAGTCCTGTACCAGGAGAACCTCCAGTCTGTAGACGTCTTGTCAACTTCACAGCTCAGAGTCACTGAGTCTCCAGGGTTCAGCCACTGAGGAGAGATACTCAGGACAGGTTGTGGTTGATTTGGGATTAGACAGAGGACTGGTTAAAAACTTTCAATCTAAGAAATTATTCTAGTTGCCCATGGAGTTGTTTGCATGATTAGATAGACTTACCAGACACAGTCAGTTGTACAGCTTCACTGGTCTTGGATAACTTGTTTCCCTTTACACCCTCACAGGTATATGAACCACTGTTAGACATGTAGACAGGACTGATTCTGTACTAGTATTTGTGTTAAAGGGGCTGAATAACTGACTATTCTTATACCATCTGTAGTTTCAGTCAGAGTCTCCTCCCCCCTGTACAGTGCCTTGCGAAAGTATTCGGCCCCCTTGAACTTTGCGACCTTTTGCCACATTTCAGGCTTCAAACATAAAGATCTAAAACTGTATTTTTTTGTGAAGAATCAACAACAAGTGGGACACAATCATGAAGTGGAACGACATTTATTGGATATTTCAAACCTTTTTAACAAATCAAAAACTGAAAAATTGGGCTTGCAAAATTATTCAGCCCCTTTACTTTCAGTGCAGCAAACTCTCTCCAGAAGTTCAGTGAGGATCTCTGAATGATCCAATGTTGACCTAAATGACTAATGATGATAAATACAATCCACCTGTGTGTAATCAAGTCTCCGTATAAATGCACCTGCACTGTGATAGTCTCAGAGGTCCGTTAAAAGCGCAGAGAGCATCATGAAGAACAAGGAACACACCAGGCAGGTCCGAGATACTGTTGTGAAGAAGTTTAAAGCCGGATTTGGATACAAAAAGATTTCCCAAGCTTTAAACATCCCAAGGAGCACTGTGCAAGCGATAATATTGAAATGGAAGGAGTATCAGACCACTGCAAATCTACCAAGACCTGGCCGTCCCTCTAAACTTTCAGCTCATACAAGGAGAAGACTGATCAGAGATGCAGCCAAGAGGCCCATCATCACTCTGGATGAACTGCAGAGATCTACAGCTGAGGTGGGAGACTCTGTCCATAGGACAACAATCAGTCGTATATTGCACAAATCTGGCCTTTATGGAAGAGTGGCAAGAAGAAAGCCATTTCTTAAAGATATCCATAAAAAGTGTTGTTTAACGTTTGCCACAAGCCACCTGGGAGACACACCAAACATGTGGAAGAAGGTGCTCTGGTCAGATGAAACCAAAATTGAACTTTTTGGCAACAATGCAAAACGTTATGTTTGGCGTAAAAGCAACACAGCTCATCACTCTGAACACACCATCCCCACTGTCAAACATGGTGGTGGCAGCATCATGGCTTGGGCCTGCTTTTCTTCAGCAGGGACAGGGAAGATGGTTAAAATTGATGGGAAGATGGATGGAGCCAAATACAGGACCATTCTGGAAGAAAACCTGATGGAGTCTGCAAAAGACCTGAGACTGGGACGGAGATTTGTCTTCCAACAAGACAATGATCCAAAACATAAAGCAAAATCTACAATGGAATGGTTCAAAAATAAACATGTCCAGGTGTTAGAATGGCCAAGTCAAAGTCCAGACCTGAATCCAATCGAGAATCTGTGGAAAGAACTGAAAACTGCTGTTCACAAATGCTCTCCATCCAACCTCACTGAACTCGAGCTGTTTTGCAAGGAGGAATGGGAAAAAATTTCAGTCTCTCGATGTGCAAAACTGATAGAGACATACCCCAAGCGACTTACAGCTGTAATCGCAGCAAAAGGTGGCGCTACAAGAGTATTAACTTAAGGGGGCTGAATAATTTTGCACGCCCAATTTTTCAGTTTTTGATTTGTTAAAAAAGTTTGAAATATCCAATAAATGTCGTTCCACTTCATGATTGTGTCCCACTTGTTGTTGATTCTTCACAAAAAAAATACAGTTTTATATCTTTATGTTTGAAGCCTGAAATGTGGCAAAAGGTTGCAAAGTTCAAGGGGGCCGAATACTTTCGCAAGGCACTGTATGTCACTCACTGTAGCTTTGGAAAGAGCTGTGAGAGAGGAGAAGCAACCTAATCAGATGATTTGAATATTATTTGATACACATCATGTTGATTCATTTCCAACAGTTTAGCTGTTGTAGAGTTTTGATAAAAGTACATTTTAGGTGTATAACAGTTGCAGCCAAATATATTGGCACCCTTGCACTTTTCTTAAATAATTCCCTATTTCTTCTAAAATAAGTTGATATTTACTGTCAGTATAGCGGGGCAAGGCTGAAACATAGATTTGCAGATTAGACACATGCTATACATTTCTTAAGCTGGATACAAGTAGCTCTTTCAAATGACTCTTTAAAGAAAAGTTTTAACGGGAATTAGTCATGTTCAGTTAGTGAACCATTTGTGTGGTTGTATCGGGTTAGAGTGATGAAATGCAGAAAAATACGTTCTGATTATTTACTCACGTTGAGTGTTCCCCGGAGGAAAATTCACAAAGCACTTAAACACAGACAGAGACAGAGAGGGAGAACGAGAGAGAAAAATAGAGAAATAGAGAGAGAACTGACTAATTTACATTGAGAGACTGAGAACAGGAATAGAGCTAGAAGACCAAAACTATACAATTTTATTGAGTCTAAAATATATTTGGTAAAAAACGACACAATGTCTATAGATTTCTAATGTTTCTCAGGCTCATGCAACAACTGAATTAGAAGCTGCAGCGACCAACAACTCCATTCCTCTGTAAACACAGTGTAACCAAATAAAGTCATCATCTGATGCCATATGTATTGTGTATGGTTGACATACTTCATATTCTATAAACAAAACAATTTCTCGTCCATTAAAGGAAGTGTGTTCCATTCTGAGCCGCTGGTAAGTGACTGAAGACACCAGCGTTTCCTCTGGACCGGAACCCTACAGTCCCTGTGGCTGTGACACAAATGGGTCTTTGTCAGAATTAGAAAGCTGCAGATCCTTAAAGAGAAACAGAATAAATGAGCATCTGATGTCATGTTCATCTTGACTCAACTTCTTTCTGTAAAAGGAGCAGACACAGCAACACTGTGTTCTTATTGTTGGTGGAAGAGAGAACTAACACAACTAAAGAAATGATCTGAGGAAGGAGCATTGATGATAAAATTATATTTGTGCAAATGTCAACATTGCATTGACCATACCAGGTCACGTTTACATTTTCAGTAGAATCTTTAAAGTCACTAGGATAGGTGGAGAGGTGGCAAAGGGTTGACTTCATGGTTTAGGAGCTATTAAGAAGTTAGCTGTGTGTAGTAAAACGCCAAATGGATCTACCTCCTGGTCCTCTTCCCCTGCCTTACCCACCAATGGTAGAGACAGAGATGACCACGCCTACTGAAATGCCGGATTGGACAACGTCACCAGAAGATGACTCAAGCCAACCCACTACTGAACAAGACTGGTGTCAGGAAGAACCACCCTCTGCCTCAAGTGACACCTCTGAATGGGAACAGCTGTTAGACTCATTGCTGATAGAGTAAGGGCACTGTCATAAACGGATGCCCATATATGTACTGTTATAAGAGTAAGGGCACTGTCATAAACGGATGCCCATATATGTACTGTTATAAGAGTAAGGGCACTGTCATAAACGGATGCCCATATATGTACTGTTATAAGAGTAAGGGCACTGTCATAAACGGATGCCCATATATGTACTGTTGTTAATGTGTGGTAAAGCAGCTGTGTGTCCTCCAAGTTTGTAGAGGGGAGGACACTCACGTGACCTCGAGTGAGAGATAAAAAGGTATATATAGAGAAACTGCCGATACTTCGGCGCTGACTTCTTGAATCTCGAATTCATTTAGACAGCCATTTGACCTCAGGCTATTTTGAGCCCGAGGTCAAATTACTTTAAAGATTCTAACTTTCTGGATACTAGGGTAAGAGTCCGTTTACCTATCGAACAGTTGACCCTGTGTGCAGTATACGTTTGGACCTAGTGTACCGTTGTGACAAAGTCTTAATTGACAGAGGAACACTGTATCACCCGCCGGGTTGCTTGCCCCAGACACTGCGGTAGATCAACGGCAGAATTACCACTTGCTGAGAACGGTTGGTAAATTGTTTGAATCGACTCTGTCTCCGATTACCAGTGACACGTGTACTGTTGTAAGAATATCTTAACTGATTGAACACAGTACCTTGCCCTGGAATCGCGGTTTCAGGTTATTTGACAATACTATCCAACCTGAGGGCAGGTTAAAGTACTCAGTCTAACTTGAATCTCGAAATGTAGTCAAACCAAAGATTCCTCCGTGGGGAGAGTATCTCTACATAGACTAAATTCTCAGCCAACTCTGACCGATTGAAACTCTGCTCCTGATACCGTGGGTCTCCCCGTCATCTCTCAAAGGTAATTAAAGAGCTATTATAAGCATTAATATAGAGATAAGTGTTATCATTGTACCAGGCTTCATAGAGCATTAAGGCATTTGCATGTTTTTGATTAACTCTGTGTGTAACCAAGTAACAAATTGAGTGTTTCCAAAAATAAACGGTAGCCATATTTTGTCTCGAGTAAAACGCCCTCCCAAGACAGTTAATGGCACGGGAGATAACAACTCTGACACTCCCCTCTACCGGGACACTGGAAACGGAGACTAATACTCTACGACAAAGTGAGTTACCATTAAAAGACAAGGAGGAAGGTGTGTCCAGTAATGATTCATTAATTGTCTTATCGATCTATCTAAGTTTTATTATCCAAGCGATACATAGCCGACGGGCAGAGTAGTGAGACTAAGTTGACTAAAGGTCTTCACACTTTAAACTAGATACATCACAGAAGGGGAATACTCAACCTGAGGGAAATCATATAGAGACTGGTAGGACTAATGCTTAATAACAACTCAAGGATCCATTAGTGGTGTAAAAGGAGTCTAGAGGATAAACGTGGGGTTCACACATCCCAGCTAGAGCTAGACCGTTGAGAGTGACAAGGTAAAAGACCTCTCTACGCGGACAACGTATCGATATAGAAAGAGAGGCAGGGCTACGCGAGCGGTCCTGGTTATACCGAGATAGCCTGAAGTATCTATAGTGCCCTGTCCAATCCAGGGAACGGGACGCTAACCACCTCTAGCACCCCGCTGCCGGACAAGGGGCGGGGCTGAAGGTTTCGTATCGCGACATGTGTGTGAAGATTCTTGGTAACAAGGCAGGTCTGTCAACTGTTCAGAGGAATAACACAGGAAATGAGTTATCAGACTGCAGTGGAGGCTCCTCAGAGGAGGATGGGGAGGACAATCCTCCTCAGTGAATTTCATAAAAATACATATTTTAAAACATTTAAAAAGTGATCCTTTTGAGATCAAACTATATTAAATATATTCATGTCACCAAATAATTGTTTAAAACACACTGTCTATTTGTCTCTCTCTGACCACAGTGGAAAAAAACAGCTTCACACACACCACCCTCCTTCACAAACCCTCACTGCAAAAGAGGAAGAGATCAAACCATAACCACTCAACTCCTCTCTGTTTGAGGAGGGTTGTTGGTTTGTGGTAACTATAACAAACCAGTGTAACGTTTCTCAGACTTTGTGCACAGCTTTTTATGTCTTGAGAGGCATACACACAAACAACTGACTTAAGTGGTTCAACCTTTGTTTTGATTGGTTGAAAAGGTTACAAACATATATAAATTGGGGACCTGGTAGCAGTTGTAAGGGCAACAATGTTGCAGGAAGCAAGGCAGGTTGAAGTGCTCAAAGTGTAAATGTATTAACAGTTCTTGTTGATCCAACAGTGAAAGCGCCATATAAATAGACCTACAATATATCAGCCTAGATTTACTAAATACAGTGTATACACAGGCCACAGCCCAAAAGGATTAGCCTCTGTATCAGGCTTAATCTGTCGTATCTATAGGTAGAGGGCAAGACTGAGAGAAACCACATCTAATCTGTCTCACAGGACATCAAACAGGTACATTGTGCACCTGCCCCACCCAGGACCCAACCAATACCCAACTGGCAAGTAAACTGGTTTTAAATGTGAGGCAATTTTCATATCCCTAAATTTGTCTAAATCAGAATGAATCATACTATTTCATCACAGTACATGACGTGAACAAAGGTTTAAAAAAAATTAGCAGTACTGACTCCCAAACATGGCGCACAGGCCACGTATCTCTATGAATACTGAGGCGCGAGCTCCCATTAACCACAGACATGACAAACACTGACAGACATGGAGCAGAGATGAACAAATTACAAATAAAGGAAACGTTACACTATGGAATAAACTACATGTATTTCTGTAAGTGTAGCGAGTGTTCATGTCCACCTGAACATCGTATCCACTTGGAGGATTACAAACGCGGAAATTACTGCATTTAAATATTCAAGTTAAATGCACCAATAATTTGACCAAGCATTTCCTCGACACATGATTGTACTTGCGCACAGTAAACACTCATCATACCGGTAACATTGGAAAAGAACAACAATATATTTGGAGAAGTTCATTACTAAATACATGGGGAAAACATGAACACGCCAAACTATTTATAAATATGTCTCCGTTTAACTGAAACACATTCTCAACCACATCATAGATAATGTGGCAGAAGCTTTTTCTGACCTCTGCTGTAATGAAGTTGTGCCAACCTGTGAGTTGCCAAACTGCCAACTACTACCAAAGATGGTGGATAAATGAAGGTCTTACTCAGGCACTTTCCATTGAAAGAAATGGTCACAGTTCCGTTCTGCTTAAGCCTTAAGTAGTGACTCTCCCATAGACACCAATGTGTTAGCAGCTGGGTCTGGTCTGCTTAGTTCGTTGACTGACTGTATATGAAGCAGAAAAAAGGAGATATTATTAGTAAATATTGTGAATAATGGCACTGATGAGACACCTAGTGGAATGTATTGAATGTGGACAACTGATGACTGTATCTAATCAGTAAGATGGTTCTGGAGCTCAACATGTATTCTCCATGCAACACATTACAGAGATCTGTCATCTGATAACAATAGCATGACATTAATGAACTGACACACATCTCTCTTTTTGTTGAGTCATGCTGGAATAACACAGTGGAGAGTGCTATATGTCAAATGTATTGTGAGCCATGGTGATACAGTAGTAGTAGTAGTAGTAGTATTAGGAGTAGTAGTACTAGTAACTGAGTATTTCATACACATTGGTGCATGTTTGGTCATTTTAAAAGCATGAAATAGGATCAAAGGACTAATACCTCATGTGAATAAACCTCACCACATCATTTACCTGCCTTGGACAACAAGCAACAGAGACAGTATGTAAATATAATAATAGTGTCACTGTCACCGGTTAAACAAATAGATTCACAGAAAACAACAGTTGCTTCCACAGCTGTCAGTATCAGGCTCCAAGAGAGCCGAGAAAAAGTGACATTGAAAGGTTGTGTCATTCTGAAATGTATTATTATTAGAAATGATTTGATGATATATGATGTTATATACAGTATTAAATTGGGATTATGCATCATATTATATTAGGATTTAGCATCATACCCAAGAAGACTTAAGGCTGTGTCATAGACCCTCAAAGTTCCAAAATGGGGTAAAGATGGCAGCCATATTGTTCAGGGAGAAATCCAAACCAGTCTAATTGGAATGAATGCCAGAATATACAGAATCCTGATTTTACTTATGCAGGAAAATAAAAGTAAGGTAATATATCAGAAAATGTGTTATAGAATTATTGTCAACCTAAAATATCGTCATATATTTATAATGACACTTTATATGGGTTTCATACCAATTGTCTGTATAAATAGCCTCTAAAATATACACAGAATATACAAAACATTAAGAACACCTGCTTTTTCCATGACATAGACTGACCAGGTGAATCCAGGTGAAAGATCCCTTATTGATGTCATGACATAGACTGACCAGGTGAATCAAGGTGAAGCAATGATCCCTCACTGAAGTCAGTTGTTAAATCCACTTCAATCAGTGAAGATGAAGGGTAGGAGACAGGCTAAATAAGGATGTTTAAGCCTTGACACAATTGAGACATGGATTGATGTGAACAGGCAAGACAAAAGATTTAAGTGCCTTTGAATAGGGTATGGTAGTACTGTAGGTGCCAGGCGTGTCAAGAACTGCAATGTTGCTAGGTTTTTCACATTCAACAGGTTCCTGTGTGTATCAAGAATGTACCACCACCCAAAGGACATCCAGCCAATTTGACACAACTGTGGGAAGCATTGGTCAACATGGGCCAGCATCCCTGAGGAAGGCTTACAACACTTGGTGGAGTCCACGTCCCGACTAATTGAGGTTGTTCTGAGGGAAAGGGGGGAAGGGGGGTGCATCTCAACATCAGGAAGGTGTTCTTAATGTTTAGTATACTCAGTATATGTGAACAGACTATAAATGTCTCCATTTGCGTATTGTTGGAAAGTTGTCATGTTATTATTATGCAATGTCAGTACATGTTGCATTTCAAACTTTTCCAAGTCCTATTGTCAACTGATTTCATCCAGAGTATGGCTGTGGACTGCATTGTTTGCATGGAATGTTGACATATTGGCAGTTGATTAAAATAATGTTTGGAATCATTCCTCTGAAACTGGCTGGCTAGCTAGCTAGCAAACATAGAGCGCAAATGAATTCTTCAGATTCATTATTTTACACAAAATCTTATCACAGAACTGGCAAACCATGATTGAGCAACTCCCTAACTAAAATGGCTGCCATTTATCCCATCATAAGAAGGTTCATGTCCATTGTAGTATTCTAATTCCTAATTATATGGCAGTGACACTTTGACCTCTGCTGTCAGTCTGTCTGTCTGTCTGTCTGACCACATAGGTCTAAACACATAGACACATAACCCCCCTAACTGGAACAGTGGTCTTACCAACCATGCAGGGAATATCAGTCAGAGTCAGACAACAACTAAAGTCATGAATTACCTTGACCTTGTCTGTATGATGAGGAGGCAATATGCAAGAACTGTTAGTCATGCATATGTAGGTTAGCACTTGGAATTCAACACAGTAATGGAAACATTCAATATTGTTACCATGTTATATCACATTCTGACTTATGAGTCTGACCTTTGTTTACTTGGAAGACCCCTTTGCAATCATAGGTGTGAATGTCCACATTTCATTTTTTCATTTATTTTAAACAGTCAAGGCATTTGTGTGTGTTGGTTGTAGAACTACAGTAGTTTAATGTTGAAGTATAGTGTGAGGTCATTACTATCTTAGATGAGGGGGGTTATAAAATGTTGCACATCACTATATTTTTATCAGAGAAAGGATGTCATGTGTCTCAAGTTCTTCATATTTATTTCTGATAGTATTTCCTGATGTTACAACTGAACTATAACTGATCAACCTAAAGTAGTAGTTTGTAGAATTCTATTGTATTGTATTCTATTACCAGGGGTATTCTTTGTGTATTAAAGTCAGTATCCAATGTAATGTCTAACATTTCATTATAGAGTGAGGCTGTCAACAGTGTTGTTTAAACACTGAAATGTTTCCTTCCTAACACTTTTCCTGTAATGTTGAGTAGGTTGGTTGTATGGAACAGTTGACCATGAGGACAATATCTGTTTACTGTAACAAAGTATTAATTCCATCTGGTGGATAAAAATGTAAAGTTTATTAAAAAAGCACGATGCAAAGATATTGTAAAAGTACAGGTCATTAGAAGCAAACATGTATATGTGACATTCATACACAAAATATGTTATTCTATCATCTGAATGACAGAAATAATGAATCAATGATAATACATTTCAGTATTTTTACAACCCAACAATTCAATACACAATACAAAGCAGATAGAATTACTGTAGCTGTTTATATGATGTGTCACACCCTGACCATAGTTTGCTTTGTATGTTTCTATGTTTTGGTTGGTCAGGGTGTGAGCTGGGTGGGCATTCTATGTTACATGTCTAGTTTGTCTAGTTCTATGTTTGGCCTGATATGGTTCTCAATCAGAGGCAGGTGTTCGTCATTGTCTCTGATTGGGAACCATATTTAGGTAGCCTGTTTGGTGTTGGGTTTTGTGGGTGATTGTCCTTAGTGTCCTGATGGTCTGTCGCTGTGTTACTTTGCACCAGTATTAGGCTGTTTCGGTTTTTCGTTTATTTGTTTTTGTATTTGATCGTGTTTACTTTGTCCTATTAAACATGGATCGCAATAGCCACGCCGCATTTTGGTCTGACTCTCTTTCCCATACAGAAAACCGTGACAGAATCACCCACCACAACAGGACCAAGCGGCGTGGTAAAGGGCAACAGAGGTGGCAGCAGCAGTGGGAGAGGCTGCACTATTTGGAGGAATTGGAAGCAAGAGGACCCTGGGCTCAGCCAGGAGAATATCGCCGCCCCAAGGAAGAGCTGGAGGCGGCAAAAGCGGAGAGGCGCTGGTATGAGGAGGCCGCACGGCGTCGTGGATGGAAGCCCGAGAGTCAGCCCCAAAAATGTATTGGGGGGGGGCTCACAGGAAGTATGGCGAAGCCAGGTAGGAGACCTGCGTCAACTTCCTGTGGTTACCGGGGGGCTGGAGAGACCGGGCAGGCACCGTGTTATGCTGTGGAGCGCACAGTGTCCCCAGTGCGGGTGCACAGCCCGGTGCGATACATTCCAGCTCCGCGTATCGGCCGGGCTAGAGTGGGCATCGAGCCAAGTGCCATGAAGCCGGCTCTACGCATCTGGTCTCCAGTGCGTCTCCTTGGGCCGGCTTACATGGCACCAACCTTGCACACGGTGTCCCCGGTTCGCCTGCATATCCCAGTGCGGGCTATTCCACCTCGCTGCACTGGCAGGGCGACCGGGACCATTCAATCGAGTAAGGTTGGGCAGGCTCGGTGCTCAAGAGCTCCAGTGCGCCTGCACGGTCCGGTCTATCAGTCACCACCTCCACGCACCAGCCCTCCGGTGGCAGCCCCCGCACCAGGCTGTCTCTCCGGCCCATCCTTACAGGGGCTCCCTCTCCAGCGTTGCCGGAGCCTTCCTCCTCTCCAGCGCTGCCGGGGCCTTCCTCCACTCCAGCGCAGCCGGAGTCTCCCGCCTTTTCGGCGCTGCCAGAGCCTTCCTCTTCAGCGCTGCCGGAGTCTTCCGCCTGTTTAGCGCTTCCAGTCTGCAAGGAGCTTCCAGTCTGCATGGAGCTTCCAGTCTGCATGGAGCTGCCAGTCTGCATGGAGCTGCCAGTCTGCATGGAGCTGCCAGTCTGCATAGAGCTGCCAGTCTGCAAGGAGCCGCCAGAGCTGCCCGTCTGCAAGGAGCCGCCAGAGCCGCCCGTCTGCAAGGAGCCGCCAGAGCCGCCCGTCTGCAAGGAGCCGCCAGAGCCGCCAGTCTGCAAGGAGCCGCCAGAGCCGCCAGTCTGCAAGGAGCCGCCAGTCTGCAAGGAGCCGCCAGTCTGCAAGGAGCCGCCAGAGCCGCCAGTCTGCAAGGAGCCGCCAGTCTGCAAGGAGCCGCCAGAGCCGCCCGTCTGCAAGGAGCCGCCAGAGCCGCCAGTCTGCAAGGAGCCGCCAGTCTGCAAGGAGCCGCCAGTCTGCAAGGAGCCGCCAGTCTGCAAGGAGCCGCCAGTCTGCAAGGAGCCGCCAGAGCCGCCAGTCTGCAAGGAGCCACCAGTCTGCAAGGAGCCGCCAGAGCCGCCAGTCTGCAAGGAGCCGCCAGAGCCGCCAGTCTGCAAGGAGCCGCCAGAGCCGCCAGTCTGCAAGGAGCCGCCAGAGCCGCCAGTCTGCAAGGAGCCGCCAGTCAGCATGGAGCCGCCAGGGCCGCCAGTCAGCATGGAGCAGCCAGGGCCGCCAGTCAGCATGGAGCAGCCAGAGTCGCCAGTCAGCATGGAGCAGCCAGTCAGCATGGAGCAGCCAGAGCAGCCAGTCAGCATGGAGCTTCCAGATCAGCCAGTCAACCAGACTCTTCCAGATCTGCCAGTCAGCCAGACTCTTCCAGATCTGCCAGTCAGCCAGACTCTTCCAGATCTGCCAGTCAGCCAGACTCTTCCAGATCTGCCAGTCAGCCAGACTCTTCCAGATCTGCCAGTCAGCCAGACTCTTCCAGATCTGCCAGTCAGCCAGACTCTTCCAGATCTGCCAGTCAGCCAGACTCTTCCAGATCTGCCAGTCAGCCAGACTCTTCCAGATCTGCCAGTCAGCCAGACTCTTCCAGATCTGCCAGTCAGCCAGACTCTTCCAGATCTGCCAGTCAGCCAGACTCTTCCAGATCTGCCAGTCAGCCAGACTCTTCCAGATCTGCCAGTCAACCAGACTCTTCCAGATCTGCCAGTCAACCAGACTCTTCCAGATCTGCCAGTCAACCAGACTCTTCCAGATCTGCCAGTCAGCCAGGGGCCGCCAGTCAGCCAGGAGCAGCCGCCCCTCTGTCCCGATCAGCCGCCCCTCTGTCCCGAGCTGCCGCCCCTCTGTCCCGAGCTGCCGCCCCTCTGTCCCGAGCTGCCGCCCCTCTGTCCCGAGCTGCCGCCCCTCTGTCCCGAGCTGCCGCCCCTCTGTCCATTGAGAAGAGTTGCCATGGTGAGGAGGCCACGGAAGCGGACAAGGTGGGGGACTAGGACTACGGTGAAGTGGGGGCCACGTCCAGCACCAGACCGCCACCGCGGACAGATGCCCACCCAGACCCTCCTCTATAGGTTCAGGTTTTGCGGCCGGAGTCCGCACCTTGGGGGGGGGGGGGGGGGGGGGTACTGTCACACCCTGACCATAGTTTGCTTTGTATGTTTCTATGTTTTGGTTGGTCAGGGTGTGAGCTGGGAGGGCATTCTGTTACATGTCTAGTTTGTCTAGTTCTATGTTTGGCCTGATATGGTTCTCAATCAGAGGCAGGTGTTCGTCATTGTCTCTGATTGGGAACCATATTTAGGTAGCCTGTTTGGTGTTGGGTTTTGTGGGTGATTGTCCTTAGTGTCCTGATGGTCTGTCGCTGTGTTACTTTGCACCAGTATTAGGCTGTTTCGGTTTTTCGTTTATGTATTTGATCGTGTTTACTTTGTCCTATTAAACATGGATCGCAATAGCCACGCCGCATTTTGGTCTGACTCTCTTTCCCATACAGAAAACCGTGACATGATGTATCATCATTACACCATATCCTTTATTTAAGCTGTTACAGTAATACACACATGGTTAAATGAACTTGTTGTATTTATCTGGTAAATTAAAACAACATACAAATCCTTCATGTACAAGGTGTTATTGTGTGTGTGTCCCTCACAGAAAAAACACATGAGAAATGTAACATGAAATCACGTTTTCACATGTACAGTTTCATGTCATCACATGTTGTCACATGTGTTTTTGGAATACTTCACTTGTAAAAATGAATGTGTTTTTTCTGTATTTGCGTGTGTGTGGGCGCGTTTGTTTGTGTGTGTGCTTGCGTGCATCCAGCATGCATAATCCATGTTCCCAGGTGGCTCCTGCTTCTCCTCTGATGGTGTGTCCTTCCATCTCCCTCAAGGACCTGTAACATATCACCACACAAAGTTATTTATCCCTCCTACTCCCCCAAGGACCTGTAACATATCACCACACAAAGTTATTTATCAAATCAAATGTATTTATATAGCCCTTCGTACATCAGCTGATATCTCAAAGTGCTGTACAGAAACCCAGCCTAAAACCCCAAACAGCAAGCAATGCAGGTGTAGAAGCAGGTGGCTAGGAAAAACTCCCTAGAAAGGCCAAAACCTAGCAAGAAACCTAGAGAGGAACCAGGGTGGGGTGGCCAGTCCTCTTCTGGCTGTGCCGGGTGGAGATTATAACAGAACATGGACAAGATGTTCAAATGTTCATAAATGACCAGCATGGTCGAATAATAATAAGGCAGAACAGTTGAAACTGGAGCAGCAGCACAGTCAGGTGGACTGGGGACAGCAAGGAGTCATCATGTCAGGTATTCCTGGGACATGGTCCTAGGGCTCAGGTCCTCCGAGAGAGAGAAAGAAAGAGAGAATTAGAGAGAGCATATGTGGGATGGCCAGTCCTCTTCTAGGCTGTGCCGGGTGGAGATTATAACAGAACATGGCCAAGATGTTCAAATGTTCATAAATGACCAGCATGGTTGAATAATAATAAGGCAGAACAGTTGAAACTGGAGCAGCAGCACGGCCAGGTGGACTGGGGACAGCAAGGAGTCATCATGTCAGGTAGTCCTGGGGCATGGTCCTAGGGCTCAGGTCCTCCGAGAGAGAGAAAGAGAGAAGGAGAGAATTAGAGAACGCACACTTAGATTCACACAGGACACTGAATAGGACAGGAGAAGTACTCTAGATATAACAAACTGACCCTAGCCCCCCGACACAAACTACTGCAGCATAAATACTGGAGGCTGAGACAGGAGGGGTCAGGAGACACTGTGGCCCCATCCGAGGACACCCCCGGACAGGGCCAAACAGGAAGGATATAACCCCACCCACTTTGCCAAAGCAAACCCCACCCACTTTGCCTAAAACGGAACCTTGAGGAACACCGAAATGTACAGTTGATTTGTCAGAGGACAAACCATTCACAGAGACAAACTGATATCTTTCCGACAGATAAGATCTAAACCAGGCCAGAACTTGTCCGTGTAGACCAATTTGGGTTTCCAATCTCTCCAAAAGAATGTGGTGATCGATGGTATCAAAAGCAGCACTAAGGTCTAGGAGCACGAGGACAGATGCAGAGCCTCGGTCCGATGCCATTAAAATGTCATTTACCACCTTCACAAGTGCCGTCTCAGTGCTATGATGGGGTCTAAAACCAGACTGAAGCATTTCGAATACATTGTTTGTCTTCAGGAAGGCAGTGAGTTTTCTAAAATGTTTGAGAGGAATGGAAGATTCGATATAGGCCGATAGTTTTTTATATTTTCTGGGTCAAGGTTTGGCTTTTTCAAGAGAGGCTTTATTGCTGCCACTTTTAGTGAGTTTGGTAAACATCCGGTGGATAGAGAGCCGTTTATTATGTTCAACATAGGAGGGCCAAGCACAGGAAGCAGCTCTTTCAGTAGTTTAGTTGGAATAGGGTCCAGTATGCAGCTTGAAGGTTTAGAGGCCATTATTATTTTCATCATTGTGTCAAGAGATATAGTACTAAAACACTTGAGCGTCTCTCTTGATCCTAGGTCCTGGCAGAGTTGTGCAGACTCAGGACAACTGAGCTTTGAAGGAATACGCAGATTTAAGGAGGAGTCCGTAATTTGCTTTCTAATAATCATAATCTTTTCCTCAAAGAAGTTCATGAATTTATCACTGCTAAAGTGAAAGTCATCCTTTCTTGGGGAATGCTGCTTTTTAGTTAGCTTTGCGACAGTATCAAAAAGGAATTTCAGATTGTTCTTATTTTCATCAATTAAGTTAGAAAAATAGGATGATCGAGCAGCAGTAAGGGCTCTTCGGTACTGCACAGTACTGTCTTTCCAAGCTAGTCGGAAGACTTCCAGTTTGGTGTGGCGCCATTTCCGTTCCAATTTTCTGGAAGCTTGCTTCAGAGCTCGGGTATTTTCTGTGTACCAGGGAGCTAGTTTCTTATGAGAAATGTTTTTAGTTTTTAGGGGTGCAACTGCATCTAGGGTATTGCGCAAGGTTAAATTGAGTTCCTCAGTTAGGTGGTTAACTGATTTTTGTCCTCTGGCGTCCTTGGGTAGACAGAGGGAATCTGGAAGGACATCAAGGAATCTTTGTGTTGTCTGTGAATTTAAAGCACGACTTTTGATGATCCTTGGTTGGGGTCTGAGCAGATTATTTGTTGCAATTGCAAACGTAATAAAATGGTGGTCCGATAGTCCAGGATTATGAGGAAAAACATTAAGATCCACAACATTTATTCCATGGGACAAAACTAGGTCCAGCGTATGACTGTGACAGTGAGTGGGTCCAGAGACATGTTGGACAAAACCCACTGAGTCGATGATGGCTCCGAAAGCCTTTTGGAGTGGGTCTGTGGACTTTTCCATGTGAATATTAAAGTCACCAAAGATTAGAATATTATCCGCTATGACTACAAGGTCCGATAGGAATTCAGGGAACTCAGTGAGGAACGCTGTATATGGCCCAGGAGGCCTGTAAACAGTAGCTATAAAAAGTGATTGAGTAGGCTGCATAGATTTCATGACTAGAAGCTCAAAAGACGAAAACGTCATTTTTTTTTTTGTAAATTGAAATTTGCTATCGTAAATGTTAGCAACACCTCCGCCTTTGCGAGATGCACGGGGGATATGGTCACTAGTGTAGCCAGGAGGTGAGGCCTCATGTTTCAGTCAGGCCAATCACATCAAGATTATGATCAGTGATTAGTTCATTGACTATAATTGCCTTTGAAGTAAGGGATCTAACATTAAGTAGCCCTATTTTGAGATGTGAGGTATCATGATCTCTTTCAATAATGACAGGAATGGAGGAGGTCTTTATCCTAGTGAGATTGCTAAGGCGAACACCGCCATGTTTAGTTTTGCCCAACCTAGGTCGAGGCACAGACAAGGTCTCAATGGTGATAGCTGAGCTGACTGCACTGACTGTGCTAGTGGCAGACTCCACTATACTGGCAGGCTGGCTAACAGCCTGCTGCCTGGCCTGCACCCTATTTCATTGTGGAGCTAGAGGAGTTAGAGCCCTGTCTATGTTGGTAGATAAAATGAGAGCACACCTCCAGCTAGGATGGAGTCCGTCACTCCTCAGCAGGTCAGGCTTGGTCCTGTTTGTGGGTGAGTCCCAGAAAGAGGGCCAATTATCTACAAATTCTATCTTTTGGGAGGGGCAGAAAACAGTTTTCAACCAGCGATTGAGTTGTGAGACTGCTGTAGAGCTCATCACTCCCCCTAACTGGGAGGGGGCCAGAGACAATTACTCGATGCCGACACATCTTTCTAGCTGATTTACACCCATGTTGCGCTTGGTGATCTCTGACTGTTTCATCCTAACATCGTTGGTGCCGACGTGGATAACAATATCTCTATACTCTCTACACTCGCCAGTTTTAGCTTTAGCCAGCACCATCTTCAGATTAGCCTTAACGTCGGTAACCCTGCCCCCCGGTAAACAGTGTATGATCGCTGGATGATTCGTTTTAAGTCTAATACTGCGGGTAATGGAGTTGCCAATGACTAGAGTTTTCAATTTGTCATAGCTAATGGTGGGAAGCTTCGGCGTCTCAGACCCCGTAACGGGAGGAGTAGAGACCAGAGAAGACTCGGCCTCTGACTCCGACCCGCTGCTTAATGGGGAAAACCGGTTGAAAGTTTCTGTCGGCTGAATGAGCGACACCGTTTGAGCGTTCCTACAGCATTTCCTTCCAGAAACCGTCCGGCTGCGGGGACTGTGCCAGGGGATTTATACTACTATCTGTACTTACTGGTGGCACAGACGCTGTTTCATCCTTTCCTACACTGAAATTACCCTTGCCTAGCGATTGCGTCTGAAGCTGGGCTTGTAGCACAGCTATCCTCGCCGTAAGGCGAGTACAGCGACTGCAATTAGAAGGCATCATGTTAATGTTACTACTTAGCTTCGGCTGTTGGAGGTCCTGACGAATCGTGTCCGGAGTGAAAAAGTTGAGGAGGAAAAAACATATAAACGGTAATTAAAAAGTAAAAACTGTAAATTTGTCAGGTAGCAAAACAGGTTGGCAACAAAACGCACAGCAACTCGAAAACAAGTCTGCAAATTGTGACCGGAAATGACGTGCACACACACCTGAACAAGGGGAAACAGCCCCCATCTCCCTCAAGGACCTGTAACATATCACAACACAAAGTTATTTATCCCTCCATCTCCCTCAAGGACCTGTAACATATCACCACACAAAGTTATTTATCCCTCCTTCTCCCTCAAGGACCTGTAACATATCACCACACAAAGTTATTTATCCCTCCGTCTCCCTCAAGGACCTGTAACATATCACCACACAAAGTTATTTATCCCTCCGTCTCCCTCAAGGACCTGTAACATATCACCACACAAAGTTATTTATCCCTCCGTCTCCCTCAAGGACCTGTAACATATCACCACACAAAGTTATTTATCCCTCCGTCTCCCTCAAGGACCTGTAACATATCACCACACAACATTTTTTTGAGCATGAAGTCAAACCATGTCCTAAGACTAAAACAGAGATATACTGTGAGTAGATACAGTATACTATGATATATGAGCATCAGTACCCTGATAAACCATGCATTAGAAGCATGTTGTTTTACTACATCCTCTGTTGTTCAGTCTATGTTGTGTTACTTTCATGTTCAAGCATCAAAGAAAAACGTCAGTAATTTAAAGATCCATTGCAGCCGTTTTCATCTCAATATCAAATCATTTCTGGGTAACAACTGATGGCGGAAGTCGTGACAGGAACTCTTTCTTGTTCTATTGAAAGGCCAAAACTCAAATCAGGTGACATTTAAAAGACATATCGGTCTTTTAAAAACAACTCTTAAACTCAAAGGGCATTATCATGAAGTCAAATGGCCTATTGCCTGAACACTACTTTTGAGGCCCTGGAAGGGGTGATGCTGCTCGAGACATGAAGAGATCTGGGACGAACACTATCGTTTTTAAACTTACAACTTTTACATTTGAAGAGATTATGAATTGCATTTAGCAAAGAGACTGTTGCTTAATTTCTCTTACAAGTGTACAGAATGTTGTGTTATATATTTATAGAATTGACCTGAATTCATCTGCCGCTGTGTGGAGAATTTCAGCATGGTAGCTTACCTTATCGGATCAGGAGCTGTTTTGCTGCTTGCTAGGTCGAACAGTGTCAGTGACTGAGTTTTAAGAGTACACTCTGTACCCGGGGGTTATCTTTTTATTCTTATATTGTAATTGATTGTGTGGTATCTGTGTATCTGCTAACGTTTTATTGATAATATATTCACATTAAATTGCATTCTGTGTGTGTTTGTATTTTCTTTAAGTCATTAATTTTGTTGCATCGGAGAACATTCTGGAAACAGTAATATAAGCCTTTATTTATCTATTAGTAATATCCCTAGCCTCTTGTTTTCCTCTAGCAAGCAGTGGTGCAAAAAGTACCCAATTGTCAGAATTTAGTAAAAGTATAGATACCTTAATTAATAGAAAGTTACTCAAGTGAAAGTCACCAAGTAATGTACATCTTGAGTAAAAGTCTAAAAGTATTGTCTCCTTCGTATGAAGGAGACCAAGGCGTATCGTGGTATGCGTACAATCTATTTATTAAAAGAATGAACACCGAACAAACTAACAAAACGTGAATCTATACAATATAGTGCTGACAGGCAACTACACATAGTCAAGATCCCTCACCAGAAAGTGTGAAAAAGGGCTACCTAAATATGATCCCCAAACAGAGACAACGATAAACAGCTGTCTTTGATTGGGAAACACATCAGGCCAACATAGATATACAAAACCCCTAGACCTACAAAAACCATAGACATACAAAAACCCCTAGACATACAAAAAACTAGCGTACCCACCCTAGTCACACCCTGACCTAACCAAAATATATAGAAAAACAGAGATATCTAAGGTCAAGGCGTGACAAGTATTTAGTTCTAAACATACTAAAGTATCAAAAGTAAATGTAATTGCTAAAATATACTTAAATATCAAAAGGAAAATTATAAATATTTTCAAATCCCATATAATAAGCAAACCAGATGGCACCATTTTATTGTTTTGAAAATGTACGATTAGTCAGGGGCACACTCTAACGCTCAGACATAATTTACAAACGATGCATTTGTGTTTAGTGAGTCCGCCATATCAGAGGCAGTAGGGATGACCACGTGTTCTCTTGATAAGTGGGTGAATTGGACCATTATCCTGTCCTGCTAAGTACTTTTGGGTGTCAAGGAAAATATATGGAGTAAAAAGTACATGATTTTCTTTAGAAATGTAAAGTAAAAGTAAAAGTATGAATATTAAAGTTTAAAGTAAAGATAACCAAAGTGTTAAGTAGTACCTGAAATCATTTTTTACTTAAGTACTTTACACCAGTCAATATCATACAAGTTCATACACTGACATGTGTTTTTCAACCTTATTCCCTTGCTGATCTGTCCAAGTCTGTGGTGAGAGGGTTACATATAAGTATCATATTAGTATCAATAGCATATGGATATTAGTCTTACCTGGCTTCAGTTGAGAATAGACTGAATCTGTCTCAGGTGGGGTTGTTTCTGTAGTGAGTGAGGATAAAATATATAGATATTCAATATGTGGTCAGAGGTGTGAGGTTCTGATATGGGGGAATATGGAGGGAGGGATGTCCAGTCTTACCTCTTCTTCTTGGCTTTGGTCTTCTTTTGGAGGACAACCTCAGCATAGGTCACATCAACAGGTCCAGCTGCGGATGACAATGGACATTTCCAGTCAACAAATTAAGGAATTATCTTATTTAATATTCTGCCTCTTCATCAAAACTCTCAAATTGTGAATTTAGTGACTAACTGCCAACTAGTAGAATGGGTCTTACTTGTGGCTTTCCCTGTCTTCACCTCAGAGTAGACTGGACTTTCTTTTGGATCAGCTGGCTTTTCTGAGAAGGAGGAAGAGGGGCAGAGATTTTGTTGTATTTTAAAACATTTTAAAATGTTTCAACTAATCATTGATCATCACACTGCACATTATTAATTGATGTCACAGTTTAGTCACCTTCTTTTTCTTGTCCAACTTTGTGAGTTGAATCTGGGCGTATGTCAAATGACTTGGTCCAACAGCAGCATCTGAAACATACAGGTGATACACTAATATCTCTACTTAGGACTCTATTCAGTCTGTATTGATGAAGGGTTACAGATTGACTGACATAAATGTAAAGGTCATTTCTGATTGAGTCTAAATATACAGTGTTTATCTTGAATGTAGTCTCCACTAACGTGGGTACATTGCCTTTAAATTTAAATCACACTGTAACGCTGAACTTCCACGATACGGACTGAATACAGCCCTTAGTCTTAGTGTGTTAGTCATATTAAACACATGAAGAACAGCAGCAGTAACTCTATACTGTATTCATATTAAACACATGAAGAACAGCAGCAGTAACTCTATACTGTATTCATACTAAACACATGAAGAACAGCAGCAGTAACTCTATACTGTATTCATATTAAACACATGAAGAACAGCAGCAGTAACTCTATACTGTAGTCATACTAAACACATGAAGAACAGCAGCAGTAACTCTATACTGTATTCATATTAAACACATGAAGAACAGCAGCAGTAACTCTATACTGTATTCATATTAAACACATGAAGAACAGCAGCAGTAACTCTATACTGTATTCATATTAAACACATGAAGAACAGCAGCAGTAACTCTATACTGTATTCATATTAAACACATGAAGAACAGCAGCAGTAACTCTATACTGTAGTCATACTAAACACATGAAGAACAGCAGCAGTAACTCTATACTGTATTCATATTAAACACATGAAGAACAGCAGCAGTAACTCTATACTGTATTCATATTAAACACATGAAGAACAGCAGCAGTAACTCTATACTGTATTCATATTAAACACATGAAGAACAGCAGCAGTAACTCTATACTGTATTCATACTAAACACATGAAGAACAGCAGCAGTAACTCTATACTGTATTCATATTAAACACATGAAGAACAGCAGCAGTAACTCTATACTGTATTCATATTAAACACATGAAGAACAGCAGCAGTAACTCTATACTGTATTCATACTAAACACATGAAGAGCAGCAGCAGTAACTCTATACTGTATTCATATTAAACACATGAAGAACAGCAGCAGTAACTCTATACTGTATTCATATTAAACACATGAAGAACAACAGCAGTAACTCTATACTGTATTCATATTAAACACATGAAGAACAGCAGCAGTAACTCTATACTGTATTCATATTAAACACATGAAGAACAGCAGCAGTAACTCTACACTGTATTCATATTAAACACATGAAGAACAGCAGCAGTAACTCTATACTGTATTCATATTAAACACATGAAGAACAGCAGCAGTAATATACTGTATTCATATTAAACACACGAAGAACAGCAGCACTAACTCTATCCTGTAGTCATACTAAACATAACACAGTATACAGTACCATTATTATAGTTGTCTGAGGGATTGATCGTATCGTAGACGTGAACACCACCTGTTGGTCAAAGAAGAGAGAGACAGGTTAGTTAGGTTGGTTCTCCCTCAGGGACAGAGAGTACAGTAACATGTTATATAAAGTGGATGTTGATGAGACAGTGTATGAGGTTACAGAGAGTGGTAAAGTCTGGGCTGAGAAACTGACCATGCTGCAGACATGTATACCCAGCATCAGAAGTCTGACCCTGGGTAGATCCTTGGTCCTGTTGGGGGTCCTGGTTGGTGCTTTGGGTCTGGGGGTGCCTAGAGGGAGAGAGATACTCATGAAGAACTAAGACGATATGTTACTAAATTAACATAGTTGAGAGACAGGTGTACTTACAAGAATATTCTGTGAAAACAGGAACCTGTAACAAGAAATGCATACTATTATATAGGGTAATTTATGTTTTAAACTATTGTACTTAGAAACGTTTCTAACTAAACATGAACTAAAAGGTTAAATGATTATAAAAACACCAAAGGTGAGATTTTTTTCTTATCGACACAGCAGGACCAGGAGAATGACCATAGAACACCAGCAACAATCAGACCCACAACCACTCCTACTAGGACTGATGTAGAGGATCCAGGAGCTACGACTGGAGAGAAAACAGCACAACACCATCAGATTCTGAACAAAAATATAAACTCAACGTGCAACAATTTCTATGATTTTACTGAGTTACAGTTCAAATAAGGAAATCAGTCAATTGAAAAAAATCTATGGATTTCACATGACTGGGGAGGGGCGTAGCTATGGGTGGGCCTGGGAGGGCATAGGCCCACCCACTTTGGAGCCAGACCCACATACTGGAGAGCCAGGCACAGTCAATCAGAATGAGTTTTCCCCCGAAAAGTGCTTTATTACAGACAGAAATACTCCTCAGCACCCACAACAACCCTCATCCCTACCATCCCCCCCTCAGATGATCTGCAGGTGAAGATGTCAGATGTGGAGGTACTGGACTGGTGTATAGACCGGCCTATATCTTTTGATAATTTAGTTGAGAGATCATATTTTCTATGGGAGTACAAATCCAAACGTATGTTAACATCAACACTAAAATCACTGTCACAGATGATGAAAAGGTAACTTGTGATCAGAATCGTTTTCTCACCTCTCACTGTCATCCAGCTCTCTGGTGATTCTCCCTTGTCAGGGTATTTGCATGTGTAGAATCCTTCATCTGATTTGGATACAGCAGGGATGGTCATCTCTCCTGTGGTCTCATTCTTGATGAGTATTCCATCTTTGTAGAAATCAGCCTTGATGTTTGAGCTGGTTGTCCTGTATTTGCAGCGCAGAGTCACAGAGTCTCCTTCAGTTATGGGATGAACAGGGCTCTCCAGGATCACATCACCAGCTGTTTAACATAATATATAAATAATACTGTAAATCTGCATACTGGAGTCATCACCCTCAAAATATGATGATCTTGTATTTTATAAGAGATGCAATTCGGTTACAGAATTGAACATCCTATTATCATGAAATGTTGTTTTTGTGTGTGAATGTCGTACAATAGACGTACCATCCACTGTGATGTTGACAGCATTACTGTACTCTCCTGATCCAGACTCACACCAGTACACTCCACTGTCCCCTGTGTATGTGGACCTGATGATACATGTGGACCCTGTTATTGATCCCCAGTTAGAGACACACCCTGATTCTACTCCTCTCTCTGTGTATCTCATCAGTCTCCATCCAGTAGAGTTCCCCTTCTCCTCACAGCTCAGTGAGAGAGACGTTGATCTAAAGTGTTGAGTTGTGTTGGTTTATTCTAAGAGACACTGAAGGCTGCAGATCTGTAACAAAGAGAGAGAGTCAAATCTTTAGTTATATAGACACATGAGGGTGACTTAAATATGATTCAATACAGTTTCAATGCAGTTAGTTACCTCCTGACCAGAGAAACTGAGGTTCACTGTAGAGTGTGTCATAGACTGGGTCTCCTCTCCCAGCTCTACACACATATCCTCCTGTGGGAGTAGGACCAGCAGGGATCAGAGTGTAGGAGTCTTCACTAGTCCCATTGTCAGATAGGGGCTGTAGAGAGTAAGACTCGTCTGATAGAGAGGGTAACCCAGCTCTGTAGGGAACAGTCCTGTACCAGGAGAACCTCCAGTCTGTAGACGTCTTGTCAACCTCACAGCTCAGAGTCACTGAGTCTCCAGGGTTCAGCCACTGAGGAGAGATATTCAGGACAGGTTGAGGTTTCTGTTTTTAGGCCAGAGAGAGTCAGTTTTCAAACTGTCAGTCTTAGCAACCCATGGAGATGTTGACATGATTAGATAGACTTACCAGACACAGTCATTTGTACAGCTTCACTGGTATTGGAGAACTTGTTTCCCTTTACACCCTCACAGGTATATGATCCACTGTTAGACCTGTAGACAGGACTGATTCTGTACTAGTCTTTGTGTTAAAGGGGCTGAATAACTGACTATTCTTATACCATCTGTAGTTCCAGTCAGAGTCTCCTCCTCCCTGTATGTCACATCTCATAGTAACAGTCTCTCTAATGAATATCTGGGTCCAGTTGGGTTGGAGGGTCAGAACAGCCACATGTCTCTGCACAGACAACTGAATAAAGAATTACACAATTTTAAATGTATTTATTTATCAATAGAACTACTCATGAATATAGCTTCAAGTTAGCGACAGTTGTTGGGATACAGTAAGCAGACAAAATATTACACCCTAAATTACATTCGATCAATGTAAAATAGTATACATTTATCATAAAACCATTTTAGACTCACCAGTAACATGTATCTGGACTGGGTCACTGTACAGGGTGTAGTAGACTGGGTCTCCTCTCCCAGCTCTGCACCAGTACTCTCCAGCACATCTGTCTCCAACCATACAATCACACAGAGAGGGAGAGGGGGAGAGAGAGTACAGGGGGAGAACTGCAGGTCAGGAAGACACCGGATGAACACCAGAGGGCGTAGCAGGAGCAGATGTGACAGATGTGGGTCTGGATCTTCTCTTTCCCTGACACCAGTAGAGACCCTGGTCAGACTCAGCAGCTCTACTGATGATGAGGGTGTCTCCTGTTATAGTGTGTCTTTCAGACTGGGATGCTACATTATCATTCCTGTCTTTGAACCACTTATAGCTCCAGCTACTGTCAGACCCTACTGAACATATCAGAGTAACTGTCTCTCCAGAAAACACAGGTTTTGGCTCTACAGTCAGTGTAGTTTCAGGCAGAGCTGAGAAAATTCAGAGCAGAATATTAAAACATCTGCATATATGCATGGTGATTGAAAATAACTGAGCTGTTGCTGTAAAGTTTTGATAAAATTCTATTGTCCGTAGGGTGTATGTTGACTCCATTTAGTTAGAATTTACAGTGTGCATGTCTGTATTCAGTAAGATTAACCCACATTGGCTCAGACTTGAGAATATCTAGATTGAAAATAGCTCACTAGTGACGGTGATGGGGAGAGATAAGCTGAGATTTGACCACCGGGGCCGCCTTGTCCTTTTCCCCTGACACTGGTACTGACCAGCTTGGTCAGGGAGAGAGATGGTGATGGTATCACTGGTCTGACTGGAAAGCTGTTGGTTGTTTCTGGACCAGAGGTACGTCCAGTCTGTGTAGTCTGATATGTCACACTGCAGAGTGACTGTCTCTCCAGGGTAGAGGAGACCCTGAGGAGAGACACTCACTGAGGCCACAGGCAGAGCTGTGGAAACACAAACGAGATATATCCAATATACACTGATTGTACAAAACATGAGGGACATTCCATGACATAGACAGACCAGGTAAATCAGGTAAATCCATATGTGTCACCTGTTAAATCCACTTCAATCAGTGTAGATGAAGGGGAGGAGACAAGTTAAAGAAGGATTCTAAAGCCTCTAGACAATTGAGACATGGATTGTTTATGTGTGCCATTCAGAGGGTGAATGGGCAAGACAAAAGATTGAAGTGCCTTGAACGGGATATGGTAGTAGGTGCCAGGAGCTCCTGGGTTTTTCACGCTCAACAGATTCACTTGTCTATCAAGAATGGTCCACCACCCTAAGGACATCCAGCCAACTTGACACACCTGTGGGAAGCATTGGAATCAACATGGGACAGCATCCCTGTGGAACACTTTTGACACCTTGTAGAGTCCATGCCCCGATGAATTGAGACTCTTTCGAGGGCAAAAAGTGGACGGTTGCAACTCAATATTAGGAATGTGTTCTTAATGTTTGTACGCTCAGTCTAAATGATTCTAGTTACCCATGTAGATGTTTAAGTGATTAGTTAGACTTATCAGAAATTGTCAATTGTACCGCATCACTGGTTTCAGAGCGCTTGATTCCCTTTACACCCTGACAGGTATATGAACCACTGTTCAAACCAAGTTTACATACACCTTTGCCAAATACATTTAAACTCAGTTTTTCACAATTCCTGACATTTAATCCTAATAAAAAATCCCTGTATTAGGTCAGTTAGGATCACCACTTTATTTTAAGAATGTGAAATGTCAGAATAATAGTAGAGAATGATTTATTTCAGATTTTATTTATTTAGTTTACATACACTCAATTAGTATTTGGTAGCATTGCCTTTAAATTGTTTAACTTGGGTCAAATGTTTCGTGTAGCATTCCACAAGCTTCCCACAATAAGTTGGGTGAATTTTAGCCCATTCCTCCAGACAGAGCTGGTGTAACTGAGTCAGGTTTGTAGGCCTCCTTGCTCGCACATGCTTGGCTGATTTCTTTAGATTTTCCCATGATGTCAGGCAAAGAGGCACTGAGTTTGAAGGTTGATCTTGAAAGATTTCCATAGATACACTTCCAATTGACTCAAATGATGTAAATTAGCCTATCAGAAGCTTCTAAAGCCATGACATCCTTTTCTGGAATTTCCAAGCTGTTTAAAGACACAGTTAACTTTGTGTATGTAAACGTATGACCCACTGGATTTGTGATACTGTGAATTATAATGTGAAACAATCTGTCTGTAAACAATTGTGGGAAAAAAGACCAACGTACAACACCAACGGACATCGAAAAACAATCAACAAGGACAGGGGCAAACAGAGGTCACATATATACAGAAACGAATCAGGGGGAATAGGAACCAGGTGTGCATAATTAGACAAGATAGTCCGGGGTTGGTGTAATGATCCAGTTCAGTGACGCCTAGAAGGCAGGTGACTTAGACCTCCGGAGCTGGTGAACGGAATGAGCAGCAGTACTGGGGGAATCAGTGACACTTAACAAAGGGCAATTTCTCAAGCATTAATTTCTCTAGGACTGCCTGGGAGTGGAAAACAAAAAATTATATCTTTCTTATTGGTCCAATAACTAATTTACCACAAGGTTGATGTCATCATGGAAGGCCAAAACATATCTTAAACTAAAAGGACATTATTATAATTGTAACAGTTTCACAGTATTATTCCAACATCATAGTGTGGAAATATTTATATAGCACAGGAAAATCCTGTTTTGATTGCATTGGGCCTCTATAAGAGTCACAGTTGGTTGAATTCTTTGATGTAACATCATCTAAATTATTTTGAAATTGTATGTTCATGCTAACTAAGTAACCTGATTTTCTTCAGCCAATGAGAAGCCTTGTTAAGGTTTTGGGCCAATCACGTGAACGCTGGGTTTGCTGTGGCACAGGACTTTTGAGGTACTCAAAGGCGTGATGCTGCTCGAGACATGAGGAGAACTGAGACGGACACTGTCGTTAATGAATTTATTATTTGAAGAGATTACAAATTGCATTTAGCAAAGAGACTATTGCTTAATTTTACTTACCTGTTACATGTCAAATAAAAAATGTAAAAATGGTCACATAGACATGGTTAGCAGCTGTTATTTTGAGTGTAGCTAAATGCTTATGCTTCTAGATCCGACAGTTTAGCAGTATCTAACTGATAATATCTAACAATTCCACAACAAAACCTAATATATAACAAATTCCACAACAAAATCTAATACACACAATCTTGTAAAGGAATGGGATGAGAATATATAAGTGTAAAATAAATGGATGAGCAGTGACAGAGCGGCTAAGATGCAATAGATAGGAAAGAATAGATAGTGAATGATACAGTATACAGTATATACATTTGAGATGAGTAATGCGAGATATGTAAACATTCTTAAAGGGACATTATTAAAGTGACTAGTGTTCAATTTTTTTAAGTGGCCAATGATATCAAGTCTGTAAGTAGGCAGCCACCTCTCTGTGCTAGTGGTGGCAGTTTTACAATCTGATAGCCTTGATATAGAAGTTGTTTTTCAATCTCTCTGTCCCAGCTTTGATTCACCTGTACTGACCTCGCTTTTTGTGATGGTTAGTGTCCTTGATTATCTTTTTTGCCTTTTTTGCCTGTGACATCGGGTGTTGTAGGTGTCCTGGAGGGCAGGTAGTTTGCCCCCGGTGATGCGTTATGCTGACCGCACCACCCTCTGGAGAGCCCTGCGGTTGTGAGTGGTGCCGTTGCCTTACCAGGTGGTGATACAGCCCGACAGGATGCTCCCAATTGTGCATCTGCAAAAGGTACTGAGGGTTTTTGGTGACAAGCCACATTTTTTCAGCCTACTGAGATTAAGGAGGTGCTGTTGCGCCTTCTTCACCACACTGTCTGTGTGCATGGACCATCTCAGTTTGTCGGTGATATGTACACCTCACCGAGGTACTTCAAACTTTACACCTTCTCCACTGCTGTCCCGTCGATGTCGATAAGGGGGTGGTCCCTTTTCTAATTCCTGAAGTCCACGAGCATCTCCTTTGTTTTGCTGACATTGAGTGAGAGGTTATTTTCCTGACACCACACTCCGAGGGCCCTCACCTTCTCCATGTTGGTCATCAAGCCTACCGCTGTAGTGTAGTCTGCAAACTTGATGATTGAGTTGGAGGTGTGCATGGCCACGCAGTCGTGTGTAAACAGGGAATACAGGAGAGGGCTGAGAACGCACCCATGTGGGGCCTCAGTGTTGAGGATCAGCGGAGTGGAGATGTTTCCTTCCTTCACCACCTGGCGGCGGCCCGTCAGGAAGTCCAGGACCCAGTTGCACAGGGCGGAGTCAAGACCCAATGTCTCAAGCATAATGGTGAGTTTGGAGGGTACTATGGTGTTGAACGCTGAGCTGTAGTTAACTTATTTGTGATAGGGGGCAGCATTTTCACTTTTGGATGAATTGCGTGCCCATAGTGAACTGCCTCCTACTCTGTCCCAGATGCTAATATATATGCATATTATTATTGGATATAAAACACTCTGAAGTTTCTAAAACTGTTTGAAGGATGTCTGAGTATAACAGAACTCATATGGCAGGCAAAAACCTGAATAAAAATCCAAACAGGAAGTGAGAGTTCTGAGGCTGGTCGATGTTCAACTCATCGCCTATTCAATTCCATGTAAGATATGGATCTGTTTGCACTTCCTACGCCTTCCACTAGATGTCAACAGTCTGTTGAACGTGGAATGAAGCCTCTACTGTGATGTTGAGCCGGATGGGACGTGTTTCAGTCATTTGTCTGGCAGAATGCCAGTTCCTGGTCACATGCGTTCCAAACGATATCGTCTTGCTTTCCATAACATATAGAGACACAAAGGAATTCTTGGGTTGGAACGTTATTGGATAGTTATGATAACAACATCCTGAAGATTGATTCTCTACTTAGTTTGACCAGTTTATTCGACCTGTTATATAACTTTTTGAAGTTTTCGTCCGAGTTCGCCTGCATCTGCGTGAGCGTTTGGACATGTGCACTAAACATGCTAGCAAAAGTAGCTACTTAGACATAAGTAATGGACATTATCGAACAAAACAACGATTTATTGTGGTACTAGGATTCCTGGGAGTGCATTCGGATGGAGATCATGAAAGGTAAGGGAATATTTATGATGTAATTACATATTTCTGTTGACTCCAACATGGCGGAGAAATGTTATATCTGAGCACCGTCTCAGATTATTGCATGGTGTGCTTTTTCTGTAAAGTTTTTTTGAAATCTGACACAGCGGTTGCATTAAGAACAAGTGTATCTTTAATTCTATGTAAAACATATACAGGTGGGGAGAACAAGTATTTGATACACTGCCGACTTTGCAGGTTTTCCTACTTACAAAGCATTTAGAGGTCTGTAATATTTATCATAGGTACACTTCAACTGTGAGACGGAATCTAAAACAAACTACAGAAAATCACATTGTATGATTAAGTAATTAATTTGCATTTTATTGCATGACATAAGTATTTGATCACCTACCAACCAGTAAGAATTCCAGCTCTCACAGACCTGTTAGTTTTTCTTTAAGAACCCCTCCTGATCAGCCCAGAACTACACGGCAGGACCTGGTCAATGACCTGAAGAGAGCTGGGACCACAGTCTCAAAGAAAACCATTAGTAACACACTACGCCGTCATGGATTAAAATCTTGCGCTGGCTTGAGCAGGGGGACCTTGCGTGCACTGCATGTCCAGGCCCATCTGAAGTTTGCCAATGACCATCTGGATGATCCAGAGGAGGAATGGGAGAAGGTCATCTGGTCTGATGAGACAAAAATAGCTTTTTGGTCTAAACTCCACTCGCCGTGTTTGGAGGAAGAAGAAGGATGAGTACAGGTGGAGGTGGAAACATCATTCTTGGGGGATGCTTTTCTGCAAAGGGGACAGGGCGACTGCACCGTATTGAGGGGAGGATGGATGGGGCCATGTATCGCGAGATCTTGGCTAACAACCTCCTTCCCTCAGTAAGAGCATTGAAGATGGCTCGTGGCTGGGTCTTCCAGCATGACAACGACCTGAAACACAGAGCCAGGGCAACTATGGAGTGGCTCCGTAAGAAGCATCTCAAGGTCCTGGAATGGCCTAGCCAGTCTACAGTCCTGAACCCAATAGAACATCTTTGGAGGGAGCTGAAATTCCGTATTGCCCAGCGAAGACCCCGAAACCTGAAGGATCTGGAGAAGGTCTGTATGGAGGATTGGGCCAAAATCCCTGCTGCAGTGTGTGCAAACCTGGTCAAGAACTACGTAGAAACGTATGATCTCTGTAATTGCAAACAAAGGTTTCAGTACCATTATCGTTTGGTGTGCTTTCACCGTAAATCGTTTTTGAAATCAGACATGTTGGCTGGATTCACAACATGTGTAGCTTTAATTTGGTGTCTTTCATGTGTGATTTCATGAAAGATTGATTTTTATAGTAATATATTTAAATTTGGCGAGCTACATTTTTTTCTGGCTTTTGGCCAAGTGGGACGCTTACCGTCCCACATATCCCAGAAAAGTTAACCTCTCTGAAATTCCACAACATACGGTGATCGCTACATAAATAGTCATAAAACATTCATGAAAATACAAGTGTCTCACATGTATCGAAAGCCTAGAATCTTGCTAATCCAACTGCGTTGTCAGATTTAAAAAAGGATTTACTGCGAAAGAATACGATGCGATTATCTGAGCATAGAGCCCCATAAAAAACAAAACATTTTAACCAGCACAGGCGTAACATAATCACAAACTGCATTAATGAGCAGCATTCTTACATAGGTAATCCTCTTGTCCAGATGGGACAGGGCAGTGTGCGGTGTGATGACGATTGCATCGTCTGTGGACCTATTGTGGCGGTAAGCAAATTGCAGTGGGTCTAGGGCGACCGGTAGGGTGGAGCTGATATTATCCTTGACTAGTCTCTCAAAGCACTTCATGATGATGAAGTGAGTGCTAGGGGGCGATAGTCATTTAGCTCAGTTACCTTAGATTTCTTGGGAACAGGAACAATGGTGGCCATCTTGAAGCATGTGGGGACAGCAGACTGGGATAGGGATTGATTGAATATGTCCGTAAACACACCAGCCAGCTGGTCTGCGCATGATCTGAGGACTTGACTAGGGATGCCGTCTGGGCCGGCAGCCCTGCGAGAGTTAACACGTTTAAATGTTTAATCAAGTTGGCCACAGAGAAGGAAAGCCCACAGTCTTTGGTAGCAGGCCGTGTCGGTGGCACTGTATTGTCCTCAAAGCGCAAAGAAGTTGTTTAATTTGTCTGGGTGCAAGACGTTGATGTCTGCGACGGTGATACAGTGCCTTGCGAAAGTATTCGGCCCCCTTGAACTTTGCGACCTTTTGCCACATTTCAGGCTTCAAACATAAAGATATAAAACTGTCTTTTTTGTGAAGAATCAACAACAAGTGGGACACAATCATGAAGTGGAACAACATTTATTGGATATTTCAAACTTTTTTAACAAATCAAAAACTGAAAAATTGGGCGTGCAAAATTATTCAGCCCCTTTACTTTCAGTGCAGCAAACTCTCTCCAGAAGTTCAGTGAGGATCTCTGAATGATCCAATGTTGACCTAAATGACTAATGAGGATAAATACAATCCACCTGTGTGTAATCAAGTCTCCGTATAAATGCACCTGCACTGTGATAGTCTCAGAGGTCTGTTAAAAGCGCAGAGAGCATCATGAAGAACAAGGAACACACCAGGCAGGTCCGAGATACTGTTGTGAAGAAGTTTAAAGCCGGATTTGGATACAAAAAGATTTCCCGAGCTTTAAACATCCCAAGGAGCACTGTGCAAGCGATAATATTGAAATGGAAGGAGTATCAGACCACTGTAAATCTACCAAGACCTGGCCGTCCCTCTAAACTTTCAGCTCATACAAGGAGAAGACTGATCAGAGATGCAGCCAAGAGGCCCATGATCACTCTGGATGAACTGCAGAGATCTACAGCTGAGGTGGGAGACTCTGTCCATAGGACAGCAATCAGTTGTATATTGCACAAATCTGGCCTTTATGGAAGAGTGGCAAGAAGAAAGCCATTTCTTAAAGATATCCATAAAAAGTGTCGTTTAAAGTTTGCCACAAGCCACCTGGGAGACACACCAAACATGTGGAAGAAGGTGCTCTGGTCAGATGAAACCAAAATTGAACTTTTTGACAACAATGCAAAACGTTATGTTTGGCGTAAAAGCAACACAGCTCATCACCCTGAACACACCATCCCCACTGTCAAACATGGTGGTGGCAGCATCATGGTTTGGGCCTGCTTTTCTTCAGCAGGGACAGGGAAGATGGTTAAAATTGATGGGAAGATGGATGGAGCCAAATACAGGACCATTCTGGAAGAAAACCTGATGGAGTCTGCAAAAGACCTGAGACTGGGACGGAGATTTGTCTTCCAACAAGACAATGATCCAAAACATAAAGCAAAATCTACAATGGAATGGTTCAAAAATAAGCATATCCAGGTGTTAGAATGGCCAAGTCAAAGTCCAGACCTGAATCCAATCGAGAATCTGTGGAAAGAACTGAAAACTGCTGTTCACAAATGCTCTCCATCCAACCTCACTGAGCTCGAGCTGTTTTGCAAGGAGGAATGGGAAAACATTTCAGTCTCTCGATGTGCAAAACTGATAGAGACATACCCCAAGTGACTTACAGCTGTAATCGCAGCAAAAGGTGGCGCTACAAAGTATTAACTTAAGGGGGCTGAATAATTTTGCACGCCCAATTTTTCAGTTTTTGAATTGTTAAAAAAGTTTGAAATATCCAATAAATGTCGTTCCACTTCATGATTGTGTCCCACTTGTTGTTGATTCTTCACAAAAAAATACAGTTTTATATCTTTATGTTTGAAGCCTGAAATGTGGCAAAAGGTCGCAAAGTTCAAGGGGGCCGAATACTTTCGCAAGGCACTGTATTTTTGTAGTCTATGATCACCTGTAGACCCTGCCACACGTGTTTGAGCCTTTGAATTGCGACTCCACTTTGTCTCTATACTGAAGCTTTGCTTGTTTGATTGCCTTACGGAGGGAATAACTACACTGTTTGTATCAGGCCGTGTTTCCAGTCGCCTTGCCATGATTAAATGCAGTGGTACGTGCTTTCAGTTTTGCGCGAATGCTGCCATCAAACCATGCTTTCTGGTTAGGGAAGGTTTTAATAGTCTCTATAGGTACAACATCTCCTATACACTTCCTTATAAACTCGCTCACAGAGTCAGCGTATACATCATTGTTATTGTCTGAGGCTACCCAGAACATATCCCAGTCCACTTGATCGAAGCTTGAAGTGTGGAATCCGATTGGTCAGACCAGCGTTGGATAGACCTAAGCATGGGCGCTTCCTGTTTTAGTTTCTGCCTATAGGAGGGGAGCAACAAGATGGAGTCATGGTCAGATTTGCCAAAAGGGGGGCGGGGGAGGTTATTTTATGCATCGCAGAAGTTAGAGTAGCAGTGGTCGACTGTGTTACTCACTCATGTACTGCAACCGATACGCTGATATAATTTAGGTAGCCTCAGATTAGCTTTGTTAAAATCCCCGGCTACAGTAAATGCAGCCTCAGGATATATGGTTTCAAGTTTGCATAAAGTCCAGTGAAGTTCCTTGATGGCCGTCTTGGTATCCGCTTGTGGGGGGGATATACACGGCTGTGACAATAACAGAGGAGAGTTATCTTCGGAGATAATACGGTCGGCATTTGATTGTGAGGAATTCTAGGTAGGGTGAACAAAAGGACTTGAGTTCTTATATGTTGTTACAATTACACCATGAGTTGTTAATCATGAAACACACACCCCTGCCCTTCTTCTTACCAGAGACATGTTTGATCCTGTTACGCGGTTCTTCCTGGGAAGGAGAGGCGGACCAAAACGCAGCGTGGTAATTCATAAACATCTTTAATAAAGATGAAAATACGAACAATATACAAAAACAATAAACGTGAAAAAACCGAAACAGCCCTATCTGGTGCAACAAACACAGAGACAGGAACAATCCCCCACAAAACCCAACACCAAACAGGCTACCTAAATATGGTTCCCAATCAGAGACAATGACTAACACCTGCCTCTGATTGAGAACCATATCAGGCCAAACACAGAAACAGACAAACTAGACACACAACATAGAATGCCCACTCAGATCACACCCTGACAAAACAAAACATAGAAACATACAAAGCAAACTATGGTCAGGGTGTGACAGATCCTGTCGTTGTGATGCACTTAAAATCCTGTTGGCTGTATGGACTTTGTTAACTAGGGACTATAAGTAATATACTCGGAAGTGGTGGGTGGTGTGCGCGCATCCAAAGCCTCACTAGAAGACCGCTCCGGCACACTCTTTTCCGACGGCGTTGTTTTGGGTCGGCCTCTGGAATCAGTTCAAATGCCCTGGGAGGTGCAGACAAAGGAAAAAGTAAAGTCATATTCCTGGTCGTAGTACTGGTTGTGCTGGTAAATTGACGTCTCTCTGATATCCAATAGTTATTCTCGGCTGTATGGAATAACACGTAAGGTTTTCTGGGTTAACAATGTAATAAATAATACATAAAAATACAAAATACTGCACAGTTTCCTAAGGACTTGAAGCGAAGCTGCCATCTCTTTCGGCGCCAGCTTGTTGTTTCACTGTTTGACCTAGTGTACAGAAAGTCCTGTTAAATATCTGTTGAATTTGCCTGAATTTGCATGCTGCTGTGTGGAGAATTTTGCCATGGTAGCTTAGCTGTCTTAGCTGTTTTGTTTTCGAGAGACCTGAGGACTTCTTTCGTGACGCAGGACATCTCTTCTGTTGCATGCAAATAATTTTCTGCCTTGGATTATAGATAGGCATTGGCCTTGGAATTATTGTTACAGGGAGTATGCTATGGTACCGTGAGGAACACTGGGGGTTCCCATTAATTTGCTGAATAATTTGGAATCTATCAAAATTAATTGAGCTCCAACGCGCCAACATTAGCTTGCAAGCTTGCTAGGTCGAACAATGTCAGGGACTGAGTTTTAAGAGTGTACTCTCTATACCAGGGGTGGGCAAACTATTTCGCTCGAGGGCCACATCAAGATTTAGAAATTCAAAGGAGGGCCGCATTGATCTTTTTTTGGACCAGTTTATTTGTGAAAATCAATTTGCGGGCCAGAAAAAGCGTAGTTATTAGAATATTGGTCCAATATAATTCATAGAAATGTATTGGTTCATTCTACTTTTTATAAATATCCTTTACGGGATCGTTGTCCCGCAGGCAGTTAGATTTGGGTATGACATTTTAGGCAAAAATGTAAAAAAGGGTCGGGATTTATTGGTTGAATCTAATTTATATGAATATATTGGTTCAAACTAATTTATATAAATATATTGTTCCAATCTAGTTTAGATGTTCCAGACTATAATGGAGTGTCTTTTTACCTAAAATAATCATTAGAAATGGGGCATATCCACAAAACTCCAAATATGCATTGGTCTGAAGACCAAGAGGTGTTATGTAAAGATGTCCCCTGATATGGAGCTGTTTCACCCATTCACATCGACGGGACTGTTCGCTCTGCTACTGCATGTCAAGTGGTACCAATGCACCAAGTCTGGAACCAACAGGCCCCTGAACAGCTTCTACCCCCAAGGCTACCTACATTGTCAACACCACGGCCAGCTGGCTCATATGGATGAGATCCTCTACGTTCTTCAACGAGTTGAAATTACTCAAGGGACCCCCCACCATCGAGAAATCTTAGGTTGCCACGGTTATTTCTCTGCTGACCGGATGGGCGTTTGAGTGGGCTACTGCCGTCTGGGAGAGAGGAGAGGATGAGAAGGGGTTCATGACTCCGTTCAGGGCGGTCTTTGACCATCCACCAGAGGGCACCTCCTCGCGTGGTCTCTTTGGAATAGGGTGAGGTGTTCCAGCTCATTCAATCCGCTGGAGGCTGCCATGATCCGGAAGGTGAAGGCGTACTGCGCAGTGGTCTGGGCACCTTGCCGGAGTAGTTATTCACCGCCCCGGCTCCAGTGGTGTCAAGTTTATCCCAACCCAAAGTCCACTAGGGCAGAGGGACGGCCCCGTGATCATCCGTCTCCCAGGGTAGGCGTGAATATTCCTTCATTGTTTTCTGCCAAACCCTTCCTAGTTTCTATTTCCCTGGCTGTCCCTCAGGTGTTGTCTCCACAGTTCTAGTGGACTCCAATGCCACAGGGAATTCTATCGACCAGTCCCTTGTCTCTCCCTGAACATTCCCACATACCCCCTCTCCTCTTCCGGTCTGAGCCCTGGATAAACAACCGTTGGGATCTGGCACCATCACAGAACCACTCACCCTAACTGTGGTACCCATGCACCAAGAAATCCTTCCCTTCTTCATCATCACTGCCCCCATACACAAAGTCATTCTCCGCCTCCTGTGGCTCCAATGTCATTACCCCACCATCTCCTGGTCGAGGATGGAAAAAACCTCCTGGGCACCCAAATATAAGAGGACCTGCTTTACCTTACCTTGTGGTCCATGTCGTTAAGAATCCTGTGAGTGCCCATCAGTCCGTCCCCTTATATCGTTGGCCCTGTGTTTTGGGGGGTAGATGGGGACATCTGCCAGGCTCTGGAGAGGAAACCTGTCCTCCTGAGCAAATCTATATTCCCATGAAGGTGAGGGATTGGCTGTTGACCTGTGCGTACACATCCCTCGCCGATTGACACCCAGGTATCACCCACACTAGTCAATCCATCTCTGGTGGACCACTTTGGCACAGGACGTCACTCGTTATGTTAAATAATGCTCAGTCTGTGCTCAAACAATCTCCCGGCATGCTCCATCAGGAAAACTCCGACCCCTTCCCGTGCCTCAGTGGCCTTGGTCCCATCTATCCATATATTTGGTTACTGATCTTCCCCCGTCTGATGGTTTCACCACAGTTGTGGACAGATTCCTTCCCTGGGCAGAGTACGCCCAGGACTCACTTTACCACTCTTCCCCCGGGCTGTCTCCCTTCCATACCTCTTACAGTGTGTTCTGAGGTACCAGCCAGCTCTGGCCCCATGGACCCCGAGCCAGACCGAAGCTCCTGCGGTGGACAAGTGATTCAGGTGCGCATTATCGGTATGGAACAATGCCCACGTGAGACTCCAGTGTGTTGTCCGCCAAAAGAAGCTGAGTCCCTGGATTGTGGGGCCGTTCAAGGTCCTCCAGATAGACACTAAGGTAAATTACAACTCCCCACTAATTACCGGACCTCACCATCTTTTCATGTTTCCCTCTTCAGGCCGGTGGTTCCTGGTCCCCTGGTTGATGCCGTCCCCCACAACACCCCTCCGCCTCCCTTGGACATTGAGGGTAGACCCGCCTATGCAAGATCACTAATGGACTCCCAATGTCCTGGGGATCGGCTTCAGTACCTGGTGGACTGGGAGGGGTACAGTCCAGAGGAGCGGTGTTGGGTTCTGGTTGAAGGCCTTCTAGATCCCAACATCATCCGAGAGTTCCAACTTCCCCGACCGGCCCACTCCTTGCCCTCAGCCGTCCTCTTGGCCGGCGTGGTTCCGCAGCTGGAGCCACACATCGGGGGTTACTGTCACGTCTAGTCCCCCTCTCCGACGCTCGATGTCGCCGGTCTACTAACCACCGGTCTGGCAACCCACCTTTATGCACACCTGGCAACCATCATTACGCACACATGCGTCTCATCATTCACACCTGGACCTCATTACTCCCTTGATTGCTTACCCTTTATATAGCACTCTTTTGTTGTCAGTCATCAGGTAGTATTGTTTGTGTCAGACGCTTCGCTTGATTTGTATCGGTCCATGTTTGTGATCAATAAACTCACCTGCTTTCTGTGTCTACGTTACAGTCGTCTAAAAGAAAATACATTCTAATGTTTCCTGTCATATGAAGTGTAGTAGAATTACATGAAATGTGTTTATCAAAGGCCACATTTTTCAGTTCAGAGAAAATAAACTTCCTGAGTTAACTTCTTATGGCTGCAGGGGCAGTATTGAGTAGCTTGGATGAAAGGTGCACAGAGGTGCCCATATTCAACGGCCTGCTCCTCAGTCATAGTTGCTAATATTTGCATATTATTATTAACATTATATAGACAACACTCTGAAGTTTCTAAAACTGTTTGAATTATGTCTGTGAGTATAACAGAACTCATATTGCAGGCAAAAACCTGAGAAATTCCACTTCCTGTTTTTTTTTCTGGAGTTGGCATATTTTCAACCAAGCTCTCATTGAAATTACAGCGAGATATGTATGAGTTTTCACTTCCTACGCCTTCCACTAGATGTCAACAGTCAATAGAACTTTGTCTAATGACTCTAATGTGAAGGGGGGTCGATTGACACAGGAAATAGTCACCACAGCCATGAGTGGACCATGCTTTCACCAGGCGCGTTCACAGGGGAAGGACTTGCGGTCCACCGGTCATCTGAAGTAATTCTAATTCTTCGTTTGGAACGTTATTCAAGATATATGTAAACAACATTCTAAAGATTGATTCAGTACATCGTTTGACATGTTTCTACTGACTGTTACGGAACTTTTGGACATTTCATCACGTTATAGTGGACGCGCTTTGTGACTTTGGAATTGTTTACAAACGCGCTAACCAAAGTAGCTAATTGGACATAAATAACGGACATTTTCGAACAAATCAAGCATTTATTGTGGACCTGGGAATTCTAGGACTGCATTCTGATGAAGTTCAACAAAGGTAAGGAAACATTTATCATGTATTTTCTGGTTTCTGCTGACTTTAACATAGAGGCTAATTTGGCTAGTGTTCTGAGCGCGTCTCAGATTATTGCATGTGTTGCTTTTGCCAGTAACATTTTTTTAAATCTGACACAGTGGTTGCATCAAGGAGAGGTATATCTATAATTCCATGTGTATAACTTGTATTATCATCTACATTTATGATGAGTATTTCTGTTGAAACAATGTGGCTATGCAAAATCATTTGATGTTTTTGCAACTAGTGAATTTAATAAGCCAATGTAAACTAAGATTTTTTCAAATAAATACGAACTTTTCAAACAAAACATGCATGTATTGTGTAACATGAAGTCCTATGAGTGTAATCTGATGAAGATAATAAAAGGTTAGTCATTAATTGTATTTCTATTTCCGCTTTTGTAAATGCTATATTTTGCTGGAAAATAGCTGTGCTTATTGTGGTTTGGTGGAGACCTAACATAATCGTTTGTAGTGCTTACGCTGAAAAGCCTATTTGAAATCAGACACATTGGTGGGATTAACAACGAGAATAGCTTTAAAATGGTAGGAATTGTAATTATGAGATTTCTGTGGTTTGAATTTGGCGCCCTCTATTTTCACTGGTAGTTGTCATATCGATCCCGGTATTGGGGTTGGAGCAATAACAAGTTTTAAGAGCCTACATTATGACTATCCAATTTACTCATCACATTGGGATTAGTAGGTTTACATTAGTCTGCACATGTGATGATAGATGCATATAATGCTTTTTTTAAATTGTGAATTCTAATGGTGAGAAAATTGCTTCCCAAAACACGAGACACATGCTAATAGCTGCCACCATCACTACAAGTTTTTCAGCTAGCTAACGTTGGCTAAATTAGTGTTGTTTTTAACACCTGGTTAGCCTAACAGCTAAACTAAACTCGAAATGGATCATACTTACCATTGATGAAATGATCGGAGCAGACCCTGTACTGACTGCTGTCTGGGTTTAGGTCTTGATGCGTTTCTTCACTTTTCTGACAGTTATTTTTATGACCATACTTAGGGTCAGCGAACATATATGGCAATGAGACAATTAGTCTGGGTATATAAAATAATAAAGGTTGCTTCTGAAAAAAGTGACTTTGTGACAGGAGGTGTACTGGGGTGCAGCCCTAAGGTACCTGACATAGAAGAGCAGAGGATCATAAAGAATTTAAATAAATGTATTTTATCTCAAGGAGACATGATATTTCCACCCTGCCCATCACTCTGAAGCCCCTCCCTTTCTTTGGTCAGCTGATTTCCCGGAATAGGCCTGTATTCTCACCATAACCAGTATTTACCTAGCCATAGCTGATTTGATTCTGGGTTTCGATATGAGAGACAACAAAACAAGTTATTCTCTAAAGTATCTTACCAAAGAACATAGGAAAAACTGGAAAATGTGCCTAGACTGATATCATATCATGGTAGTTTCTTGATGCATAAACGTTTCATGTTATGATGTGAGGCACTGGAATTTGCCATTTATCTTTTTTTACTTTGTCAAATGTATGTGCATATATTCATATGTTTTTTGAGAATGTGTTAACAAAACTCTTTGTTTCGTTGTTGCCCTTTAGTTTAGTTTTAGTAGTGAATCATATCTTAGTTATATGTCACCACCTGTCACATAAGCCACTCACAAATAAAGTGTATTCCTTTTCAATATATTAATCATTCAACCTCTATTGAGCTTTAAGTGACCTCTTTTATTTATTTTTTTACCACTTTTTGCTCCCCAATTCCAAGGTATCCAAATGTCTTGTCTCATCGCTGCAACTCCCGTACAGACTCGGGAGAGGTGAAGGTCGAGAGCATTGCGTCCTCCAAAACACAACCGCACTCTGAAGCCCCTCCCTTTCTTTGGTCAGCTGATTTCCCAGAATAGGCCTGTATTCTCACCATAACCACATCCAACCCGGAAGCACCAATGTGTCCGTGTGGACTGCACCCAACCCGCCACAGGAGTCAATAGTGCGCAACAAGACAAGGATGTCCCTGCCGGCCAAGCCCTCCCTAACGACGCTGGGCCAATTGTGCGTCGTCCAATGGACCTCCCGGTCGCAGTCACCTATGACAGAGCTTGGGCTCGAACCCAGAATCTCTGGTTGTACAGCTAGCACTGTGATGCAGTGTCTTAGACCACTGCGCCACCTGGGAGGCCCTATGTAACCTCTTAGTGTGTGCCTGGAGCATCACCACGGAATATGACAAATATGAACTTCATAGGACCAATGAAACAGAATTAGAGCTCTTTTTCTGTAAGGCTCTTTTTCTGTTTTATTTTTCTGTAAGGGTTATATGCTCCAGTTAACAACATTTTAAGTTGCCCTTCAACCCATGGTCTGTAGACAAGTTCAGCATGCAACAAAAAATGATCCAAAGCTCTGTGTCCCCAAAAATAGTAGTCAACATTTCTTAGAATGAAACTGAGATTGACATAACATGTTGGGCATGATATCCAAAAAACAAAGCAATCAGATAACAAAAAGCATAAATGGGTGTAGTCAAAAATGGTTTGCTGCAGTGAATAGGGCAGCATTTCTAAACTCGGTCCTGGGGACCCTAATGGGAGCACATTTTGTTTTTTGCCCTAGCACTTTACAGCTGATTCAAATAATTAACAAAGCTTTGATTATTTGAATAAGCTGTGAAGTGCTAGGGGAGAAGAAAAAAAACATGCACCCCTTGGTGTCCCTTAAGGAAAGGGTTCCTGGGAGAAAAGGGGGTTATATCTAGGTGAGAATCCATATTGATATTTTAACACAATAATAGTTCATTCAAGTTAAGTTTATAATTCCTTACTTTCTTAATAAATTCATAATCACAATATACACTGAGTGTACAAAACATTACAAACACCTGCTCTTTCCATGACATAGTCTGACCAGGTGAATCCAGGTGAAAGCTAGGATCCCTTATTGATGTCACTTGTTAAATCCACTTCAATCAGTTTAGATGAAGGGGGGAGAAAGGTTAAATAACCATTGTTAAGCCTTGAGAAATTGAGAAGGTTTGCCTTTCAGAGGGTGAATAGGCAAGACAAAATATTTAAGTACCTTTGATTGGGGTTTGGTAGTAGGCGCCAGGTGCACCGGTATGTATCAAGAACTGCAACACTGATAGATTTTTCATGCTCAACAGTTTCCCGTGTGTATCAAGAATGGTCCACCACCAAAAGGAAATCCAGCCAACTAGCCACAACTGTAGGAAGCACTGGAGTCAACATGGGCCAGAATCCCTGTGGAATGCTTTCAAAACCTTGTAGAGTCCATGCCCTGATGAATTGAGACTGTTCCTAATGTTTTGTTCACTCAGTGTAAATAGCAATATGGCACGATGATATATTTTACATGGGACAAAACAATAAAAATAGCACCAATTTATAATAGATAATTTGACTCCAACAGCCTCTACTGAAGAAATATGATCCCTTATCATCCTCCGTTATTTGTTTGGGAATCCTGTCTCCTGTTCGGTACCATCTGTTGACAAAATGAACTGTCTTCTCAGAAATCAGCTGATTTGGTGAGAGGGGGAGTACTGGTGAGGTGAGGTGAGGTGGGAGGAGTACTGGGCTGGTCCACAATAAGACTGCAATACACCTTGCCACATTCTCTTTCTCTCTCTCACCTCTTTTCCTCTGACTGCAAACAGAGACAAAGCATCAGAAACCCCGGTTTGTAGGGCCATTCAAGGTCCTCCAGAGGGACACTGAGGTAAATTACAACTCCCCACTAATTACCGGACCTCACCATCTTTTCATGTTTCCCTCCTCAGGCCGGTGGTTCCTGGTCCCCTGGTTGATGCCGTCCCCCACAACACCCCTCCGCCTCCCTTGGACATTGAGGGTAGCCCCGCCTATGCTAGATCACTAATGAACTCCCAATGTCCTGGGGGTCGGCTTCAGTACCTGGTGGACTGGGAGGGGTACAGTCCAGAGGAGCGGTGTTGGGTTCTGGTGGACGTCCTTCTAGATCCCAACATCAACCCGAGAGTTCCAACTTCCCCGACCGTCCCAATCCTTGCCCTCGGCCGTCCTCTTGGCCGGCGTGGTCCCGCAGCTGGAGCCACACATCGGGGGTTACTGTCACGTCTAGTCCCCCTCTCCGGCGCTCGACTTGGCCGGTCTACTAACCACCGGTCCTGGCAACTCACCTTTATACACACCTGGCAACCATCATTACGCACACATGCGTCTCATCATTCACACCTGGACCTCATTACTCCCTTGATTGCTTACCCTTTATATGGCACTCTTTTGTTGTCAGTCATCAGGTAGTATTGTTTGTGTCTCCATGTCAGACGCTTCGCTTGATTTGTATCGGTCCATGTTTGTGATCAATTAACTCACCTGCTTTCTGTGTCTACGTTACAGTCGTCTAAAAAAATACATTCTAATGTTTCCTGTCATATGAAGTGTAGTAGAATTACATGAAATGTGTTGATCAAAGGCCACATTTTTCAGTTCAAAGAAAATAAACTTCTTGAGTTATATTAAGAGTCTAAATTATGATTATCCAATTTACTCATCACATTGGGATTAGTAGGCTTACATTAGTCTGCACATGTGATGATAGATGCATATAATGCTTTTTTTAAATTGTGAATTCTAATGGTGAGAAAATTGCTTCCCAAAACACGAGACACATGCTAATAGCTGCCACCATCACTACAAGTTTTTCAGCTAGCTAACGTTGGCTAAATTAGTGTTGTTTTTAACACCTGGTTAGCCTAACAGCTAAACTAAACTCGAAATGGATCATACTTACCATTGATGAAATGATCGGAGCAGACCCTGTACTGACTGCTGTCTGGGTTTAGGTCTTGATGCGTTTCTTCACTTTTCTGACAGTTATTTTTATGACCATACTTAGGGTCAGCGAACATATATGGCAATGAGACAATTAGTCTGGGTATATAAAATAATAAAGGTTGCTTCTGAAAAAAGTGACTTTGTGACAGGAGGTGTACTGGGGTGCAGCCCTAAGGTACCTGACATAGAAGAGCAGAGGATCATAAAGAATTTAAATAAATGTATATTATCTCAAGGAGACATGATCTTTCCACCCTGCCCATCACTCTGAAGCCCCTCCCTTTCTTTGGTCAGCTGATTTCCCGGAATAGGCCTGTATTCTCACCATAACCAGTATTTACCTAGCCATAGCTGATTTGATTCTGGGTTTCGATATGAGAGACAACAAAACAAGTTATTCTCTAAAGTATCTTACCAAAGAACATAGGAAAAACTGGAAAATGTGCCTAGACTGATATCATATCATGGTAGTTTCTTGATGCATAAACGTTTCATGTTATGATGTGAGGCACTGAAATTTGCCATTTATCTTTTTTTACTTTGTCAAATGTATGTGCATATATTCATATGTTTTTTGAGAATGTGTTAACAAAACTCTTTGTTTCGTTGTTGCCCTTCATAGTTTTAGTAGTGAATCATATCTTAGCAATCACGTTATATGTCACCACCTGTCACATAAGCCACTCACAAATAAAGTGTATTCCTTTTCAATATATTAATCATTATATAACCTCTATTGAGCTTTGACCTCTTTTATTTATTTTTTTACCCCTTTTTGCTCCCCAATTTCATGGTATCTTAGTCTTGTCTCATCGCTGCAACTCCCGTACAGACTCGGGAGAGGTGAAGGTCGAGAGCCATGCGTCCTCCAAAACACAATGCACATCCAACCCAGAAGCCAGCTGCACCAATGTGTCAGAGGAAACACTGTACACTTGGTCAGCACCCAACCCGCCACCGGAGTCGCTAGTGCGCAACAAGACAAGGATATCCCTGCCGGCCAAGCCCTCCCTAACGATGCTGGGCCAATTGTGCGTCGTCCCATGGACCTCCCGGTCGCAGTCACCTATGACAGAGCTTGGGCTCGAACCCAGAATCTCTGGTGGTAAAGCTAGCACTGCAATGCAGTGTCTTAGACCACTGCGCCACCCGGGAGGCCCTATGTGACCTCTTAGTGTGTGCCTGGAGCATCACCACGGAATATGACAAACATGAACTTCATAGGACCAATGAAACAGAATTAGAAGTATTTTTCTTCTGTAAGGGTTATATGCTCCAGTTAACAACATTTTAAGTTGCCCTTCAACCCATGGTCTGTAGACAAGTTCAGCATGCAACAAAAAATGATCCAAAGCTCTGTGTCCCCAAAAATAGTAGTCAACATTTCTTAGAATGAAACTGAGATTGACATAACATGTTGGGCATGATATCCAAAAAACAAAGCAATCAGATAACAAAAAGCATAAATGGGTGTAGTCAAAAATGGTTTGCTGCAGTGAATAGGGCAGCATTTCTAAACTCGGTCCTGGGGACCCTAATGGGAGCACATTTTGGTTTTTGCCCTAGCACTTTACAGCTGATTCAAATAATTAACAAATCACCAAGCTTTGATTATTTGAATAAGCTGTGAAGTGCTAGGGGAGAAGAAAAAAAACATGCACCCCTTGGTGTCCCTTAAGGAAAGGGTTCCTGGGAGAAAAGGGGGTTATATCTAGGTGAGAATCCATATTGATAATTTAACACAATAATAGTTCATTCAAGTTAAGTTTATAATTCCTTACTTTCTTAATAAATTCATAATCACAATATACACTGAGTGTACAAAACATTACAAACACCTGCTCTTTCCATGACATAGTCTGACCAGGTGAATCCAGGTGAAAGCTAGGATCCCTTATTGATGTCACTTGTTAAATCCACTTCAATCAGTTTAGATGAAGGGGGGAGAAAGGTTAAATAACCATTGTTAAGCCTTGAGAAATTGAGAAGGTTTGCCTTTCAGAGGGTGAATAGGCAAGACAAAATATTGAAGTGCCTTTGATTGGGGTTTGGTAGTAGGCGCCAGGTGCACCGGTATGTGTCAAGAATTGCAACACTGATGGATTTTTCATGCTCAACAGTTTCCCGTGTGTATCAAGAATGGTTCACCATTAAAAGGAAATCCAGCCAACTAGCCACAACTGTAGGAAGCACTGGAGTCAACATGGGCCAGAATCCCTGTGGAATGCTTTCAAAACCTTGTAGAGTCCATGCCCTGACGAATTGAGGCTGTTCCTAATGTTTTGTTCACTCAGTGTAAATAGCAATATGGCACGATGATATATTTTACATGGGGCAAAACAATAATAATAGCACCAATTTATAATAGATAATTTGACTCCAACAGCCTCTACTGAAGAAAAATGATCCCTTATCATCCTCCTTTATTTGTTTGGGAATCCTGTATCCTGTCCGGTGCCATCTGTTGACAAAATGAACTCTCTTCTCAGAAATCAGCTGATTTGGTGAGAGAGGGAGTACTGGTGAGGTGAGGTGAGGTGGGAGGAGAGTGCTGGGCTGTTCCACAATAAGACTATAATACACCTCGCCTCTTTCTCTCTCTCTCTCTCCTCTATTCCTCTGACTCCCGAACTGAGGCAAATCATCTCCTGGCACAGAGGTAAGTTTAAAGGGACACTTTAACCTCATATTCATGATCTCCAACACCATACCAGTGTATTCATATGAAAACAGGGTTTTTATACATTATGCGGATGCTTTAGTCCAGGTCTGGGAGAAGATCCCTCAGGAGACCATCCGCCACCTCATCAGGAGCATGCCCAGGCGTTTTAGGGAGGTCATACAGGCACGTGGAGGCCACACATACTACTGAGCCTCATTTTGACTTGTTTTAAGGACATTACATCAAAGTTGGATCAGCCTGTCGTGCAGTTTTCCACTTTAAGTTTGAGTGTGACTCCAAATCCAGACCTCCATGGGTTGAAACATTTGATTTCCATTGATAATTTTTGTGTGATTTTGTTGTCAGCACATTCAACTATGCAAAGAAGAAAGTATTTAATAAGAATATTTCATTCATTCAGATCTAGGGTGTGTTATTTTAGTGTTCCCTTTATTTATTTTTTAGCAGTGTATTTACGCTCAGTGTGTCGCCATGATCTCTGTTGGAATCGTCCTTCTTTCTGTCGGAAGTTCATCCGCCCATCTCTCTGCGTCCCTGTAGTCTTATGGTTCAAATGGATACTTTAGAGTAACATTCAGAAATGTTCTTATAGATAGATGTTTCGGCGGTTGTCGGTCCTCGCTACAGACTAGTAATTACTATCGAAGATTTGCTATTTTTTCTGTCGGAATCGATAGTCTCAGAGTTTCAACAACCTTTACAACCTTAGCTTATACTCAGGTTTTCTGGTCTCAACTCAGACCTTAGCCCTCTCGGTAATTGAGGTAAGCTTGGTCTGAAGATGATTTCTCTAGATGGGGGTTTTATTTGGAAGAGCAACAAAGGGCTGTCCCATGAAGCCAGATCAATATCTGTGCTCATGGGGCGGGCCAATGACTTAGTTAACCTGTTGAATGTAGGGGGCAGTATTTTGATGTTTGGATGAAAAAACGTAACCAAATGAAACTGCCTATTTCTCAGGCCCATTTCTCAGGCCCAGAAACTCAGATTAGGATAGAAAACACTCTAAAGTTTCCAAAACTGTCAAAATATTGTCTGTGAGTATAACATAACTGATATTGCAGGCGAAAACCTGAGGAAAATCCAAAGAGGAAGTGCCTCCTATTTTGAAAGCTCCCTGTTCCATTGCATGCCTTCCCTCCATTTAAAGGGATATCAAACCAGATTCCTTTCACTATGGCTTACACATGGTGTGAACAGTCTTTAGACATAGTTTCAGCCTTTTATTCTGAAAAATGAGCGAGAACGATCACATCGCGTCAGTGGATGGCTCGGACCCAGCAGAGTTTTGCATGCGCAACAGCTTGGAGCAGACATTTTCTCTCTCTCCTATTGAAAAAGCTACGATATGGTTGAAATATTATCGATTATTTATTGTAAAAACAACCTGAGGATTATAAATAATGTTTGACATGTTTCTACAAACTTTACGGATACTATTTGATATTTTCGTCTGCCCTGACGTGACCACTCGAGCCTGTGAATTGCTGAACATAACGCGCCAACCAAATGGAGGTATTTTGGATATAAAATAATATTTTTGGAACAAAAGGAACATTTATTGTGTAACTGGAAGTCTCGTGAGTGCAAACATCTGAAGATCATCAAAGGTAAGTGATTCATTTCCGTGACCAATCTACTTTACTTCTAGTGTTTGTTTTGTCTGCTGAGAGAGATGTCCTTACATAAACGCTTGGTTTTCTTTCGCCGAAAAGCTTTTTTGAAATCTGACACGCCAGGTGGATTAACAACAAGCTATGCTGTGTTTTGCTACATTGCACTTGTGATTTCATGAAAATTAAATATTTTTAGTAATTTAATTTGAATTTGGTGCTCTGCAATTCAGGAGGATGTTGACGAAAATGATCCCGCTAAAGGGATGGGTGCGCCAAGAAGTTAACTTTAAAGGGTATTGGGTTCTCTTTCATTAAACAGTTTAAAATCCCATTACATAATTTCACAAATTGTTTAATCTTTACTCATTAACTTCTCTAGGATAGGGGGCAGCATTTGGAATTTTGGATGAAAAGCATGCCCAAATTCAACTGCCTGCTACTCATCCCCAGAAGATAAGATAGTCATATTATTAGTAGATTTGGATAGAAAACACTCTGTGTCTAAAACTGTTTGAATCATGTCTGTGAGTATAACAGAACTTACAGTGGGGAGAACAAGTATTTGATACACTGCCGATTTTGCAGGTTTTCCTACTTACAAAGCATGTAGAAGTCTGTAATTTTTATCATAGGTGCACTTAAACTGTGAGAGAAAATCCAGAAAATCACATTGAATTATTTTTTAGTAATTCATTTGCATTTTATTGCATGACATAAGTATATGATCACCTTCAGCTAACGTCACTTTTTGTCCATTTTAAAGCTTCATATAATAAAAAAAGCACATCAAGAAAATATCATGAAGGCTTCATGATTCAAAAAGGTTATGTTAACTGACTGTCTTAACTGACTTTTTTTTATTTATTTCACCTTTATTTAACCAGGTAGGCAAGTTGAGAACAAGTTCTCATTTACAATTGCGACCTGGCCAAGATAAAGCAAAACAGTTCGACACGTACCACAACTGTCACGCCCTGACCTTAGTTATCTCGGTTTTCTTTATTATTTTGGGTAGGTCAGGGTGTGACTAGGGTGGGTATGTTAGTTTTGTCTCGTCTAGGGGTTTTGTATATCTAGGGTTTTTTGTAAGTCTAGGTTTATTGTATGTCTATGGTGGCCTGAATTGGTTCCCAGTCAGAGGCAGCTGTTTACCGTTATCTCTGACTAGGGACCATATTTAGGTAGCCATATTCCCTTGGTTATTTTGTGGGTTCTTATTCTCTGTTTAGTTGCCTGTCTGCACTATCCGTATTAGCTTCACGTTTCGTTTTGTTGTTTTGTTAGTTTGTTCAGTGTTGCATTTCTTTAATAAGACCACGCTGCGCCTTGGTCTCCTCCATACAACGAACGTGACAGAAGAACCCACCATAAAAGGACCAAGCAGCGTGGCCAGGAGGAGCAGACTTCATGGACATGGGAAGAGATTCTGGATGGAACAGGACCCTGGACGAAGGCGGGGGAGTATCGCCGTCCTAAGGAGGAGATAGAGGCAGTGAAAGCAGAACGGCGATACTACGAGGAGAAGTACAGAAGGGACAGGACTCTGCCATGGAAGCAGGTGGAAACTGTGCATTAGGAACGACAACGATACGAGGGGACACGGCTAGCATGGAAGCCCGAGAGGCAGCCCCAATAAACAAAAAAAATCCCCAGCCCGGTACCACCAGTGCCGGCACCACGCACCAGGCCTCCTGTGCACCTCCAGAGTCCAGTACGTCCTGTTCCTGCTCCTCGCACTCGCCCTGAGGTGCGTGTCCCCAGCCCGGTACCACCAGTGCCAGCACCACGCAACAGGTATCCAGTGCGACTCGGCAGTCCAGAGCATCCGGCAACAGTACCCAGTCCAGAGCGTCCGGCAAGTGTACCCAGTCCAGAGCATCCGGCGACAGTACCCAGTCCAGAGCGTCCGGCAACAGTGCCCAGTCCAGAGCTTCCGGCGACAGTACCCAGCCCAGAGCTTCCGGTGACGTTTCACAGTCCGGAACCTCCAACGATGATCCACAGTCCGGAGCCTCCAGCGACGATCCCCAGTCCAGAGCCTCCAGCAACGATCCCCAGTCCGTAGCCTCCGGCGACGGTCCCCAACCCGGGGCCTCCGGCGGCGATCCCCAGCCCGGGGTCTCCAGCGACGGTCCCCATCCCGGGGTCTCCGGCGACGGTCCCCTCCGCCGATGATCCGCAGTACAGAGCCTCCAGCGATGATCTGCGGTCCGGATCTACAAAGGCGGAGGGATTAGTGTAAAGAGGGGGGGCGGCGTCCAGAACCAGAGCCGCCACCTAGGGTAGATGCCCACCCAGACCCTCCCCTATAATTTCAGGTTTGCGGTCGGGAGTCTGCACCTTTGGCGGGGGGGGGGGGGGGGGGGGGGGTACTGTCACGCCCTGACCTTATTCTCTGTTTAGTCGCCGTTTCGTTGTGTTGTTTTGTTAGTTTGTTCAGTGTTGCATTTCTTTAATAAATGAAGAATGTACGCTTACAACGCTGTGCCTTGGTCTCCTCCATACAACGAATGTGACAACAACACAGAGTTACACATGGAGTAAAACAAACATATAGTTAATAATACAGTAGAAAAATAATTTGAGGTGAGATAAGGGAGGTAAATGAGGTGAGATGAGGGAGGTAAAGGCAAAAAAGGCCATGGTGGCAGAGTAATTACAATATAGCAAGTAAAACACTGAAATGGTAGATTTGCAGTGGAAGAATGTGCAAAGTATAAATAAAAATAATGGGGTGCAAAGGAGCAAAATAAATAAATACATAAATACAGTAGGGGAATTGGTAGTTGTTTTGGCTAAATTATAGGTGGGCTATGTACAGGTGCAATAATCTGTGAGCTGCTCTGACAGCTGGTGCTTAAATCTAGGGAGGGAGATAAGTCTTTACAGTTTCAGAGATTTTTGTAGTTCGTTCCAGTCATTGACAGCAGAGAACTGGAAGGAGTGGCGTCCAAAGGAAGAATTGGTTTTGGGGGTACACAGAGAGATATACCTGCTGGAGCGCGTGCTGCAGGTGGGTGCTGCTATGGTGACCAGCGAGCTGAGATAAGGGAGGACTTTACCGAGCAGGGTCTTGTAGATGACCTGGAGCCAGTGGATTTGGCGACGAGTATGAAGCGAGGGCCAGCCAACGAGAGTGTACAGGTCGCAGTGGTGGGTAGTATATTGGGCTTTGGTGATAAAACGGATAGCACTATGATAGACTGCATCCAATTTATTGAGTAGGGTATTGGAGGCTATTTTGTAAATGACATCGCCAAAGTCATAGATCGGTAGGATGGTCAGTTTTACGAGGGTATGTTTGGCAGCATGAGTGAAGGATACTTTGTTGTGAAATAGGAAGCCAATTCTAGATTTAACTTTGGATTGGAGATGTTTGATGTGAGTCTGGAAAAAGAGTTTACAGTCTAACCAGACAGCTAGGTATTTGTAGTTGTCCACATATTCTAAGAATCGTCCAGAGTAGTGATGCTGGACGGGTGGGCAGGTGTAGGTGCAATCGGTTGAAGAGCATGCATTTAGTTTTACTTGTATTTAAGAGCAGTTGGAGGCCACTGAAGGAGAGTTGTATGGCATTGAAGCTCGTCTGGAGGGTTGTTAACACAGTGTCCAAAGAAGGGCCAGATGTATACAGAATGGTGTCGTCTGCGTAGAGGTGGATCTGAGACTCACCAGCAGCAAGAGCGACATCATTGATGTATACAGAGAAGAGAGTCGTCCCAAGAATTGAACCCTGTGGCACCCCCATGGAAACTGCCACAGACCCGGATAAAAGGCCCTCTGATTTGAGACACTGAACTCTATCAGAGAAGGAGTTGGTGAACCAGGTGAGGCAATCATTTGAGAAACCAAGGCTATCGAGTCTGCCGATGAGGATGTGGCGATTGACAGAGTCGAAAGCCTTGGCCAAGTTAATGATTACGGCTGCACAGTATTGTTTCTTATCGATGGCGGTTAAGTTATCGTTTAAACCTTGAGCGTGGCTGAGGTGCACCCATGACCAGCTCTGAAACCAGATTGCATAGCGGAGAAGGTGCGGTGGGATTCGAAATGGTCGGTAATCTGTTTGTTGACTTGGCCTTCGAAGACCTTAGAAAGGCAGGGTAGGATAGATATAGGTCTGTAGCAGTTTGGGTCTAGAGTGTCCCCTTCTTTGAAGAGGGGTTGACCGCAGCTGCTTTCCAATCTTTGGGAATCTCAGACGACACGAAAGAGAGGTTGAACGGGCTAGTAATAGGGGTTGCAACAATTTTGATAGATCATTTTAGAAAGAGAGGGTCCAGATTGTCTAGCCTGGCTGATTTGTAGGGGTCCAGATTTTGCAGCTCTTTCAGAACATCAGCTGACTGGATTTGGGAGAAGGAGAAATGGGGAAGGCTTGGGCGAGTTGCTGTGGGGGGTACAGTGCAGTTGACCGGGGTAGGGGTAGCCAGGTGGAAAGCATGGCCAGCTGTAAAAAAAATGCTTATTGAAATTCTCAATTATAGTGGATTTATCGGTGGTGACAGAGTTTCCTATCCTCAGTGCAGAGGGCAGCTGGGAGGAGGTGCTCTTATTCTCCATGGACTTTACAGTGTCCCATAAGTTTTGGGAGTTTGTGTTGCAGGAAGCAAATTTCTGCTTGAAAAAGCTAGCCTTGGATTTTCTAACTGCCTGTGTATATTGGTTTCTAACTTCCCTGAAAAGTTGCATATCACGGGGGCTGTTCGATGCTAATGCAGAACGCCACAGGATGTTTTGTGTTGGTTAAGGGCAGTCAGGTCTGGAGAGAACCAAATATCTGTTCCTGGTTCTAAATTTCTTGAATGGGACATGCTTATTTAAGATAAAACTTTAGATTAACTAACTTCAAAGTAATGACTCGGACGTCGGGTTTGATACGAAAGCTTATTTTTTAGTAATAATACTTGTTCACGTTACATTTAACAACTTTGTTTTGGTACAGAGCAATGCAGTCAAAAAGCGTAATTCAACACAACCCAATACAATTACATATGCAAATAACTATAAAGAAATATCTTTAGATACAGCTCAATGAATAAACTTAAACATTAACTCTGTAACACATTAAAGTTACAACATCCTCCCCCCCATGAACAATTGTGTTCATCTAGATCTCTAGGCAGTATATCAACTGAATAGGTCTCCTCAACAAAGTCCCTGAAGCAGTACGAACTGAACATGATCTAACTAGGCCATCTCGGCCTGGAAAGAGTTCTTCAATCTTTCCTAGTTTCCAGGTTTGTCTGGGTGTGTTATCTTCTCCAATGAGTACAACGTCACCCGCCTTCAGTGGGGTGGGCTGTGGTGTGTCACAGCGGTGTGCTGACTTTAGATCCAGCAAGTAGTCTCTTCGCCAACTGTTCCAGAAACTGGTCACAAGTCTCTGCCTGTACTTCCATCTGCGTCTCATTTCCCGCTTGTTTAACGTTTGGTGCTGAGTGTCACTTGCTCCAGAATGCATCACCTTCTCATGGTGGTACTGTATCAGCATTTTTGAGTATATGTACTTATTGGGCAGAACCCATGGGTGCTGCTCTCTGAATGTGAAGTTGGACTGTTGCAGTCTTCCTCCTACACTGAGCAGTTCGTGTTCGTCCAGGAAAGGTTTCAGTTCTCTGATTTTACAGTCATTGTTTAGGCTTTTTCCTGCCGTCAGTAGTTTGATCTCCTGTCCAAAACTCTGTTGTTGTGTTACCTTAATCCAGTACTTTTCTGCATCGAACAGTTCGTCAGCAGTCAGTTCACCTTGCATCTTTATGGTTGTACGAGCATTGGCTATGAATCTCTTTGTCCAGGCGGTGACTCTGAACACTCTTTTCAGTTTCCTGTACCTTTCAAGCTCCAACACAGGTTCAGTGCTGTCTGTGCTGTTTGCTGCGAGTTGTACAGTAACCTGGCAACTGGACTTGAGTTCTATATTCACCTCTTCCGGAACCTTGTTATCATCAGTCTCTTCAGACTGATTGGGTGATGTCAGAATTCTGGGTCCATTCCACCATAGATCTCTCTGTGTCAAGTTTAGAACAGTTTGTCCTCTTGTAGGGAGGTCAGCTGGATTAGTTTTCCCTTCAATATGTGACTATGACTCTGGATTGGTCAAGGACTGGATCTCCGTCACTCTGTTCGCAACAAACTGTTTCCATTTCTGAGCTGAGCTGCAAATCCAATGCAGCACGATCATAGAGTCTGTCCACATTTTGATCTGTTTTTCTTCCATTTTCAGTGTGGTCATCAAGTTGTTTGCTAGTCTCGCTCCAATCACAGCTCCCATGAGCTCCAGGCGTGGCAGCGTCATTTTCTTAAGTGGGGCTACCCTGGACTTGGATGCGACTAGACTTGCATCACAGAACACGTGTAGTTTCAGGGTGTGGTTATTCTGTGGCCGCATGTCTGTTCTGTACCACCTTGGTATGGTGAGCTGGTGTAACTGGGGTAGTTCTGAACACCACTGTTGCCATTCTCGTGTCAGATCAGGTGGTAATTATTCGTCCCAACTGAGTCCCCTCTCCCACATTTCCTGGAACATGCACTTGATCCTGATGGTGAAGGGAGTTAAGAAACCAAGAGGGTTGAAGATACGTGCAGACGACTGCAGAACACTTCTCTTTGTGTTTTCCTTTTGCTTTAGAATGCTCAGTAACGGCCTGAGGTCAAACACAAAGTCATCCGTTTCCGGCCTCCATACTAAACCTAAAACCTTCAGCACTAATCCTTGTGTTTGTAACGTCAACGGGTGGTCAGTTGTCGTACTCTCCTCCCATTTTGTTTTCAATTCAGGAGAATTGGTCATCCATTTGCAGAGGTCCATGCCTGCAATCGACAGCATTCACTTTGCAGTTGTTGTCACAAGGTAAGCCTCTTCAACATTGCGTGAACTTGCAATGAAGTCATCTACGTAGAGTAACTCTCTCAGTATCTCTACAACTTCTGGTTGTTCTGTTTCATATTGTTTCAAGTGCTTCCTGATTGTAGCTGCCAGCAAAAATGGACTTGGGGAAGCTCCAAATACCACTCTTTTCATCCTTCATTTTCTACCCTTGGTGGGCCAGTGAGCCATAGAAATCTCACGGCGTCTCTGTCTCTCTCTGCTAGGGATATCTGCAGGAAAGCTTTCTTGATGTCTGCCATGAATGCGATCTCATGTAGTCTGAACTTTATCAGAACGCTGAGCAGATCCGGATTTAGGTTCGGTCCTGTGAGTAGACAGTCATTGAGAGATGGACAGCCATCTTCATGGGACGAGGCATCAAACACCACTCTCAGTTTTGTTGTCACCACATCTTCTCGGAGTACTGCATGGTGAGGTAAGTAGTATTTTACGTTGTCTGCACTTGATGTGTTGTCCTTGGGCACATCCTCTGCCATATCTTGTTGTAAGTAGTCCTCTACTACTTCATTGTATCTGCTGTACAACGTCACATCCTTCTTCAGTCTTTTCTTCAGACCTTCAAACCGTTTCTTGGCGATTCTATAGTTGTCTTGGAGTTCTGGTATTTCTCGTTTCCATGGCAACTCCACATGGTATCGCCCATCTTTGAAGGTGGTTGTTTCCTCAAACAATTGTGGAGCATCGTTTTCCTCTGGGTTCTTTGTTTTCTCGCTTAGAATACCCAGAGACTCAAGCTCCCAGAATGCATGCAGTTGCTTGGAGACTAGTGTGTCTTCATCAAGTGGGATGAACATGCAGGTTGCCTCGGCGACACTTGACATGGACACGGGTCCCTGCACCGACCATCCAAAGGTGCTCTCTAAAGCAACTAGCGTCTCCGTCAGTCGCTCCACTCTGCCTGATACTATCTGCCAGTAGTAGTCTGCTTCTATCAGGACAGAGAGTTCAGGATCATTGTCATCTCCTGGAAAGTCTGCGAGCTGCAGTCCCCTTTTACTGAGCTCATGCTGAATCCGTTCACCAGGAACCTTCATCACAGCTGTGCACACTTGTGGGGTTTCAATTGCCTCTATCTCTATTCTCTGCTGTTTGTCCCAGACATTCTCCAAGATGACTTTCACTGTGTTGCGTTGGGACGATGCTGGGGCAGAGGAGCCAAACGTGTGAAGAGTGAGTGCCTCTTGTATGATTACTGGTAGCTTCAAGCCCTTCACAAGGTTTTCATGTATGAAGCTTCTCTGACTGCCTCCATCTAGTAAGCAACGAGCTATCTTCCTGCCCGATGGGCCTTCTACCCATGCCTTTGCCGTTTGTAGCAACACAGTGTTCTGTCCATCTGGTTTCATCTTCACTGAATGGGGAATAACTGAGGAAACAACAGCATCTACAGAAACAGTAAGGGGTTGCACCTCACTCCTCTTACTGGTACACACCGCAATGTGATGTCTGCTTCCACATGTTGCACATGACACATCTTTGACTTTACAGAATTTTGCTATGTGTCTCTGTCCTAAACATACAAAGCATATTCCCATGTTCTTTAGTTTCTCTTTGCGTATAGCAATATTGTAGTCAGGGCAGTGTTCTGATTTGTGGTCTGCACTGTCACAAAATAGACACGTTTGTTGTTCCTTCTGGCTGGCTGTATGCAGTGCTGCAGCAGAGGGCATGTTGGGTCTTTTTGTTTTCATTTCATTGGAGAGGCATGACTTGTTCCATGGTTTGCTCTCTTTCTGTTGGTTGTATGATCTTGTCATTTGTAGCGCTCTCTCACTGCTCTGAACCTCTTTCTGTAGGAAACTGATCATCTCAGACACTTTCCATTCATCATCTACTCCCCTCTGATAGTCAAGAGCTATGTCCTCTGGAATCATCTGTAGTAAGATTGGGCATAGTAGGCTTCCATAGGTTTCTGACACTACACCCAGTGATTCCAGGCTCCTAATCTGAATTTCACATTCATCATATAGCTGCCTCAATGCATTTAGAGCGGAGGATTTCTTCACAGGTGTGAGATTCAGCAGCTTTGACATATGAGCACTAATCACAAGATCTTTCCTTCCAAATCTGCTCTTGAGTAGAGTGATTGCATCATCATAGTTACTGTCTGTTAACATCAGTCCTGCTACTGCCTTTGCAGCTGGTCCAGTGAGATATGTTTTCAGATAGATAAACTTCTCCTTATTACACAGTGAATCATTGTTGTGAATAGCAGTCTCATATTGGCTCCAAAACTCCTGCCACATACTGACATCTCCATAGAATTTCTCAATAATCAACTTCGGTAGCCTTACTGATTGTCTCTGTGATATGTTTGAGTTAGCGTCACTCACCCGGGCTGGTAGTGGATTGACGTCCTGTTTCTTCATTATCACTCTTTGTGCACGGCTCTTCAGCATGATAATGCGTTCTTTGTAATCCTCCGTGCATGCAATCTCTGCCTCCAATCCGTCCAATGGCGTTAACTGTTCAATTCCACGATCGAGTTTAAACAAACTGTCCTCCTTAGTTGATAACAATTCCAACAATGTACTCAAGTGATCGGTATCCGGATTTGACTGGGATATTTCCACGTCAATCTGATTCAAAATCCGCGTTGTTGCGCCTCGAATGGTACCCGGCTTTCGTCTCATTCTTTCATCCTCTACTGACGGGATGAGGTTGTCGTGTATTTACTATCATTAACTGAAGACTGATTTTTATCAAAGATTCTCTGTAATTAGTTACTATGCGATCAACTGATTAATCACGTAACTAATTAACTAGGAAGTCGGGGCACCAGGGAAAAATATTCAGATTACAAAGTTATCATTTCCTAAAATAATTTTTCAGATATTTTACCTGATCAATTAGTCTTCGAATTAATTAATTATTTAGTTTACCTCACGTTAGTCTCATTCCAAACGTCGTAAACTGTTGGTTATCTGCACGAACCCAGTCTTTACTATGAGTCATCCATACAACAATTGTCTTAAATCATTCATTTATTACTAACTAAGTAATTCATATAAATGCATAAACAAACAAACAAACAAGGCAAATGTAATGATAGGAAAATGCGCCCTAGTGGGCTAAACTGACATGGCGGCTTGTTAGACAAAGGAGGGGTCGACTAAGAAGTCACTACAGAGTTAATAATTTTAACAATTGAAATGCTAATCCTTTACACATGAACGCTCACTCATTCGGGAACAATTGCAATCAATATATATATATTTACGCTCAGTGTGTCGTCTTGATCGCTGGTGAAAAGTCTTTCTTTTGTAGAATTGTCCGTCTCTCTCCCTCTCTCTCTCTGTCTTGGTTAGAGGGGATAGTTCAAAGTGACATTCGTTATAGAATGGATGTTTCGGCGGTTGTCGTTCTTCGGGTTCAATGATACCAAATTCCTAGCTGCAAACTAGTAATTAATATCAAAGACTTGTTCTCATTCTGTCGGTATCGATAGTCTAAGAGTTTAGAGCGATAGGAGAACGCTACCTGCCCCAATGCATAGTGCCAACTGTAAAGTTTGTTGGAAGAGGAAAATGGTCTGGGACAGTTCTTCATGGTTTGTACTAGGCCTCTTAGTTCCAGTGAAGGGAAATCTTAACGCTACAGCATACAATGACATTCTAGACGATTCAGTGCTTCCAACTGTGTGCCAACAGTTTGGGGAAGGCCCTTTCCTGTTTCAGCATGACAATGCCCCAGTCCACAAACCGAGGTCCATACAGAAATGCTTTGTCGAGATCGGTGTGGAAAAACTTGACTGGCCTGCACAGAGCCCTGACCTCAACCGCACAGAACACCTTTAGTATGAATTGGAACGCAGACTGCGATCCAGGCCTAATTGCCCAACATCAGTGCCCGATCACACTAATGTACTTGTGGCTGAATGGAAGTAAGTCCATGCAGCAATGTTCCAACCTCTAGTGGAAAGCCTTCCCAGAAGAGTGGAGGCTGTTATAGCAGCAAAGGGAATGAGATGCTTGACGAGCAGTTTTTCACATACTTTGGCCATGTAGTGTATTTTCAAACTCTTAAGGATCGGACCCTTTTTTTCCATTTTCGCCCTAAATGACATACCTAAATCTAACTGCCTGTAGCTCAGGACCTGAAGCATGGATATGCATATTCTTGATACCTTTTGAAAGGAAACACTTTGAAGTTTGTAGAAATGTGAAAGTAATGTCGGAGAATATAACACTTTAGATCTGGTAAAAGATAATACAAAGAAAAAACATGCGTTTTTTGTACCACCACCCTATGATATATATCAAATTGTCATTTAGATACAACCAATTCTAAATACAACCAATCCTGGACAAACTCACGGAGAGGAGAGTGAGGCTATAGGTCAACAAAAGAGGGAGCATAGAATGATTCCAGACACTGCCATCCTCCTCTCCCCGATGGAAAAGTAGGGAGTGACTGGCACACAGACACAGTGGAGCAAAAGATATGTTTACACATGATGACACCTTGACCTCTCCCCTCTCTGCGGCCCAAGCAACTTAGTCCTGACAGAGAACAGATAACTGCCAATGGCCACCACTATAGTACAACAAAATACATTCTTATGAGAAATAACTCATAAGCATATCATGAAAATTAAACATCCTATCTATGTTACCCAACTAATTCTGATTAATCCCCAACAGGGCGAGCGGTTTGCTGACGTTGTGAACAGAGTGACCCATGGGGTTATCGTATGGGCAGGTATAAGCTAAGGACAACAAACACAATTGCATTTTATCGGTGGCAATTTGAATGCACAGATGTACCATGACGAGATCCTGAGGCCCATTGTCGTGCCATTCATTGCGTCATCAACTCATGTTTCAGCATGATAATGCACGGCCCCATGTTGCAAGGATCTGTACACAATTACTTAGATTGCATTGTTATGTTCCTTTACTCATTCACACACATTGTTGAAAGGTAAACGACCACGCAGATGAAAATGTTCATTAGAGCTATTTACTTGCTTAGGCCTGACTGTGCTGTCGATTACATTGGTTGATACAATGCAATTTGGAATGTAGTCAGCTTGGAACACACGCAACCATGAGCTCTCTTGTCCAAAATCAGCTGACTTTGTGAGAGGCGGTCTGGGCTACTGGTGGGAGGAGAATGACCCTACACCTGAGAGGGTTGGGCTGTTTTACTTGATGCATGCAATACCCATTTGGGAAGGGCTGTATCTATAGAGAAGTCCTCTGCCAGAAATACTCATTATAAAAATTCATAAAACATACAAGTGTTATACATCGGTTTAAAGGTTAAGTTCTTGTTAATTCAACCACGGTGTCAGATTTCAAAAAGGCTTTACGGCGAAAGCATACCATGAGATTATCTGAGAACAGCGCCCAGCAGACAAATCATTACAAACAGTTTCCAGCCAAGTAGAGGAGTTACATAAGTCAGAAATAGTGATACAATTAATCACTTACCTTTGATGAACTTCATATGGTTGCACTCACAAGACTCCCATTTACTCAATAAATGTTTGTTTTGTTCGATAAAGTCACTCTTTATATCCAAAAACATCAGTTTTGTTTACACGTTTTGTTCAGTCATCCACAGGCTCAAAGGCAGTCACAGCAGACAGACGAAAAACCCGAAAAGTATCAGTAAAGTTCATAGAAACATGTCAAACGATTTTTATAATCAATCCTCAGGTTGTTTTTAGTCATAATAATCAATAACATTTCAGCTGGACAAAAGCTTTGTCAATAATAAAGGAAAACAAGTAAGGCATGCTCTCGGTCGCCCGCATGAAAAACCTCTGAGACACTGCAGGGTCCACTCATTCAGACTAGTCTTACTACCTCCTTTTTTCAGAATACAAGCCTGAAACAATTTCTAAAGACTGTTGACATCTAGTGGAAGCCATAGGAAGTGCAATTTGAGTCCTAAGTCAAAGGATACTGTAATGGCAATCAATAGAAAACTACAAAAATAGAAAAAAATCCCACTTCCTGGATGAATTTTTCTCAGGTTTTCGCCTCCCATATCAATTCTGTTATACGCACAGACATTATTTTAACAGTTTTGGAAACGTTAGAGTGTTTTCTATCCAAATCTACCAATATGCATTATATTATATGCATGTCCTAGCTTCTGGGCCTGAGTAGCAGGCAATTTACTTTGGAAACGCTTTTCATCCAGAGGTGAAAATACCCTACCGTAGTGATGTTTTAAAGTCACCATTGGCCTCATGGTCAAATCCTTGAACGGTTTTGTTCCTCTACCGCCGCTGAGTTATGAAGGATGCCTGTCTCTTTGTAGTGACTGGGTGTATTGATACACCATCCAAAGTGTAATTACTAACCTCACCATGCTCAAAGGAATATTTAATGTCTGCTTAACATTTTATGGCTTCAGGGGCAGTATTGAGTAGCTTGGATGAAAAGGTGCCCATTGTATACGGCCAGCTCCTCAGTCTCAGTTGCTAATATATGCATATTATTATTAGTATTGGATAGAAAACACTCTAAAGTTTCCAAAATTGTCAAAAATATTGTCTGTGAGTATAACAGAACTGATATTGCAGGCGAAACCCTGAGGAAAATCAAAGCAGGAAGTGGCTTCTATTTTGAAAACTCCATGTTCCATAGCCTCCCTTTGCTCCATTTAAAGGGATATGAACCAGATTCCTTTCCCTATCGCTTCCTCAAGGTGTCAACAGTCTTCAGACATAATTTCAGGCTTTTATTTTGAAAAATGAGCCAGAACGATAACATCGCGTCAAGTGGTCACATGAGTTTTGTTCGCGCAACAGACTTTGGAAAGGTATTGCTTTTCTCTCTCCTACTGTGAAAGACATTTGCGGTTGATATATTATCGATTATATATTTTAAAAACAACCTGAGGATTGATTATAAAAAATGTTTGACATATTTCTGTGGACATTATGGAAACTGTTTGGAATTTGTCTGCGTTGTCGTGACCGCTCTATCCTGTGGATTTCTGAACATAACGCGACAAAGAAACAGAGGTATTTTGGATCTAAAAATAATCTTTATGGAATAAAAGGGACATTTGTTGTGTAACTGGGAGTCTCCCAGTGAAGTGAAAACAATCCCAAGATCATCAAAGGTAAACGATTAATTTGATTGCTTTTCTGATTTTCGTGACCGAGCTACCTGATGCTAAGTGTACTTAATGTTTTATCATGCGATCGATAAACTTACACAAACGCTTGGATTGCTTTCGCTGTGAAGCATAATTTCAAAATCTGACACGACAGGTGGATTAACAAAAGTCTATGCTGTGTTTTCCTATATTGCACTTGTGATTTCATGAATATAAATATGTATAGTAATATTTTATGTATGTAGCGCTATGCTATTCAGCGGTTGTTGATGACACTTATCCCGATATCGGGATTGCAGCCATAACAAGTTAAAAAAATAAAACATTTCCATCTACCAATAGGTGCCCTTCTTTGCAGGTATTGGAAATCCTCCCTGGTCTTTGAATCTGTGTTTGAAACTTTATTTCCGAACCTATACTTAACTAGGCAAGTCAGTTAAGAACACATTTTTACTTTCAATGACAGTCTAGGAACAATGGGTTAACTACCTTGTTCAGGGGCAGAACGACAGATTTAACCTTGTCAGCTCGGGGATTCAATCTTGCAACCTTTCGGTTACTAGTCCAACGCTCTAACCACTACCTTCCACCCCAAAATGTACTGCTCCACTGATAGACCCTACAGGTAATTGTATGTACAGGGTACAGAGGTGAGGTGTTAATTAAAACAATTATTTTAAGCACTATTATTGCACACAGAGTGAGTCCATGTGACTTGTTAATCATATTTTTTACTCCTGAGCCTTGCCCTAACAAAGGGGTTGAATACTTATTGACTCAAGACATTTCAGCTTTTCATTTTTCATTTATAAAAAAACATACATAAAAACATAATTCCACTTTGACTTTATGGGGTATTGTATGTCGGTCATTGACACAAAATCTAAATTTAATCAGTTTAGTATTCAGACTGTTAAACAACAGCATGTGGAAAATGTTAGGGTGTATGAATACCTTCTGAAGGCTCTGTATGTTCATTGAATGTCTGGGTGAAAGTGAGTTGTTGCTATCGTTGTTTGTATTGTTATTATTGGGTTATGTATTTTATATGTTCAGGTGCCTTATTTAAATGCACATTTATACAGTCGGTTCTTCATTCATTCACCATGTATTAATTGCTTTCTATACATTAACTCGCTCTGAGATGAATGAAAAAAAAAATGCTGTGTGAACCTTCATATTTATATTTTGCGCTCAATGAACTAAGTGGATTGGACAAGGAGTTTAGTTTGCTGAACTTATTGAGACTCACCTTGCAACAATCTAAATATTGTTGGCAGGTTTCATAAAAAAATAAGATTTCAAAACAAAAATTGGTCAGGGACCATGGACATTCAAAACATACATTAATACATGTCAGTGAATTCTGATTCTGAATTCAGACTTTTTTCTGAATCCCCAGAAATATTGTAGCAGCTTTCCTTCAACATAATTTACTTTCATTGTTCCATATTATAGTTCATCCAGCTTAAAATGAATAATACTAGAAATCACACTTGGTTTCAAACACATTTTCCCGACTCAGGAATGTTAGTAATATTTTCTTCCAACAGTACACTTTGAAATCCATTATAACCAGTTACTGTATCTTGTTAAATTGGCATGAAAGTATACTAACATTCCTGAGTGAGGCAAGTCTTCCAATATGTCTTCCAATTTTTTAAACTATGTTCTCTGTTTACAGAGCTTAATCACCTGTCAACTGTATCTTCAATGGGTGGATCACACAATTAAATATTATCACGACAAGCATGTGAGTGTCAACATATTTCATTGTTATTTCAAATGTTATTGAATGTTTAATAGATTGACAGACTTCTCAGACCCAGACTGTGCCTACTCCTGACTAAAAAGCTTGCTGAATGGAGAATCTCCATTGAACGTGCTTTTTAGTCAAGGAAGAGGCTTTTATCTGGATCGGGGAAACCGGTCATCACAGTCAACTTTCTTTGATAAATATGTAATGTGATTGGTTGAAACACCATATAGGCTCTGAAATTTGCCTTGTTATTCAAATCTTCTATCACGACTCAGGATATGACCCAGATGCAGACACAGGAGGCGGATAGCACAGTTCTTAGATAATTTATTATAACACGGGGCAGGCAAAGGGCAGGTCGAGGACAGGCAGAGGATCGTAATCAGATCAGAGTCAGGCAGGGACAGGACAGCAGGCAGGCTCAGAGCAGGCAGAATGGTCAGAATCGAAACAAACTTGAAAATGGGAAAACAAGCTGGTAAGACCTGACAAGACAAAACGAACTGGCAACAGACAAACAGAAAACACTGGTATAAATACTGTGGTGGTTAATTTCTTTACTATCAAATAAGGAGAGACAAACTTATCACACAAGTCAGAGTTATACTTAAACTAAATCTTTAATAATAAGAGCTTTGCAATAGCAATGACTTTCAACAATTCACCATTTCCAATGATCCATTGAGAGTGATAAAACAAAAAAACAAAGGTCTTTTAAAACCAAGATACACCCCTTTCAACCTACATGACGAACAACAGATACATAGAATGGTCACAAGGTTAAGATTTGTATGAAAGATATCTATAATACATAGCAGACAACATCTGCTGTGTCAACAGTTTTCATTGTATAGACCAGTGTCTGGGCCTCCTACTCCAAACTGGAACCATTTCTCTCTGGTACGGTATAGAACAGAAACATTAACTCATGCTCTCTGGAATGCTCTTTAGGTTTTATCACTCAAAGACATCGTAAATCTCCTCTGTCAGTTGTCGTGTCTTTACTATCATTAAATAAAGACTAAGATTTTATCAAAGATTTTCTGTACTTAGTATTACGCAATTAAACTGATTAATCATGTAACTGTAATTAACTAGGAAGTCAGGGCACCAAGGAAAATATTCAGATTACAAAGTTACAATTTTCGTAATATAACTTTTCAGATATTTTATATCTGATCAATTATTTATTTTACCTCACGTTAGTCTCATTCCAAATGTCATAAATTGTTGGTTATCTGCACGAACCCAGTCTTCACTATGAGTCATCCATACACCAATTGTCTTAAATCATTTATTTATTAACTTCTTGGTGACAGGGGGCAGTATTTTCACGCTCGGATGAAATGCATGCCCAAATTCAACTGCCTGCTACTCATCCCCAGAAGATAAGATATGCATATTATTAGTAGATTTGGATAGAAAAAAACTCAGAAGTTTCTAAAACTGTTTGAATCATGTCTGTGAGTATAACAGAACTTATTTAGCAGGTGAAACCCCGAGGACAAACAATTCAGATTTTTTTTTTTTTAGGTCACTCTCTTTTCAATGGGATTTCATTGGGAATCCAGATTTTAAGGGACCTTCTTGCAGTTCCTACTGCTTCCACTGGATGTCACCAGTATTTAGAAATTGGTTGAGGTTTTTCCTTTGTGTAATGAAGAAGTAGCCCTGTTCAGAACGAGGGTCACTTCAAGTGTACTGTTAGAGGCGCGTGACCAGAAAGCTAGCTACAGTTTGTTTTCCTCCTGTATTGAACATAGATCGTACCATCTTCAATTTTATCGATTATTTACTTAAAAAAATACCTAAAGTTGTATTACAAAAGCAGTTTGAAATGTTTTGGCAAAGTTTACAGGTAACTTTTGAGATATTTTGTAGTCACGTTGGGCAAGTTGGAAATTGTGTTTTTCTGGATCAAACGCGCCAAATAAATTGACATTTTGGATACATATCGACGGAATTAATTGAACAAAAGGACCATTTGTGATGTTTATGGGACATACTGGAGTGCCAACAAAAGAAGCTCGTCAAAGGTAAGGCATAAATTATACTTTTATTTCTGCGTTTTATGTCAAGCCTGCAGGGTTGAAATATGCTTTTCTTTCTTTGTTTAGGGAGGTGCTTTAATTTGGTATCCTACATGTGTGATTTCATGAAAGTTCGATTTTTATAGTAATTCATTTGAATTTGTCTCTCTGCATTTTCACTGGCTTTTGGCCAGGTAGCGTCCCACATATCCCAGAGAGGTTAACTAACTAAACAATCACAGAAGTGCACACACAAACAAATAAAGTAAATATGGTTAAAATAAATGATAGGGGAATGTGCCCTAGTGGGCTAAACCGGCATGGTGGCTTGTTAGACAAAAGGGGAGTGGGGGTCAGTTGAGAAGTAACTACAGAGTTGCTAATTATAACAATTGAAATGCTAATCCTTTGCACATGAACGCTCACTCATTCGGGAACAATTGAAATCAATATATATATTTATGCTCAATGTGTCGTCGTGATCTCTGTTGAAAAGTTAGTTTCTGTTGGAGAGTGTCCGTCCTCTCGCTCTCTCTCTGTCGTGGTTAGAACGGGTAGTTCAGAGTGACATTCATTAATGTCGTTATAGGATGGATGTTTTGGCGGTCTTCGTTCTCCGCATTCAATGATACCGAATTCCTAGCTGCAGACTAGTAATTCCTATCAAAGACCTGTTCTTATTCTGTCGGTATCGATAGTCTAAGAGTTTAACCACGTGGTATGGTTAAAAGATTCAGCAATCGTCTCAAACCTTGGCCATCTCTTTATCGAGGTAAGCTGGTCTGCACCCTTTGTCCTCTCGTGATTGAGAGAAAACTTCTCAAAGTTGGGGTCCTCTGATTTAGTTAAACTCAAAAGGGAATTGGAGTTTCCTTCATTAAACAGTCCAAAATCACATTACACAAGTTAACAAACCGTATCATCCTCACACATTCATCTTATCATCTTATCTTATCTTACAACAATTAGATGTAAACCTCAAATCTGAGGCTATTATATAAACAGCGTTATGGTAATGTGGCCGCACCGTCTCCCATGAGCTTCACCAAGATTACCAAACGGACCAGTTCGTAGCTGGATTCTTCACCAATTTTTTATGCCTTCTCCGGAACATACAGTGGGGAGAACAAGTATTTGATACACTGCAGATTTTCCAGGTTTTCCTACATACAAAGCATGTAGAGATCTGTAATTGTTGATAAAAATTACAGACCTCTACATGCTTTGTAAATTTACATCACTGTAAATGTTGTTCGGACCTCAAGTTCTGTGAGGTGGAAGAAATTCCTTTGTTCTCTATGAAACTTCACTCTGTCTCTATACTGTGTGGCCATGAGGCAGGATATTCCCTAGGAATTTACAATCTCATTCTGGCTATATTTCAATCTCATTCTGGGTAATGAATGCTATGCCTAAAGTAACCATGTTTTGCAGTTTTATAGGGACAATCTGGGAATTAGACTAGCGTTTAGTAACCTGTGCTGCCATGTTTCTTCTAACTCCACAAAACACAGTCAACATACCGTAAAATGCTGGTGGAGGGTCATGTATAGTCACAGAAATGCTCCTAGAGTGGCCATGACAACGTGACCTCTGACCTCTCGACCCCTGACCAGTGACAACTGACCTTTTCCCATCATCCTCTCAGTGCCTCTGAAGCCTACCCACCTCCAGAGCCTGGTGACAAAGTCTGCCGCCCACCCGCAGGCGCTGGGGCGTGTGGAGAGACCACTCCTCAGAGCCAACATGGGGGGAAGAGGAGAGGCGATGATGGCGAAGAGCCGGGAGAAACCCTCCAAAGTCTTGGACCTCATCAACCACTTCGAGGGGAACAGGTAGACCAGGGGGAAAAAGTTCAGTACAGACTCAGAGTGGGTAGGGGAGAAAAACTGAGAAAAGTATAAATTAGACCCTATCTGAGATACAGCGCTAACTCAAATATGTGTGCAATTATTGCCCTTGTGTGTGTTCTTGCTTTTGTGAATGTTTGAAAGAGTGTACTAGCTGCTGAGAGGGAGGGAGAGAGAGAGAGAGAGATTTACTAAAATAAATACCTCATTCAGGCAGACATGAGTGTGACGTTAATAATTCTTGCATGCAAATGTTTATCTTTCCTAATAAATCCTACTATTTCGAAGATTAACTAAAAAGCAGAAGTCACTTTCAGCCCGGTTCGTTGATATTTCATTCAGATAAATGCTTTAGAGTCTGGAGGAAAGGATTCTATTACACAAACTTTTTCATGTTTTGGTTCCTGTCTCAGATTATGTTAGAATGTGACCTCAATCAAAGGGTTTGGCTATGTGATTCAGTCTATTGTTTTGTAAGAGATTAATAACTTTCCACAAGGCCAAGGCTGAGCATTTCCTCTCTGCAGTTTTTCCCAAACTTTTTGTAGTCCCGTACCCCTTCAAACATTCAACCTCCAGCTAGCACCACGGTCAGCACACTCTCAAATTTATTTTTTTGCCATCATTGTAATCCTGCCACACACACACTATACGATACATGAATTAAACATAAGAATGAGTGTGAGTTTTTGTCACAACCCAGCTCGTGGGAAGTGACAAAGTGCTCTTATAGGACCAGAACACAAATAATAATAATATAATAAGCAATAATTCTGCTCTTTATTTAGCCATCTTACAGATAAACCTTGTTTGTTAAACATTGTGAATAACTTACCACGGGTTAATGAGAAGGGTGTTATCACGCCCTGATCATAGTTTGCTTTGTATGTTCTTAGGTTTAGTTTGGTCAGGGTGTGATCTGAGTGGGCATTCTATGCTGGATGTCTAGTTTGTCGGTTTCTGTGTTTGGCCTGATATGGTTCTCAATCAGAGGCAGGTGTTAGTCGTTGTCTCTGATTGGGAACCATATTTAGGTAGCCTGTTTTGTCATTGTGGGTTGTGGGTGATTGTCTATGTTAGTTGCTTGTGTCAGCACATTTGGTACATAGATTCACGGTAGTTGTTCATTTATTGTTTTGTTCAGTTTACTTCGTGTTTTCGTCATGCATTAAAATGATGCATTCACACCACGCTGCGCTTTGGTCCATTTCTTACGATGATCGTAACAGAATCACCCACCACAACCAGACCAAGCGACGTGGTAACGGGCAGCAGCAGCAGCGGCAGCGGCCAGCATCACAAGACTCATGGACATGGGAGGACGAGTTGGACGGAAAAGGACCCTGGGCACAGCCAGGGGAATATCACTGCCCCAAAGCAGAGCTGGAGGCAGCGAAGGCAGAGAGGCGCTGGTATGAGGAGGCAGCATGGCGGTGCGGTTGGAAGCCCGAGAGTCAGCCCCAAAAATGTCTTGTGGGGGTGGGGGGGGCACACGGGGAGTGTGGCGAAGCCAGGTAGGAGACCTGCGCCAACTCCCCGTGCTTACCGGAGAGCGAGAGGGACAAGGGCAGGCACCGTGTTATGCTGTGGAGCGCACGGTGCCCCCGGGCGGGTGCATAGCCCGGTGCGGTACATTCCAGCTCCTCGTATCGTCCGGGCTAGAGTGGGCATCGAGCCAGGTGCCATGAGGCCGGCTCTATGCATCTGGTCTCCAGTGCGTCTCCTTGGGCCGACGTACATGGCACCAGCCTTACGCATGGTGTCCCCGAATCGCCAGCACAGCCCAGTACGGGCTATTCCACCTCACCACACTGACCTGGCTACCGGGAGCATGCAACCAGGTAAGGTTGGGCAGGCTCGGTGCTCAAGAGCTCCAGTGCACCTGCACGGTCCGGTCTATCTAGTGCCACCTCCACGCACCAGCCCTCCGGTGGCAGCCCCCCGCACCAAGCTGTCTCTCCGTCTTCTGCCTACAGGTGTTTCCTCCTCTCCAGTGCTGCCAGAGCCTTCCTCCTGTCCTGACCCGTCAGAGTCTCCCACCTGTCCAGCGCTGCCAGAGCCTTCCTCCTCTCCAGCGCTGCCAGAGTCTCCCGCCTGTCCAGAGCTGCTAAAGTCTCCCGCCTGTCCAGAGCTGCTAGAGTCTCCCGCCTGTCCAGAGCTGCTAGAGTCTCCCGCCTGTCCAGAGCTGCTAGAGTCTCCCGCCTGTCCAGAGCTGCTAGAGTCTCCCGCCTGTCCAGAGCTGCTAGTCTCCCGCCTGTCCAGAGCTGCTAGAGTCTCCCGCCTGTCCAGAGCTGCTAGAGTCTCCCGCCTGTCCAGAGCTGCTAGAGTCTCCCGCCTGTCCAGAGCTGCTAGAGCCGCCAGTCTGTCCTGAGCCGTCAGTCAGCCAGGACCTGCCAGAGCCGTCAGTCAGCCAGGAGCTGCCAGAGCCGCCAGCCAGCCAGGAGCTGCCAGAGCCGCCAGCCAGCCAGGAGCTGCCAGAGCCCCCAGACAGCCAGGAGCTGCCAGAGCCGTCAGCCAGTCCTGAGCTACCCCTCAGTCCGGAGCTGCCCCTCAGTCCGGAGCTGCCCCTAAGTCCAGTGGGGCCCTTTAGCAGGGTTGCCAGTCCTAGGTCGGCGGCGAGGGTCGCCGCTCAAAGGACGCTACTAAGGTGGACTAAGACTATGGTGGAGTGGCGTCAACGTCCAGCGCCGCCACCGCGGACAGATGCCCACCCAGACCCTCCCCTATAGGTTCAGGTTTTGCGGCCGGAGTCCGCACCTTGAGGGGGGGGGGGGGGGGGTACTGTCACGCCCTGACCATAGTTTGCTTTGTATGTTTTTAGTTTTTGTTTGGTCAGGGTGTGATCTGAGTGGCCATTCTGTTGGGCATGTTGGATGTCTAGTTTGTCTGTGTCACACCCTGGTCAAAGTATTTTGTGTTTATCTTTATTTATTTGGTCAGGCCAGGGTGTGGCATGGGTTTTTGTATGTGGTGTGTATGTATGGGGATTGTAGCTAGTGGGGTGTTCTAGTTAAGTCTATGGCTGTCTGAAGTGGTTCTCAATCAGAGGCAGGTGTTTATCGTTGTCTCTGATTGGGAACCATATTTAGGCAGCCATATTCTTTGAGTTTGTCGTGGGTGATTGTCCTTAGTGTTAGTTTGCACCAGTTTAGGCTGTTTCGGTTTTCATTACGTTTATTATTTTGTAGTGTTTGTATTTTGATTCGTGTTTTACGTTTGTTTAATAAACATGGATCGCAATCTACACGCCGCATTTTGGTCCGACTCTCCTTCGCATCAAGAAAACCGTTACAGAATCACCCACCACAAAGGGACCAAGCAGCGTGTCAACAGGCAAGAACAGCCCAAAGTGGAGTACAGTATGGACTATACTTCTTGGGAGGAGATAGACAGGTGGGCGGTCGACCCAGGGAGAGTGCCGGAGCCCGCCTGGGATTCGATGGAGCAGTGCGCGGAAGGATATAGGAGAATGGAGTTTGCGAAGCAAGCAAGGCGGCGCGGACGGAGGCCCCATAGTCAGCCCCAAAAATTTCTTGGGGGGGGGCTCAGGGAGAGTGTGGCAGAGTCAGGAGCCAGACCTGAGCCAACTCTCCCTGTTTATCGTGAGGAGCCAAGGAGGAGACCAGAGCCGGTGTTGGAGGTGAGCGAAACAGAGACTGTGAAGGAGTTAATGGGGAAATTGGAGGTGAGCGAAACAGAGACTGTGAAGGAGTTAATGGGGAAATTGGAGGAGAGAGAAATGAGGGAGTTGCTGTGTTGGTGTTTTAAACATGGAATTCGCCCGACGGAGCGTGTCGGGGATTTGATGGCACCTGGGTCAGCGCTCCATACTCGTCCTGAGGTGCGTGTTAGTCGGCTGGTGAAGATGGTGCCAGTCTCACGTACCAGGCCTCCTGTGCACCTCCCTAGCCTTGCACGTCCTGTGCCAGCACCGCTCTCAAGATCTCCAGTACGCCTTCACGGTCTAACCCATCCTGTGCCACCTCCACACCCCAGCCCTCCGGTAGCAGCTCCCCGCACCAGGCTTCCTGTGCGTGTCCTCGGCCCAGTACCACCAGTGCCAGCACCACGCATCAGGCCTACAGTGCGCCTCGCCTGTCCAGCGCTGTCGGAGCCCTCCTCCTCTCCAGCGCTGTCGGAGTCTCCCGCCTGTTTAGCGCTGTTAGAGCCTTCCTTCTCTACAGCGCTGCCTGAGTCTCCCGCCTGTTCAGAACTGCCAGTTAGCATAGAGCTGCCAGTTAGCATAGAGCTGCCAGTTAGCATAGAGCTGCCAGTTAGCATAGAGCTGCCAGTTAGCATAGAGCTGCCAGTCTGCATAGAGCTGCCAGTTAGCATAGAGCTGCCAGTCTGCAAGGAGCTGCCAGTCTGCAAGGAGCTGCCAGTCTGCAAGGAGCCGCCAGAGCTGCCTGTCTGCAGGATGCCGCCAAAGCTGCCAGTCTGCAAGGAGCCGCCAGAGCTGCCAGTCTGCAAGGAGCCGCCAGAGCTGCCAGTCTGCAAGGAGCCGCCAGAGCTGCCAGTCTGCAAGGAGCCGCCAGAGCCGCCAGTTAGCATGGAGCAGCCAGGGCCGCCAGTCAGCATGGAGCAGCCAGGGCCGCCAGTCAGCATGGAGCAGCCAGGGCCGCCAGTCAGCATGGAGCAGCCAGGGCCGCCAGTCAGCATGGAGCAGCCAGTCAGCATGGAGCAGCCAGTCAGCATGGAGCAGCCAGAGCAGCCAGTCAGCATGGAGCAGCCAGAGCTGCCAGTCAGCATGGAGCAGCCAGTCAGCATGGAGCAGCCAGAGCTGCCAGTCAGCATGGAGCATCCAGTCAGCATGGAGCAGCCAGAGCTGCCAGTCAGCATGGAGCAGCCAGAGCTGTCAGTCAGCATGGAGCAGCCAGTCAGCATGGAGCAGCCAGAGCTGCCAGTCGACCAGACTCTTCCAGATCTGCCAGTCGACCAGACTCTTCCAGATCTGCCAGTCGACCAGACTCTTCCAGATCTGCCAGTCGACCAGACTCTTCCAGATCTGCCAGTCGACCAGACTCTTCCAGATCTGCCAGTCGACCAGACTCTTCCAGATCTGCCAGTCGACCAGACTCTTCCAGATCTGCCAGTCGACCAGGATCTTCCAGATCTGCCAGTCGACCAGGATCTTCCAGATCTGCCAGTCGACCAGGATCTGCCAGTCAGCCAGGATCTGCCGAAACCACCAGCCAGCCAGGATCTGGTAGATTCATCAACCTGCCTGAGCTTCCTCTCACTCCTGAGCTTCCTCTCACTCCTGAGCTTCCTCTCACTCCTGAGCTTCCCCTCAGTCCCGAGCTGCCTCAGTCCCGAGCTGCCCCTCAGTCCCAATCTGCTCCTCAGTCCAGTGGGGTTCTGGGTGAGGACTACTAGGCCATGGTCGGCGGCGAGGGTGGACTATCCAGGGACGCGAGGAGAAGGGGCTAAGACATTGATTGAGTGGGGTCCACGTCCCGCGCCGGAGCCGCCACCATGGACAGACGCCCACCCGGACCCTCCCTATTGTTTTGAGGTGCGTTCGGGAGTCCGCACCTTAGGGGGGGGGTTCTGTCACACCCTGGTCAAAGTATTTTGTGTTTATCTTTATTTATTTGGTCAGGCCAGGGTGTGGCATGGGTTTTTGTATGTGGTGTGTATGTATGGGGATTGTAGCTAGTGGGGTGTTCTAGTTAAGTCTATGGCTGTCTGAAGTGGTTCTCAATCAGAGGCAGGTGTTTATCGTTGTCTCTGATTGGGAACCATATTTAGGCAGCCATATTCTTTGAGTTTGTCGTGGGTGATTGTCCTTAGTGTTAGTTTGCACCAGTTTAGGCTGTTTCGGTTTTCATTACGTTTATTATTTTGTAGTGTTTGTATTTTGATTCGTGTTTTACGTTTGTTTAATAAACATGGATCGCAATCTACACGCCGCATTTTGGTCCGACTCTCCTTCGCATCAAGAAAACCGTTACAGTCTGTTTCTGTGTTTGGCCTGATATGGTTCTCAATCAGAGGCAGGTGTTAGTCGTTGTCTCTGATTGGGAACAATATTTAGGTAGGCTGTTTTGTCATTGTGGGTTATGGGTGATTGTCTATGTTAGTTGCTTGTGTCAGCACATTTGGTATATAGCTTCACGGTCGTTGTTCATTTATTGTTTTGTTCAGTTTACTTTGTGTTTTCGTCATTCATTAAAATGATGCATTCACACCACGCTGCGCTTTGGTCCGCTTCTTACGACAATCGTGACAGGTGTAATTGAAAGGATGTACATAACTTTGCAATATTGGGTTGTATTGGAGAGAGTATCAATCTTAAATTATTTCCCACACACAGTCTGTGCCTCTATTTAGTTTTCATGCTAGTGAGGGCAGAGAATCCACTCTCACATAGGTAGGTGGTTGCAAAGGACATCAGTCTCTTAACAGCGCGATTTGCCAAGGCAGGATACTCTGAGCGCTGTCCTATCAAGAAATATGGCTGTGGCTTCTGATTAAATAACATTTTCACAGAACCGCTTGCTGCAATTTTGATGAGGCTCTCTTGTTCAGATATCTGTAGGCAGGGCATGAAGGGGATAACGAATCCAGTTGTTTGTGTCGTCGGTTTCGGGAAAGTACCTGCGTTACTGCGCACCCAGCTCACTCAGGTGCTTCGCTATATCACCTTTGACATTGTCCGTAAGCTTGAGTACAATTGCACACAAAAAAATCATATGATTGAAAGACCTGTGTGTTGTCCTCCACAATAGTATGGGGCTTGCCTGTCCTAGCCACTCAGTAGCTCACCATATAAGATGCTTCTAGCCCCTTCTTATTAATGGTATATGTTACTTTTATACATGTCTTACTACTCAAGTCGTCTTGGTTCTCGCAAAAAAAAACTCTGGTGGCTAATTTTGCAAATTGGCATGTTTCATTTCTAAATGTTGTGCAAGAGTGAATGTTTCATTGAGTTGTGAGATAATACTTTTGCACAAACTCAGCAAAAAAAGACAGAACCCTGTCTTTCAAAGATAATTCGTAAAAATCCAAATAACTTAATTAACAGATCTTCATTGTAAAGGATTTAAACACTGTTTCCCATGCTTGTTCAATTAATCATAAACAATTAATGAACATGCAACTTTGGAACGGTTGTTAATTAAAATCTTTTTGGGATAGGGGGCAGCATTTTCACTTTTGGATGAATAGCGTGCCCAGAGTGAACTGCCTCCTACTCATTCCCATATGCTAATATATGCATATTATTATTAGTATTGGATAGAAAACACTGAAGTTTCTAAAACTGTTTGAATGATGTCTGTGAGTATAACAGAACTCACATGGCAGTCGAAAACCTGAGAAAAATCCAACCAGGAAGTGGGACATCTGAGGTTTGTAGTTTTTCAAAGCTTTGCCTACCGAATATACATTAAGATATGGATGAAGTTGCACTTCCTAGGGCCTCCACCAGATGTCAACTGTCTTTTGAAAGTTGAATGAGGATTCTACTATAAAGGAGGGGCTCATGAGACCTGTTTAAAACAGTGGTCTGGCAGAGAGCCTCGGTCTCATGACGCTTTTTCTGAAGACAGGAATTCTCTGGTTGGAACATTAACCTGTTGAATCTATGGGGGCGCTATTTCATTATTGGATAAAAAAACGTTCCCGTTTTAAGCGCAATATTTTGTCACGAAATGATGCTTGACTATGCATATAATTGACAGCTTTGGAAAGAAAACACTCTAACGTTTCCAAATCTGCAAAGATATTGTCTGTGAGTGCAGTTTTTGGAAAAACTGAACATTTGCTATCTAACTGAGAGTGTCCTCATTGAAAACATCTGAAGTTCTTCAAATTTCGCGGAATGTTGTCGAGGGGTTCCGCTAGCGGTCACTAACAGTTCACAGTTATGAAAACTTTGGACACTAAAAAGGCCTTTCCACTGACTCTGAAAACACCAAAAGAAAGATGCCCCCCAAAAAAGAAAGAAAGTCCCTGCTCATCTGTGTGAACTTGCCTTAGGGCATGATGCAAGGAGGAATGAGGACTGCAGATGTGGCCAGGGCAATACATTTCAATGTCCGAACTGTGAGATGCCTAAGACAGCACTACAGGGAGACAGGACGGACAGCTGATCGTCCTCGCAGTGGCAGACCACGTGTAACAACACCTGCACAGAATCGGTACATCCGAACATCACATCTGAGGGACAGGTACAGGATGGCAACAACAACTGACCGAGTTACACCAGGAATGCACAATCCCTCCATCAGTGCTCAGACTGTCCGCAATAGGCTGAGAGAGGCTGGACAGGGCTTGTAGGCCTGTCGTAAGGCAGGTCCTCACCAGACATAACCGGCAACAACGCCTATGGGACTATGGGCACAAACCCACCTTCGCTGGACCAGACAGGACTGGCAAAAAGTGCTCTTCACTGACGAGTCACGGTTTTGTCTCACCAGGGGTGATGGTCGGATTCGCGTTTATCGTTGAAGAAATGAGCATTACACCGAGGCCTGTACTCTGGAGCATGATCGATTTGGAGGTGGAGGGTCCATCATGGTCTTGGGCGGTGTGTCACAGCATCATCGGACTGAGCTTGTTGTCATTGCAGGCAATCTCAACGCTCTCTGCGTTACAGGGAAGACATCCTCCTCCTTCATGTGGTATCCTTCCTACAGACTCAGCCTGACCTGACCCTCCAACATGACAATGCCACCAGCCATACTGCTCATTCTGTGCGTGATTTCCTGCAAGACAGGAATGTCAGTGTTCTGCCATGGCCAGCGAAGAGCCCAAATCTCAATCCCATTGAGCACGTTTGGGACCTGTTGGATCAGAGGCTGAGGGCTAGGGCCATTCCCCCCAGAAATGCCCGGGAACTTGCAGGTGCCTTGATGGAAGAGTGGGGTAACATCTCACAGCAAGAATTAGCTAATCTGGTCCAGTCCATGAGGAGGAGATGCACTGCAGTACTTAATGCAGCTGGTGTTTCAGGGACACAGTATTCCATTTCTGTTAGTCACATGTCTGTTGTACTGTGTTCATACAAATATTTACACGTTAAGTTTGCTGAAAATAAATGCATTTGACAGTTAGAGGACGTTTCTTTTTTTTGCTGAGTTTATACAGTTGAAGTCGTAAGTTTACATACACTTAGGTTGGAGTCATTGAAACTCGTTTTTTAACCACTCCACAAATTTATTGTTAATAACAAACTATAGTTTTTGAGAAGTCGGTTATGACAAATACTTTGTGCATGATACAAGTAATTTTTCCAACAATTGTTTACAGACAGATTATTTCACTTATTATTTTCACTGTATCACAATTCCAGTGGGTCAGACGTTTACATACACTAAGTTGACTGTGCCATTAAACAGCTTGGACAATTCCAGAAAATGATGTCATGGCTTTAGAAGCTTCTGATAGGCTAATTGACATAATTTGAGTCAATTTGAGGTGTACCTGTGGATGTATTTCAAGGCCTACCTTCAAACTCAGTGCCTCTTTGCTTGACATCATGTGAAAATCCAAAGAATTCAGGCAAGACCTCAGAAAAAAAATGGTAGACTTTCACAAATCTGGTTCATCCTTGGGAGCAATGTCCAAATGCCTGAAGGTACCATGTTCATCTGTACAAACAATTGTACACAAGTATAAACACCATGGGACCAAGCAGCCGTCATACTACTCAGGAAGGAGACACGTTCTGTCTCCTAGAGATGAACATACTTTAGTGCGAATAGAGCAAATCAATCCCAGATTAACAGCAAAGGACCTTGTGAAGATGCTGGAGGAAACAGGTACAAAAGTGTCTATATCCACAGTAAAACGAGTCCTATGTTGACATAACCTGAAAGGCCGCTCAGCAAGGAAGAAGCCACTGCTACTTAAAAGCCAGACTACGGTTTGCAACTGCACATGGGGACAAAGATCGTACTTTTTGGAGAAATGTCCTCTGGCCTGATGAAACAAAAATAGAACTGTTTAGCCATAATGACCATTGTTATGTTTGGAGGAAAAAGGGGAAGGCTTGCAAGCCGAAGAACACCATCCTAACCGTGAAGCACGGGGGTAGCACCATCATGTTGTGGGGGTGCTTTGCTGCAGGAGGGACTGGTGCACTTCACAAAATAGAAGGCATCATGAGACAGTAAAATTATGTGGATATATTGAAGCAACATCTCAAGACATCAGTCAGGAAGTTAATAAAGCTTGGTCGCAAATGGGTCTTCCAAATGGACAATGACCCCAAGCATACTTCCAAAGTTGTGGCAAAATGGCTTAAGGACAACAAAGTCAAGGTATTGGAGTGGCCATCACAAAGCCCTGACCTCAATCCCATAGAAAGTTTGTGGGCAGAACTGAAAAAGCGTGTGGAAGGAAGAAGGCCTACAAACCTGACTTAGTTACACCAGCTTTGTCAGGAAGAATGGGCCACAATTCACCCAACTTATTGTGGGAAGCTTGTGGAAGGCTACCCGAAACTTTTGACCCAAGTGAAACAATTTTAAAGGCAATGCTACCAAATACTAATTGATTGTATGTAAACATCTGACCCACTGGGAATGTGATGAAAGAAATAAAAGCTGAAATAAATCATTCTCTCTAGTATCATTCTGACATTTCACATTCTTAAAATAAAGTGGTGATCCTAACTGACCTAAGACAGGGAATTGTTACTCGGATTAAATGTCAGGAATTGTGAAAAACTGAGTTTAAATATATTTGGATAAGGTGATCTAAACTTCAAACTTCCAACTGTAAATATATATATATATATATATATATACATGCTTTGTAAGTAGGAAAACCTGCAAAATCGGCAGTGTATCAAATACTTGTTCAAATAAAGTACCCAACTGTCATTCTTGAGTAACAGCTCCTGAGTGATGCAGTGGTCTAAGACACTGCATCTCATTGCAGGAGGCATCACTGCAGTACCTGGTTTTAATCCAGGCTGCATCACATCCAGCTGTGATTGGGAGTCCCGTAGGGCGGGGTGCAATTGTCCCAGTGTCGTCTGGAGTAGACTGTCATTGGACATAATAATTTGTTCTTAACTGACTTGCCTAGTTAAATACTCATGTGGGAATAGGTGTGACAGAAATCAATCAATTGAAATAAATTAATCATGCTCTAATCTATAGATTTCACATGAAGGGTTGTGTTCCTGGGAGGGCAGAGGCCCACCCACTAGGGAGCCAGGCCCAGCCAATCAAAATATTGTTTTCCCCAGAAAAGGGCCTTATTACAGAAAGAAAAACTCTTAAATTTCATCAGCTGTCTGGGTGGCTGGTGCCGCAGGTGAAGAAGCCAGATGTTGAGGTCCTGGCCTGGCGTGGTTACACGTGGTCTGCAGTTGTGAGGCTGGATGGACGTACTGCTATATTGTATAAAACGATGTTGGAGGCATCTTAAGGTAGAGAGAGAATTTAACATTAAACTCCCTGGCAACAACTCTGGCGGATATTCATGCATTCATCGTGCCAATTGCACACTCCCTCAAAACTTGAGACATCTGTGGCATTGTGTTGTGTGACAAAACTGCACATTTTAGAGTGGCCTTTTATTGTCTCCAGTACAAGGTGTACCTGTTTAATGATCATGCTGTTTAATCAGCTTCTTGATATGCCACACCTGTCAGAAAGGCTCACTAACAGGGATGTAAACATATTTGTGCTCAACATTTTAGATAAATACACTTTTTGTACATATGGAACATTAATTTCAGCTCAAGAAACATGGGACCAACACTTTACATGTTGTGTTTGTATTGACGATCAGTATGTACATTGGGACAAAAAAGTATTTAGTCAGCCACCAATTGTGCAAGTTCTCCCACTTAAAAAGATGAGGCCTGTAATTTTCATCATAGGTACACTTCAACTATGACAGACAAAATGAGAAAAAAATTCCAGAAAATCATATTGTAGGATTTTTAATGAATGTATTTGCAAATTATGGTTGGAAATAACGATGTGGTCAATAACAAGTTTATCTCAATACTTTGTTATAGACCCTTTGTTGGCAATGACACAGGTCAAACAATTTCTGTAAGTCTTCACAAGTTTTCACACACTGTTGCTGGTATTTTGGCCCATTCCTCCATGCAGATCTCCTCTAGAGCAGTGATGTTTTGTGGCTGTTGCTGGGCAACACGGACTATCAACTCCCTCCAAAGATTTTCTATGGGGTTGAGATCTGGAGACTGGCTAGGCCACTCCAGGACCTTGAAATGCTTCTTACGAAGCCACTCCTTTGTTGCCTGGGCGGTGTGTTTAGGATCATTGTCATGCTGAAAGACCCAGCCACGTTTCATCTTCAATGCCCCATGTTGCAAGGATCTTGAGATGTTCTGGATCAACATGTACGACAGCATGTTCCAGTTCCCACCAATATCCAGCAACTTCGCACAGCCATTGAAGAGGAGTGGGACAACATTCCACAGGCCACAATCAACAGCCTGATCAACTCTATGTGAAGGAGATGTGTCACGCTGCATAAGGCAAATGGTGGTCACACCAGATACTGACTGGTTTTCTGATCTTAGTCCCATTTTTTAAAGGTATCTGTGACCAACAGATGCATATCTGTATTCCCAGCTACGTTAAATCCATAGAGCCTAATGAATTTATTTCAATTGACTGATTTCCTTATATGAACTGTAACTGTGTTTAGAAGAGAAGTGTAACTGTGTTTAAAACTGTAACTGTGTTTAGAAGAGAAGTGTAACTGTGTTTAGAACTGTAACTGTGTTTAGAAGAGAAGTGTAACTGTGTTTAGAACTGTAACTGTGTTTAGAAGAGAAGTGTAACTGTGTTTAGAACTGTAACTGTGTTTAGAAGAGAAGTGCAGCCCAAACTTTGTAAATGAAGATTACAAATCCATTTAATGAGGAGTTTCTCATAGGAGTCCCTCTAGCAGACCAACACATAGGCTGCAGGTCCTGCTACATAAATAACTGTTGCTAGCATAGGGTATATTACATAGACGTGTAATCTACACTTACATGTACAATGTTTTATTTGATTTACTATAATCATCCACTTCGTCACATACTGTATGCAATATTTGAATTGAGCATCCGGGACCAGCAGTGTACAGTGTTTTCCTAACAAAAAGCTTGACACGACCTCCAACAAAAGAACAATGTGCACTGTTGTACAAGAGTCAACCGCTTCAGTAGTGTGTGCCAACAGGAAGCTATGATAATAACAGTACATAAACGCTAAGACAAGTCCTTAAGTCTCTTTAGCTTTTTTTCTATGATGTACTATAAACTTAAATGCTGTATAGACCTCCTTTGTCTTTTTTTCCCCCATAAAAGCACATGTGTGAAATAGATAAGCAAAAACTTGGTATAGTGTCATATATGGGAAAAAAACTTGCCTTATGAATTTTGTCTAACGTTAGTAGCTAGAAGCCTTATCAATAACGTATCATGCAATATAGGCACTCTACACGGACAAAAAGTAAACCTTGAATTTTGAGCTTTAAAATATCCCTCTGGTGGCCCAGTTGACCTATTTTAAGAAATACCATTGGAATTTGTTTCAGAATAGAATCACTGCCACCTGCTCAGGTTAGCATTGGGCTAAATGTTTAAGGTTATGTAATGGGGACAGCAAACATGTAGTGTTTGATCACATGCAAATACATCAACAACTTCAATTGGCTGATGCACATTTTAAGATGGATAAAATCTCCCAAGAATGGTCACATTTGACGCATAGATGGAAGACCGACGTAAATTTGTGCCATAAATAACAACAGAGGGATAACAATACTTCAATCAGTATACCCCAACCTTCGCATTAAGCTTCCTCTTAATTACAGCCGTATGTTTAATAACTAAGGATATCTGGTGTTTGCTTATATCAACCCTTCCATTAAATCTCTTTAAAGTTAACATTCATTCATTATCATGGAGGATGTCACATTCTGACCTTAGTTCCTTTGTTATGTCTTTGTTTTAGTTTGGTCAGGGCGTGAGTTGTCTATGTTCTTTTTTTTCTATGTTGTGTTTTTGTGTTTGGCCTGGTATGGTTCTCAATCAGAGGCAGGTGTCGTTCGTTGTCTCTGATTGAGAATCATACTTAGGTAGCCTTTTCCCACCTGTGTTTCGTGGGTGATTATTTTTCCGTTTCAGTGTTTGCACCATTCGGGACTGTTTCGGTTTTCATTTTGATTCTTTTTATTCTTTTGTATTCATTCTCATTAACATACATTATGGATACGTACCACGCTAAATTTTGGTCCTCCGATCCTTCCTACTCCTCCTCAGAAGAGGAGGAGGAAAGCCGTTAGAGGACTGATATAGCAGAGAGAGTTGGTTGACTAATCAAACCATCAACCAAATAAGTCAGGTTGAATGCCATTAAATCTCTGTCTCAAAGATTTATGCATTTTCCACTGCAGAATAAAAAATTGCTACAGTCGTAACAGAACGCAGTCTGTGCAAATCATGACTCCAAGGAAAAGAGCTAGGGAAGAAGCAAAAATCTAAATAGATTTCAATCTAATGTTTTATTGAATTAGATTAAATAGAATGACAGATTTAGGATACTTTATCTTATGCTACAGCCTCAAAATGAAAGATGTTGAATCACCCCCTACACCACCCTTAAGATCTGAGTAAAAGGAAAATAAGTGACGGCCCAGACAGACAGAGTGGACCTGGCTTAGGGCAAAGAATTTGACCACAATGCCCATTAAAATAAAGGACATTGTTCATGATAAACATGAAGTAGTTGATCCATGCCATAAGGAAAACAAAATTCATGGGAAACATTATCGGAAGGCTAAGCCCCAACTAAGGCATTTGTGTCCCTATGGTTGTGGACATTCATATCATTCATATTGTAAAGTAAGATGATATTAATTGTTACAGTACAATTTAATGTACAATTAAATGCATAGGGGTTAAGAGCATAACACATGTTCATTTGACATTTTAGGGACACATCAAAAATACAAGACACCATTGCAAAAAGTAGCCTTATCGATAAAGGAACTCCTGCAAGGTATCAGCTGGAAACAAAGAAACAGAATCTAGATGATGAAGGCCTGCTCAGAAGATGGACCTTTGGAGAGAGAGATCACAGTAAGCTCAACAAAACCATTCTGATAGTGGGAGAGACAGGAACAGGGAAGTCAACTCTGGTCAATGCCATGGTCAATTACGTCCTGGGTGTAGAGTGGGAGGACAAAGTCTGGTTTGAGATTGTTGAAGAGGAAAAAAGACTTCAGACTGAAGCTCAAACTACAGCAGTCACTGTTTATGAGGTGTTTGGGTTTGAAGGCCAGAGAGTCCCCTTCTCTCTCACCATCATTGACACTCCTGGGTATGGAAACACTAGAGGGATTAAAGAAGACCAACTGATCGCTAAAAAGTTGTTTGAGTTGTTTAGATCTGTAGATGGAATTGATCAACTTGATGCTGTGGGTTTAGTGATGAAGGCAGCTATGAATCGACTCAATGACAGACAGAAGTACATCTTCAATGCAGTTTTGTCTTTATTCGGCAAAGACATGGAGAAAAACATTGTAGCCCTTATCACACACTCAGATGGGAGGCCCCCAAAGAATGCCCTTGATGCTATTATAAGAGCAAACGTTCCCTGTGCTAAAAATGACAGGAATCGACCTGTTCATTTTGCGTTCAACAACTGTCAATGTGATGTATTTGATAAGGAATATGAGGATTATGAGGAATTTGTGTCTAATCAGAAGACAGTCTGGGACAAGGGAGCAAAGTCCATGGACAAGTTTTTCGAATATAAAATGGAACCAAAAAGCGTGAAGATGACTGAAGGAGTTCTGAGAGAGCGAGAACAACTGGAGGCGTGTGTCAGCAACCTACGCGAGCGGATCCACATGGATGATCTGAAGCAGGATGAAATCAAGCAGACTCAAAAAGAACTTTGTAAACACAAGAAAGACGTGGAGGAAAACAAGGACTTTACATATACTGTTGAAGAGCCGTACAAAGAGAAGTTACCTACAGAAGGGGGGAAGGCAACCACCTGCACAGTGTGTGAAGAGAACTGTCACTATCCAGGCTGCAGGTGTATCAAAGTTCTCTCATGGTGCAGTGCAATGAAGAACTACCACTGCACTGTGTGTACTGGCAAATGTCATTACACCAAGCATGTCAAAGGAAATGAAAAATATGTTCTCAAGACACGGGTGGTTCTCAGGACGCATGGGAAATTGAAAAAGAAGTATGATATTAATGAGAAGGCGGCTGGGGAGAAAGAGACACTGATCAGCAAACTTCAGACAGAGTTAGAGCAGTTCACACTCCAGAAGTTCAGACTGGTGGAGGAATCCTACCTGTGCCTCGTCATACTGGAAGAGATCGCTTTGAAGTCCCTCCCACTGTCCACTGCTCAGCATCTTGGCTTCCTGATTGACAAGATGACAGAGACAGGAAACACAGAGAAGGTTCAGAAACTGAAGGAGATGAAGAAAAGAGCTGAGGAGGAACTCAATGGAGCTTGACATTACTTTTAAGCTGGTGTGGGTAAAGGTTGGAAATATTTCTGGGGAAAGTAGTACTGAAACATATTCTGCAGCAAAAACAATGATGTGGGAAAACACTATGAACACATTGGATAGAGATGAAAAGAAAAGCGTTGTTCTTCTTCGTGCTTTTTCTCTCCAAGAAATACTGTACACTTTATGTTATCCAGATTATATGCCATATAAGACTTTATATAAGGAGGACTACATTTTAGTCCAGGTGAAATTAGATTTTTGTTTGTCACTGGAATTGCATTTTATCTGAACGGATCATTGATCATCTTTATTGAAAGTTAAGGGAATTTAACAATCAAAAATCTTTTATGATACATTTGTTTTGAAGTGTTTCGCACATACTGATGAAAGTGGACACTGAACTATTTGTGTATGTTGTCTAGATGTTTCCAATAAGAAATATATTCAATAAATCTTTACAATGGCATTATATAAGTTCTGACTCTTTTATATTGTCCCTCTAAGTTTTTAACTGCCATAATTTGACCCCATTTTTCTAGTGACTCACCAAACCAGGCTTATATGACGTTGATTGATTACATCAACACTGAAAACAACACTAACAGACAGTAGTTGGAGATAAGATATTGTGTTGACGGACACGGCACCTAGTGGAATGTATTGGAGGTACACTATACTAGACAAAATCACACTCTTGTAATGTTGACAACTGATGACGTTAAGATGTTTCTGGAGCTCAACAACGTTGTCTCTGACAGGGATAGACGGGTAATGTATCTCCTATTATGCAATACACTGTGTGTCTGGTTTGTTGACATTACTCCCAAATGCTTCACACTTCTGTAGTTCCTCCACACAACCAACTGGATGTGACAGAAGTTACTGAAATGGATAGATCACTTTTATAGTTATGTTTGTAATTGTAAACTCAGTCTAGCCCTGAATGTTGATTGGCTGAAAGCCGTGGAATATCAGACCGTATACCACGGGTATGACAAAACATTTATTTTGTACTGTTCTAATTATGTTGGTAACCAGTTTGTAATAGCAATAAAGTACCCCTGGGGTTTGTGGCATATGGCCAATATACCATGGCTTAAGGCTGTATCTGTTACATTGTACGTACAGACCTTAGCCATGGTTTATTGGCCATATACCACAACCCATCATGCCTTATTATTTTAATATGCCTTGTCATCTTATTAATAATTAGACATACAGCATGTATTAGAAAAATGATTACAGAAAAATAGGTATATACTCAGATGATTGGTTGGTTGGTTGGTTGGTTCATTGTTAATTGTGAATTGATTGATTGTGTGCTTTGATAGTTTTACCTGTATTTTGTATTGCTATTGTATGGTCTGAGTCAGGGTTGGTGGCAATTCTAATTGAAAACAGTCAATTCAGGAATTTAACTGAAATTCAAATGGCATTTTTCCCAATATCTTCTCAATAAGCTGAAAAGGATTATCAAAACTTTTACTATTTTAGGATGTTAACTTCATATAATTTCCTGAATTGACTGTCAACATATTGAAATTGACCCCAGCCCTGATCTTTGTCAATGATATACACTACATTACCAAAAGTATGTGGACACCTGCTAGTCAAACATCTCATTCTAACATCATGGGCATTAATATGGAGTTGGTCCCCCTTTGCTGCCATAACAGCCTCCATTCTTCTGGGAAGGTTTTCCACTAGATGTTGGAACATTGCTGCGGGGACTTGCTTCCATTCAGCCACGAGAGCATTAGTGAGGTAGGGCACTTATGGTGGGCGGTTGGCATTCCAATTCATCCCAAGGTGTTCAATGGGGTTGAGATCAGGGCTCTGTGCAGGCCAGTCAAGTTCTTTCAGACCGAGGATGGTTTTTACGCGCTACGTGCTTCAGCACTCGGCTGTCCTTTTCTGTGAAATTGTGTGGCCAACTAATTCACTGCTCAGTCGTTGGTGCTCCTACACATTTCCACTTCACAACAGCACTTACAGTTGACTGGGGCAGCCCTAGCAGGGCAGAAATTTGATGGACTTGTTCATGTTGGAACGGTGGCATCCTATGGTGGTGCCACGTTGAAAGTCACTGAGCTCTTCAATAAGGCCATTCTACTGCCAATGTTTGTCTATGGTGATTGCATGGCTACATGCTAGATTTTATACACCTGTCAGTAACAGGTGTGGCTGAAATATCAGGGGGTACTTTATCTCATATTGTGCAATAGATCGTAAAGCTGGTTTCTGTATGGCGGTGTAGACTGTTGCTGTGCCCTGTGCTTCTGGACTCTTTTCTGGAGCAGTGTTCACTTTGTCCAGCAGGTGGCAGATCGCAGCAGGTGGCTGGTTTCTGCAAATTGATGTAGATTGCCTCTGTCTGGCCCCCTTCTACTGCCGCTACTGTTCCTGCTGGTACTGCGGATCCTGGTTTCCTGCAGTGTCGTAGATTAATGTTACCTCAGGACCCTCTGTGTTCTGTGGTTCCAGCTTCTCCGCTGGTGGAGCTCACTGGGTTGACCTGTTAGGAGATGAGACATTACACTGTAAATACATTCAAATGATCATTCTTTACAATGTTATAAAAACATGGCTTCAGTGACCTGGAAATAAGTACTTTTTGGAGATATAAGGTTTTTCCAGGATGCTGACAATGGATAAATGATGGACAGAGGAGTTACCTGCAGTGGCAGTTCTTCTTTACAGGACCTTTTTCTGGCTGATATGATGCATCCTACACCAACTAGCACACCAACGAAGAAGACTACACCAATACCACCCACACTGGTGGTGATGCTGCAGCACACCCCTTCTTCTCTCCAATACCTGAGCGGACACACATACACCAGCAGTAACTCTATACTGTAGTCATATTAAACACATGAAGAACAGCAGCAGTTAGTTTATTCATGTATAGTTTTCTTTATTAAAGAATCATGAATAACCAGCACGCTGCATTTTGGTCTGCCTCTCCTTCACCTAAAGAAAACCGTTACAGAATCACCCACCCAAGTACTAACCAGGCCCGACCCTGCTTAGCTTCCGAGATCAGGCGTACTCAGGCCGGTGTGGTCGTAAGCATTGAGCCAAGTGCCATGAAGCCGGCTCTACGCAGCTGGTCTCGAGTGCGTCTCCTTGGGCCGGCTTACATGGCACCAGCCTTGCGCATGGTGTCCCCGGTTCGCCTGCATAGCCCAGTGTGGGCTATTCTACCTCGCCGCACTGGCAGGGCGACCGGGAGCATTCATCAAGAGCTCCAGTGCGCCTGCACGGTCCGGTCTACCCAGTACCACCTCCACGCACCAGCCCTCCGGTGGCAGCTCCCCGCACCAGGCTTCCTGTGCGTGTTCTCGGCCCAGTACCACCAGTGCCAGCACCACGCATCAGGCCTACAGTGCGCCTCGCCTGTCCATCGCTGCCAGAGCCTTCCTCCTCTCCAGCGCTGCCGGAGTCTCCCGCCTGTTTAGCGCTGCCGGAGTCTCCCGCCTGTTCAGAGCTGCTAGTCTGCAAGGAGCTGCTAGTCTGCAAGGAGCTGCCAGTCTGCAAGGAGCTGCCAGTCTGCAAGGAGCTGCCAGTCTGCATGGAGCTGCCAGTCTGCAAGGAGCTGCCAGTCTGCAAGGAGCTGCCAGTCTGCAAGGAGCTGCCAGTCTGCCGCCAGAGCTGCCAGTCTGCAAGGAGCCGCCAGAGCCGCCAGTCTGCAAGGAGCCGCCAGAGCCGCCAGTCTGCAAGGAGCCGCCAGAGCCGCCAGTCTGCAAGGAGCCGCCAGAGCCGCCAGTCTGCAAGGAGCCGCCAGAGCCGCCAGTCTGCAAGGAGCCGCCAGAGCCGCCAGTCTGCAAGGAGCCGCCAGAGCCGCCAGTCTGCAAGGAGCCGCCAGAGCCGCCAGTCTGCAAGGAGCCGCCAGAGCCGCCAGTCTGCAAGGAGCCGCCAGAGCCGCCAGTCTGCAAGGAGCCGCCAGAGCCGCCAGTCCGCATGGAGCAGCCAGAGCCGCCAGTCCGCATGGAGCAGCCAGAGCCGCCAGTCAGCATGGAGCAGCCAGAGCCGCCAGTCAGCATGGAGCAGCCAGAGCCGCCAGTCAGCATGGAGCAGCCAGAGTCGCCAGTCAGCATGGAGCAGCCAGAGCTGCCAGTCAGCATGGAGCAGCCAGAGCTGCCAGTCAGCATGGAGCAGCCAGAGCTGCCAATCAGCATGGAGCAGCCAGAGCTGCCAGTCAGCATGGAGCAGCCAGATCCGCTATTCAGCCAGGATCCGCTATTCAGCCAGGATCCGCCATTCAGCCAGGATCCGCCAGTCAGCCAGGATCCGCCAGTCAGCCAGGATCCGCCAGTCAGCCAGGATCTGCCAGAGCCTACTACCTGCCTGAGCTTCCTCTCAGTGCCGAGCTTCCCCTCAGTGCCGAGCTTCCCCTCAGTGCCGAGCTTCCCCTCAGTCCCGAGCTTCCCCTCAGTCCCGAGCTTCCCCTCAGTCCCGAGCTTCCCCTCAGTCCCGAGCTTCCCCTCAGTCCCGAGCTACCCCTCAGTCCCGAGCTACCCCTCAGTCCCGAGCTACCCCTCAGTCCCGAGCTACCCCTCAGTCCTGAGCTACCCCTCAGTCCAGTGGGGCCCTTGGTGAGGACTTCTAGGCCGAGGTCGGCAGCGAGGGTCGCCTATCTAAGGACGCAAGGCAAAGGGACTAAGACTTTGTTGGAGTGGGGTCCACGTCCCGAGCCGGAGCCGCCACCGTGGACAGACGCCCACCCGGACCCTCCCCTATGGGTTTAGGTGTGCGGCCGGGAGTCCGCACCTTGGGGGGGGGGGGGGGGGGGGGGGGTTCTGTCACACCCTGGTCTTAGTATTTTGTGTTCTCTTTATTATTTTGGTCAGGCCAGGGTGTGACATGGGTTTATTTATGTGGTGTGTTTTATCCAGACTGCCGTGTACAAGAGAAAGACAAAGGAGGGTGGATGCAGTGGACATGTTCCATACCGCTCAGCTCGAGGCCCTACCAGTCACAAGCACAGTTATCAAACAGGAGACAAGGAAAGATGTGACCTTGTCAAAAGTGTACACCTACACCATGTCAGGATGGCCAGCCACTGGCAGAAAGGAGCTGACTCCGTATTTCCAGCGGAGAAATGAAATTACAACGTACCAAGGATGTTTGATGTGGGGAATGAGAGTCATTATACCCCAGAAATGCCAACATATAGTATTGCTGCAACTACATGAAGGTCATGTTGGAATTGTCAAAATGAAGCTGCTCGCAAGGAGCCACTTCTGGTGGCCAGGTCTGGATCAACAGATAGAAAATATGGCGAAGAACTGTAGCGGGTGTTTGGAAACCCTTCACATGCCTGTTCCTGTCCCAGTCCACACATGGGAATGGCCCACAGACCCATGGCAGAGAATTCATGTGGACTACGCTGGTCCATTTGAAAAGCACACGTTTCTGGTTATAGTTGATGCCCATTCCAAATGGCCAGAGGTGTTTTGCACTGACTCCTCCACCTCAGCTCAGATGATATAGTGTCTCAGAACAACGTTTGCACGCTTCGGTTTGCCGCTGCAGCTGGTAAGTGACAACTCGCAAGCGTTTGTAAGTGACGAGTTTACAAGATTCATATCAGTAAATGGAATCAAACACTCAACCTCAGCTCCGTACCACCCTGCCACCAATGGGCTGGCAGAACGCTTTGTGCAAACCCTAAAGCAAGGACTCCGTGCAGCAAAACGAGACGAAGGGACTTTGCAAACAAAACTGGCCAAGTTCCTGGCCTCCTACCGAAACACCCCACATGCCACGACAAATGAAAGCCCAGCCGCACTGATGTTCGGGAGGCCTCTCCGCACACAGCTGGACATCATGAAGCCAAACAGGCGTAATGAAGTGCTGAACAAACATGCCAAGATGCTCTCCGTTGGCCGGGAGCGCCATCTCCAAACAGGACAGGAAGTGATGGTGCGAGACTACAGAAGAGGAGGGAAATGGACAAGAGGGACCGTACACACACAAACGGGACCCAGAACTTACCAGGTTCAAGTGAGCCTAGACAATGTGGCGGCGTCACATTAACCAAATACATTCCACGGAAAACAGCACAACAATCGAGAGAGAACAGGCACAGAGAGCTCCTGAGAGTGACACACAGGGAACTGTAGAGGACGGTGGGGCAGTAAAGAGACCCCAGGCTGAAAGAAGGGAACGTGTTGATGAAGGTGCTGCTATAGCAGAAGCTATAATGGAACAAGCACACACTGAGGATGTTGAAGAGCCTCCAGACAAACCGAGGCGCTACCCAGAACGAAGGCACCGTCCAACAGACAGACTAGACTTATAAACAAACAAAAACGAACTGTTCAAGTTCAAATTAAAATATGCAAAATAACTACAACAAGTTCTGGGAAATGTTTCAGTTGTGTCCCCTTGGTCATGTGCAGTGTTGTTCTATTTTATTCTGGTACTAACTCGTTTGAGTAAATGTGAAGCTCCAGTTATTGCTTGTCTTCAGAGTCTTTCTTATTATATAAATAAGTACTAAGTGTTAAGACACTACAAATTTCTGGGTCCAGTTGGGTTGGAGGGTCAGAACAGCAACTGGTCTCTGCACAGACACAACACAGACAACTAACTGAACAAACAATTTAAATATATTTATTAATCAATAGTTCTACTCACAAATATAGCTTCAAGTTAGCTACAGTTGTTGGGATACAGTAAATAGACAACATATTATACCCTACTTTCTATCAATGTAAAATAGCATCTTATTTATCATAAAACCATTTTAGACTCACCAGTAACATCTGGACTGGGTCACTGTACAAGGTGTAGTAGACTGGGTCTCCTCTCCCAGCTCTGCACCAGTACTGTCCTCCATCAGAGACACTGACCCTGCTGAGTGTGTAGGAGTATCCAGAGGTTGTGGTTACTGGTGTAGAGTCTAGTCTGTGTCTGTACCAGTAAAACTTCCATCCAGGAGACTCAACAGTACAGTTCAGTGTCACACTGTCTCCTGTGAATATGTTCTCTTTGTCTGAAGTCAGTGTAGTCGACGGCTGATAATCTGTTGGTATTGCAATAGGTTTGAGTGGAAAGATCCACTTTACTGACACAAACTACAACAACAGCAGCAACAACAACAGCAACAAAGTAACTCACCATTCACAGTGAGGGTAATAACATTACTTGGTTGTGAAGATGTGGGTCTGGATCTTCTCTCTCCCTGACACCAGTAGAGACCCTGGTCAGACTCAGCAGCTCTACTGATGGTGAGAGTATCTCCTGTTATAGTGTGTCTGACAGACTGGTATACTACATTATCATTCCTGTATTTGTACCACTGATAGTTCTAGATACTGTCAGACCCTACTGAACACAGAGTAACTGTCTCTCCAGGGTACACAGGGTCTGGCTCTACACTCAGTTCAGCTTTGGGCAGGGCTGTGCGAAAAGAGCATCAAATTAATCTGATTATTTGAACATTATTTGATATACATCATGTGTATACATTTCCAACGATTTAGCTGTCGGAGAGTAATGATAGTACATTTTAGGTGTACATACAGTTGCAGCCAAATATATTGGCACCCTTGCACTTTTCTTAAATAATTCCCTATTTCTTCTAAAATAAGTTGATATTTACTGTCAGTATAGCTGGGCAGGGCTGAGAAAACATAGATTTGCAGATTAGTTACATGCTATACATGACCAAAACTGGATACGAGTAGCTATTTCAAACGACTCTTTAAAGAGAAGTTCTCTCAGAAAGTTCAGTTAGTGAACTTTGTTTTATTTTTCCAGGTAAGTTGACTGAGAACACGTTCTCATTTGCGGCAATGACCTGGGGAATAGTTACAGGGGAGAGGAGGGGGATGAATGAGCCAATTGTAAACTGGGGATTATTAGGTGACCGTGACGGTTTGAGGGCCAGATTGGGAATTTAGCCAGGACACCGGGGTTAACACCCCTACTCTTACGATAAGTGCCATGGGATCTTTAATGACCTCAGAGAGTCCATTCCTCTGTAAACACAGTGTAACCAAATAAAGTCATCATCTGATGCCATATGTATTGTGTATGGTTGACATACTTCATATTCTATAAATTAAACAATTTCTCGTCCATTAAAGGAAGTGTGTTCCATTCTGAGCCGCTGGTGAGTGACTGAAGGCACCAGCGTTTCCTCTGGACCAGGCCCCTACAGTTCCTGTGGCTGTGACACGAATTGAGCCTTATCAGAATTAGAAAGTTACAGATCTGGTTCAGGAGCTATTTAGAAGTTAACTGTGTGTGAAGGTTCTTGCATTAAATGGCAGGTCTGTCAACTGTTCAAATGAATAACCCAGGAAATGAGTGATCAGAGTGATATATTAAATGTAAACAAGAAATGAATATGACAAGTGAACTACAGTATACTGTATGGTAAAATGACATTGTCCTTCTCTCTGAAAAGCAAGGAAAGCCCCACACACCTTTTCATGTATTGGCCTACTCATCAGCTCAACATCTAGGTTTTTACAGGTTTTGACATCTACAACCATTTCTCTATTTGTCTCTCTCTGAACACAGCTTCACACACTCACCACCCTCCTTCACAAACCCTCTGGGAGTGCCATCAGATGAAGATCAAAGGTAAGTGATTCATTTTAACGCAATATCTGACTTTTGTGACACCTCTCCTTGGTTGGAAAATGGCTGTATGGTTTTCTGTGGCTGGGCGCTGACCTAACATAATCGCATGGTGTGCTTTCGCCGTAAAGCCTTTTTGAAATTGTAAACTGTCTGGATTAACAAGAAGTTTCTTTAAAATGGTGTATATAACTTGTAGGTTTGAGGAATTTAATTATGAGATTTCTGTTGTTTGAATTTGGCCCTGCAATTTCACTGGCTGTTGGCGAGGTGGGACGCTCACGTCCCGAACGATCCCAGAGAGGTTAAGGAGCCTTTTGGTCCTAGAGTTGGCACTCCGGTACCGCTTGCCATGCGGGAGCAGAGAAAACAGTCTATGACTTGGGTGACTGGAGTCTCTGACAATTTTACGGGCATTCCTCTGACACCACCTATTATATAGGTCCTGGATTGCAGGACCTTTCAATCTCCTCAGTGGGAAAAGGCTTTGTCATGCCCTCTTCACGACTGTCTTGGTGTGTTTGGACCATGACACATCGTTGGTGATGTAGACACCAAGGAACTCAACCCGCTCTACGACTCCCCCGTCGATGTTAATGGGGGCCTGTTTGGCCTGCCATTTCCTGTGGTACACGATCAGCTCCTTTGTCTTGCTCACATTGAGGGAGAGGTTGTTGTCCTGGCACCACACTGCCAGGTCTCTGACCTCCTCCCTATAGGCTGTCTCATTGTTGTCTGTGATCAGTTGTTGTGTCGTAAGCAAACTTGATGGTGTTGGAGTCGTGTTGGCCACGTAGTCGTGGGTGAACAGGGAGAACAGGAGGGGACTAAGTACACACCCCTGAGGGGCCCGTGTTGAGAGTCAGTGAAGCAGACATGTTGTTGCCTACCCTTACCGCCTGGGGGTGGCCCGTCAGTAAGTCCAGGATCCAGTTGCAGAGGGAGGTGTTTAGTCCCAGGGTCCTTAGCTTAGGGATGAGCTTCGTGGGCACCATGGTGTTGAACACTGAGCTGTAGTCGATAAACAGCATTCTCACATAGGTGTTTATTTTGTCCAGGTGGTAAAGGGCAGTGTGGATTGCAACTGAGATTGCGTCATCTGTGGATCTGTTGGGGCAGTATGCGAATTGGAGTGGGTCTAAGGTATCCGGGAGGATGCTGTTGATTTTTAATATAATCAAAACTGAACACTAAACAAAATAACAAAATAACAACTAGGAAGAAGGAACAATCGAAACAGTCTTGTCTAGTGAATACCACAAAAACAGAAAATAAATACCCACGAAACACAGGTGGAAAAAGGCTACCTAAGTATGATTCTCAATCAGAGACAACTAACGACACCTGCCATAATAGAATCATACCAGGCCAAGCTCAAAAACCAACATAGAAACACAAACATAGACTGCCCACCCCAACACAAAGGAACTAAGGTCAGAACGTGACAGTACCCCCCCCCCCCCCCGCAAAACCTGAACCTATAGGGGAGGGAATGTGGACGTCTGTCTGGCGCGGGACGTGGACCCCACTTCACCACAGTTTTTCTCCGCCTCTTTATCAGCCTCCATGGCCTCTTAAAAACGACAACCCTTTCCGCCGACCTCGGACTGGGGACCCCAGCCCCGGGTCCCGTATGGACAGGAGATTCCGGCAGCTCCGGAGTGAAGGGCGATTCCGGCGGCTCCTGGCTGACTGGCGGCTCCGGCGGCTCCGGCGGCTCCGGCGGCTCAGGACAGACGGGGAGACTCCAGCGGCTCAGGACAGACGGGGAGACTCTGGCGGCTAAGGACAGACGGGGAGACTCCGGCGGCTCAGGACAGACAGGGAGACTCCGGCGGCTCAGGACAGACAGGGAGACTCTGGCAGCGCTGGGCAGGAGGAAGGCTCTGGCAGCGCTGGACAGGCGGGAGCACCTGTAGGAAGGAGACGGAGAGACAACCTGGTGCGGGGGGCTGCCACCGGAAGGCTGGTGTGTGGAGGCGGCACCGGATAGACCGGCACGAGGAGACGCACTGGAGACCAGATGCGCTGAGCCGGCTTCATGGCACCTGGCTCGATGCCCACTCTAGCCCGGCCGACACGAGGCGCTGCAATGTACCGCACTGGGCTATGCACACGCACCTGGGACACCGTGCGCCTCACGGCATAACACGGTGCCTGCCCGGTCCCTCTCTCTCCACGGTAAGCACGGGGAGTTGGCTCAGGTCTCCTACCTGACTTAGCCACACTCCCCGTGTGTCCCCCCCAATACATTTTTGGGGCTGCCTCTCGGGCTTCCAACCGCGCCGCCATGCTGCCTCCTCATACCACCGCTTCTTGGCTTTCGATGCCTCCAGCTCAGCCTTGGGGCGGTGATATTCTCCAGCCTGTGCCCAGGGTCCCTTGCCGTCCAGAATCTCCTCCCATGTCCAGGAGTCCTGCAATCGCTGCTGCTGCTGCCCGTTACCACGCTGCTTGGTCCTTTGGTGGTGGGTGTTTCTGTAACGTTTCTGTAGAATAAAGTGAGGACCAAGGTGCAGCGTGGTAAGTGTTCATGATTTTTAATATAATCAAAACTGAACACTAAACAAAATAACAACTAGGAAGAAGGAACAAACGAAACAGTCTTGTCTAGTGAATACCACAAAAACAGAAAATAAACACCCACGAAACACAGGTGGAAAAAGGCTACCTAAGTATGATTCTCAATCAGAGACAACTAACGACACCTGCCTCTGATTGAGAACCATACCAGGCCAAACTCAAAAACCAACATAGAAACACAAACATTGACTGCCCAGCCCAACTCACGCCCTGACCATACTAAAACAAAGACAAAACAAAGGAACTAAGGTCAGAACGTGACACCCACAAAATAAGAACACGTCTTTGATATTCATTACTAGTCTGCAGATAGGAATTCAGTATCATTGAACGTGAAGAACGACAACCGCCGAAACATCCATTCTACAACAACATGAATGAATGTCACTCTAAACTATTCCCTCTAACCACGACAGACAGCGAGAGAGAGGACGGAAACTCTTGAACAGAAACAAACTTTTCAGCAGAGATCCCGACGACACCCTGAGCGCAAATATATATATTGATTGCAATTGTTCCCGAATGAGTGAGCGTTCATGTGCCAAGGATTAGCATTTCAATTGTTATAATTATCAACTGTGTGTTGTCTTCAGTCGACCCCCACTTCCCTTTTGTATAACAAGCCACCATGCCGGTTTAGCCCACTAGGGCACATTCCCCTATCATTTCTTGTAACCATATTTACTTTGTTTGTTTATGCATTTCTGTGAATTACTTAGTTAGTAAATAAATGATTTAAGACAATTGAGGTATGGATGACTCATAGTGAAGACTGGGTTCGTGCAGATAACCAACAATTTACGACGTTTGGAATGAGACTAACATGAGGTAAAGTAAATAATTCATTAATTTGAAGACTAATTGATCAGATAAAAATATCTATTAGGAAATTATAACTTTGTAATCTGAATATTTTCCTTGGTGCCCCAACTTCCTAGTTAATTACAGTTACATGATTAATCAGTTTAATCGCGTGATACTAATTACAGAGAATCTTTGATAAAAACGAAGTCTTCAATTTAATGATAGTAAAGACACGACACCTGCATGCTTGCCTACCTGTGTATGACCATTGCCTGCCTGTGACCACGATTCCTGCCTTCTGCAAAGGCAAAATAAACACCTGATGCGCTCTGCACATGAATCTACACCTTTTTCTCCCTGAGTATTCATTAGAGAATCCACAAGAACAAATAGGAATAGGTGACAGGCAGCATAGAGCAGTGGTGGAAAAAGTATCCAATTGTCATACTTGTGTAAAAGTAAAGATACCTTAATAGAAAATGACTCAAGTGAAAGTCACCCAGTAAAATCCTACTTGAGTAAAAGTATAAAAGTAATTGCAAAAATATACTAAAGTATCAAAAGTGAAAGTATACATAATTTCAAATTCCTTATATTAAGCAAACCACACTGCACAATTACATTTTTTTAAATTTTATTTACAGATTGCCAGGGGCACACTCAGACATCATTTACAAACACAGCATTTGTGTTTAGTGAGTCTGCCAGATCAGATGCAGTAGAAAGTACATTATTTTCTTTAGGAATGTAGTGAAGGAAAATAAAATTTGTCAAAAATATAAATAGTACCCAATAAAACTACTTAAGTTGTACTTTAAAGTATTTTTACTTAAGTACTTTATACCACTGGCAGAGAGACCAGGTGCATCATTGTGCATAAAAAAACAGTGGAGACATGTAGCTCAAGAAGCTCATCTATTGATCTTGTTTAAGGACAATACAGTTATCTAGATTAGCCTACAACACAACAATGCAATGAATAATTGCATTATTGTTTTCAAATTATTCCAAAATTCTACTCTAGGCTGGAAAATTTTATTTAAATAACGGTGCAAAAACTCTGATTTGAATGTTTCATTCCATTTGTATCAGTTGCAGGTCTACTCTCAAGAGTTCATAAGGTCTAGTAAGGCACCTTAGCAGGCCAGTCTGGCTGTATTTTAACGTCTTAATACTAAGATGCTCTGTCTGTTGCTTGTCATCCTTCTCCCATATTGTCCTATAATAATGTGGCTACATATGCTCCTGGCAGGAGAAGTTACTCAGGAAAGCTTAACATGCTCTCATAGCCATGGGAAGTAGGGGTGCAGCACCCCCTGAAAAATCTCCTAAATATATTTACAGTAGCAGTAAAACATTTGGACACACCTAGTTATTCTGGGGGTTTAATTCCTTTTTTTGCAAATTTCTACATTGTAGAACAATAGTGAAGACATCAAAACTATGAAATAACAAATATGGAATCACGTAGTAACCGAAAACGTTTTAAATCAAAATATATTTTATATATGATATTCTTCAAAGTAGCCACCCTTTGCCTTGATGGCCGCTTTGCACACTCTTGGCATTCTCTCAACCAGCTACATGGTCACCTTGAGTACATTTCAATTGTGCCTTGTTAATTTGTGGAATTTCTTTCCTTCTTAACACATTTGAGTCAGTCAGTTGTGTTGTGACAAGGTAGGGGTGGTATACAGAACTGTCCTATTTAAATACCAAGTCCATGTTATGGCAAGAATAGCTCAAATAAGCAAAGAGAATTGACAGTCCATCATTACTTTAAGACATGAAGGTCAGTCAATCCGGAAATTGTAAAGAACTTTGAAATTTTTTTCAAGTACAGTCGCAAAAACCATCAAGCACTATGATTAAACTGGCTCTCATGAGGACCGCCACAGGAAAGGAAGAACCAGAGTTACTTCTGCTAAAGAAGATACATTCATTAGAATTGACCTCACCTCAGAATGCAGCTGTAACGATCTGGGTGTAGTGGGTGTGAAGTCAGGCGTAGGAAGCAGAGTTCAGGGGAGTGCTTTTTAATGCACTAACGGCGAACACAAGCCACCCCACAAAACACAGGGCGCACAACAAAACAAACGCCCCAAACACAGGGACTTAAACAGTCCAGCAAAACCCCATGAAATGGGGAAACACGTAAACCTCATTCGTTCACACAAAACAATCCCGCACAAAGAGCAGGCGGGCCTCCTGGTAATTATAGCCCGACTAATCAGCCTAAACACAAAACAGGTGAAACCAATCAACAGAAAGGGGGAAAAGGATCAGTGGCAGCTAGTAGGCCGGTGACGACGACCAACGAGCGCCAACCGAACAGGAAGGGGAGCCACCTTCGGTAAGAGTCGTGACAGCAGCCCAAATAAATGCTTCACAGAGTTCAAGTAACATAAACATCTCAATATCAACTGTTCAGAGGAGACTGTGTGAATGAAAAAAAAAACATTTATTTCACCTTTATTTAGGTAGGTAGGCTAGTTGAGAACAAGTTCTCATTTGCAACTGCGACCTGGCCAACATAAAGCATAGCAATTTGACACATACAACAACACAAAGTTACACATGGAATAAACAAAACATACAGTCAATAAGACAGTAGAAAAATATGTCTATATACAATCTGAGCAAATGAGGTGAGATAAGGGAGGTAAATGCAAAAAAAGGCCATGGTGGCGAGGTAAATACAATATAGCAAGTAAAACACTGGAATGGTAGATTTGCAGTGGAAGAATGTGCAAAGTAGAATTAGAAATAATAGGGTGCAAAGGAGCAAAATAAATAAATAAATACAGTAGGGGAAGAGGTAGTTGTTTGGGCTAAATTATAGATAGGCTATGTACAGGTGCAGTAATCTGTGAGCTGCTCTGACAGCTGGTGCTTAAAGCTAGTGAGGGAGATAAGCGTTTCCAGCTTCAGAGATTTTTGCAGTTCGTTCCAGTCATTGGCAGCAGAGAACTGGAAGGAAAGACGACCAAAGGAGGAATTGGCTTTGGGGTTGACCAGTGAGATATACCTACTGGAGCGCGTGCTACAAGTGGGTGCTGCTATGGTGACCAGTGAGCTGAGATAAGGCGGGGCTTTACCTAGCAGAGACTTGTAGATAACTTGTAGCCAGTGGGTTTGGCGACGAGTATGAAGCAAGGGCCAACCAATGAGAGTGTACAGGTCGCAATGGTGGGTAGTGTATGGGGCTTTAGTGACAAAACGGATGGCACTGTGATAGACTGCATCCAGTTTGTTGAGTAGAGTGTTGGAGGCTATTTTATAGATGACATCACCAAAGTCGAGGATCGGTAGGATGGTCAGTTTTACGAGGGTATGTTTGGCAGCATGAGTGAAGGATGCTTTGTTGCGATATAGGAAGTCAATTCTAGATTTAATTTTGGATTGGAGATGCTTAATGTGATACCTAAATACCTAGGTATTTCTAGTTGTCCACGTATTCTAAGTCAGAGCCGTCCAGAGTAGTGATGCTGGATGGGCGAGCAGGTGCTGGCAGTGATCGGTTGAATAGCATGCATTTAGTTTTACTTGCATTTAAGAGCAGTTGGAGTTGGTGTAAGGACTATTTGACCAAGGAGAGTGATGGAGTGCTGCATCAGATGACCAGGCCTCCACAATCACCTTAACTCAACCCAGTTGAGATGGTTTGTGATGAGTTGGACTGCAGAGTGAAGGAAAAGCAGCCAACAAGTGCTCAGCACATGTGGGAACTCCTTCAAGACTGTTAGAAAAGCATTCCTCATGAATCTGGTTGAGAGAATGCCAAGAGCGTGCAAAGCTGTCATCAAGGCAAAGGGTGGCTACTTTGAAGAATCTCAAATAAAAATTATAAATTGATTTGATGAATAGTTTCTTGGTTACTACATGATTCCATGTGTGTTATTTCATAGTTTTAATGTCTTCACTATTATTCCACACTGTAGAAAATAGTAACCCTCTGGGTTCTCTATTGTGTTTTAGGTCAGGGCGTGACTAGGGGGGTTATCTAGTATTTTGTTGGTGAGAATGGTTCCCAATTAGAGGCAGCTGTTTATCGTTGTCTCTATTTGGGGATCATACTTAAGTTGTCATTTGTTCCCACCTGCTTTGTGGGATATTGTTTCAGTTAGCGTCTGTGTGCGCACTGTACTTCACGTTCGTTGTATGTTTGTTGGTTTTTGTAGTTTCACTTTGAGATAAAGGATACGGAGCTTTACGCACACTGTGCCTTGGTTCACTCCTTATAATATCCCACCAACGCAGGACCAAGCAGCGTGTTATGAAGATAAAGGACTTTTGGACATGGGAGGAAATCCTAGGAGGATGCGAGACCCTTCCTTGGAGTGAATCGCCAAGGAAGATGGAAGGACAGCGACGACGCCGGGGTCCTTCCATGGGGATACCGGAAGAGGGATACCGGAGAGAGGTGTTGGCAAGGAGCATGCTGCAGAGCAGGCGTGCTGAAGAGCATGTCTTCAGTCCGGTGCCACCTGTGTCGGCTCCACGCACCAGGCCTCCAGTACGCCTCCCCAGTCCAGTACATTCTGTGCCGGTTCCCCGCACTCGCCCTGAAGAGCGTGACTTCGGTCCGGTGCCACCTGTGTCGGCTCCACGCACCAGGCCTCCAGTATGCCTCCCCAGTCCAGTACATTCTGTGCCGGTTCCCCGCACTCGCCCTGAAGAGCGTGACTTCGGTCCGGTGCCACCTGTGTCGGCTCCACGCACCAGGCCTCCAGTACGCCTCCCCAGTCCAGTACATTCTGTGCCGGCTCCCCGCACTCGCGGGGAGCGTGACTTCAGTCCGGTGCCACCTGTGCCGTTGGGGAGGCGATGGAGCTGTTGGAGGAGAGAGAAAGGAGAGAAATGTTAGTTTGGTATGTTCTGCACCACATTTGGCCTGAAGAACATATCTGCATCCCACACATCTGTAAGGTCCCTCAGTCGTTGTCACGGGAATTTCATAATTCCTATATGTGTTCATTAACCAATTCAAATAAAATCACTCTGTCTGTTTCTAAAAATGTGTAAGATCCTTATTTGCATACAATAGACAGGAATAGTCTTATCAAAATTAAATAATAGTATTTATTCTCGGAGCGCGCTGCCATAGAACCAGAAACAACAGTTTATATATAAAATATGACGTCATTGGTTATAGAATGAATCTCCTCCTCTCGACCAAGACAAAGCAGCTTCAAAAGTTTATTCCAACCCACTAGCGCACACTCCTGACACACACACACTATATCAAGATTAACTTCTGAAGTCTCACCCTTATCTATCATTGCTTAACAGACAGTTCCAGATACGGAAAACCTGGAGAGGCTCTCGCTGTCTTATTTAACCGCCACAGAGTTATAGCTGAGTGGGTTCAAACATAGGTTAATGACCCTCTTTGCTTACTTAAGACACACACAACACATTGGTGTTTATTATGTTTAATTACTCCTTGTTCATGCTACATAATCTCTTATGAACTAACATTATTAATCAGATATTGTAAAACAGGGTAGAGTTTAATTAGTTATAGTTCTATTTAAATGTAGACATTGTTTAGTCATTATTCATAAAATTCCTATCAGTCGTGCAGTGAATTTCAAACACAGAATCATAAAGATATATATTTTTAACCTGTAAGCTTATGTGAGAAGCTGATCCATCAAGTCAATTAAGGCATTCTAATGATGTCATCTATAATTTTCAAACATTCAGTAACTTTTTGATATTTTGCTGACAGTATAAAAGCAATATGAACTAGATGAGACAATGGCCTGTGGTTAAATGTTTATTTTATTCCAGGTCATCAGTTTGCATTGCGTTACTGTCATTCCTCCTGTAACATCAAAGACTAGCTAGCATGATACTCTTTAGTCACTATATGGGTTAAGAAAATGACAAACTGAAAAACAAGGGGGTGGGAGAGGGGGTTCTGTGGGCTTATTTTAAGATATTCTTCGAAGAGGTAAGGTTTCAGGTAGGACTCCACTGTCCTAGTTTCACCATTGGGGTGCCTGGACAGAGAAGAGCCTCAAGGTAAAAAATGGGCCAGAAATGCCAAGGCAATTTCTGGTCCCAGTCTGCCCCTGGAGGTATATTTCAGTCTGGTGTCCTATTTTAAACACTGACATGGAAAGAAAAAGTGAAAGCTGAAAGCAGCTGTAAGAAATAGCGAGCGAGCAGACTTGGCTCACTTGCTAAGTCAGATTCATAACTCACTTCACGGCATAGTGATAGCAGCAGTTGAAAGACAAGATGGGGAACAGCAAAACAACCCAATGCCAGAAGAAAGAGAAGCAGGAGAAAGAGAAATGTTATGACCCCGGAGACAAGACGCTCAAGTTTGTGAACAGAGATGACGACATTAGTAAGATTTTCATTAGTTTAAGACGTTAGACAATTGAAGAGTAAATTAAGCTAATAATTTGTTCTGCATGCTATGTTACCCTAATGACAACTGTGGCAAGAACTAAAGAGTTTACTTTAAAAATGTAATAGAAGCTTATAGGTTTACATATCAGATACATGTTGCATATGGGTCGTTCTTCAATTGCGGTGGCATTTGCGTCACTCGCCTTTGCAACCATGAAAAACCCTTTAAAATGACAAATAACTACAAATGTTTTTGTTCATATTGAACGGCTTATCAATGACAAAATATTATAGACAATTTATACTGCAGCATTTAATGTTCTGATGGGTAAGCAAATTAGCCTGTCCCAGCAGTGACTCAGTAGAGTTTTATGGTATTTATCTATTATTTTTAATGCTAGAAAGTAAACAAGTATTTCATACCTTGTATATGTCAATTCAATCAATTAGGGGTATTACAATATTATGCTGATTCTACAAATATAATATGTCTTTAAGTTTGTCGTAGGTGTTAACGCTTTGAAAATCCCTCATTACAAAGATTGAGCATTCCCCCCAGCGGAAAACTGTTATTGGGGGAGGGGTCTATATTTAAAATAATTATTAGCTATTCGTACCCATTTCGTATGTCATACATTTTAGGATTCGATTGGACATTTGGTGTGTCTAAATTCAAAGTGACAATTGACGATTTAAATGAAAGGAAATGACATTGTAAGCAAAATGATTAATCATATAACTTTAGTAAATCATTTTTCCTGGGTTATAACCTTAGATATGAGCATCTGTGACCTCCATTACAGAAAATGCTAATTTAAAGGGAATACCAGTAGGTAAAATTCAAAAGAGAAACATATTGTTTGTGCTGTGTTTCAGTTGGCGGGGTTATATATGAGTCTCTGAGGGCAGAGATGTCCTGTGGTCACGCTGTCACCCCAGAGTCATTGACCGGATGGTGCCTAAGCCTACTCGACAAGGTAGGCTACTTATGCAGCTAGGAACTCTGGAAGAAAACAAGCTCCGACTGGGAAAATTCGTTTTGAAAGGTCATCCAACTCGGAATTCCAAGCTGGGAACTTGGGCCTCTTTTTCGAACTCTGACTTTCTGACCTCAAAATCACTGGTCATTATTTTCCCAGTTTTTTCCCCCAGTTGTCTTCAGCGCACTATCTGTCTTCAGCCATTATTGTATGACAGTACAGGCATGTGCACAGATAGAGCACTGGGGATGCTGGAGCACCTGCCCTTTTCGCCTAGGGACATCAATTGAGTATAGCAGTCGCCATACTCCAGCTCAACACCAACAATTTAAAATAAAAATACTTGATATACAGTCAAAAGTTTGGACACCTACTCATTCAAGGGTTTTTCTTTATTATTACTTTTCTACATTGTAGAATAATAGTGAAGATATCAAAACTATGAAATAACACACATGGAATCATGTAGTAACCAAAAATGTGATAAACAAATCAAAATATATTTTAGATTCTTCAAAGTAGCCACCCTTTGCCTTGATGACAGCTTTGCATACTCTTGGCATTCTCTCAACCAGCTTCATGAGGAATGCTTTTCCAACAGTCTTGAAGGAGTAGCCACATTTGCTGAGCACTTGCTGGCTGCATTTCCTTCACTCTGCGGTCCAACTCATCCCAAACCATCTCAATTGGGTTGATCTCAGGTGATTGTGTAGGCCAGGTCAGATGATGAGGCACTCCACCACTCTCCTTGGTCAAATAGCCCTTACACAGCCTGGAGGTGTGTTTTGGGTTATTGTCCTGTTGTATTGCTGCAGAATGCTGTGGTACCCTTAATGGTTAAGTGTGCATTGAATTCTAAATAAATCACAGACCATGTCACCAGCAAAGCACCCCTACACCATCACACCTCCTCCTCCATGCTTCACGGTGGGAACCATACATGCGGAGATCATCCGTTCACCTACAGTACATCTCATAAAGAAACGGCGGTTGGAACCAAATACCTCAAATTTGGACTCATCAGACCAAAGGACAGATTTCCACCGGTCTAATGTCCATTGCTCGTGTTTCTTGGCCCAAGCAATTCTCCTTCTTATTGGTGTCCTTGAGTAGTGGTTTCTTTTCAGCAATTCGACCATGAAGGCCTGATTCACGCAGTCTCCTCTGAACAGTCAAAGTTGAGACGTCTGTTACTTGAGCTCTGTGAATAATTTATTTGGGCTGCAATCTGAGGTGCAGTTAAGTCTAATGAATTTAGACTGCAGCAGAGGTAACTCTGCGTCTTCCTTTCCTGTGGTGGACCTCATGAGAGCCAGTTTCATCATACCGCTTGGTAGATAGAAGTATTGAGGTTTTGCTCACTTGAGGTAGAGTACCTTATGATCAGCTGTACACCACACTATCTACCAAGATAGTTCCCATCTATATTATTCATAGCTGTCTATTTACCACCACAAACCAATGCTGGCTCTAAGACTGCACTCAACCAGCTGTATAAGGCCATAAGCAAACAAGAAAATGCTCATCCAGAATGGCACTCCTAGTGGCCGGGGACTTTAATGCAGGCAAACTGAAATCAGTTTTACATCATTTCCACCAGCATGTCACATGTGTAACCAAAGGGGGAAAATCTCCACACACAGAGATGCATGCAAAGCTCTCCCTCATCCCCATTTGGCAAATCTGACCATAATTCTATCCTCCTGATTCCTGCTTACAAGCAAAAACTAAAGCAGGAAGTGCCAGTGACTCACTCTATACGGAAGTGGTCAGATGACGCGGACGCTACGCTACAGTACTGGAATACGTTCCGGGATTTATCCAACAGTATTGAGGAGTATACCACCTCAGTCATCGGCTTCATCAATAAATGTATCAACGACATCGTCCCAACAGTGACCGTACGTACATATCCCCAACCAGAAACCATGGATTACAGGCAGCATCCGCATTGAGCTGCCGCTTTCAAGCAGCGGGACACTAATCCGGATGCTTATAAGAAATCCCGCTACGCCTTCAGACGAACCATCAAACAGGCAAAGTGTCAATACAGGATTTAGATTGAGTCCTACTACACCAGCTCTGATGTTCGTCCGATGTGGCATGGCATGAAAACTATTACAGACTACAAAGGGAAACCCAGCCGTGAGCTGCCCGGTAGCACGAGCCTACCAGATGAGCTAAATGCCTTTTGTGCTCGCTTCAAGGCAAGCAACACTGAAGCATGCATGAGAGCACCAGCTGTTCCGGACGACTGTGTGATAACGCTCTCTGTAGCCGATGTGAGCAAGACCTTTAAACAGGTCAGCATTCACAAAGCTGAAGGGCCTGACGGAATACTGCCCTCTGCAACTGGATCCTGGACTTCCTGACGGTCCGCCGTGGTGGTAAGGGTAAGCAACAACACATCTGCCACACTGATCCTCAACAATGGGGCCCCTCAGGGGTGCGTGCTTAGTCCCCGCCTGTACTCCGTGTTCACCCACAAATGTGTGACCAAACACGACTCCAACACCATCATTACGTTTTCTGACGACACAACAGTGGTAGGCCTCATTACCGACAATGATGAGACAGCCTATAGAGAGGAGGTCAGAGACCTGGCAGTGTGGTGCCAGGATAACAACCTCTCCCTCAATGTGAGCAAGACAAAGGATCTGATCGTGGACTCCAGGAAAAGGAGGACCGAACAGGCCCATCGACGGGGCTTTAGTGGAGCGGGTCGAAAGTTTCAAATTCCTTGGTGTCAACATCACCAACAAACTATCATGGTCCAAACACACAAAGACAATCATGAAGAGGGCACTACAACACCTTTCCCCCCAGGAGACAATGTGGCATGGGTCCCCAGATCCTCAAAAAGTTCTACAGCTGCACCACTGAGAGCATCCTGACCCTTTGCATCGCCGCCTGGTTTCACAACTGCTCGGCGTCTGACCGTAAGGCACTACAGAGGGTAGTGCGTACAGCCCAGTACATCACTAGGGCCAAGCTTCCTGCCATTCAGGACTTATATACTAAGCCGTGTCAGAAGAAAGCCCTAAAAATTGTCAAAGACTCCAGTCACCCAAGTCACAGACTGTTCTCTCTGCTACCGCACATTGAATAGTATTGGAGCGCCAAGTCTTGCTAGTCAGCTTTCTACCCGAAGCCATAAGACTGCTGAACAATTAATCAAATGGCCACCCGGACTATTTACATTGACACCACCCCCCCCCCCCCCCCCATCTGTTTTTACAATGCTGCTACCCACTGTCTATTATCTATGCATAGATAGTCACTCACTGGACTCTACCCACACACTCACTGGACTCTACCCACATACACTGCACTGACACTCCAACACATATGAACTCAACAAATAAAGAAACGTCCTCTCATTGTCAACTGCGTTTATTTTCAGCAAACTTAACATCTGGAAATATTTGTATGAACATAACAAGATTCAACAACTGAGACATAAACTGAACAAGTTCCACAGACATGTGACGAACAGAAATGGAATAATGTGTCCTTGATCAAAAGTAACAGTCAGTATCTGGTGTGGCCACCAGCTGCATTAAGTACTGCAGTCCATCTCCTCCTCATGGACTGCACCAGATTTGCCAGTTCTTGCTGTGAGATGTTACCCCACTCTTCTACCAAGGCACCTGCAAGTTCCCGGACATTTCTGGGGGGAATGGCCCTAGCCCTCACCCTCCGATCCAACAAGTCGCAGACGTGCTCAATGGGATTGAGATCCGGGCTCTTCGCTGGCCATCGCAGAACACTGACATTCCTGTCTTGCAAGAAATCACGCACAGAACGAGCAGTATGGCTGGTGGCATTGTCATGCTGGAGGGTCATGTCAGTATGAGCCTGCAGGAAGAGTACCACATGAGAAAGGAGGATGTCTTCCCTGTAATGCACAGCGTTGAGATTGACTGCAATGACAACAAGCTCAGTCCGATGATGCTGTGACACACCGCCCCAGACCATGATGGACCCTCCACCTCACAATCGATCCCGCTCTAGAGGACAGGCCTCGGTGTAACGCTCATTCCTTCAACGATAAACACAAATCCGACCATCACCCCTGGTGAGACAAAACCACAACTCGTCAGAGAAGAGCACTTTTTGCCAGTCCTGTCTGGTCCAGCGACGGTGGGTATGTGCCCATAGGCAACGTTCTTACCGGTGATGTCTGGTGAGGACCTGCCTTACAACAGGCCTACAGCTGGACTCTTCGTGTCTTAAAGTAATTATGGACTGTCCTTTTTCTTTGCTTATTTGAGCTGTTCTTACCATAATATGGACTTGGTCTTTTGCAAAAAAAGGCTGTCTTCTGTACCACCCCTACCTTGTCACAATACAACTGATTGGCTTAAACACATTAAGAAGGAAAGAAATTCCACAAATTAACTTTGAACAAGGCACACCTGCTATTTTTTTAATATTTTTAAAATTTAACTAGGCAAGTCCGTTAAGAACAAATTCTTATTTACAATGACGGCCTAGGTACAGTGAACTGAACTGTCTTGTTCATGGGCAGAACAACAGATTTTTACCTTGTCAGCTCGGGGATTCGATCTAGCAACCTTTCGGTTACTGGCCCAACACTCTAACCACTAGGCAACCTGCCGAGAATCATTCCAGGTGACTACCTCATGAAGCTGGTTGAGAGAATGCCAAGAGTGTGCAAAGCTGTCATGAAGGTAAAGGGTGGCTACTTTGAAGAATCTCAAATATAAAATATATTTTGATTTGTTTAACACTTTTTTGGTTACTACATGATTCCAAATGTGTTATTTCATAGTTTTGATGTCTTCACTACTATAGAAAAAATAAAGAAAAACCCTTGAATGAGTAGATGTGTCCAAACGTTTGACTGGTACCGTATGTTTTCCAGTTTGTTGAAATACTTTGCAAATGCAACTTATTTCTATGTGAGAACCGAAATGGTCTTTTCATTATTTTCCCAGACGCTCTTATCCAGAGCAATTTACAGTAATGAGTGCATACGTTTTTGTACTGGGCCCCCGAGGGGATTGAACCCACAAGCGTAAAAGTGATCACTTGAAACATGTCCCATAGGCTACCCTAGATTTAGAGGTTATTTGGCAACTTTCGTTGGGAATGATACAAACCTTCGAATGTCTTAGAAATCAAAACATATATGGGCTGCATGATGTGACTGTAGGCTATTGATTTTTCTTTAAAGCTTGCCTCAGGCTGCACACACTGTTCTCTCCTCAAGTGATCATCAGACTACTCTCAATGTAATATTGTCTTTACTAATATGTTAAATTAGTTTCGATTTAGAATGGCCCATTATCAAATTCACTATTATAGATGAACTCTGAAACCCGCCATGCAAAATCAATGAACCAACAGCATCGTCTCCCAGACTCATGAATAGAAACTTCAGTGTAGCATAAGATAACCAGTCCATCCAGTAAGCATACAGACCACACTCAAAGGTGATTACTAGAATTTGTTTAATTTTTGAATTTAGGCTAGACCAATTAAAGACATATTAAATCAGTTTTTTTATGCTTTTCTGCATTGAGTAATATGCATGAAGAATGAAGAAGAGCACAATCTTTATTTTAATTGTTTTTTTTTCAAGGCTTGGGCACACATATAGGCCTATGCATACAGTGCGTTCAGAAAGTATACAGGCCCTTGACTTTTTCCACATTTTGTTATGTTACTCTAAAATGTATTAAATATATTTTTTCCTCACATTTACACACAATACCCCTGTCGTGACTGGAATATCATTAAATGTTTGTAACGGCATATCTCCTCTTCGTCTGAAGAGGAGTAACAGGGATCGGACCAAAACGCAGCGTGGTAAGTGTCCATAATTATTTATTACGAAAACAACTGAACACTCGAACAAAACAAAATTAACGTGCATCAACGAAACAGTTCTGTGTGGTGACAAACACTAACTCGGAAAACAAACACCTACAAACCAACAGTGAAACCCAGGCTACCTAAGTATGATTCTCAATCAGAGACAACTAACGACACCTGCCTCTGATTGAGAACCATAGGCCGAAACAGAAACCAAACATAGAAAATCAAACATAGACTGTCCACCCCAACTCACGCCCTGATCATACTAAATAAAGACAAAACAAAGGAAATAAAGGTCAGAACGTGACAATGTTAAGGCTTATTTATATCAAATCAGTTCTCTAGGTTTGATTATTACGGGATTAAACTAATCATGTAAACATTCAACGAGGAAGTCAGGGCACCACGGGAAAATGTTTACAGAGTTATTATTTCCCGAATATAACTCTTCAGATATTTTCATATCTTATCGATTACAGTCTTCTATTAACGATTATTACCTCTGTCTGTCTCATTCTGAACGTCATAAAATTAAATTAAAATTGCTTAATTATGTATTTACTAACTAACTAAATAATCACAGAAATACATAAAAGAGTATAGTTATTGGTTACTAACACAATGCAATAAAAAGTCCCTAGTGGGCTAAACCAATCTGATGGCTTGGCAGACAATGGAAAGGGGTGGTGACAGGTAAAGAGCAGGAAAGACAGAATGGACCCACAATACACAGTTAATAATTATACTAATTGAAATGCTAATACTTAGCACATGAACGGCCGCTCATTTGAAAATAATTGCAATGTACATATTTACGCCCGTATGTCTTGTTGTCTCTCTTTTGAAATCGCAGGTCCGTCTGCTGGGGAGTCAGTCGACAGAAAATCTCTGGTTGTGTTTATAATGGTTACATCAGGTGTACCAATGGTCGTTGCTGGGAGAAATGTTCTTGAGAATGGATCTTTCCGAGTACCATTGTTCTTAGAGTTGGTCTGTTAGAATAGATGGTTCCGCGGTTGTCGGTATTCTCTGAGAATACCGACAACCGCGGAACCATCTATTCTAACAGACCAACTCTAAGAACAATGGTACTCGGAAAGATCCATTCTCAAGAACGTTTCCAGCTGCAGGCCGGTTGTTTGACGGCCTAGGATTTCACACTTATTCTGTAGTGATCGATAGTCTCAGAGTTTAACCATTTCCAGCCATTTTGCCAATGCGCCACACTGTCTGGTCTTGTCCTTTGGTAATAGAGTTGTAGCCATTTCAACGTGGGGACTCCTAGTCCTTACGTTCTTTGACTTAACCTCTTGAACCTCTGGGGGCAGTATTTCATTTTTGGATGAAAAACGTTCCCGTTTTAAACAAGATATTTTGTCACGAAAAGATGCTTGACTATGCATATAATTGACAGCTTTGGAAAGAAAACACCCTGACGTTTCCAAAACTGCAAAGATATTGTCTGTGAGTACCACAGAACTAATGCTACAGGCGAAACCAAGATTAAATTTCATACAGGAAGTGAGCCAGAGTTTGAATGCGCTGTGTTCCAATGTCTGCTTATATGGCTGTGAATGTGCAAGGAATAAGCCTACACTTTCTGTCGTTTCCCCAAGGTGTCTGCAGCATTGTGACGTATTTGTAGGCATATCATTGGAAAATTGACCATAAGAGACTACATTTACCAGGTGTCCGCTCGGTGTCCTCCGTCGAAACTATTGCGTAATCTCCAGGTGCGTGCATTTTTCCATTTTGTTCAGAGGAGAAACATCGAATAGATATGTGAAAAACACCTTGAGATTTGATTCTAAACAACGTTTGCCATGTTTCTGTCGATATTATGGAGTTAATTTGGAAAAAAGTTTGCCGTTGTAATGACTGAATTTTCAGGTTTTTTTCTTAGCCAAACCTGATGAACAAAACGGAGCGATTTCTTCTACACAAATAATATTTTTGGAAAAACTGAACATTTGCTATCTAACTGAGAGTCTCCTCATTGAAAACATCTGAAGTTCTTCAAAGGTAAATAATTTTATTTGAATGCTTTTCTTGTTTTTGTGAAAATGTTGCCTGCTGAATGCTAGGCTTAATGCTATGCTAGCTATCAATACTCTTACACAAATGCTTGTGTAGCTATGGTTGAAAAGCATTTTTTGAAAATATGAGATGACAGTGTTGTTAACAAAAGGCTAAGCTTGTGAGCCAATATATTTATTTAATTTCATTTGCGATTTTCATGAATAGTTAACGTTAGCGTTATGCTAATGAGCTTGAGGCTATAATTACGCTCCCGGATACGGGATTGCTCGTCGCAACAGGTTAACTTCTTGATCCACCCATCCCGTTAGCGGGATCATTTGTCAACATCCGCTGAATTGCAGAGTACCAAATTCTAATTAAATTACTAAAAATATTTAATTTTCATGAAATCACAAGTGCAAAACACAGTTTAGCTTGTTGTTAATCCACCTGGCGTGTCAGATTTCAAAACAGCTTTTCGGCGAAAGCATACCAAGTGTTTATGTAAGGACATCTCTCTCAGCAAACATTACAAACAGCTAGCAGCCAAGTAGATTGGTCACGAAAGTCAGAAAAGCAATAAAATGAATCGCTTACCCATGATGATCTTCAGATGTTTGCACTCACGAGACTCCCAGTTACACAATAAATGTTCATTTTGTTCCATAAAGATTATTTTTATATCCAAAATGCCTCCATTTGGTTGGCGCGTTATGTTCAAAAATCCACAGGCTCGAGTGGTCACGACCGGGCAGACGAAAATTCCAAATAGTATCCGTAAAGTTCGTAGAAACATGTCAAACGTTTTTTATAATCAATCCTCAGGTTGTGTTTACCATATATAATCGATAATATTTCAACCGGGACTGTAGCTTCTTCAATAGGAGAGAGAGAGAAAATGTCTGTTCCAAGCTGTTGCGCATGCAAACACTGCTGGCACCCAGCCATCCAATGACGCGATGTGCTTTCTCGCTCATTTTTCAAAATAAAAGCCTGAAAACTATGTCTAAAGACTGGTCACAACATGTGGAAGCCTTAGGAAAATGAATCTGGTTGATATCCCTTTAAATGGAGCGAAGGCAGGCAATGGAACAGAGAGCTTTCAGGAAAAACAGCACTTCCAGGTTGGATTTTCCTCAGGTTTTCGCCTGCAAAATCAGTTCTGTTATACTCACAGACAATATTTGGACAGTTTTGTAAACTTTAGAGTGTTTTCTATCCTAAACTGACAATTATATGCATATTCGAGATTCTGGGCCTGAGAAATAGGCAGTTTCATTTCATCCAAACATCAAAATATTGCCCCCTACACTCAACAGGTAAATGTATACACTTCTGGGAAAAGGTTCGGTCCATGACGCCGTCGTAGTGTCTGTGCTCACGGACTTGGTTAACATCACATTACATCTTCTCACAAATAGTTTCATATTTAATCCTAGATTTTCCCCCACATTTGGATGTGACTCTGACAACTAGCACATTTTTACATTAAGAGATACAGTTATGTTGTCCTAAGGTCTTTAGTTACATCACAAATTATTAACAAATTCGACAGGATTGTTCTTTAAATACCCACAAACAATTTAAAATGGTTGGAATAGAGAAATATTGTTACATTATTCAACCCCGTTACCGTACTGCAAAGTCGTTCTCATTGGTAACAAATGGATTCTCAACCTTCATTTTGGTCGAGTGGGGTAAAGAGTTTTAGGTATTTATGACCGTCATAAACCTGTGTTGGGAGAGAGAGAGGGGGCTATGATCCTCATCAAAAAGGGCACCTCGTGACACCCCTTAATGACAAAGCGAAACAGGTTTTTAGAAATGTCTTACAAATAAAAACAGATTACTTATTTACATAAGTATTCAGACACTTTCCTATGAGACTCGAAATGGAGTTCAGGTGCATACCGTTTCCATTGATCATCCTTGAGATATTTCTACAACTTGATTGGAGTCCACCTGTGGTAAATTTAATTGATTGTAAAGGCACACACCTGTCTGTATAAGGACCCGCACATGACAGTGAATGTCAGAGTAAAATCCAAGCTGTGTGGTCGACGGAATTGTCAGTAGAGCTCAGAGACAGGATTGTGTCGATGGACAGATCTGGGGAAGGGTACCAAACATTTTTGCAGCATTGAAGGTCCCCAAGAACACAGGGGCCTCCATAATTCTTAAATGGAAGAAGTTTGGAACCACCAAGACTCTTCCTAGAGCTGGCTGCCCAGCCAAACTGAGCAATCGGGGGAGAAAGGCCTTGATCAGGGAGGTGACCAAGAACCCGACGGAAGCCACTCCTCAGTAAAAGCCACATGACAGCCCGCTTGGAGTTTACAAAAGAAATCTAAGGGACAGTCTGACAATGAAAAACAGGATTCTCTGGTCTGATGAAAACAAGATTGAACTCTTTGGCCTGAATGCCAAGCGTCACATCTGGAGGAAACCTGGCACCGTCCCTACGGTGAAGAATGGTGGTGGCAGCATCATGCTATGGGGATGTTTTTCAGCAACATGGACTGGGAGACTAGTCAGGATCAAGGGAAAGATGAATGGAGCAAAGTACAGAGAGATCCTTGATGAAAACCTGCTCCAGACCGCTCAGGATCTCCGACTGGGGCGAAGGTTCACCTTCCAACAGGACAACGACCCTACGTACACAGCCAAGCCAATGCAGGGCTTCTCCATGCATCGCGCCAACAGAGATAAACACCTCTCTGGGAAGAGGAAGGGCAGGGGTGTATGATTCATGATTAACAACTCATGGTGTAATCATAACAACATACAGGAACTCAAGTCTTTCTGGTCACCCGACCTAGAATTCCTTACAATCAAATACCAAGAGAATTCTAGTCAGCTATAGTCACAGCTGTGTACATTCCCCCTCAAGCAGACACAAAGACGGCCCTCAAGGAACTTCGCTGGAATCTATGTAAACTAGAAACCATATATCCTGAGGCTGCATTTATTGTAGCTCGGGATTTTAACAAAGCAAATTTGAGAACAAGGCTACCTTAACTCTATCAGCATATTGATTGCAGTACCTGCAGGGCCAATACACTCGACCACTGCTACTCTAACTTCCGCGATGCATACAAAGCCCTCCCCCGCCCTCCCTTCGGCAAATCCGACCACAACGTCATCTTGCTCTTACCATCTAATTGGCAGAAACGCAAACAGGATGTACCAGTGACGAGATCCATTCAACCCTGATCTGACCAATCAGAAGCCACGCTTCGAGATTGTTTTGATCACGCAGACTGGAATATGTTCCGGTCAGCCTCAGAGAACAACATCGACCTATACGCTGACGCGGTGAGTGAGTTTATAAAGAAGTGCATTGGAGATGTTGTACCAACTGTGACTATTAAAATATACCTTAACCGGAAACCATGGATGGATGGCGGCATTCGGGTGTCGTGGGTGTGGAGTCAGACGCAGGAAACAGAGAGTGCAATACTGTGCTCTTTAATGCACTAACGCAACACTGGGTGCTCAAAACCAAAATGCCCCAAACACGGGGGACGAAAATGGTACAGCAGAATACACGAACAGGAACAAACACGTTCCTCTACTACATAACCGAAGGTCACAATAATTAATCCCGCACAAAGAAAGCCCAACTAATGATTCACTAACAGGTGCTAACAATAAACATGCAAGGAGGGGGAGGAAAGACAATCAGTGGCAGCTAATAGGCCGGCGACAACGACCGCCGAGCGCCACCCGACCGGGAAGGGGAGCCACCCTCGGTCGGACTCGTGACAGAATCCCCGACCTGACAAGGTAAAAATCTGTCGTTCTGCCCCTGGACAAGGCAGTTAACCCACTGTTCCTAGGCTGTCATTGAAAATAAGAATTTGTTCTTAACTGACTTGCCTAGTTAAACAAAGGTCAAGTTTAAAAAATGAGTGCGGCAGTGCGTTGCTACAAGCTACACACCAGGGGTGAGTTTGAAATTAATACTGCCTGTAGTAGGTTACTTTGAAGTTGTCTCGTGGTCAGGGACAGAGAAGAGGGCAACTGCTGTTTGACTGTTTGTCAGTAGCAGAACAAATTCAAATCAAGTAGCCTATAACTAGTTAGCTTGTTTTGACAGCATAGCCTAGCTAACTAGCGGATTCATCTAGCCTACATAAGCGATGATCAGATTACATAGTCGGAACTAAGAAACTGAAATCTACAAATTGTTAACTGGTTGTAGTTAGACACATGCTTTTTTCATCCAGTTTGCAAGTCCGATATTTCAGTGTTTCCTAATTCCGATTAGCTTGTGAATGTGGTAATAGCACTCTACAGTAGTGGTTCCAGCAAACATACTTAATTAATTCCTTTCAATCTTTGGTTCTAGCTTGCTTAGCCTACAATGTGTGATGGGTGACTGTGTTTTTGCAGAAAAGTATGACCTAATAATGGAACATTTAGCAACAGGATCAGTTTAAAAGTGTGAAGTGTGAATGAATTTGTATTTGGGGGGGGGGGTACATTTAGCGTCTGCCCCACCAAAGGTCTATGCACTGCCTTGTGACAGTACAAACATTTATTTAAAATCAACCATTAACCTTTTCAGAATACTCAATTGTTCTGAATTTCTGAAGCTTATAACTTGCCGTCAAGATCAAGAACAAAGCTATTTAAATTTTAGTATTTTGTATTTCTCACCGCTGACCACAAACTGTATTTTGTAATTCCAGAAAAAGTGCACATTCATTTGCCCTGCATCACGTGAAGATGGTGAAATGTGTGGTGCCGAGTGGTCTTACACAGAAGTGCGTAAACTGGCTCTTCTGACTCCTGAGGAGATGAAGAAATTTGAGGAGACAATGGCTGACTTGGTTTCAGCCCAGAACTCTTACAAATCGGTCAGTATTTTCTGAAATTGTTTTATGCATTCAACTATCCAGTCATTCAAACTATCACTTTTCAAAGAACTGTGAGTATGCAATGTTGCAGGACAGAATCAAGCCTATTTAGTATTCATTTGTACTTATTATCCTACACACCCCACCTCAAACAAGTGTCCAGGCTGCAACTCATATGTTGCAAGGACTGACCTCTCCAACCTGAGAGTCCACTGCACAGTGTGCTCAGCAGAAAAAGGCCAGCTGTACGAGTTCTGCTGGCTGTGCCTGCAGCAGTGGAAAGGTTCACAACAGAGTTCTGACCACTGTGACAACGATGACTGCATGACTGATCTGGAACTGCTGAAGACCTGCCCTACTGTCACATTTGCTGATGTCCAGGGGGTCACCGGCTGCCCATCCACACGTGCCTGTCCCACCTGTGGTGTATTGTTAGAACACGATAAGACTGGCTGTAAAAATATAGAATGCAAGAATTGCAATAAAGAGTTCTGTTTTGTTTGCCTTAAGCTCACAAGTGAGTGCTTGAAGACCAGCAAATATTTCATAGGCTGCTCTGCTGGTGTGGCCCCCAGGCAGACTTCTATACCCTCATGGAGTGATAAATAAAGATTTTATCCAGGTGTACCACTTTCCTTCCTACGGGCACTTGAATTACTTACACTGATGCAGAACAGGCATAATAGCACAGAAATTGGCATGTATTAACACAAAAATATTATTGAAAATGTCTTGGTACCTTACTCAAATTGTGTATAAAGTCAATATGTGCGTAGTAATACATGTGTAAGAATGTGTAATAATGTATTAGATTCTATAATGTTTCATGATTAACAATCCATATACTACTGATTATTATCTGATCTATTTCTGTTGTTTTATCTGTGCCTGAAACAAAAAGAAAAACGCAAATAGAAATAATAATAATTTCAAAAATGTAATCAATGGTCAACAGAAATGTTTGCCCCCTTAAAATAACCTGGATGTTTTAGAAAAAGTTTTATGAATGCGGTTGTTGTGTGAGACATACATTTCTGATAATATTTCTATAATCATGTTATTGTCAACCCTAACCCTAGGTATTGTTCAAGGGGTCCTCTTCTAAATATGCTACCAGTATTGTGATATTGTTTCCTTTATCAATGATTTCCCACTGGGTACAAGAACAATGAATCATCAAACAAATACACATATTTAATAAGAATTATATAATAATGATAATAATGATAGTATTAACAGAAATGATAGTAATAATAACACATTTAATTTGTATAGCGCTTTGCATGACTCAACACTTTTACATAAACCAGCCAAACAAGATCACATGATCCTTGGTGTCCACATCACCAACAAACTAACATGGTCCAAGCACACCAAGACAATTGTGAAGAGGGCACAACAAAACCTATTCCCCCATAGGAGACTGAAAAGATTTGGGTGGGTCCTCAGATCCTCAAAACGTTCTACAGCTGCACCATAGAGACTGGTTGCATCACTGCCTGGTATGGCAACTGCTCAGCCTCCGACCACAAGGCAATACAGAGGGTAGTGCAAACGGCCCAGTACTTCACTGGGGCCAAGCTTCCTGCCATCCAGGACCTCTATACCAGGCGGTGTCAGAGGAAGGCCCTGAAATTGCCTCCAGCCACCCTAGTCATAAACTGTTCTCTCTGCTACCGCACGGCAAGTGGTACCAGAGCGCCAAGTCTAGGTCCAAGAGTCTTCTAAACAGCTTCTACCCCCAAGCCATAAGACTCCTGAACATCTAGTCAAATGGCTACCCAGACTATTTTCAGTGCCCCCCCCACCCCCTCTTTACACCACTGCTACTCTCTGTTGTCATCTATGCATAGTCACTTTAATAACCCTACCTACATGTACATACTACCTAAACTAACTGGTGCCCCCGCATATTGAATCTGTATCGGTACCCCCCTGTATATAGTCTCGCTATTGTTATTTTACTGCTGCTATTGAATTACTTGTTACTTTAATCTCTTATTCTTATCCATACTTTTCTGAAACAGCATTGTTGGTTCGGGGCTCGTAAGTAAGCATTTCACTGTAATGTCTACTACACCTGTTGTATTCAGCGCATGTGACTAATAAAATTTGAATTGATTTGACATGATGAAACAATATCCAATTTGTCGTGCCTTCAGAAAGTATTCATACCCCTTGATTTATTTTACCACTTTTTGTTACAGACTGAATTCAGAAAGCATTCTTTTAAAATTCTCACCCATCCACACACAATACCCTATAATGACAAAGTGAAAACATGTTTTTACATTTTTTTGAATATGTATTAACTTAAATATAGAAATGATGCATTTACATAAGATTCACACATCTGAGGCAATACATGTTATAATCAATCACCTTTGGCAGTGATTGCAGCTGTGAGTCCTTCTGGGTAAGTCTCTAATAGCTTTGCAAACCTGGATTGTACAATGTTTGCACATTATTCTTTAAAATAAATATTAATGTTCTGTCAAGTTGATTGTTGATCATTGTTAGACAGCCATTTTCAAGTCGAACTGTAACTAGGCCACTCAGGAACAGTCAATGTAATCTTGATAAGCAACTCCAGTGTGTATTTGGCTTTGTGTTTTAGGTTATTGTCCTGCTGAAAGGTGCATATGTCCCGCAGTGTCTAATAGAAAGAAGACTGAACCAGGTTTTCCTCTAGGATTTTGACTGTACTTAGCTCTATTCCATATATTTTTAGCCTAAAAAATTATCTAGTCCTTGACGATAACAAGCATACCCATAACATGATCCAGCCACCAACATGCTTGAAAATATGACGAGTGGTACTCAGTGATGTGTTGGATTGCCCCAAACATGATGCTTTGTATTCAGGACATGAAGTTAATTTCTTTGCTACATTTTTTGCAGTTTTACTTTAGTGCATTATTGCAAACAGGATGCATGTTTTCTGCACAGGCATCCTTCGTTTAGGTTAGTATTGTGAAGTAACTATAATGTTGTTGATCCATCCTCAGTTCTCTCCTATCACAGCCATTAAACTCTAACTGTTTTAAAGTCACCATTGGCCTCATGGTCAAATGGTGGTTTCCTTCCTCTCCGGCAACTAAGACATTTATATTTTTGTAGTGACTGGGTGTACTGATCAAAGGGATATTCAATGTCTGCTTTTTTAAATTGGTACACATCTACCAATAGGTGCCCTTCTTTACGAGGCATTGGAAAACCTCCCTGGTCTTTGTGGTTGAATCTGTGTTTAAATTCACTGCTCGACTGAGGGACTTTACAGATAATTGTATGTGTGGGGTACAGAGATGAGGTAGTCATTTAAAAATCATGTTAAATATTGTTATTGCATATGGAGTTTATCCATGCAACTTAATATATGACTTGTTAAGCACATTTGTACTCCTAAACGTATTTAGACTTGCCATTAAAGGGATCGAATACTTACGTACTCAAGACATTTCAGCTTTTTATTTTTTATTAAAAAATAAATAAATCTGAAAGCATAATTCCACTTTGACATTGTGGGTTGTGTGTAGACCAGTGACACAAAATCTCTGGTCAGTTTTCTTTACGCTACATACTGTACAGTACCAGTCAAAAGTTTGGACACAAAATCAATGTAAAATGTAATACATTTTACATTCAGACTGTAACAATACAATACAAGTCAAGGGGTCTCAATACTTTTTTGGTTACTACATGACTCCATATGTGTTATTTCATTGTTTTGATGTCTTCACTACTATCCTACAATGTAGAAAATATTCAAAATAACGAAAAACCCTGGAATGAGTAGGTGTGTCCAATCTTTTGACAGGTACTGCACAGTATGTAGCATAAAGAAAACTGATCAATGATTCAAATTGTCTGCTTTACTTGGACTATTAGCATGTAGCGGCCAGAAAGCTAAACAAAACAAATGTTCTTGTTTAGTCAATTCCTTTTCTAGTTCCTTCTTCAATGTGATAACATTGTGTACAAAATGTTTCATTGACGCATACATTCTTGGATGGTTTTGGAGAGTTTCACCTAAACGCTTGGTGTGCTCTCTCATGTCTGAGTTCGTGAAGGACCTGAAAATGAGGGAAGAGCCCGCAAACTTCCCTGTTCTATTTCAAATACTTGTTTCAATGTCTCACAATGGGAAATGCAAGGGTGTAACCGCATGCTCAAAGCAACCAATCACACGGTGTCTGTTGGAGACACAGGTCTAGTGAGCCCATCTCCTTCATAAAGGAGCCACTGGCCTGCCAACGGGTCATTCTCTCCTCTCTTCCTTGCTGAAGTTGACCACGTCCAATAAAGCTCTCCTCAGTAGGACTAGATTTCTGACCTACTGAACCGTTCCTAGGCGAACCGTTAGGTTAATGCTGCCGAACGCAGGACTGAAGTGTTCCTGTCGCTAGTGTTGAGTACAATTAAGTCAATTAAGAACAAACTCTTATTTACAATGACAGCCTACCAAGAGGCAAAAGGCCTCCTGCGGGGACGGGGATTAAAAACACATCACGACAAGAGAGACACCACAACACTATGAAAAGAGAGATCTTAGACACAGCAGCAACATGACAGCGGCACAATATGGTAGTAGCACGAACATTGTTAGGCACAGACAACAGCTCGGTTAGCCCTCGCCTCAAGGCTTCGGCTGACTAAGTTAACACATGCCGCAAGGTTTTATCTAACCTGGCTAGATAGCTACAAGCAAGCTAGCCACACCAGCAATACTACCTGCAACACAGTACTATTGCTAGCTCTCTTCTCTTATCTGCTTCATGGCTCTAAGGTTGTTGGAGAATACCTACCCACACTCTGTTCCCTTCGCCCAACACAGTGCTCACTACAGCGCACCTTAGCAAGGGTAGCTGCTAGCTAGCTAACGCATCACTAGACTCACGGCTTTAGCATTCCCACTGTGCACATCCCTCACTGTCTGACGATGTAGTGTCAGGGGAAGACGAGCAACGGGAGGACGAGGACGACGACAGGATTAATATCATGGGTCTCCTCGACCCCATTCTTCCTCCCTCTCAGATCCCAAGGTCCCCCTGCCACCCAGACATAGGAGCCGCTGATCTCTCCCTGGGGTATGGGCTCCTCAACGGTTTGCAAGTGGGCCGCAGCCAGACTCGATATTGAGTGGCCGGCTCCCTTGAGGGGCCAGGATCCCGGAAGGTAATGATGGTAAAATACTTCCCTCTTGCATAGCCCCCACTAAGAAACTGCTTCCCGTTGTCCCAGCCTGCCTCGGAGAGCAATATCATGGCTAGGGGTTTCCCAAGCATGAATATGCTGCTTGCTTAGCGAGTACCACTTCCTCCCGATTCAAAAGATACCCGGCGCAAACTTGGGACCTCTGTCTTGCTAGCACCTCCTGAAGTGTCTTCACAGTAGGAAGCTAGCTATTCGCTGGTGCAAGTGGGGAAACTTCAGGCTGAGGAGTAAGTCTCACACATCCCCATGTGCTACACCAGCACTGCCAGCTCCCTGGAAGGACTGAGTGCTTTTCTACCTCCATTTCCCATAAGACATGCAAATCCTTGGCCTTATCAATCAGAGCACTTAACATGATCTCTTTATTGTTGGAGGATGTGGGGAAGCAACTGGATTTGGTTACCATGAATCAGAAGGCTTGTGATGAGATCTATATGATTACGGATCTAAACCTCTGGACCTCCCATAATTGGATCTCCTGGATTTTATTTATTTATTTTATCTAGGCAAGTCAGTTAAGAACAAATTCTTATTTTCAATGACAGCCTAGGAACAGTGGGTTAACTGCCTGTTCAGGGGCAGAATGACAGATTTGTACCTTGTCAGGTCGGGGATTCTGTCACGAGTCCGACCGAGTCCGACCAATGCTCTAACCACTAGGCTGTGTAACAGTGGTGGTTCAGTACAGCAGATGGGTTCTGAAGACTGGCTGAGTGGACTAATGTACTGTTTCGACAAGCTAGGAGATCTGAGTTCAAATCAAACTTGTCAAACAAATACCAGAGAAGAAGGCCTACTTTATACATGTTACCTCTGCTATAGCTTACATAGCTCTAAACATGTTTATTGTAACACAATGTATAATCTCACAATGGGCCTGGCAATTGTACTGCCCTACAAAGGCAAAGAGGTGGATTGAAAACTGCAGTCAAAGCACGGTGAACAAGGCAGAGTACCGCAATTTCACTTACTGCTATTTGCTTTAGTTTTTATTTGAATTTTGTAATTACTGCACATTTGACACGCCATGCTGGTTATGCATCTTGTTGACATTTATGCAACAAGGGGTCCTGTTGAGATTAAGGCAAAGGGACAACCGGACACCTCTTACCTCCATTCTAATAGCTAATGTACAGTCACTTGATAATAAGATAATTATCCTCCGATCGCAGATTTGCTACCAACGGGACTCGAGAAACTGCTAAATTCTTTGCTTTTCTGAAACAAGACACCCCCCCCCCCTCGCCAAAAAAATTAAACAATTCATTTATAAAGATATAAACTACAAATACAATATACCATTCAAGATAGGGAATGCTGTCAAATAATGAGTATTTGACTTTATGTATAGTATTTATAAATAGATACGAATACAAAAGTGGAACACAAGGTACTCAAAAGCCTAAAATTAGTTAGAAATCAACATGGTAGGGATAAAAACACAGCAAACAGAGGACATACTGTACATTACATACAGAATATACACATGCACATAACCTTGACGACCTAGTACCTAGTCGTGGGGATTCCGGTGGGGTGCCCCCACCCAGGTAGTGGCAGTGCTGGCAACACTAGGTGCAGTAACAAGTGGGGAGGGGGTCACACTCAGACAATCAGAGAGGGGGTATATTATTGTTGCCCTGGTGGCTAAAAATTAATCAAAGGTCTGACTGCACAGAGATGCTTGGGGAAATGGACACAACGGGGGATCAGCGTGTGAGTGTTTCAGGGGAAGGGGGTGTATCTGAGCTCCATCAGCTAGGACTTGACATTGGTTAATCAAATCTCCCCATTCTTGTTCAATTTTGCATGCCTTCTCAAACAGCTACAAGGGTATATGCATTCGCACATCAAGTCCTTTCTTGAGTTGGACTCAGGGATGGAAAAACTGTTGAACATCTGAGCTTGTGGTTGTTTGTGGGGGAAAGGTGGGGAGTGTGTATGAGTGTGTGTGTACTGTATGTATCCCACATCTGTTGCTATGGGGTAATGACGTTAGGGACAATATAGGATGAATCACAATAATTGTTTACTAAAATAATAATTGCTTGCCAAGAATTACATTGTTGTAATGGCCATCCTGGTTATAGGTAACAATCCTTTGCGTGAACTACATTACTTACTACTCATATTATTTGTTTATTGTGGAAATTAAGATACACAAGATTTTTTTAATATACACTACCGGTCGAAAGTGTTAAACAAATCAAACTCTATTTTATATTCCTCAAATAGCCACCCTTTGCCTTGATGACAGCTTTGCACACTTTTGGCATTCTCTCAACCAGTTTCATGAGGTTGTCATCTGGAATGCGAAGGTGTGCCTTCTTAAAAGTTAATTTGTGTTATTTCTTTCCTTCTTAATGCATTTGAGCCAATCAGTTGTGATCTGGGGAAGGGTACAAAAAAATTGTGCAGCATTGAAAGTCCCCAAAAACAAAGTGGCCTCCATCAATCTTAAACAGAAGAAATTTGGAACCACCAAGACTCTTTCTAAAGGTGGCCGCCCGGCCAACCTGAACAGTTGGGGAAGAGCCTTGGTCAGGGAGGCGACCAAGAACCCAATGGTCACTCTGACAGAGCTCTAGAGTTCCTCTGTGCAGATGGGAGAACCTTCCAGAAGGACAACATTCTCTGCAGCACTCCACCAATCAGGCCTTTATGGTAGAGTGGCCACTCCTCAGTAAAAGGCCCCTGACAGCCCGCTTGGAATTTGCCAAAAGGCACTTAAAGACTCTCAGACCATGAGAAACAAAATTCTCATCAAGAATGAACGCTTAGGCCTGAATGCCAAGCGTCACATCTGCAAAGCTGTCATCAAGGCAAATGGTGGCTATTTGAAGAATCTCAAATATAAAATATATTTTGATTTGTTTAACACTTTTTTGGTTATTACATGATTCCATATGGGTTATTTCATAGTGTTGATGTCTTTGCTATTATTCCACAATGTAGAAAATAGTAAATAGAAAGAAAAACCCTTGAATGAGTAGGTGTTCTAAAACCTTTTACCGGTAGTGTATATCTTCTTTGTTTTAGCTACCATTGTGGTTCTCTAAGCTCCAGAATTGTAAGTCAGGCTTGTGGTTGTCTGAATGACCGGTCGTCACTGGTTTCAGGTAACATCTTTTGTTGGTGTCACTTCCTGTGTCTGGTGGTCTCCATGAGGACCTGCTGTCTGTCTAACTGGAACAGTGGCCTTACCAGATGGTTGGTCAGATACACTGAAAATAGTAGTCAGGGTCAGACAGCCACAAGCCTGACATTCAATTCTAGAGTTTTGCTGTCAGCAATGTGGTTGAAACACTGAAATGTCCTAGCTTTTTTTCTATAATGCTAAAGAGGAAGTGATACACGGTACCAGTACTGACCAGCTCTACAGAACTGCATCTTGTGGTGATGTCACTTCCTGTGTCTGGTGGTCTCCGTGAGGACTGACTGACTGACTGACTGACTGACTGACTGACTGACTGACTGACTGACTGACTGACTGACTGACTGACTGACTGACTGACTGACTGACTGACTGACTGACTGACTGACTGACTGACTGACTGACTGACTGACTGACTGACTGACTGTCTGTCTGTCTGTCTGTCTGTCTGTCTGTCTGTCTGTCTGTCTGTCTGTCTGTCTGTCTGTCTGTCTGTCTGTCTGTCTCTGAACAGTGGCCTTATCAACCATGCAGGAACACTGAAAATAGCAGTCAGAGTCAGACAACCACAAGTCTGACATTCAATTCTAGAGTGTTGCTGTCAGCACTGTGGTTGAAACGCTGTAATGTTGCCGTCCTAGCACTTTTTCTGTAATGCTAAAGACAAAATGATACACACTGTACCAGTACTGACCAGCTCTTCAGAACTGCTGCAGAACGGAGACATAAAGGCATTTATAAATTATGTTCTTCAAGATTAAATTGGTATATATTATTAATTTAAAGGTCAACACATTTAAACGCACTTTATCTCACACATTGAGGAGCCCAAGAACTCTATTAGGCTGAAAGGAGAGCTGACCAAAGTAGGTTGGTTGTATGGAAGAGTTGACCATAATGACAACATCCATTTACTGTAAAAAAAAATATATATATAATAATTATAAGCACACATGATATCTGGTGTATACATTTTTTATATAAAAAAGCATAATGCAAAGTTTTGTCAAAGTACAGCTCATTAGAAGAAAACATGTATAATCCTTATAATATTTTGTGAAATTCATGTAAGTATATGTTATTCTATCATCTGATTGACAGAGATAGTACATCAATAGATTTACAACACAACAATTCAATGCACAATAGAATGCAGATACAATTTCTGTAGTTGTAGATAAGATAATTAATCATTAAACCATTTTAAATCAAATATATATATTGGGGTGTGTGTATGTGCGTGTGTGTGTGTGTGTTTTTTTTTGTGTTCTTGCATGCGTCGGGTGCACACCCTTTCCTAAAAAGTCATTTTGAACTCTGGGTCTCAGCTGATTGGATATGACAGTTGAACTAAGCTCATGAGGCAGTTGTGTTATATTCTTCAAGAATCATTGGGTGTATACAGTCACCCCTAAAATGATTTGAACCTTGGATAAAGATTAGCAAAAAAGACTGTACAAAATAAAGTAGGCTAGAGCAGAGACAATTGCAAGATCTCAACTGCATACTCCTCATCTCCTTCTCAAAACCCATTGGTCAGAGGGAAGGCCCCTCTGGCTTTCTCATCCTATGATCTTTGAGGAGACAAGGAGAGAGGACGTGCTGACTATGCGATTGAGATCTTCCCTGTGAGTAAGTAGAGAATAACGCACAGTAGAGAATACCGCACATGAGCAGAAGCTTAGGGACCTTTAGCCCCCAGGAAGAAAAGTCGGATCCACAGCCACTCTGAAGATTTGTTTTAAATCAGATGATAAAATGACAGGTAGTTTACAGTGTGTGCACTCCCGATGCCGCGCTCACAGCCCCTGGGCAAACATCTTGTAGCTCCCCTATTGATTATGTTTTTAGGAACAAAAACATTTTCCTACATAGGCTACAACAACACAATGCAATGAAGAAGTTGACATATTATTGCTTACTCTGTTTTCAAAGCTCTAGTCCATAAAGCATGCCTTAGCAGCAAGTGTGAATATTGATATCCATTCTCGCGCCATGAATTTGAATTACGCTATCATTCAAATTGCCATAAGGTTAGATCAATATGTATTATAATATAATGAATTATGAGTAGCATATAGCTTTATTCAACTGTTGCTAGAATATAACATTTAAGTAGGCATTGTCCCCAAAATTGATTAAATTGAGATTTTGTGTCACTGGCCTACCTACACAAAATACCCCATGTCAAATGAATTATTTTTTTCTAGAAATGTTTGCAAATTACTAAAAAATTAAAAGCTGAAATGTCTTGAGTCAATAAGTATTTTACACCTACCTATATTATGGCAAGCCTAAATAAGGAGTAGAGATGTGCTTAATTCTTTAGAGTCTAAGATGTTAGGGAAGGAGGGGTGCTAAGCTGACCTCTGGAATTGTTTTAAGATGGTCATACTATGGACCATTTAGGTATTTGACTGTGAATTTTAGGACCCCTTTAGGTAACAAAAAAATATACTTAAAAAATGATTTGATAAAATATTGATTTTGGCCTTGAGTACTAAAGCACATAGAAATACATTAAATAACACATTCATAAATGGCCAAAAATAAATCATAAGAAACAAGGTTTTGAAGTGTCTGTCCTAAATCTAGGAGATATAAAACAAGCTCAGAAAATATTTAGGGTTTATTTTACACATATTTAATCCCTCTTTTGGGGTAGGCATAAAACTACCTTAATTTTTCCATTAGATTTTTAAAACCAGTACTGGTTACCTTCAGATGAGTCTCCTGACACTTGGTTGGGAGGGGGGGGGGGGAAGAGAACACCATTATGTTCGTGAGAGTCTCCCCTTGAAAATGATCAACAACCAACTTTACAGAGCTAAAATAATCAGAAAAGCAATAATGTGCAAATATTGTACAATCCAGGTGTGCGACCTACCCAGAAGGCTCACAGCTGTAATCGCTGCCAAAGTTGTTTCTAACATGTATTATCTCGAGGTTGAATACTTATCTAAACAAGATATATTAGTGTTTTTTCGTGTGTGAATATTTCTTACACTTTGATATTAGAGTATTTTGTGTAGATTGTTGACATAAAATTACAATTTAAATCAATTTAATCCCTCTTTGTAACACAACAAAATGTGGACAAAGTCACGGGGTGTGAATACTTTCTTAAGGCACTGTCTGCGTTTGGGGGCTATTATTTGAAGGCGTGTTCTATTACCAACATGACTAGCTAAGTCACATATGTCAGAGTCAAGGCCCGCGGGCCACATCCGGCCCGCAAGAAGGTTTTTTACGGCCCCTGGGATGATCTTGATTTATTATTAGAACCGGCCCGCAGCAAGCCGGCAGCCCGCAGATCTTTTACACGCACCAATACTACATTTCCCACAATGCAAAGGTGACGCACCGAGCAGTAGGCTGCTTCATTTCAATATTTATTGGCACAGCAGTCGTCAGCATCACAGTAAAATTAACTTTCAGATACCCATCAAAAATGGCAAAACGGAAGGTGGATACTGAGAACCGGGGGTTTCAAACAAGGTGGGAGTCGGAGTATATGTTCACGAAGGTAGCTGGAAAACCTGTGTGTCTTCTGTGTGGAGAAAGTGTGGCGGTACTGAAAGAGTATAATCTGAGACGACATTATGAAACGAAACACGCGGACAAAAACAAGAATATGGACATGGAACAAAGGCTACAAAAGGCAGAGGAATTAAAACGAGGCCTCAAATCTCGACAGGCTCTGTTCAAAAAAGCCAAATCACAAGGCCAGGCTGCTGTCAAGGCCAGTTTTATTTTGGCAGAAGAGATCGCTAAATCAGCCCGGCCATTTACGGAGGGGGATTTCATCAAAAACTGCATGATTAAAGTTTGTGACGAAGTTTGCCCAGAAAAAAGGCAACTCTTTTTAAATGTGAGTCTGAGCAGAAACACCATTGCCGAGAGAGTAGACCAGTTGTCCATCAATCTAAAAGAGCAGCTTGTGAAAAAGGGAAAAGATTTTATTGCATATTCCTTGGCTGTGGATGAGAGCACCGACATTTCTGACATTGCCCAGTTGTCAATTTTCATCCGCGGAGTGGACTCCAACCTAAGCGTGACAGAGGAGTTTTTGGCTTTACGTCCTATGCATGGCACAACTACGGGGCATGATTTGTATGAAGAGGTGTCAAGATGTGTAAATGAGATGGAGCTGCCTTGGGAAAAACTCGTGGGTTTGACAACCGACGGAGCACCTGCGATGTGTGGACACAGGAGCGGACTGGTGGCGAAGATACGGGAAAAGATGCAAGAGGAAAACGCGACAGGTGAGCTGACAGCTTATCATTGTATCATACACCAGGAAGCGTTGTGCGGTAAAGCCTTGAAAATGGAGCATGTAATGAGCATCATCACGCGCACAGTTAACTTTATCAGAGCCAAAGGTTTGAATCACCGCCAGTTCAAGGCATTTCTGACGGAGTTAGAAACGGAGCATGGTGATTTGCCTTATCACACAGAGGTGCGATGGCTAAGCCAGGGAAAGGTGCTTCAAAGATGTTTCGAGCTTCGTGAGGAGATTTGTCTGTTCTTGGACAGCAAAGGGAAAGACACAACACAACTCCGAGACGAAATGTTTCTGTGTGAAATGGCTTTTCTGTGTGACATTACGAGTCATCTGAATGCAATAAACTTGCAGCTGCAGGGTCGGGATCGTGTCATCTCTGATATGTACAGTACAGTGAAGGCATTTAAAACCAAACTGACTCTGTGGGAGACGCAGATGCGGAAAGAAAATTTGAGCCACTTTCCCAGCTGCCAGACCATGAAAGAGAAGCTCTCTACCAGTGCGTTCCCGAGCACACAGTTGGCTGATAAAATAGGTATGCTTGCCGCTGACTTTCGACGCCGATTTGCTGACTTTGAAGCACAAAAAAGCAGGTTGGAACTGCTCGGTAACCCATTTGCTGTTGACGTGGAAAGCTCACCACCAAACCTCCAAATGGAGTTGATTGACCTCCAATGCAATGATGCACTGAGGGCAAAATATGCGGCAGTGGGTGCTGCGGAGTTCGCCCGTTTCCTCCCCGGCACAATGCCCCAGCTGCGCATCCAGGCTGCTCAAACGTTGTCTATGTTTGGCAGCACATACCTGTGTGAACAACTGTTTTCTTTGATGAACCTGAACAAAACATCACACAGAAGTCGACTTACTGCTGAACACCTCCACTCAATTCTGAGGATTTCTTCAGCTCAGAGCCTTACCCCGAACATTGATGAACTTGTGGAAAAGATGGGACACCACCAAGTATCACCCTCAACCTCAAACAAGTGAACATTACTGTGCAATCACATATTTAGAGTTTTTACTCAGTTCAAGTTTAAAAGTTAAAATTTAATATTTGTTTTCACTGCATGTTACTTCTCCTTAAACAAAGTGTTGTTTTTGATTAATAGATTTTTGCACTTTATTTTTTTGTATTTCAATCCAATTATATTTTAAAAATATTTCAGTTGAGTGGATGATAGAAAATTGCTATTATTGTTTTTTCTTTGAAGTAAATTTAGCCCACTTTTGCTAAAATAGAAAATATAGTCTACTGATGGTGCCTTGAATACCGGTTTCTTTCATTTAATGTTCATGTTATGGGGATATTTATATAAAGGAAATTTGTCTTTTGTGTCTGTTGAAAATTAAAGATTACTGACAGAGCCATAAGAAAATATTGCTTTATTTATCTGATCATATTGTAATATATTTGTTAGGTTTTCAGTAGGTTCAATTAGGTTCACTAGACTATATGCGTCATTTAAAAATGTTTCAATGAACATTCGAACAGTCCGGCCCTCGTCTTGTAGCTGATTTTTTTATTTGGCCCTCCGTCCATTTGACTTTGACACCCCTGAGCTAAGTTATAACATACCATATTAGAGTGTTAGGCTTTCACTGTCACACCCTGATCTGTTTCACCTGTCCTCGTTATTGTCTCCACCCCCTCCCTCCAGGTTTCGCTTGTTTTCTCCACTGTATTTATCCCTGTGTTTCCTGTCACTCTGTTCCAGTTCGGCTTGTATGTACAAGCCTACCAGCGTTTTTTCCCATTTTCCTGCTTTGTCTTTTCTCCTTTATCTAGTCCTCCCGATTTTGACCCTTGCTTGTTCTGGACTCTGTACCCGCCTGCCTGACCATTCTGCCTGCCCTGACCTCGAGCCTGCCTGCCACTCTGTACCTCCTGGACTTTGATCTGGTTATGACCTTTTGCCTGTCCATGACCATTCTCTTGCCTATTCCCTTTGGATTTATTAAAAATCTTAAACTCCAACCATCTGCTTCCTGTGTCTGCATTTGGGTCTCGCCTAGTGTCATGATAGTACAAACTGGCCATGACAGACCCAGTAGACTTGGACCAGCTCCGCTACGCTGTCTCCCTACAGGGAGCCACCATTGGGATACATCAGGAGTTGCTACACGGCCTTTTGGAAGGGCTCAGTTCCTTGAAGGAATGCCACAACCATGGGTTAAAGGCTATTATGGAGCAAATCAGGGAGTTAGCTCAGAGACTGTCTGCCACCTCTGAAAAACCCCAATCACCCAGTAAGTTTTTCCCTATCTGTGGTGAGTTTGTACAAGCCTATCCCGACTCCCTGTGAATAGGGGGCAGCATTTTCACTTTTGCATGAAATGCGTGCCCAAAGTAAACTGCCTGCTACTCTGTCCCAGATGCTAATATATGCATATTATTAGTAGTATTGGATAGAAAACACTCTGAAGTTTTTAAAACTGTTTGAATGATGTCTGTGAGTATAACAGAACTCATATAGCAGGCGAAAAACTGCGAAAAATCCAACCAGGAAGTGGGAAATCTGAGGTTTGTAGTTTTTCGAAGCTTGGCCTACCAAATACACAGTGTCTATGGGGTCAAGTTGCACTTCCTACGTCTTCCACTAGATGTCAACCGTCGTTAAAAACTTGTTTCAGGCTTCTGCTATAAAGGAGGGGGGAATGGGAACTGAATGAGTCATGGGTCTGGCAGAGTGTCTCAGGCTCGTGACGTGCGCTCCCGACAGAGTTAGCTCTCATTCCAGTGCTTTGCTACAGACAATGGAATTTTCCAGTTGGAACATTATTGATGATTTATGTTAAAACCATCCTAAAGATTGATTCCATTCATAGTTTTACATGTTTCTACGACCTGTAATGGAACTTTGAGTTTTTGTCTGAACGTAGTTCTCATGAAGATGGACTGCTGGGCTGAACACACTAACAACTAGTGGCTATTTGGACATCAATTATGTACTTTATGGAACTTTATGGAACAAATCAGTAATTTATTGTCGAACTGGGATTCCTGAGAGTGTATTCTGATGAAGATCATCAAAGGTAAGTGAATATTTATAATATTATTTCTAACTTCTGTTGACTCCAACATGGCGGATATTTCTTTGGCTGGATTGGGCTCTGAGCGCCGTACTCAGATTAGGCTTTTTCCGTAAAGTTTTTTTGAAATTAGACACAGTGGTTGCATTAAGGAGAAGTCTATCTTTAACCACTTGAACCTCTGGGGGCAGTATTTCATTTTTGGATGAAAAACGTTCCCGTTTTAAGTGCAATATTTTGTTTTATAATTGACAGCTTTGGAAAGAAAACACTCTGACGTTTCCAAATCTGCAAAGATATTGTCTGTGAGTGCCCCAGAACTGATGCTACAGGCGAAACAAAGATGAAACTTCAAACAGGAAATGAGCAAAATTTCTGAGGCGCTGTTTTCCCTTGTCTCCTTATATGGCTGTGAATGCGACAGGAATGAGCTTACACTTTCTGCCATTTCCCCAAGGTGTTGGCAGCATTGTGACGTATTTGTAGGCATATCATTGGAAGATTGACCATAAGAGACTACATTTTCAAAGTGTCCGCCTGGTGTCCTGCGTCGAAATTGGTGCGCAAACGCCAGGTGCAACTATTTTTCCATTTGATAGAGAGGAGAAACCAGACGAACGTTATATCATCGAAGAGATATGTGAAAAACACCTTGAGGATTGATTCTAAACAACGTTTGCCATGTTTCAGTCGATATTATTTAAGGAGTTAATTTGGAAAAAAGTTAGGCGTTTTGATGACTGAATTTTCGGGGTTTTTTGGTAGCCAAACGTGATGTACAAAACGGAGCGATTTCTAATACACAAAGAATCTTTTTGGAAAAACTGAACATTTGCTATCTAACTGAGAGTGTCCTCATTGAAAACATCTGAAGTTCTTCAAAGGTAAATTATTTTATTTGAATGCTTTTCTTGTTTTTGTGAAAATGTTGCACGCTGAATACTACGCTAAATGCTACGCTAAATGCTACGCTAGGTATCAATACTCTTACACAAATGCTTGTTTTGCTATGGTTGAAAAGCATATTTTGAAAATCTGAGATAATAGTGTTGTTAACAAAAGGCTAAGCTTGAGAGCTAGCATATTTATTTAATTTCATTTGCGATTTTCATGAATAGTTAACGTTTCGTTATGGTAATGAGCTTGAGGCTATAAATAGGATCCCGGATCCGGGTTTGCTCGTCGCAACTGGTTAATTCAGTGAATAACACTTGTATCTTTTATCAATGTTTATTATGAGTATTTCTGGTATTTCTGTGGCTATCTGCAAAATCACCGGATGTTTTGGAATCAAAACATTACTGCACGTAACGCGCCAATGTAAACTGAGATTTTTGGATATAAATATGAACATTATCGAACAAAACACACATGTATTGTGTAACATGATGTCCTATGAGTGTCATATGAGGAAGATCATCAAAGGTTAGTGATTCATTTTATCTATATTTCTGATTTTTCCTATCTTTGGCTGGAAAAATCGCTGTGTGTTTTTTTTGACTTGGCTCTGAACTAACATAATCATATGTTGTGCTTTTGCTGTAAAGCCTTTTTGAAATCGGACTCGATGGGTAGATAAACTTCTTGTTAATCTTTAATTTGCTGTATTGGAATTGTTAATGTGTGAAAGTTACATATTTCAAAAAAGTATTTTTGAATATCGCGCGCTGCATTTTCAGCGGAATGTTGTCGAGGGGTTCCGCTAGCGGAACGCCTGCGCAAGAAAGGTTAACTGCTCCAGAGCAATATTCGGGGAATCCTGGTACCTGCCGGGGTATTCTTTCTCAGCGCTCGCTTATGTTTGAGCTACAGCCATCTTCGTTTTCTTCAGACCCGATCGAAGATAGCGTATATAAATACGCTAACGTCGGGAAGGGCGCTCTCCTGGGCTACGGCAGTTTGGGAACAACAATCTGCCATTTGTGGTCATTTGGAGGAAGTCATTGCAGAGGTGAGAAGTTTTTGAGTCTCCAGTATCTGTGAGAAAGGCACCCAGCAAACTGCTTGACTTACGTCAAAACTCCTGTAGTGTGGCAGACTACGCGGTGGACTTTAGCACGTTGGCCGCCAAGAGTGCCTGGAATCCGGAGTCTCTTTTCGATACTTTTCTGCACAAATTATTTGAGGAGGTAAAGGATGAGCTAGCTGCTCGGGAACTGCCGGTGGACCTCGACTCCCTTATCGCTTTAACCATTATAATTGATGGACGCCTAAAGGAACGCAAGAGTGAAAGGAGGTCTGGTCTCAGGCACACTCGTGCCTTCGACATGGCGCATTCCCGGAATCCGGAAGTTTCCGAAGGCAGCTCTTCCGAGAGGAGTCAAAGCCACCCGAGGTCTCTCGTGAATCTACGACGGGTGAGTTGGATACTCCTGAGCCTATGAAGTTGGGAAGAACTAGGCTATCAGTTTGGGAGCGGTCATGGAGGATGAAGAGTAACTGTTGTCTGTACTGTGGAGGTGCAGGACATTTTATAGCTACCTGCCCTATTAAGAAACCCTTGTCTCTAGTGGGTACCAGTACTATGGTGAGTCAGACTGGGAGTTCCCTAATTCCCATCACCCGCACACCCCTTTTTGCTCTTGTGCTGTGGGGAGACCAATCTAAGTCTCTCCGAGTGCTCATTGACTCTGGGGCTGATGAAAATCTTATGGATGCCACGATAGCTTCGGAGCTTGGTATTCCTACTCAGCCTCTCTCTGTGCCCATGGATACTAGGACACTGGACGGTCTCTCTATAGGGGAAGTCACCAATAGTACTGTGCCCGTTCAATTACAGGTTTCTGGTGTTACGTTCCCCAGTGTCTATGTTGTAGTTTGTGTATTTGTGAGTGTGTTTCAGGAAATGGCTTCCTGAAATTCTCCCCAAGCAGCTGATTGGTCGGCCCCAATTGATGATTGGAGAGCTGACCCCGCCCCCTCGTCAGGACACAACTGTCTTCAATCACAGACTCCTTCTGAAGCAATATAAGCCAGTGTTCTGTTGCTCAAGAGAGCACCAGATGATTGCTGAGAGAGGGAGATGATTGCTGAGAGAAGGCTGAGGGTTATACTCTGTACAATGAGAACAGTCTGTACAGCAGATACTGTCAGTTGAGAATTATTAGTATCTTTCATACGAATCCCAACCTTGTCACCCATTCCATACATCTGTTGTTTGTCATGAACATTCAGGATGGTATGTTTGCTATAAAAGGTCTGTGTATTCTTAGTGTCGGGGCTCCCAACGAATCACCTAAGGGTGGTCCGTCGGGCAGCCATCATCATTATTGCAAAGCACTCACATCATTTAAGTAAATAAAGATTTAGTTTAAGTAAAACTCTGACTTGTGTGATTAGTTTGTGTCTCCTCATTTGATAATACAGAACATTTCTACGACACTCTTAATTTACAGCATTTCTCTTACTCAACATTATTTGCAAAAGTTGCCCAATTAAGCAGGAGGGGTGGAGAGACTCTGAGTTGGAAGTTAGGCCTTGAAATACATCCACAGGTACACCTCCAATTGACTGATCAGAATCTTCTAAAGCCATGACATAATTTTGATATTTTCCAAGCTGTTTAAAGGCAGCTTTAAACACCTTGCACGACAAGGCGTTTCGCCTTGTCGTGCAAGGTGTTCAAGTTCAGAACGGCTCTCAGTCAAAACTGATAAAGCTCTGTGAAGCGCAGAGCAAGAGCTCTGATGTCATGTAAAGTTGAAGTCGGAAGTTTACATACACTTAGGTTGAAGTCATTAAAACTCGTTTTTCAACCACTCCACAAATTTCTTACTAACAAACTATAGTTTTGGCAAGTCGGTTAGGACATCTACTTTGTGCATGACACAAGTAATTTTTCCAACAATTGTTTACAGACAGATTGTTTCACTTATAATTCACTGTATCACAATTCCAGTGGTCAGAAGTTTACATACACTAAGTTGACTGTGCCTTTAAACAGCTTGGAAAATATCAAAATTATGTCATGGCTTTAGAAGATTCTGATCAGTCAATTGGAGGTGTACCTGTGGATGTATTTCAAGGCCTAACTTCCAACTCAGAGTCTCTTTGATTGACATCATGGGAAAATGACCTCAGCCAAGACCTCAGAAAACAAATTGTAGACCTCCAAAATCAAATCAAAATAAATGTATTTATATAGCCCTTCTTACATCAGTTGATATCTCAAAGTGCTGTACAGAAACCTAGCCTAAAACCTGAAAAAGCAAGCAATGCAGGTGTAGAAGCACGGTGGCTCGGAAAAACTCCCTAGAAAGGCCAAAACCTAGGAAGAAACCTAGAGAGGTACCAGGCTATGAGGGGTGGCCAGTCCTCTTCTGGCTTTGCCAGGTGGAGATTATAACAGAACATGGCCAAGATGTTCAAATGTTCATGCATGGTTCATGCATTAAATGACTAGCATGGTCAAATAATAATAATCAGAGTCGAGGGTGCTGCAAGTCAGCACCTCAGGAGTAAATGTCAGTTGGCTTTTCATAGCCGATCATTAAGAGTATCTCTACCGCTCCTGCTGTCTCTAGAGAGTTGAAAACAGCAGGTCTGGGACAGGTAGCACGTCCGGTGAACAGGTCAGGATTCCATAGCTGCAGGCAGAACAGTTGAAACTGGCGCAGCAGCACGGCCAGGTGGACTGGGGTCAGCAAGGAGTCATCATGCCAGGTAGTCCTGAGGCATTGTCCTAGGGCTCAGCTCCTCCTCCGAGAGAAAGAAAGATAGAAAGAGAGAATTAGAGAGAGCATACTTAAATTCACACAGGACACCGTATAAGACAGGAGAAGTACTGCAGATATAACAAACTGACCCTAGCCCCCGACACAAACTACTGCAGCATAAATAATGGAGGCTGAGACAGGAGGTGTCAGGAGACACTGTGGCCCCATCCGATGATACCCCCGGACAGGGCCAAACAGGAAGGATATAACCCCACCCACTTTGCCAAAGCACAGCCCCCACACCACTAGAGGGATATCTTCAACCACCAACTTACCATCCTGAGACAAGGCTGAGTATAGCTCACAAAGATCTCCGCCACGGCACAACCCAATGGGGGGCGACAACCCAGACAGGAAGATCACGTCAGTGACTCAACCCACTCAAGTGACGCACCCCTCCTACCCCACCAGTAAGCCAGTGACTCAGCCCCTGTAATAGGGTTAGAGGCAGAGAATCCCAGTGGAGAGAGGGGAACCGGCCAGGCAGAGACAGCAAGGGCGGTTCTTGCTCCAGAGCCTTTCCGTTCACCTTCACATTCCTGGGCCAGACTACACTCAATCATATGACCCACTGAAGAGACGAGTCTTCAGTAAAGACTTAAAGGTTGAGACCGAGTCTGCGTCTCTCACATGGGTAGGCAGACCATTCCATAGAAATTGAGCTCTATAGGAGAAAGCCCTGCCTCCAGCTGTTTGCTTAGAAATTCTAGGGACAATTCTGGTTCATCCTTGGGAGCAATTTCCAAACGCCTGAAGGATTTATGTATTTTTATTATTTTTTTCACCTTTATTTAACCAGGTAGGCCAGTTGAGAACAAGTTCTCATTTACAACTGCGACCTGGCCGAGATAAAGCAAAGCAGTGCAACACAAACAACAACAGAGTTACACATGGAATAAACAAACATACAGTCAATAACACAATAGAAAAGTCTATGTGCAAATGAGGTAAAATAAGGGAGGTAAAGGCAATAAATAGGCCATAGTGGTGAAATACTTACAATTTAGCAATTAAACACTGGAGTGATAGATGTGCAGAAGATGAATGTGCAAGTAGAGATATTGGGTGCAAAGGAGCAAAAACAAATAACAGTATGGGGATGAGGTAGTTGAATGGGCTATTTACAGATGGACTATGTACAGGTGCAGTGATCTGTGAGCTGCTCTGACAACTGATGCTTAAAGTTAGTGAGGGAGATATGAGTCTCCAGCTTCAGTGATTTTTGCAATTCATTCCAGTCATTGGCAGCAGAGAACTGGAAGGAAAGGCAGCCAAAGTAGGAATTGGCTTTGGGGGTGACCAGTGAAATATACCTGCTGGAGCACGTGCTACGGGTGGATGCTGCTATGGTGACCAGTGAGATAAGGCGGGGCTTTACCTAGCAAAGACATGTATAGATGACCTGGAGCCAGTGGGTTTGGCGATGAATATGTAGCGAGGGCCAGCCAACGACCACATACAGGTCGCAGTGGTGGGTAGTATATGGGGCTTTGGTGACAAAACGAATGGCACTGTGATAGACTGCATCCAATTTGCTGAGTAGAGTGTTTGAGGCTATTTTGTAAATGACATCGCCGAAGTCAAGGATCGGCAGGACAGTCAGTTTTAACGAGGGTAGGTTTGGCAGCATGAGTGAAGTAGGCTTTGTTGCGAAATAGGAAGCCGATTCTAGATTTATTTTTGCATTGGAGATGCTTCATGTGAGTCTGGAAGGAGAGTTTACAGTCTAACCAGACACATAGAATATGTGGACATCTACAAATACCTAAGTCAGAACTGTCCGGAGTAGTGATGCTGGACGGGCGGGCAGGTGTGGGCAGCAATTGGTTGAAGAGCATGCATTTAGTTTTACTTTCATTTAAGAGCAGTTGGACGCTGTAGTATCCTTGGGGGCTTCTTAGATTGATGACTCATGACACGTAAGTACGGTTTATTATTTAATTGTAACTTAGAATAACATTCTCTAATGCACCTGGCTTAAGCTACCTGAATCTTTCTTAAATCCTGGTTATATAGGCAGACATAGGAAATGGCTATGGATAGCGGAAAGCAAACCCCCGTATTGAGTCAATACTGCCATCTATTAGTAAACATAAATATACCAGGTTACTACATTCCCCCCTTTTAAAGCTAATAACCCAACTTAATTCCTTTCTGAGCTATGTTATTTTCATATTTAAATTTTTTCAAACATGAACTCCTTTAGTATCTGAAAAAGTCCGGTGGACGTCTCTCTCTAATAGAGCGTCTCAGAGGTGGTGTAGCTGGTGCCACCAGCTCTTCACCCCTTGATGGTGAAACAAAGTCCTTTTGTGGAGACTTCACAGGAGGAGGTTGTCCCCGACTGGTGGTCTCAGGAAGTTGAGCATTGTTGGTCTCAGGTGATTTGTCCAACTGCAACTCTGGGGAACATTCCAATGTCCTGTCCTGCTTGTTTAAGCATTGATACAGATCCCCGGATGGAACTGGAATTCTAGCTCGGATCTGATCCATGTGTCTCCTTAGTCTTTGTCCACTTCCGATGATCACAGTATAAGACATTGGTCCTGAGCAATCCTCAATGGTAGCTGGAATCCGTTTAGGACCAAACCCATAGTTTCTTGTATAGACATCATCTCCAGGTGAGAAACTTTTGAGTTTGGCTCGGTTGTCATGATTACATTTTTGATTCCATTGCCTTTGTTGTATTTTCACTTTCAGATCTGGTCTGATGAGATCCAAGGTTGACCTTAACCTCCTTGACATCAACATTTCTGCAGGTGACAATCCAGTTGTAGCTTGAGGAGTAATCCTGTAGCTAAACAAGAGTCTTGACCCCATTGTTTCAATGATCAGCCCTTGCATCTTCCTCATCCCCTCCAAGGTCTGAGCTCCACGTTCTGCTAATCCGTTTGAAGATGGGTGAAAAGGGGCTGACGTTACATGCTGAATTCCGTTTTTGTTTCATTAAACCTGTGAATTCCGTGCTTGTAAAACAAGTAGTATTGTCGCTAACCAACATTTGAGGCAATCCCATAACACTGAAGCTTTGTCTCAACTTCTCAATCGTAGAGTATGATATGGACGTGTTCATGGGGTAAACATCCATCCACTTTGAAGGAGAATCAATCAGCACAAGGAAAAAAAATTCTAGAAAGGTCCAGGGTAGTCCACATGTAGTCGTGTCCATGGATTTTCCGGCCATTCCCATGGATGTAATGGCACGGTGGGGGGTGACTTCCTGTTACTCTGACAATCTGCACACCGACTAACCTCATTTTCCACATCGTGGTCCATCTTTGGCCACCAGACGTATGTCCTCGCTAGTTCTTTCATTCTCAACATACCTGGATGCGACAGATGCAACAACTTCAGTAGCATACCCCGCCCTTGTGGTGGGATAACTACTCTTGAACCCCACAGAACACGTCCATCTCGAACACTCAATGCCAAGCAGTGAGTGTAGTGAGGCATGATCTGAGGCTCGGTCACTGTAGGCCATCCTTTCAGGAAAAATTAATGCACTTGTGATAATGTCACATCCTTTGAAGTCCATTGCCTGATTTGTGCTGTGTTCACCGGTGCATCATCCAACACATCGATCATCAAAACCTGGTAATTTTCTTCTTCCTGAATGATGATTCATTCAGGGCAGCCTGCTCAGAGCATCAGCATTCCCATGGTATCTACCTGGTTTGTACATTATTCTGTACTCGTAGGCCCTGAGCCACACAGCCCATCGTTGAACTCTTGGAGAGACCATTCGTGGTACTGGCTTGTGTTCATGGAACAGAGAAATCAGAGGCTTATGATCGGTCATAATAGAGAATGTTCTCCCGTATAAGAACTTGTGGAATCTCTGTATTCGGAATATGGCAGCCAGTCCTTCCATGTCCAGCTGAGAGTACTTTTTCTCTGCTGGCGACAACGTTCTTGACATGAACCCGATAGGTTTCTCTTCACCATTCTCCATCCGGTGGGAAAGCACCGCCCCCACACCATACGATGAGGCATCACACGATAAGATGAGATCTCTGTCTGCTGAGTAGTGCACTAGCACTTCAGCTGATTGCAGTAACACCTTTGACTTTGCAAAAGCTTCTTCCTGTCTTTCTGACCATTTCCAGGCCACATCCTTCCTTAACAGTTGATGTAGATGAGCTTAGAGGGTAGGGAGGAAGCTATTATAATAATTCAGTAAGCCTAGATAGGCTTTCAGCTCTGTAACGTTTGTCGGGGCTGGAGCTTCCACAACAGCCCTCACTTCAGCTTTGACAGTGTGTAACCCCTTGGCATCCACCTTTTGACCCAGGTACTGCACTTCATCAGCTAACAGTGTACACTTGCTCCTCTTCAGCCAGAGACCGGCGTCCTCCATCCTCCTCAAAACTTCACCCAAGTTTCTGAGATGTTCCTCCTTCGTGACTCCCATGACAAGAATGTCGTCGAGGTAAACCGCTACCTTGGGTATCCCCTGCAGAACTCCCTCCATGGATCTTTAGAAGATAGCTGCTGCAGGAGACACCCTGAAAGGTAAGCGTTTATAGGTAAACATCCCTCTATGGGTGTTTATGGTCAGGTACTTCTGTGAAGCTTTAACCATTAGCACTTGCTGATATGCGTGACTCATGTCCAGTTTTGTAAACTGTTGCCCTCCGGATAACGTTGAAAGCAAATCCTCCACTTTGGGTATGGGGTACTGCTCCCGAGAGGAAACTCTATTTACAGTCAGTTTATAGTCACTGCATAATCTGATTGAACCATCTGGTTTTAGTATGGGTACAACTGGTGCTGCCCACTCTTATTCTCTGCTGAGAGTCTGTGAGCAGCAGAGTAGCTGCTCACTCTGCTGCTCTGTAGCATCAGCAGCAACATGAATGGTAGCTTGGACCACTTTTAATGTTCCTAGCTCTTCTTTGAAAACACACTCATGCTTTGAAAGCACCTGCTGCATTGTCAATGTCTCTGTGGTGACATGTTTGATTTCATCCCAGTTCAATTTTATTTCCTCCAACCACCCTCTCTCTAGTAAGCTGGGGCCAGTACCTTCCACTACTAAAAGAGGCAGACTTTTCTTTTGTCCTTGATATTACACTTGAACATCAGCAACTCCAATCACAGTGATCTTCTCCCCTGTGTACGTTTTGAGTTTAATGGGGGGCACTTCAACGTTTTTCCACTTCCTATAGAATTGGGACCAGTTCATCAACGTGACACTATATCCTGTGTCTATTTCAAAAGGTACCTTAAATCCATTTATTTCCATTTCCACAATGAAAGGCGTCACCTTTTTCATATTCACCGCCTGTACACTGTACATTGAGAATGCTTTCTCTGTGTCTGCGCACTCACTTTCACTTTCTATCATTTGATTAGAGCGGTAGCTAGAGCTTCTAGAGGTATTCGGTTTTCTGACCATTCTCTTTTCTGCAGCCCGTGGCTTTTTAAAATGTGTCCTATTATCCCACATGCATTACACTTTTCATGTTTGAATTTGCAGTCAAACGCTGCGTGTTTGCCTTTGCAACAATAATAGTCTCTATTGGCTGCTGCCACACGGCTTTCCGTTCTTTGAAATTCAATGAGCTCAGAGCTGGTCTCTTTCACTGTATGACACGCAGTTGCGCCCCTTGCCTGCAAATCCAGTGCATTTCTATTCGCGGACTCCATGGCTTGGGCCAGTTTGAGTGCATTCTCAAAAGTGAGATTAGGCTCTGATAACAAGCGTATATGTATCCTGTGTCACGTTCTGACCTTAGTTCCTTTGTTTTGTCTTTGTTTTAGTATGGTTAGGGCGTGAGTTGGGTGGGTTGTCTATGTTCCTTTTTTTATGTTTTGGGTTTTCTGTGTTTGGCCTGCTATGGTTCTCAATCAGAGGCAGCTGTCAATCGTTGTCCCTGATTAAGAACCATACTTAGGTAGCCTGGTTTCACTTTTGAGTTGTGGGTGATTGTTTCCTGTGTCTGTGTTTGTACCATACGGGACTCTTTCGATTTTCGTTTGTTCATTCACATTGTTATTTTGTATTTTTGTAGTGTTCAGTTTTATATATTAAAATGGACATTTACCAAAATGCACATTGGTCCGACATCTATTACTCCTCGTCAGAAGAAGAGGACAATCGTTACAGAATCACACACCACCAAAGGACCAAGCAGCGTGGTAACGGGCAGCAGCAGCAATCTCAGGACTCCTGGACATGGGAGGAGATTCTGGACGGCAAGGGACCCTGGGCACAGGCTGGAGAATATCGCCGCCCCAAGGCAGAGCTGGAGGCAGCGAAAGACGAGTTGTGGTGGTATGAGGAGGCAGCACGGCAGCGCGGTTGGAAGCCCGAAAATCTATTGGGGGGGGGGGGACACGGGGAGTATATCGAAGTCAGGTAGGAGACCTGCGCCAACTCCCCGTGTTTACCGTGGAGAGAGGGGGACCGGGCAGGCACTGTGTTATGACCCTCCCCTATAGGTTCAGGTTTTGCGGCCGGAGTCCGCACCTTTGGGGGGGTACCCAAGGTCCGGGAGCGGGACGATCCAGACGGTTACGGTAGAATGCCTGAATCATCTCTGGGTCGAGGATGTCCTGGTTGGGAACCCAGGACCGGTCTTAAGGGTCATAACCTTCCCAGTCCATTAGATAGTGGATGCGACCTCTCAAGCATTTGGAATCAAGGATGGCCTGAAAGGCGTAGGCAGGTTCCCCTCCAATGTCCCACGGTGGGGGCCAACTGGGGGTTGAGACTGGAGGATGAAGAGGACTGTAGGTGATAGGTTTTAACAGAGACACGTGGAAGGACGGGGAGATTTTATACTAACAGGGTTTTTTTTTGCAGGGGAGGTGGATATCTCTGGTAGAGAGCCACACGCTGTCCGGGGTGAAGGAGTAGCATAGGTCGGCGGCGTCTGTCAGCAAAGCGTTTCTTGGTATTAGAGGCTTCCTGCAGATGCCGGTGAGCGGTCTCCCATACCCGCTCACTATGCCGAAAACCAGTCATCGACAGCTGGGACAGTACCAGGCTCCGCCTCCCAGGGAAAAACGGGGGGTTGGTAACCAAGTACACACTGAAACGGAGTAAGGCGGAGGGATGAATGCATGAGTGAGTTCTGAGCGTATTCGGCTCAGGCCATATACCGACTCCAGTCGTGTGGAGAGGCAGAACATTGTTAGAGGAGGAAGTAGTTCTTGGTTCAGGCGTCCCGTCTGGCCATTGGACTGGGATGGTAGCCGGAGGAGAGGCTGAGGGCGACCCCAGTCGGTTACAGACGGCTCGCCACACCGGGGAGACAAACTGGGTCTGCAGTCAGAGACGATGTCCTCCGGAATCCCATACAGATGGAACACCTGCTGGAACATACCTAACACCATGGAATTGAATGAGTGTAAGTGAGGAAGAGGAACCAGACACACTTTTGAAAAACGGTCCACTATGACAAGGATGGCGGTGTTACCAGAGGATTCAGGAAGGTCTGTGATGAAGTCAACAGGATCTGTGGGACCAGGGTCTGTGAGGGATTAGCTAAGGTTGAAGTTTACCGGAAGGGAGATGAAGAGGGCTTTTGGTTTGGGCGCGGACTGGACAGGAGAGTACATAATCCCTTACGTCGGATGCCAATGAGGACCACCAGAACTTACGGGCTAGAAGTTTGGTGGTTTGTGTAATGCCCGGATGTCCTGACTTCAAGGACATCAGTTGGAGTCTAACAGCTGCTGGTACGTCGCCTTTGTAGCCTTCACGTATACGGACAAGGTTATATGCACTTCGCAGGTCGAGTTTTTATAAATATTGGCGGGGGACCTCTTGTTCAAGGGTCGCTGGGATCAGAGGAAGAGGTGAAAAGGTTCTTGACCGTGACATCATTCAGAGAACGGTAATAAATACATGGATGGAGACCACCGTCCTTTTCTCCAACAACGAAGAAGAAGCTGGACGCAGCCGGGGAAGAAGAAGGACGAATGAAACCATTTGAGTGCTTCATCAATGTAGTTCTCCATTGCCTCATTTTCCGGCATAGATAAAGGGTAAACACGGCCCTTCGGTGGGGACACTCCAGGGAGTAGGTCAATAGCACAGTCCTCTGGGCGATGTGGTGGCAGAGTGGAGGCCTTGATTTTGCTATAGAAATTCCTGTACTGGGCGTATTCAGATGGTATGGTGGGTGGCACTGCAGAGGCAGAGGCCTCAATGGACTCAGAGTCCTCAAAGGCAGTCCTCAATGTCAAGCTCTTGTAAAACTACCTGCTGCTCCCGACTCTATCAAGCCCTCTACATACTTAGTAACCCCCTTCACGGTTATCAATACTGGGATGGAGAATTGCTTCTGGGAGATATTTATAAATAAGGACATGCCTACCAGCATAACAGCAGAGGGACCCTTCTCATCTCTCTGTGGGGTGCGAACAAGGCAATGGCTGAGTAGATGATCTTTCCCTCCACAAAGGCAGAGCCTTTGATACACGGGAGAGGAGCATGGCCCAACTGCATGGGCTCTGGAAGACTTGGACGGGATGACAAAATCATGGAAAGAGACGGTTTCGGGTTCCTGGTTGGCAGAGTTCTTCGGCGGTCAGCAATAAGGTGGTCGATGGAGATGGACATATGAATGTATTGATTTAAATCCTGAAGTTCACCTCTACAGGCCAGCTTCGCCTGAAATTCCCTGTTGAGCCCTCTTCGGTAGACAGTAAGTAAAGCAGCTTCACTTCATCCACTCCCTGCAGCCCTGGTGCGGAACTTGACGGCATACTCGGCAGCTGAATTGCGTCCTTGTTGAAGTTATATGAGGAGGTCTCCTATTGGACGACCGGAAGGAGAGTGACCAAATACCTCTTTGAAGAGGTTGTGGAAATGGTTCTCGGATCCAAGTTCTGTTGGCAGTCCATATGGCGGTGGCCCAATCCAGGGCTTTGCCTGTGAGTAGAGACAACAAAATCCACCCTGCTCTTCTCTGTGGCGAAGTTTGTGGGGTTGTGCTCAATGTATTTGCTGCATTGCACCAGAAATCCCTGACATTTCTCAGTTGAAAAGTCAGGCATGGATATGAATGAAGGAGGGCTATGGGTTAATATACCTGGCATCGGAGGAGTATGGATAGATATATTTTATGTGTGGTATGATTGCTAGTTAGCCTTTTACAGACACCCCCCCAGGTAATTTCGATCTGTCCCTAATGTGAAATTAACTGGAATTAATCCATAAACACTACAGCTGACAGACTTTGAGGTAATTTTTAATTAGGGCTACAGTTGCATAGGGCACGACTACATGATGCAACTTGCATAAAGCAAGCTCAGCCCTGTGAGTTTTATTGTCCAATCACGTTGCTGTCTGTGTATAGCGAACCCCTTCTTTAAAATATAATTCATATGAACAAGTACAAGGTTGCTGCAGTTTGACAAGGCTGTCATCCTCCCCAAACCCAGGAGTTTTTCCAACAGTTTTTAAAACCGTGTGACCTGATTATAAAAACTCTGGTCCCATCATAGCCCATATTAAACCTGTTTGGCAATGAGTAAATGACAAGTCTTGTGAACAGAAACTTGAACAATGTGAGCATTCTGTGCAACTTTCGCCATGTGTTTACTGTAAACATAGCACTGTATCCCACTTTAAAGTTCAAATTGTGTGGCCAAGTATAGGCTACCGTGGCTTTTTGAGGATAGTATCAGAGAGGCCTACCAACAAAACCAATGGAGCGAATGCATCCATTAACATTTTCACATGCCATGGAAATTAGCCTGAATGAATAACTAAACTTGACCCTTTGGGTTGTTTCAGTTTTAACTATGTAACCACACAGAATTAACCCGCTAACCACTCGGAGTTAATGCATAAAAAATAGATAATATGGCAAATTCAGCTTGTGGAAATAGCTATTGGTTTCTATGATGTTCAATGTAGGCCAAATGTTAGTTATTAATTGAACAATCAAAAACATGTCAAAACAAGCTCCACTGCACCAGTAAGGCTTTTTCAACAATGTGTTTTCAGTCTTCTCATCTGCCATGTTATAAGAATGACCAAGAACAAGTTAGAAACACACATAGCTAGGCCTATAGCATATAGCTGAATAAAAATAAGAACGTGAAAGCATCTAGCTTTTACAAAACACACCCATAGGCTACATTTGGTCGGACAATAAATGAAGCTACCACAGCCTCATACCACAGCCTCATACACTTCAGAAACTCGTAGGCATATACAGCACAATGCTCTACCAGGTCATAGTGATAGGTATTAAAAAGGACAGAACAGCATACAATGTAGGTAATACAGAAGAAGAGATGAAGAGTATGACTGTAAAACAACTGAAGGAGAAAATTGCTGATAAATACCCGACAACCAAAGGTATGGAGGTAGAATATAAACATACTTTTGTATACTATGTTTGGTTACTTGTAAACTAGGCCTAATGCATAGTAGCAGATTAGCAATCACTATTCACCACTTAATTTGTCTGACCGCAAAATATTTTTTGGAAGATATTGTCAGGATATTAGGCTTGTTTACTTTAACTTTGTAACACAACAATTGCATCTGTCTAGCTCCAGTATAGACATGAACAAGACTTCCAGGTGGTCAACTGAAGAATGACTGATAAAATGGAAAAATTGCCTACAGTGTAGCCTACATAACATCGTCACGTTGGGAAAGTCCTCTGACAAAAATGTAGTGTAAAGTAGGCAAGACATTTCACTCAGATGTATACATGTCATAGAAAATAACAGAAAATATAAATTAAATTGAATGCATTACGAAGACGAAAAGTACAAGAATAATCTAATGAGAAGATAATTTGCCACCAATATCCTGATTTGTGACAATAAACATTATACCCTGAACTGGCTTTTTTTAGCGGTGGAAATGCGGCTGATCTTCACCAACAAACAGCTGGAAGACTCATACGGGCTCGGCCACTATGGGATACAGAATCAGTCTATCATTATGCAAGTGCTGATCTTGCCTGGGGGACATGACTGGCTGATCATGACATCCCAATGAAGTGTAGCGTAAGTTGAATCTGAAAGGATGGTCAGAATGTCTCTTACATAAACTTTGGTTCAGTAGTAGCCTAGAATTGCCCATAATTGCGTACGGTTCCAGCACACAATATGCACAATAATGCCATTATTCCAGATAGTCAGATTAATATAATATTCGATTAAAACGTTGATATGCTTTGCAAGAACGATTTCCCCTAATAATACTATTTGCATGGACACATCTGAAATTGCACTGATAAATGCCGAAAATCGCCATTCAAAGTAAACCTTCTACCACAGCACCATGTTGTTTTTAGGAAGCGTTTGTAGGCCTATGTGAAAACGACTTCTAAAATGCATACATTCAGTTGATCCGAACTCACTTCACTCGTGCTAAAGAGGGAGGCTCGCTCAGCCTGCGCAGATCAAATACACCGCTTGAGCACCGATTAAAATACAGATTAAAATATATATCCAGGTGTTGTAAGATCTGGTCAAGTCTAAACAGCGGAGAGCGATTTACTTATCATTTTAGCCAATGAGTCACAGTATAATAACGTAATTCCACCACGATTCCTAATATACCAATTGGCATAGCAGATCAATAACCACCTTGCTCTCTTTCTCACCAATGGGCATAAAACATGTGATGTATTTAAATGAATGCTTACCCTTTGTTTCTCACTTGCTGTTTTGCAGCAAAAGGATAGTGCCACCATGCGCCGTCAGTCCTCCATTTCCCCACCGCCACCAGCTGAAGGTCCCGTCACCAGAACCTAGCCTACATCCATTCCGGGATGTTTCAATATTTTAATAAAACTTTCACCTTTACATTCACTCTGTTGTTCTGTCAATTAAGCCTCTCCCCAGTTGAAGTACTAGGCCTACTGTTCCTCACCACTCTGCTGTGTTCTCTTGTCATATTCAGGACTTCAAAGTACATTTTATCTTTGTATGATACGATTATATTTATCATAGGAATTAAGGAGTAACATAAAAACATAATGATATTCCACACCAACATTACACAACTATAGAGAAAATTCTCAGATTTCTGAAGTAAGAAAATTAAATCAATGATGGGCGAATAATCATGTTAACTGATAACTACAAAAGCAGCGCAGAGATGTATTATTGGTAATAAATGTGTAGGGGACATCTGAGAATGCTACAGAACTTGTGGTGCAGCAGAATTTCAGCATACCCAAAATCCAGAGATAGTGAGGTCAAATTCCAGTTGAGGTCATATTGGAATGTCAGTACTAGGTGATCATGTCAAATGTAAGCATATTTTAATTTATTAAAGACAGTTTAGTCTTTTTTTATATTAATGACCTTAGATTTAGGCATGTGTGTTACCATCATTGGAGTTATTACTCCCAGTAGTGGCATAATGTTATCATAATGGAAAACATTATCTCATTAATTAAGCTGCCATATTAGTTGATTTAGAATGGGAGGATGTTCCAAAATACATTTAAATTATGTCATTGTTTTACCAAAATTCCATGCCCAAACGCCAACACAATTCAAGAATTACCAATTTTGAATGGTCAACATTGATTTGATTTCAGCTTAATTGCGTGACAAATCTTTTTTAAATGATGTGGGCGATATGCTTGGCATTGCAGATCAATAACCTCCTTGCTCTCTTTCTCACCAATGGGAATAAAACATGTGATGTATTTAAATGAACGCTTATCATTTGTCTCTCACTTGCTGCTTTGCAGCAAAAGGGTAATGCCATCACCCCCCCACACACACACTTTAATTAATTCCCTTACATTTCATTTTCACATGTGAAATAATTGTTTTCACATGTTGAGCTGAAATGTTCACATTTGAACACAAAAGAGACATATGCGAGGTCAGTTGTTCTCATGTGAAAACAAAAGAGACACATGCGAGGTCAGTTGTTCACATGTGAAAACAAAAGAGACACATGCGAGGTCAGTTGTTCACATGTGAAAACAAAAGAGACACATGCGAGGTCAGTTGTTCACATGTGAAAACAAAAGAGACACATGCGAGGTCAGTTGTTCACATGTGGGAAAGACTTTCAAATTACTTTCAAATACATTGTGAAAAAGTCTAAGGGGGGTGAATACTTATGCAAGGCACTGTATTTCAAGAGCTCATCTATTCACATGTGCAGTTTCATGTTCTCAAGTGTTGCTTCTACATGTTTTCATGTTATCACCAGTGGTGTTAAGTACATAAGTTGTACCTTTCTTTAGTATTTATATTTTTACCAACTTCTACTTCACTACATTCCTAAAGAAAATAATGTACTTTTTAACTCCATACATTTTTCCCTGACACCCAAAAGTACTAGTTACTTTTTGACAGGGAAATGGTCCAATTCACACACTTATATATCAAGAGAACATCCTTGGTCATCACTACTGCCTCTGATCTGGCAGACTCACTAAACAGAAATGCTTTGTTTGTAAATTAGTGTCTTTGTATTGGAGTGTGCCCCTATAAGGAATGTGAAATGAATAGTTTAACTTTTTTAGCAATTCCATTTACTTTTGATACTTGAGTAAATTTAAAAGCAAATACTTTTAGACTTTTACGTAAGTAGTATTTTACTGGGTGACTTTCACTTGAGTCGTTTTCTATTAAGGTATCTTTACTTTAACTCAAGTATGACACTTGTACTTTTTCCACCACTGGTTATCACATTAACTTCACATTAGATCATGTGAAATTCATGTGGTTTTTCCTTAAGGGTGTGAAGTGTAAAGTGGTAAGTCAGACATGACTGAGCTCACATGCTTTTGACGTCGGACCAATTCTTCAACAAATAAAATTTGATATATTAAATGTTGCTAATAATACACTTAGTTAGCTTGCTTAACATTGACAATATGGTCACACTAGCTACACTGTCCACATTGATAAGTTTGTAATTGTCGAAAACTGATTTGTTGTCATCTGTTGATTAAAAATGTGAAAGGTCAGTGGTGAGACGTCACAACTTGCAACTCAGGCAACAACATTTGTCCCACTTGTAATTGAGACTTGGGAAATTCAACATTTCCCAGTCAGAACTCTGAACTTCAGATGTTCCCCAAAATTGATTTCTTAAATACCAATACCAATTTTCCCACATGTTCAGGCAACACTTTGAGATAATATCTGACTAAGTGCAGTAAAGTACTAAGGGGTAACTAGCTCCACCTAAAAACCATGTCTAATTGCTGACACAAAAAAAGCAACGTTTGGGGAAAAATGATATGTAAATGAAGGTCATGTTTAAGCGAAAAAAGGTAATCAAGGACAATAACCACACGAGCGAGTACCTGTTCACCCCGCATCCATCCAGAAGGCGAGGTCAGTACAGGTGCATCAACGCTGGGACAGAGAGATTGAAAAAGAGCTTGTTAAACAGCCACCACTAGCACAGAGAGGCGGCTGCCTACCTATAGACTTGATATCATTGGCCACTTTAATAAATGGAACACTAGTCACTTTAATAATGACACTTTAAGAATGTTTGCATATCTCGCATTACTCATCTTGTCACACCCTGATCTGTTTCACCTGTCCTCGTTATTGTCGCCACCCCCTCCAGGTTTCGCTTGTTTTCACCACTGTATTTATCACTGTGTTTCCTGTCTTTCTGTGCCAGTTCGTCTTGTATGTTTCCAAGTCAACCAGCGTTTTCCCTGTTCTCCTGCTTTTTGCATTTTGCTTTTTCTAGTCCTCCCCGGATTTGACCCTTGCCTGTTTCTGGACTTTTTACCTGCCTGCCTGATCATTCTGCCTGCGTTGACCACGAGCCTGTCTGCCACTCTGTACCCGCCTGCCTGATCATTCTGCCTGCGTTGACCATGAGCCTGTCTGCCACTCTGTACCCGCCTGCCTGATCATTCTGCCTGCGTTGACCACGAGCCTGTCTGCCACTCTGTACCCGCCTGCCTGATCATTCTGCCTGCGTTGACCACGAGCCTGTCTGCCACTCTGTACCTCCTGGACTCTGATCTGGTTTTGACCTTTTTGCCTGTCCACGACCATTCTCTTGCCTACCCCTTTGGATTAATAAACATTGTAAGACTCCAACCATCTGCCTTGTGTGTCTGCATCTGGGTCTCGCCTTGTGCCTTGATACATCTCAGAAGTTTAGTATGAATATTGATTAATTGACCCCTTGAGGCGTGAAATGTGGTTTGACACATGTATATTGCATAATACGGATTGTTGTCAACAAATTAAATCAGATTCTTCTTTTAATAAAAAATGTAAGTGACCTATTCTTAGTCCAATGTAGTTATCACTGACATTTCAAGCACATTTTTACAAATGTCTTGCTTTTTAGCCTTTTGACATTTTTATTCATGATTAATATGACAAAGTTTATCAAGCATCCACTAATAACCCAATGAAAATAGATCCTAACATGCCTACCTAGGCAAAGATCATTACACTACAGTATTAATTTCATCATCAAAAATAGTGACTAAAATAATTGTCAAACACCTATTTTTCATTGGCAATTGACCAGACTATAACTAGCTATATAGACACGGAAAGAAACTATAACTAAACCAAAAAAATTGTTTCAGTTGACTAAGACAACAGGAGACAAAATGATCTCTGACTAAAATCTGACTACTGCGTGGACTGGACAATAGTTTTTTGGGGAAATTGAGAGCTTTTCAGTTCTGCTCAGCAGCCTGAAGGATGTGTCCGGTAAACACAGCCTACATCAGCTGGTGAGCTGCAGGGACGCAAGCGACTGGTGTGGGCAAACAGGAAGACAATCTTTGCTCTGGCTCAGCCTCCAATTATAGCCTACACGTTGTGCAGGCAACTCTCTTGCTACACCACCAGCCTTTTAGTTAGCAACCCTTGGCCTGGTTGAGAAACACAAGATGCTGTGTGATGCACCAAGTCTGGAACCAACAGGACTCTGAACCGCTTCTACCCACAAGCCATGAGACTGCTAAATAGTTCAATAGTTAAGCAATAGCTACCCGGACTATCTACATTGACCCTTTTTGCACTAACGTTTTTGACTCATCACGTAAGCTGCTGTTACTTTTCATAATCTATCCGGTTGTTATCACTTTATTCCTACCTATATGTACATATCTACCTGAATTACCTCGTACACCTGCACATCTATTATTTAAATGTCCCCTCTGCATTTTTGGGAAGGGCAGTAGTAAGCATTTCACTGTTTGTCTACACCTGTTTACAAAGCATGTGACAAGTCAAATTTGATTGATTTTATTTCAAAATAAAAACAATAGCAGCATTATGTTTAATAGTACAACAAAAGTCTAGCAATGTTTTTTTCTCCCTTGAGCAGGTTATAGAGAATATGTCTATCTTTGAATGTTATCTCGCTCAACTCTCCCACTTTTGCCAAATCAAAATGCTTGATTCTACCATTCAAACGACATGACCCAAAATACCAGTCCCACGTTTTTTTCTTTCTATCGTACATTGGCAGGCTGCATTTTACATCCATAAAGCATATGAATGTAGTTCTAAAAACAGGCTATTTGAGTAACGGACCATTAACCATTTGTTTAGGCTACAACTTGTTCCATCACGTTAACTCATTGGCTAGCTATAGCTAATAACCTGGGTCGCGTTCAGCAGGACACAAAATTTTGGAAAGTTCAGATATAAATATGCCATGTTAAACAAACATGCCTCTCTGACATGTGGAATAAGAAATAACGTTCTATTCATAGAATTTCAATCTGAAGAACGTTTTTCAACTGAATGTGGCCCTGGTAAAACTACTAGTAGCCTGTATGCAAACATTTGGTGGCACAGAAAGAAAGGAAAAGGAATAGCAAACAATTGATTTAGTAAATGTATCTTTCCACTACGCTATATCTGACTGGGTAAATAACTTTATTTTCAGTTCATGTGGACCCGGTGACTCTGACTTGATCTCTTGGACCAGGACTCGAGCACTGGGACTCGGACTTCAGCCGAAGGGACTCATGACTCGACCATTGGTGACTCAGACTTGGACTCGGACTCGAGCACAAGGGACTTGGGACTCGATTCAGACTCAAGGTTTAGTGACTCAACTACATCACTGGTTGAAACATTAATTAGGTACAATTCAAAGTCATTAGCCGCCATTCTACTTCAATACATCAATGTGGCTGGTGCGTCTGTGGAACGTTGACAACAATGGCAATGACCAAGTGATGGAGGTGCAACCCCATACTACTTTGTCAATACTTTGCGGCACCATTTGGTGATTCTCTGTCATGTAATGTGCAATATCTACAGTACATTCAGAAAGTTTTCCGAACCCTTGACTTTCTCCATATTTTGTTACGTTACAGACTTATTCTAACATGTATTAAATCGTTTTTTCCCTCATCAATCTACACACAATAGCCCATCAAGACAAAACAGGTTTAGGAATGTTTGCAAATGTATTAAAAAAACAATGGATATGACATTTACATACAGTGGGGAGAACAAGTTTTGCTGCGTTCATCTTTCCCTCGATCCTGACTAGTTGCCCAGTCCCTGCCACTGAAAAACATCCCCACAGCATGATGCTCTCACCACCATGCTTCACCGTAGGGATGGTGCCAGGTTTCCTCCAGACATGATGCTTAACGTTCAGGCAAAATAGTTTAATCTTGGTTTCATCAGACCAGAGAATCTTGTTTCTCATGGTCTGAGAGTCATTTAGGTGCATTTTGGCAAACTCTAAGCGGGCTGTCATGTGCATTTTTACTGAGGAGTGGCTTCCGTCTGGCCACTACCATAAAGCCCGGATTGGTGGAGTGCTGCAGAGACGTTTGACATTTCAGAAGGTTCTCCCATCTCCACAGAGGAACTATGGAGCTCTGTCAGAGTGACCATCGGGTTCTTGATCACCTCCCTGACCAAGGTCCTTCTCCCCTGATTGCTCAGTTTGACCAGGCGGCCAGCTGTAGGAAGAGTCTTGGTGGTTCCAAACTTCTTCCATTTAAGAATAACGGAGGCCTTCTTGGGGACCTTCAATGCTGCAGAATTTTTTTGGCACCCTTCCACAGATCTGTGCTTCAACACAATCCTGTCTCTGAGCTCTAAAGACAACTCCTTCGACCTCATGGCTTGGTTTTTTTCTGACATGCACTGTCAACTGTGGGACCTTATATAGGCAGTTGTGTGCCGTTCCAAATAATGTCCAATTAATTGAATTTACCACAGGTGGACTCTAACCAAGTTGTAGAAACATGGATGATCAATAGAAACATTTGTAAAATGTGATACATTTGTAAAATATTCAAAAAAACTTTTGCTTTGTCATTATGGGGTATTGTGTGTAGATTGATGAGGAAAACCTTTAATTGTGGAATTAATTAGAAATTTACAATGCCAGATAAATCTTATAAACTCAGAAAAAAAGAAACATCATTTTTTCAGTACTCTGTCTTTCAAAGATAATTCATAAAAATCCAAATAACATCACAGATCTTTCATTGTAAAGGGTTTAAACACGGTTTCCCATGCTTGTTCAATGAACCGTAAACAATTAATGAACATGCACCTGTGGAACGGTCGTTAAGACACTAACAGCTTACAGACGGTAGGCAATTAAGGTCACAGTTATGAAAACTTAGGACACTAAAGAGGCCTTTCTACTGACTCTGAAAAACACCAAAAGAAATATGCCCAGGGTCCCTGCTCATCTGTGTGTACGTGCCTTAGGCATACTGCAAGGAGGCATGAGGACTGCAGATGTGGCCAGGGCAATAAATTGCAATACTTGTCCATACTGTGAGACACCTAAGACAGCGCTACAGGGAGACAGGATGGACAGCTGATCGTCCTCGCAGTGGCAGACCACGTGTAACAACACCTGCACAGGATCGGTACAACAGAACATCACACCTGCGGGACAGGTACAGGATGGTAACAACTGCCCGAGTTACATCCCTCCATCAGTGCCTAGACTGTTCGCAATAGGCTGAGAGAGGCTGGACTGAGGGCTTGTAGGCCTGTTGTAAGGCAGGTCCTCACCAGACATCACCGGCAACAACGTCACCTATGAGCTCAAACCCACCGTCGCTGGACCAGACAGGACTGGAAAAATGTCCTCTTCACTGACGAGTCGTGGTTTTGTCTCACCAAGGGTGATGGTTGGATTCGCGTTTAACGTGGAAGGAATGAGAGTTGAGGCCTGTACTCTGGAGCGGGATCAATTTGGAGGTGGAGGGTCCGTTATGGTCTTGGGCGGTGTGTCACAGCATCATCGGACTGAGTTTGTTGTCATTGCAGGCAATCTCAATGCTGTGCGTTACAGGGAAGACATCCTCCTCCCTCATGTGGTTACCCTTCCTGTAGGCTCATCTTGACATGACCCTCCAGCATGACAATGCCACCAGCCATATTGCTCATGCTTTGCATGATTTCCTGCAAGACAGGAATGTCAGTGTTCTGCCATGGCTAGCAAAGAGCCCGGATCTTAATCCCATTGAGCACGTCTGAGACCTGTTGGATCGGAGAGTGAGGGCTAGGGCTATTCCCCCCAGAAATGTCTGGGAACTTGCAGGTGCCTTGGTGGAAGAATGGGGTAACATCTCACAGCAAGAACTGGCAAATCTGGTGCAGTCCATGAGGAGGAGAAGCACTGCAGAACTTAATGCAGCTGGTGGCCACACCAGATACTGACTATTACTTTACTGACCCCCCCTTTGTTCAGGGACACAATATTACATTTCTGTTTGTCACATGTCTGTGGAATTTGTTCAGTTTATGTCTGAGTTGTTGAATCTTGTTATGTTCATACAAATCTTTACACATGTTAAGTTTGCTGCAAATAAACGCAGATGACAGTGAGAGGACGTTTCTCTTCTTGCTGAGTTTATAATATAATATTACTCTTAAACACGGTACCAGTCAAAAGTTTGGACACACCTACTTATTCAAGGGTTTTTCTTTATTTTTACTATTTTCTACATTGTAGAATATTAATGAAGACAACAAAACAATGAAATAACACATATGGAATAATGTAGTTACCAAAAAAGTGTTAAACAAATCACTAAATATTTTATATTTCAGATTCTTCAAAGTAGCCACCCTTTGCCTTGATGACAGCTTTGTACACTCTTGGCATTCTCTCAACCAGCTGTATAAGGCCATAAGCAAACAAGAAAATGCTCATCCAGAATGGCACTCCTAGTGGCCATGGACTTTAATGCAGGCAAACTGAAATCAGTTTTACCTTATTTCCACCAGCATGTCACATGTGCTACCACAGGGAAAAAAACTCTAGACCACCTTTACTCCACACACAGAGATGCATAAAAAGCTCTCCCTCACCCTCCATTTGGCAAATCTGGCTATAATTCTATCCTCCTGATACCTGCCTACAAGCAACAACTTGTATAACTTCCGGCGCCGACAGAGATGGCCGCCTCGCTTCGCGTTCCTAGGAAACTATGCAGTTTTTTGTTTTTTTACGTGTTATTTCTTACATTAGTACCCCAGGTCATCTTAGGTTTCAATACATACAGTCGAGAAGAACTACTGAATATAAGATCAGCATCAACTCACCATCAGTACGACCAAGAATATGTTTTTCGCGACGCGGATCCTGTGTTCTGCCTTACAAACAGGACAACGGAGTGGATCCTATGCAGCGACCCAAAAAAACGACTCCGAAAGAGAGGGAAACGAGGCGGTCTTCTGGTCAGACTCCGGAGACGGGCACAGCGCGCACCACTCCCTAGCATTCTTCTTGCCAATGTCCAGTCTCTTGACAACAAGGTTGATGAAATCCGAGCAAGGGTAGCATTCCAGAGGGACATCAGAGACTGTAACGTTCTGTGCTTCACGGAAACGTGGCTTACTGGAGAGACGCAATCCGAAGCGGTGCAGCCAACAGGTTTCTCCACGCATCGCGCTGACAGGAAAAAACATCTTTCTGGTAAAAAGAGGGGCGGGGGCGTATGCCTTATGACTAACGTGACATGGTGCGATGAAAGAAACATACAGGAACTCAAATCCTTCTGTTCACCTGATTTAGAATTCCTCACAATCAAATGTAGACCGCATTATCTACCAAGAGAATTCTCTTCGATTATAATCACAGCCGTATATATCCCCCCCCAAGCAGACACATCGATGGCTCTGAACGAACTTTATTTAACTCTCTGCAAACTGGAAACAATTTATCCGGAGGCTGCATTCATTGTAGCTGGGGATTTTAACAAGGCTAATCTGAAAACAAGACTCCCCAAATTTTATCAGCATATCGATTGCGCAACCAGGGGAGGAAAGACCTTGGACCATTGTTACTCTAACTTCCGCGACGCATATAAGGCCCTGCCCCGCCCCCCTTTCGGAAAAGCTGACCACGACTCCATTTTGTTGATCCCTGCCTACAGACAGAAACTAAAACAAGAGGCTCCCACGCTGAGGTCTGTCCAACGCTGGTCCGACCAAGCTGACTCCACACTCCAAGACTGCTTCCATCACGTGGACTGGGAGATGTTTCGTATTGCGTCAGATAACAACATTGACGAATACGCTGATTCGGTGTGCGAGTTCATTAGAACGTGCGTTGAAGATGTCGTTCCCATAGCAACGATTAAAACATTCCCTAACCAGAAACCGTGGATTGATGGCAGCATTCGTGTGAAACTGAAAGCGCGAACCACTGCTTTTAATCAGGGCAAGGTGTCTGGTAACATGACCGAATACAAACAGTGCAGCTATTCCCTCCGCAAGGCTATCAAACAAGCTAAGCGCCAGTACAGAGACAAAGTAGAATCTCAATTCAACGGCTCAGACACAAGAGGCATGTGGCAGGGTCTACAGTCAATCACGGACTACAGGAAGAAACCCAGCCCAGTCACGGACCAGGATGTCTTGCTCCCAGGCAGACTAAATAACTTTTTTGCCCGCTTTGAGGACAATACAGTGCCACTGACACGGCCTGCAACGAAAACATGCGGTCTCTCCTTCACTGCAGCCGAGGTGAGTAAGACATTTAAACGTGTTAACCCTCGCAAGGCTGCAGGCCCAGATGGCATCCCCAGCCGCGCCCTCAGAGCATGCGCAGACCAGCTGGCCGGTGTGTTTACGGACATATTCAATCAATCCCTATACCAGTCTGCTGTTCCCACATGCTTCAAGAGGGCCACCATTGTTCCTGTTCCCAAGAAAGCTAAGGTAACTGAGCTAAATGACTACCGCCCCGTAGCACTCACATCCGTCATCATGAAGTGCTTTGAGAGACTAGTCAAGGACCATATCACCTCCACCCTACCTGACACCCTAGACCCACTCCAATTTGCTTACCGCCCAAATAGGTCCACAGACGATGCAATCTCAACCACACTGCACACTGCCCTAACCCATCTGGACAAGAGGAATACCTATGTGAGAATGCTGTTCATCGACTACAGCTCGGCATTCAACACCATAGTACCCTCCAAGCTCGTCATCAAGCTCGAGACCCTGGGTCTCGACCCCGCCCTGTGCAACTGGGTACTGGACTTCCTGACGGGCCGCCCCCAGGTGGTGAGGGTAGGCAACAACATCTCCTCCCCGCTGATCCTCAACACTGGGGCCCCACAAGGTTGCGTTCTGAGCCCTCTCCTGTACTCCCTGTTCACCCACGACTGCGTGGCCACGCACGCCTCCAACTCAATCATCAAGTTTGCGGACGACACAACAGTGGTAGGCTTGATTACCAACAACGATGAGACGGCCTACAGGGAGGAGGTGAGGGCCCTCGGAGTGTGGTGTCAGGAAAACAACCTCACACTCAACGTCAACAAAACTAAGGAGATGATTGTGGACTTCAGGAAACAGCAGAGGGAACACCCCCCTATCCACATCGATGGAACAGTAGTGGAGAGGGTAGCAAGTTTTAAGTTCCTCGGCATACACATCACAGACAAACTGAATTGGTCCACTCACACAGACAGCATCGTGAAGAAGGCGCAGCAGCGCCTCTTCAACCTCAGGAGGCTGAAGAAATTCGGCTTGTCACCAAAAGCACTCACAAACTTCTACAGATGCACAATCGAGAGCATCCTGGCGGGCTGTATCACCGCCTGGTATGGCAACTGCACCGCCCTCAACCGTAAGGCTCTCCAGAGGGTAGTGAGGTCTGCACAACGCATCACCGGGGGCAAACTACCTGCCCTCCAGGACACCTACACCACCCGATGTCACAGGAAGGCCATAAAGATCATCAAGGACATCAACCACCCGAGCCACTGCCTGTTCACCCCGCTATCATCCAGAAGGCGAGGTCAGTACAGGTGCATCAAAGCTGGGACCGAGAGACTGAAAAACAGCTTCTATCTCAAGGCCATCAGACTGTTAAACAGCCACCACTAACACTGAGTGGCTGCTGCCAACACACTGACACTGACTCAACTCCAGCCACTTTAATAAATGGGAATTGATGGGAAATGATGTAAATATATCACTAGCCACTTTAAACAATGCTACCTTATATAAATGTTACTTACCCTACATTATTCATCTCATACGCATACGTATATACTGTACTCTATATCATCGACGGTATCCTTATGTAATACATGTATCACTAGCCACTTTATACTATACTATGCCACTTTGTTTACATACTCATCTCATTTGTACATACTGTACCCGATACCATCTACTGTATCTTGCCTATGCTGCTCTGTACCATCACTCATTCATATATCCTTATGTACATATTCTTTATCCCCTTACACTGTGTACAAGACAGTAGTTTTGGAATTGTTAGTTAGATTACTTGTTATTACTGCATTGTCGGAACTAGAAGCACAAGCATTTCGCTACACTCGCATTAACATCTGCTAACCATGTGTATGTGACAAATAAAATTTGATTTGATTTGGATTTGATTTAAAGCAGGAAGTGCCAGTGACTTGCTCTATACGGAAGTGGTCAGATAACACGGATGCTACGCTACAGGACTGTTTTGCGAGCACAGACTGGAATATGTTCCTGGATTAATTCAATAGTATTGAGGAGTATACCACCTCAGGCATCGGCTTCATCAATGTCGTCCCCACAGCCATGGATTACAGGCAGCATCCGCATCGAGCTGCCGCTTTCAAGGAGCGGGAAACTAATCCGGACGCTTATAAGAAATACCGCTATGCCCTCAGACGAACCATCAAACAAGCAAAGTGTCGATACAGGATTAAGATTGAATCCTATTACACCAACTCTGACGCTCGTCGGATGTGGCAGGGCTTGAAAATGATTACAGACAACGGGAAACACAGCCGCGAGGTGCCCATTGACGCGAGCCTACCAGACCAGCTAAATGCCTTTTATGCTCGCTTCGAGGTAAGCAACACTGAAGCATGCATGAGAGCACAAGCTGTTCCAGACGCTCTCGGTATCCAGGGAGAGCTGGATACCTTTAAACAGGTCAACATTCACAAAGCCGCAGGGCTAGATGAATTACCAGGACGTGTACTCAAAGCATGCGTGGACCAACTGGCAGGTGTTTTCACTGACATTTTCAACCTCTCTCTGACAGAGTCTGTAATACCTACATGTTTCAAGCAGACCACCATAGTCCCTGTGCCCAAGGAAGTGAAGGTAACCTGCCTAAATGATTACCGCCATGTAGCACTCACCTCGGTGGCAGTGCTTTGAAAGGCTGGTCATGGCTCACATCAACAGCATCATCCCGGATTCCATAGACCCACTCCAATTCGCATACCGCCACAACAGATCAACAGATGACGCAATCTCAATCGCACTCCGCACTGCCCTTTCCCATCTCGGCAAAAGGAACACCTATGTGAGAATGCTGTTCATTGACTACAGCTCAGCGTTCAACACCATATTGCCCTCAAAGCACCATAGTGCCCTCATCACTAGGCTAAGGACCCTGGTACTAAACACCTCTCTCTGCAACTGGATCGTGGACTACCTGACGGGCCGCCGTGGTGTGAGTAGGCAACAACACATCTGCCACGCTTATCCTCCCCACTCGGGCCCCTCAGGGGTGTGTGCTTAGTCCCCTCCTGTACTCCCTGTTCACCCACGACTGCGTGGCCAAATACAACTCCAACACCATCATTAAGTTTGCTGAATACACAACAGTGGTGGGCCTGATCACCAACAACGATGAGACAGCCTATAGGGAGGAGGTCAGAGATCTGGCAGTGTGGTGCCAGGATAACAACCTATTCCCTCTACGTGATCAAGACAAAGGAGATGATTGTGGACTACAGGAGAAGGAGGACCGAACAGGCTATCATTAACATCGACAGGGCTGTAGTGGAGCGGGTCGAGAGTTTCAAATTCCTTGGTGTCCACATCACCAACAAACTATCATGGTCCAAACATGTCTTCACTATTTTTCTACAATATAAAAAAAATAGTGGGTGAAAAAAAACTGCCTTTTTTTTTAACCCCCAATTTCGTGGTATCCAATGGTTATAGTTACTGTCTTGTCTCATCGCTGCAACTCCCGTACGGACTCGGGAGAGGCGAAGGTCGAGAGCCATGCGTCCTCCAAAACACAACCCAAACAAGCCGCACTGCTTCTTGACACAATGCACATCCAACCCAGCCGCACCAATGTGTCAGAGGAAACACCGTACACCTAGCGACCTGGTCAGCGTGCACTGCGCCCGGCCCACTACAGGAGTCGCTAGTGCGCGATGAGACAAGGATATCCCTGCCGGCCAAACCCTCCTTAACCCGGACGACACTGGGCCAATTGTGCGCCGCCCCATTGGCCTCCCGGTCACAGCCGGCTGCGACAGAGCCCGGGCTCGAACCAAGAATCTCTGGTGCGCCACCCGGGAGGCCCCTGAGTCCAACATTTTGACTGGTACTGTATGTTTGTCATATTTCTGCTGTTGCGAAGAGAATAGGATGTTATACAGAACAATATGTTGGTAGGACAAGGATGTGTATGTTTGTTCACATGGAAGTCAGTGATATATGTTTACTGTAGGTTAATGAGGCAATGCAAATGTGATGTGACTAACATGACAGGACATTTAATTTACTAAAATGGCTCAATGTTTTTGTAATTTTACTATAACTGTCAAAATCATTATTCAAATAAAAAATGTGATTAAGACTTAATTTTATTTGAATCAAAATGACAGACAAAGAAAATGAACACTGTTACAGTATCCATTCGGTTCAGGAGAGCATCTACCAATGCTTCACTACACCAAGTCACCTTCCTGATGGCCGCATGGGTGCCATCCCCCTTATGACACCAGTGTAGCCAATGGCAACATTTGCAAAATCAAGATAGAGTACAGATCTCTCTGTTATTGGCCATCTCATTTGGTTAAACAAAACATAATGAATGTTCTGTAATTTTACTATGTTGTAGTTAGATATGTTTTCAATGTTCTTTAATGACTTTGATATGCTGTTTTAACTCTAAAACCTCTTTCTTTGCATTCCCTTTATTTTACAGGATGTTGTGCGTCAACCCTAAATTTAAGAGGCATAGGCTAACACAACATACGGAATAGTCTACCTCACAAGGTTTTCTAAACTCAGCTTTCTGTCTATTTTGAAGATGTGTCTATTTTGTGGGTTAGGCCTATTTAAATCGAAAGTGAAGTTTTGGAGAGATTTATCAGCTCTGCAGTCAAGTGTCTGTTCGTATACATGTACACTCTACTGAAAGCTGCTCAACAGTTAACGAAAACGGTAAGCTTTGAATAAACTGTAAAGAAGGATGCAACCCATTATAGTAAAATATTTTAGACTATATGATTATTCACTTTCAGTGTTCAATTTTCCACTGCAAGATATGTCTATATTGTTAGGCGATTAACTCATTAATATTTTTTGTTGCACTGTTTAGGAAGCGTTCAGCTCGATGCATTAGCCTAGATCTAAAAACGTTGTATTTACTTACTAGAAATGTATATTTTAATTTGCCAACCCTACCAGTCTACAATTTAAATGACCATTTTTATATAAATATATTTCTCTCCTTCACATACTTTATAGTGAGGGATTTATGATGCCATGGATTCTATATGCACAACAGACACAGGTACCGTAACACATCGCACACACAGCAAAATCCGTTGATTCACACATTAGTCTGAATTCTGCTGCTTTAAATACGACACACCAACGCCCGATTTCCCAAAAGCATCTTAAGGCTAAATTCATCATTAGAACGTAAGAGAATCTTTACATTTCCGAGCCGTTTCCCAAAACCACTTGAAATCAACGCCTGCCTTAGACCACTCGTAGAACAGCTGTGCCTCGTTAGATCACCTTCTGTCCTCCTGCGTCACTTTACACGCAGAAAATATATGCTAAACATAGAATGAAGACGTTAATCAGTCTCTGTGACCACCGAAAACGTCCTAGATTAATATAAATAGCCGAAATAGTTTGTACCTAAGAGTATTAGTGCCAAGTGAAGATAACAAAAAATAAACAGCGATTGCTGGTGGTACTTCGATACATTTATATTTGTTGCATGTACTTGCTGCATGTACTTTAAAAAAGTTACATTATTTCGAGAATAAAGTGCCATTATTTCGAGAATAGTTGCAATATTTCGAGAATAAAGTAGCAATATTTCGAGATTCAACAAAACAATTATTTTCGAGATTAAAGACAACATGTTGAGAATAAAGTCAACATTTTAAAAATAAAGTTACCGTCATATTTCAAGATTAAAGTGTGGGATTTGGTTATTAATTGCATGTCTCCCTGGCCCCCTGTTGCTATGCGCGCCACTGTTGAAATGCCTGAGGTAGAGAAGACTGGTGAAACTATACTTTAGCATTTGCTTTAGTAACAAGGAATTTCTTTCTCTTTTAGCTCATAATAACCATATTATTATGTTTATTAAGACCTGGAAGAGTTTGTGCCACAGCTTGGGTCTTTTCAGAAGGAGAACCACGCAGACATGGATGAGGTATTTCATCCAAATCCGTGTCCTTTGCTAGGTGTATCACACTCGCAATGGTGTAAAGTACTTAAGTAAAAATACTTGAAAGTACTACTAAGTCGTTTTTGGGGGGTATCTGTACTTTCCTGTACAATTTATATTTTTGACAACTTTTACTTCACTACATTCCTAAAGAAAATGTACTTTTTACTCCATACGTTTTCCCTGGCACCCAAAAGTACTCGTTACATTTTAAATGCTTAGCAGGAACTGACAATTGTCTAATTCACACATTTATCAAGAGAATATCCCTGGTCATCACTACTGCCTCTGATTGGTGGACTCACTAAACACATGCATCGTTTGTAAATTATGTCTGAGTGTTAGTGTGCCCCTGGCTATCCGTACATTTAAAAAACAAGAACATGATTTGCTTAACGTGAGGAATTTGAAATTATTTATACTTTATATGCTTAAGTATATTAAAACCAAATACTTGTAGACTTTTGCTCAAGTATGATTTTACTGGGTGACTTTCCCAAGTATGACAGGTGGGTACTTTTTCCACCACTGCACACACGTTCAAACAGACGTCACTGCACTAATATATGCAATTTTTAGCAGACGTTTTTATCCAAAGCGACTTACATTCGTACGTGCATACACACCATTCTAACCACCATGGTGCGTTGTTAGACTGCGAATATAGATTCGTTTTGTGTCCTTCGAATTCGCTACAATGTTATCCTCAATATCCTGCGTATGCCAACACCTTGCATAGTATTTTAGAGTAACAGCTAGGCCAGCAGCCTATATGTTAAAACAAAAGGTTAACTTACAAATGTGTGCGTATTGGCATAGTGTTCTATGTACACTTACAAGGAAGTAGCCTCATACGTCTATGCTTATTATGTTGTGAATGTAAGTCACGGATTGGTGTGGAGAAGGATAGCGCGTCCGTGTCGGGCACATGGGCTGCCCGTAAACCCTGGTCATGGACTTTGCATAGCAACGGGGCAGGCTAAAGCCCCGTCTGAGACCGCAATTTTACGGTCCATTATTATAACCTAACAGATCTAGCCTCTAAGGTGAGCAAATGGTAGCCTAAGTTAGTATAGCTGACACAAATAGCCTATAAGAGAGACAATATCCCTGTTTTTGGATAACCTATGCATCCTTCATTCCTCGCATCCTTGAAGACATCATCTATAGATGGATAGTGAAAGGAGATATTCTGCTAGGCTACCAACCCAGTCATGTCAGATCAGTGAATATTTATTTTTATAAACTGGGTGGTTCAAGCACTGGATGCTGATACCACACTGACAGCTGTGGTATATCAGACCTTACATCACGCATATGACTAACAAAACATGTATTTTTACTGCTCTAATTACATTGGTAACCAATTTATAATATCAATAAGGCACCTCAGGGGTTGTGTTATATGGCCAATATACCACGGCTAAGGCCTGTATCCAAGCACTCTGCGTTTCATTGTGCATAAGAACAGCCTTATTGCTTGAATAGCCTATCATAATTTATCCAATAGGCCTACTGTGTGTATATATAGATCAATGATTATTTCAAGAAAAAGCGAATTCCCCACTGCACTGAGGCTAGGAAACACTGTCACCACTGATAAATCCACTATAAATAAAAACACTTACGGCTGGCCATGCTTTCCACCTGGCTACCCTTACCCCGGTCAACAGCCCTGCACCCCCCAGAGCCACTTGCCCAAGCCTCCCCATTTCTCCTTCACCCAAATCCAGATAGCTGACGTTCTTAAAGAGTTGCGAAATCTGGATCCCTACAAATCAGCCAGGCTAGACAATCTGGACACTCTCTTTCTAAAATTATCCGCCGCAATTGTTGCAACCCCCATTACTAGCCTGTTCAACCTCTTTTTTTGTATCGTCTAAGATTCCCAAAGATTGGAAAGTTTCCATGGTCATCCCCCTCTTCAAAGGGGGAGACACTCTAGACCCAAACTGCTACAGACCTATATCTATCCTACCCTGCCTTTCTAAGGTCTTCGAAAGCCAAGTTAACAAACAGATCACTGACCATTTAGAATCCCACCGTACCTTCTCCACTATGCAATCTGGTTTCCGAGCTGGTCATGGGTGCATCTCAGCCACGCTCAAGGTCCTAAACAATATCATAACCGCCATCAATAGGAGACAATACTGTGCAGCTTTATTCATCGACCTGGTCAAGGCTTTCAACTCTGTCAATCACCACATTCTTATTGTCAGACTCAAAAGCCTTGTTTTCTCAAATGATTGCCTCGCCTGGTTCACCAACTACTTCTCAGACAGAGTTCAGTGTGTCAAATCGGAGGGACTGTTGTCCAGACCTCTGGCAGTCTCTATGGGGATGCCACAGGATTCAATTCTCGGGCCAAATTTGCTCTGTATACATCAATGATGTCGCTCTTGCTGCTGGTGTTTCTCTGATCCACCTCTATACAGGCGACACCATTCTGTATACTTCTGGCCCTTCTTTGGACACTGTGTTAACTAACCTCCAGACGAGCTTCAATGCCATACAACTCTCCTTCCGTGGCCTCCAACTGCTCTTTAATGCAAGTAAAACTAAATGCATGCTCTTCAACTGATCGCTGCCCACACCTGCCCGCCCGTCCAGCATCACTACTCTGGACGGTTCTGACTTAGAATATGTGGACAACTACAAATACCTAGGTGTCTGGTTAAACCGTAAACTCTCCTTCCAGACTCACATTAAGCATCTCCAATCCAAAATTAATCTAGAATTGGCTTCCTATTTCTCAACAAAGCATCCTTCACTCATGCTGCCAAACATACAGTGGGGCAAAAAAGTATTTAGTCAGCCACCAATTGTGCAAGTTCTCCCACTTAAAAAGATGAGAGAGGCCTGTAATTTTCATAATAGGTACACTTCAACTATAAAAATGAGAAAGAAAATCCAGAAAATCACATTGTAGGATTTTTTATGAATTTAATTTGCAAAATATGGTGGAAAATAAGTATTTGGTCACCTACAAACAAGCAAGATTTCTGGCTCTCACAGACCTGTAACTTCTTCTTTAAGAGGCTCCTCTGTCCTCCACTTGTTACCTGTAGTAATGGCACCTGTTTGAACTTGTTATCAGTATAAAAGACACCTGTCCACAACCTCAAACAGTCACATTTCAAACTCCACTATGGCCAAGACCAAAGAGCTGTCAAAGGACACCAGAAACAAAATTGTAGACCTGCACCAGGCTGGGAAGGCTGAATATGCAATAGGTAAGCAGCTTGGTTTGAAGAAATCAACTGTGGGAGCAATTATTAGGAAATGGAAGACATACAAGACCACTGATAATCTCCCTCGATCTGGGGCTCCACGCAAGATCTCACCCCGTGGGGTCAAAATGATCACAAGAACGGTGAGCAAAAATCCCAGAAGAAGATTGGGAGAACGTCATATGGTCAGATGAAACCGAAATATAACTATAACTTAACTCGTCGTGTTTGGAGGACAAAGCATGCTGAGTTGCATCCAAAGAGTACCATACCTACTGTGAAGCATGGGGGTGGAAACATCATGCTTTGGGGCTGTTTTTCTGCAAAGAGACCGATCCGTGTAAAGGAAAGAATGAATGGGGCTATGTATCGTGAGATTTTGAGTGAAAACCTCCTTCCATCAGCAAGGGCATTGAAGATGAAACGTGGCTGGGTCTTTCAGCATGACAATGATCCCAAACACACCGCCCGGGCAATGAAGGAGTGGCTTCGTAAGAAGCATTTCAAGGTCCTGGAGTGGCCTAGCCAGTCTCCAGATCTCAACCCCATAGAAAATCTTTGGAGGGAGTTGAAAGTCCGTGTTTCCCAACAACAGCCCCAAAACATCACTGCTCTAGAGGAGATCTGCATGGAGGAATGGGCCAAAATACCAGCAACAGTGTGTGAAAACCTTGTGAAGACTTACAGAAAACATTTGACCTCTGTCATTGCCAATAAAGGGTATATAACAAAGTATTGAGATAAACTTTTGTTATTGACCAAATACTTATTTTCCACCATAATTTGCAAATAAATTCATAAAAAATCCTACAATGTGGTTTTGAGGATTTTTTTTTCTCATTTTGTCTGTCATAGTTGAAGTGTACCTATGATGAAAATTACAGGCCTCTCATCTTTTTAAGTGGGAGAACTTGCACAATTGGTGGCTGACTAAATACTTGTTTGCCCCACTGTACCCTCGTAAAACTTACTATCCTACCGATCCTTGACTTCGGTGATGTCATTTGCAAAATAGCCTCCAACACTCTACTCAGCAAATTGGATGCAGTCTATCACAGTGCCATCCGTTTCGTCACCAAAGCCCCATATACTACCCACCACTGCGACCTGTATGCTCTCATTGGCTGGCCCTCGCTACATATTCGTCGTCAAACCCACTGGCTCCAGGTCATCTATATGTCTTTGCTTGGTAAAGCCCCGCCTTATCTCAGCTCACTGGTCACCATAGCAGCACCCACCCATAGCACGTGCTCCAGCAGGTATATTTCACTGGTCACCCCCAAAGCCAATTCCTACTTTGGCCGCCTTTCCTTCCAGTTCTCTGCTGCCAATGACTGGAACGAACTGGAGTGATAGAGCACCAGCTGTCTGAGCAGCTCACAGATCACTGCACCTGTACATAGCCCATCTGTAAATAACCCATCCAACTACCTCATCCCCATACTGTTATTTTATTTTTATTTTTATTTTTTGCTCCTTTGCACCCCAGTATCTCTACTTGCACACTCATTTTCTGCACATCTATCACTCCAGTGTTTAATTGCTAAATTGTAAATATTTTGCCACTATGGCCTATTTATTGGCTTACCTCCCTTATTCTACCTCATTTGCACACACTGCACATATACTTTTTATATCGTTTTATTTACTGTATGTTTGTTTATTATATGTGTCTGTTGTTGTTCGTGTCGTACTGCTTTGCTTTATCTTGGCCAGGTCGCAGTTGTAAATGAGAACTTGTTCTCAACTCGTCTACCTGGTTAAATAAAGTTGAATTAAAATAATATAAATTAAAAATGAATGTATTCAAACAGCTCCTCAGATTAGCTGCTTTGCACAGCAGGAGTTGTCTCTCATCCCACATACATTTGCATAAAATTCCAGCGTAATTTTTCATCCCTCCCGCAGCCGTTGGATAGGCTTATAATTTACTTTCACTTGCCCACTGTACCATACCATTAGCCTATAGGTTAAGATATTCAATTAAGGTATTCAATCTAGCTAATTTGGAGAGCAGCTTGACATGGGACACATACACACTCATAGTCTCCAGGATCCCAAGATAATTTGTTTTTTGAGAATTCTTACATAGCCTACTAGCATATAGTCGTTAGAAGGATAGTTGCCATATGGGGGAAATACTACCGTTTGTAAAGCACCACGGATAAGGTCATTAATAGTTGCCATTTTAAGGTGTTCGCTTAGGCTACGCAGCAGAATTTGGAGGGCGGACTGACTGGGACTCAACCCCAGTTCTCCTCTCATTCAGCGACAGTGCCAAGAAAGTTTTTAGTTTGTGCTCATAATGCACTAAGGCCATTAGAAGAGTGTACTGCATGCCCATAGTTGAAATTGCCAGGGGAAAACTTGGTGTGTGTGTGTGCGAGTTGTTAGATCATTAGATTGATAAGGGTGAGTGCGCAGTGACGCCTGTTTGAACTAGTTTATTAGATCATTAGATTGATGGCCATTTGTTTGGTTTGCCTCTACTTTTACCCCCCCCACACACACACACCTGCACACAGAAAATTGTTAGATTACTTGTTAGATATTACTGCACTGTCGGAACTAGAAGCACAAGCATTTCTCTACACTCGCATTAACATCTGCTAACCATGTGTATGTGACCAATAACATTTTATTTTATTTGACACACATGACCAACTTGTCTCGAACTATGTATGTAACCACTGTTCCTCCTGAAAATAATCTGTGGCACAGATCATGTAGTAAAATAGCAAGGATTTCCTTGTCATTAAAGACAATTATAAAGTATAGTTTCACCAGTCAGCTACCTCAAGCATTTCAACAGTGGCGTGCAAAGCGACAGGGAGCCAAGGAGACATGCAATTAACCAAATTCCATACTTTAATCTTTAAATATAACTGTGACTTTATTCTCAATCAAATTGTTAATTTATTCCCGGAACATTGCCACTTGTCACGTCTACTCCTGCTCCCTCTCTCCAGCCTTCAACATTGCCGTTCTACTAATATTCTACCAATATTACACACACCTGCCCCCCCACATTACGCACACCCACTCCCCATCATTACGCACACCCACTCCCCATCATTAAGCACACCCACTCCCCATCATTAAGCACACCCACTCCCCATCATTAAGCACACCCACTCCCCATCATTAAGCACACCCACTCCCCATCATTAAGCACACCTACTCCCCATCATTAAGCACACCTACTCCCCATCATTAGCACACCTGCTCCCCATCATTAAGCACACCTGGACTTTATCATCACCTTGATTACCTTTAGCCCTCAGTAGCCTCAGTATTGGTTTGTTTACATGTTCAGTACGCATCTCCTATTTTGTTCATTTGCCTTGCATCATTGTTATTTAACTCTCCTCACTGCATATACATGACACCACTTTATTCTCAAAATATTTCCACTTTATTCTCAAAATATTTCCACTTTTCTAAAGTACAGTCACGCAAGACAAGACTGTATAGCAAATATCCATATTTTAAAAGTTGTGAACAGAACACTTTGGTATAGCCTAGATTTAATTTTCCTGAAAATATATGTGGTGTGAGGAGTCTTAGGAAAATCTGGCTAATACCTGGCAATCATTAATTGAACAGGTATAAATTACATATTTGTAAGTAAATGTGTTAAATTTGTGAACACAAACAAGTCAATATCCCACAAAAGCCCTTCAGCTTTATATGAGACTAATTGATGTCCTTGATTTAGGCTACCATCCCCATGGTTTGATTAATCAAGGGGCAACCTGTTATTTGAACAGTGTGCTGCAGGTGTTCTTCATGACCAAGGACTTCAGAGAGGCTGTTGAAAGGTTTGGATCCAGGCTCACTCGTGCACAAAGGATATTTTCTCCCCATGAAAATGTCAGAACCTGACTTGTTATACTTTGATATGAATGCATCTTAAATAAATGGTAATAAAAATAGTACAATTAGTCAGTAACAGATCTCAATTGTCTCCCCACAGTGAAGTGTTTCCTACTGGTCAAGAACAAGAGACCATTGATCACAAGCTTAAAAGGCTGTTTCAAAAATTAAAAGAAAAAGAAGCTGACACAAAGGACATTTCTTGGACATTGGACATTCAAACCGGTAAGCTGAGCTGCTGAGAAAAAAACAGCATTTTATCCACAACAGGTTGAGCAATTGCAATGGTCGTGGTGTCATCATTGTACAACTCCAATGATATCATTACTGGAGTAGTGAAGCGCTGTTCTATTTGTAGAATATCACATGATCTATCATTGTGTTCTTCCCCCAGTATATGAGCAACGTGATGCTGCTGAGTTTTTTGAGAAGATTTTAAACACGGTCAAGAATAATGTGTCTAAGGTACTGCATTACTGAGATTATATTGTACAAAACCTTTAAGGGGAACATTAAATTATGTAAATGTTTACATTATAAGAATATTATATGTTTATCTTTAGATCTTCGAAGGACAATTGTCGCACACTATCTCCTGTGCAAATAGTCATATTTCCAATATTGAACCTGGTCCATTTTGGGTTCTGCCCCTCTCCATGGACGTAACCTTAGGCCCTGGTCAAAGCTACAGTGTGGTATGGAAAATATATAACACAGGTAACTGCCAAAATAAAGGAAGTGTCTTAATCAGGTGTTGGGCCACCACGAGCCAGAATAGCTTCAATGCACCTTGGCATAGATTCTACAAGTGTCTGGAACTCTATTGGAGGGATGCAACACCATTTTTTTTTCTCACAAGAATTCCATAATTTGGTGATTTGTTGATGGTGTTATAAAACGGTGTCTCGGGTGTCGCTGTAGAATCTCCCATAAGTGTTCAATTAGGTTGAGAACTGGTAACTGAGACAGCCATGGCATATGGTTTACATAGTAATCATGCTCATCCAACCATTAATTGACCACTAGTGCCCCGTGGATGGGGGCATTGTTATTCTATGGTGGCACAGCCATGGTAGCCAAGTAATGGCCAGACTAATGGCCTACCTAGCATTTTTATACATGTCCCTCAGCATAATAGGGATTTTAATTTCTTAATTAACTCGGGAACCACACCTATGTGGAAGCAACTGCTTACAATATACTTCGTAGGCTATCCCGCATTTACTAAAGTGTTTCCATTATTTTTGCAGTTACCTGTAGCAGCTCAGTGTTTGGAAACAAGGCAAATGTGAAAATATATGTCAGGAGGTGCAAGAGACAATATTTACTAATGTGTTTGTATGTGTTTTCAGAATGACGGTTTTGAGGAGTTTTTTGAGAAATCAACTATCACTGGGGACAAGCTGTACTGTGCTAAATGCAATGAAGAAGTGGAAGCAACAACTGTGAGTAATATCTTTAAAGTTGTCTTTTAAAATCACTGATTGTATCACAAGTCTCTGGAAGGGTGTCACAGGCTTTTCAAAGCACATTGATTGTTCGAATGTCACTGTATCTTTATTTAGAGACTGTAATAATAATGACTGAGAGTGGGTTTTGTTCCACCAGGCATGTAAGATGGTACATCACCCAGAGATTCTGACTCTGCTACTCAAGAGGTTTGAGTTTGACTACCATAGGATGACATATGTCAAAATCAACTGCTCTGTGGACGTTCCTCACAAATTACAGACAGAGGTAACTACAAAACTGTCTTTATTTGATAGGTTGTTTATCACAGATTGTATCATGGAGGTAAGCCTTGGTAAGTGTTAGACCTACAATCACTTCTATATTAGATAGATCTCTTGAACTGTGGCTAGCATTCTTACCTCAAGACCAAAATGTTTGAACTTCAACTACCCAGTTGGAGTACTCCTGAAAGGTTTCTGCAATATTTTTATAATTTTTATTCTCTCCTACATAATGTTATATTTTCATCTGTAGTTCATGGAATATATTTTTTATTGTCTGATTGCTCTGAACAGAATGGGGCATATGAACTCTATGCAATTGTGGACCATGAAGGAAGTCTAAGAAGTGGACATTACACTGCTACAATCAGGTCCTATGAGGATCAGAAGTGGTATTTGTTTAATGACAGCAACGTAAGCCTGGTAAGGGGGATTTAAAAATACAGCAGGGAAAGTATACTGGTAGATGGACAATAGGGGGTGGGCATAGGCCTACTGTAAACAGAAGTGTGTGTGTGGGGGGGGGGGGCATACAGTATGTGCTCTGGAGTCGAGAGTTTTACAGCTTGACCAGACTCCGGCTCAGTAAGGAAGAGTTATTACGTTGTTGTAATTGGACTTCATTTTATAGTGCCATTTTGTTTGGGTATGAAATGAACTAGACAAAGGTATAACTGAAGAGTTTATTTCCAAAAAGCTATACCCACCAATTTTTCACATTTGTGTTTTTTCATCAGAAATGATTGCTTAGGGGTACCTTCATGTGTGTGTAAAATATTACTGTTCTCATATTTTTGTATATTTGTCTGTGATATGTTGTTGTCTTACCTAGCTATCTTAAGATTAATGCACTTACTGTAAGTCACTATGGATACATTTACAAATGTAAATGTTTAACATACTGATTTAATTATTTTACTATTTCTACATTTCTTTACAAAAATGTAGGTATTAGTTACATTTGACTGTGTAAAACCTAGCAGTTCTACTTATTTCTCTGAGTGGGAGTTGGATGTATAGTATTTTGCAAAAAAAAAGATTATTTGTCTCTCTGAAAGAAAAAGAACAACCATCAAGTGACAGATTTTAAAGAAACCCATGCCATGATTAGATAGTGAAAGAACATACCAATCTCATTCTTAATTTCTATAAATAATAAAAGCTCATTTACAAACACTTCTGAAAATGGATATATGCGTTTTGGAATGAAACTATTAAAGTTAATTTACTCAAATGTATCCAAATTCAGGTGTGATGAGAAAAAAATTGAATATATTTTAATGTTGAATAATGCAACACTCAATACGTAATGCAGCTGCACTCTCTTTCTCCCCCGCCCTGCCCCCCTCTTCCATATAGATCGCATTGGAACCAAACTTAAGGTAAAATGCACCCCTTTTCATCATTTTGTGTGTGTGTGTCCATAAAATTATATATACTTGCCAAAGTTATGATCTTAAATCATATAAAAATGCCCAATATGATTTTTTTTCTCACTTTAGGTCACAAAGTGCTTATCTGCTTATTTATAGGACATGTAAGTTATCAAATATTACCTTTTTGATATGTTTTACTCCTCTTGTCATACAACCTAAAATATCAATATTCTTCAATTATTTTCTTATTGTTGTCTTCCCATTCTTCGTGATCTATTTACATCTGTAGCCCTAAATACTACATAATTTTTAGTTCTAGTTCTGTAGTATCAATTACTGTAAAACTGTGACACGTATTGCAGGTGGATACAGACAAGAAGAGGATAAGAGGTCAGGTGGAAACAGAGAGGAAGATGGAAAGAGTGTATGTGGAAAGAAAGAAAAAGAGGGGGAGAAGAAATTGTCAGGTGGAAACAGAGGAGACGAGGAGGGGAGCTCATGGTCAAAGAGAAGAGGAAATGAAAAGGATGCAGCTAAAAAGAGACCAAAATTTGAATGGATTGTAAATTCTTTATACTCATGGATAACAGCAATTGGATCATGGAGAAAAAGAGGAGAATATAAAATTGATGCAGATGAAAAGAAAGGAGAAGGGGGCAAAAGTACAGATGGAGAAAATGGAGATGGAGGGAAGGAGAGGTCAGGTGCAAAGAGAGAAGATGATAAAACGTCAGGTGAAAAAAGTACGGAAGAGGATAAGAGGTCAGGTGGAAACAATGGAGAGGATGATAAGAGGTCAGGTGAAAATGGAGAAAAAGATTATAAGATGTCAGGTGAAAAAAATAAGGAAGCGGATCAGAGGTCAGGTGGAAACAGTTGTGAGGATGATAATAGGTCTGGTGGAAACAGTGAAGAAGATGATGAGAGGTCAGGTGGAAACAGTAAGGAAGAGGATCAGAGGTCAGGTGGAAACAGTGTAGAAGATGGTACAAGGTCGGGTGGAAACAGTAGTGAGGATGATGACAGGTCCGGTGGACACAGAAGAGGAGAAGGTTATAAGAGGTCAGGTGGAAACAGTGTAGAAGTTGATACAAGGTCAGGTGGAAATAGTAGTGAGGATGATGACAGGTCCGGTGGACACAGAAGAGGAGAAGATGATAAGAGGTCAGGTGGAAACAGTGAGGAAGAGGATAAGAGGCCAGGTGGTAACAGAGTAGGTGATAAGAGGTCAGGTGGAAACAGTGAGGAAGAGGATCAGAGGTCAGGTGGAAACAGTGAAGAAGATGATAAGAGGTCAGGTGGAAACAGTGAGGAAGATGATAAGAAGTCAGGTGGTAACAGAGTAGGTGATAAGAGGTCAGGTGGAAACAGTGAGGAAGATGATAAGAAGTCAGGTGGTAACACTGAGGAAGAGGATCAGAGGTCAGGTGGAAACAGTGAAGAAGAGGATCAGAGGTCAGGTGGAAACAGTGTAGAAGTTGATACAAGGTCAGGTGGAAACAGGTCTGATGACAGGTCCGGTGACAGGTCCGGTGGACACAGAAGAGGAGAAGGTGATAAGAGGTCAGGTGGAAACAGTGAGGAAGAGGATAAGAGGCCAGGTGGAAACAGTTGGGAAAAGGATAAGAGGTCAAGTGGAAACAGTGGAGAAGATGGTAAGAGGTCAGGTGGAAACAGTGGGGAAGATGATAAGAAGTCCGGTGGAAACAGCAAGGAAGAGGATCAGAGGTCAGGTGGAAACAGTAGAGAGGATGATAACAGGTCCAGTGGAAACAGAAGAGGAGAAGGTGAGAAGAGGTCAGCTGGAAACAGAAAAAAAGATGATAAGATGTCAGGTGAAAAAAGTAAGGAAGAGGATCAGAGGTCAGGTGGAAACAGTTGTGAGGATGATAATAGGTCTGGTGGAAACAGAGGAGAAGATGATAAGAGGTTAGGTGGAAACAGTGTAGAAGTTGATACAAGGTCAGGTGGAAATAGTAGTGAGGATGATGACAGGTCCGGTGGAAACAGAAGAGGAGAAGGTTATAAGAGGTCAGGTGGAAACAGTATAGAAGTTGATACAAGGTCAGGTGGAAACAGTAGTGAGGATGATGACAGGTCCGGTAGGAAACAGAGGAGGAGAAGGTGATAAGAGGTCAGGTGGAAACAGTGAGGAAGAGGATAAGAGGCCAGGTGGAAACCGTGGAGAATATAATAAGAGGTCAGGTGGAAACAGTGGGAGAGGATAAGAGGCCGGGTGGAAACAGTGGGGAAAAGGATAAGAGGTCAGGTGGAAACAGTAGAAAGGATGATAATAGGTCAGGTGGAAACAGAGGAGAAGATGATAATATGTCAGGTGGAAACAGTGGAGAAGAAGGTGATAAGAGGTCCGGTGGAAACTGATGGGGGAGAAGGGTTTTAGAGGTCAGGTGGAAACAGTAAGGAAGAGGATAAGAGGTCAGGTGGAAACAGAGGAGAAGATGAGAGGTCTTTTTTTGGGGCAAACCTGTGGCAAACTTTCTGCAGTCTTGTGGAAAATTTTAGGAAAACTAAATAGTGTGACACAAAATGTTGCCAGAAGTTTGCAAATGTTTGCCACTAGTAGTTAATCTGCGGCAAACCTTTGGCAACGGTAATATGTATTGCCACTAGTGGCAAACAGTTCGCCAGAGGTTTTTTTCTTGCAAACAATTATCTTAAGATTCTATTTGATTCTGTGGCGAACATGTGGCAACAATATGTATTGCCACTAGTGGTAAACAGTTTACCAGAAGCCATTCTGGGTGAGCACACGAGTTCCAAGACCAGGAATCGTTGATGACCAATCATGGGGATTACAAAAAAAGTTTGGAAAATGGAAACCAAGTTATCTAGCTCGCTACCTACCAAAGTCTGCCGCAACAAATTCCTTTTTGTTACGTTAATTAAACTTCCTAATAAACTTTAAAATTGTTAGCTGATAATTATCACTGAGAAGAATATGAAAATCATACAGTCAATGGTTCTGTATTTCTACATTGTTTAGAGGTCTACTCTAAGCATGAGACACATTTCAGCCAGCTTCCTGTTACAGTATTACTACATCCCATACATCCAGTACATGCCATTTGATGTACACCTTGATCTGAAATACCAGTTTTGACATGACAATGAACACAGCAGGGGAGTTGGCTAAACACACAAACATATCTGGTACCAGGCTAGTCTACCACTGAGTCAAATAAGAAACACTCTTTCCACAACAGAAGGAAGAAGAGGTCGCCAGATTATATATAATGCTGCTCCATAGTAAATGACTTGCTAGGTGTCAGTAATTGCCTCTTACATCAGAACACCTGACAAAGCCTGGCCTTTGACCCTACCCCTCCCTCTCCAGTACCAGGGGTCAGTACAGACCCCACTGTGGCTGCAGTCCTGGGGGTCAGTTCTGCTGTCTGTCTCCTGGCTGCCCTGATGGTGGACTACAGGAGGTACCACTCCTGCAGTTGCACTTGACTCAATGTGATGTGAATGACTGCTGATGGAAATTCAGAATCCATTAGGGATTTTTTTGTTTGTTTATTGTCTGAACTTAAAATGTATTTCATGCATGTTCAGAAATTGTTGAGACTGTCAACAAGATATGTATTTTTCGTGCATACATTTTTGATAAAAGCACCACATTTGGAAGAGATGTAGATTTGTGTTCCTTGAAAATATTTATATCTGGCGCCACCCCAAATTTGGTCCCTGGGGGACGTTTCAGCCATGTCTCTAAAGTGCCCCAATTTTAAAGGGATAGCTTCTTCAGGAGATTAATGATCATAGCAATGACATTAATAAATGAAGATATGCATGTATTTCATCACAAACTTGGCATTCTTAAAGAGACAGTGTGCACCTTTCAATGTAATACATCTCAATTGGAAACTTTTACACAATGTAGACACCTAATATTGCTACAAATTCATTTTTAATTTAAATGAAATTTTGTATCAACATTTAGCTTTTATAATAAACAAATATATTTACAAGGCACAACATGTGCTTCAAAAGGACAGAATTCATATAGGCCCAATAAAGGCTGTATCAATCAATTTAAAAATCGTATGTCTGGTGCTCCTAAATTGTATGTGGTGCTCCTATCTTTTGAAGTTGGGAGCAGCAGTGCTATTTTGAGATGACCGCAACAAAGACAGCACAGAGCTAGATCTAGGTACCCTAATAAGATTTAGATATGTATCCACCCCAGATTTGGCCCCTGGGAGCCATGGCAGCCATCTGACCTAATGGCCCCAGACTGAATGGCAACAACATCTACTCCACACTGACTCAACACAGGGGCACCCTAGGGGTGTGTCCTCAGTCCTTTGCTGTACTCCTTGTTCACCCATGACTGCGTGGCTTTGCACAACATCATCAAGTTTGCTGACCACACCACGGTTGAAGGCCTGATAACCAACAACGACGAATCAGCCCTTCCCTATAGGAAGAAGGTAAGTGAACTTGCATTGTGGTATTATGAACACAACCTCTCCTTCAACATCAGCAAAACTTGACTTCAGGAAGCAGAGGAGAGAACATGCCCAATCCACATCAACAGGACTGCCGTAGAGGGAGTGACGAATTCTGAGTTCCTCGGCATCCACATCCCCGAGGACTTGTCATGGACCAACAACACCACCCCTACCTTGTCACAACACAACTGATTGGCTCAAACACATTAAGAAATAACCAATAACCAGGACGTGCACGCACTGACCGACTGCCAAGTGTCTTCACTGACATTTTCAACCTCTCCCTGTCCGAGTCTATAATACCAACATGTTTCAAGCAGACCACCACAGTGACTGTGCCCAATAACACTAAGGTAACCTGCCTAAATGACTACCAACCTGTAGCACTCACGTCTGTAGCCATGAAGTGCTTTGAAAGGCTGGTCATGGCTCACATCAACACCATTATCCCAGAAACCCTAGACCCACTACATTTTTTATTTATCCGTTATTTTACCAGGTAAGTTGACTGAGAACACATTCTCATTTGCAGCAATGACCTGCGGAATAGTTACAGGGGAGAGGGGGATGAATGAGCCAATTGTAAACTGGGGATTATTAGGTGACCGTGATGGTTTGAGGGCCAGATAGGGAATTTAGCCAGGACACCGGGGTTAACACCCCTACTCTTACGATAAGTGCAATGGGATCTTTAATGACCCTTTAATGATCGAATTTGCACACCGCCCCAACAGATCCACAGATGATGCAATCTCTATTGCACTCCACACTGCCTTTTCCCACCTGGACAAAAGGAACACCTATGTGAGAATGCTGTTCATTGACTACAGCTCAGCATTCAATAGTGCCTTCAAAGCTCATCAATAAGCTAAGGACCCTGGAACTAAACACCTCCCTCTGCAACTGGATACTGGACTTCCTGATGGGCCACCCCCAGGTAGTAAGGGTAGATAACAAACATCCGCCATGCTGATTCTCAACACAGGGGCCCCTGAGGGGTGCTTGCTCAGTCCCCTCCTGTACTCCCTGTTCACTCATGACTACACGGCCAGGCATGACTCCAACACCATCATCAAGTTTGCCGATGACACAACATTGGTAGGCCTGATCACTGACAACGACGAGATAGCCTATAGGGAGGAGGTCAGAGACCTGGCCGTGTGGTGCCAGGACAACAACCCTCAACGTGATCAAGAGAAAGGAGATGATTGTGGACTACAGGAAAAAGAGGATTGAGCACACCCCCATTATCATCGAGAGTGCTGCAGTGGAGCAAGTTGAGAGCTTCAAGTTCCTTGGTGTCTAAACATCACCAACAAACTAACATGGTCCAAGCACACCAAGACAGTCTTGAAGAGGGCACGACAAAACCTATTCCCCCTCAGGAGACTGAAAATATTTGGCATGGGTCCTTAGATCCTCAAAAGGTTCTACAGCTGCACCATTGAGAGCATGATTGCATCACTGCCTGGTATGGCAACTGCTCGCCTCCGACCGCAAGGCACTACAGAGGGTAGTGCGAATGGCCCAGTATATCTATGGGGCCAAGCTTCCTGACATCCAGTTCCTCTATACCAGGAGGTGTTAGAGGAAGGCCCTAAAAATGTTCAAAGACTCCAGCCACCCTAGTCATAGAGTGTTCTCTCTGCTAACTTCACAGATCTTCATTGTAAAGGGTTTAAACACTGTTTTCCATGCTTGTTCAATGAACCATAAACAATTAATGAACATGCACCTGTGGAACGGTCATTAAGACACTAACAACATACAGACGGTAGGCAATTAAGGTCACAGTTATGAAAACTTAGGACACTAAAGAGGCCTTTTTACTGACTCTGATTAACACCAAAAGAAAGATGCCCAGGGTCCCTGCTCATCTGTGTGAATGTGCCTTAGGTATGCTGCAAGGAGGCATGAGGACTGCAGATGTGGCCAGGGTAATAAATTGCAATGTCCGTACTGTGACACACCTAAGACAGCACTACAGGGAGACAGGACGGACAGCTGATCGTCCTCGCAGTGGCAGACCACGTGTAACAACACCTGCACAGGATCGGTACATCCGAACATCACACCTGCGGGACAGGTATAGGATGGCAACAACAACTGCACGAGTTACACCAGGAATGCACAATCCCACCATCAGTGCTCAGACTGTCCGCAATAGGCTGAGAGAGGCTGGACTGAGGGCTTGTAGGCCTGTTGTAAGGCAGGTCCTCACCAGACATCACTGGCAACAATGTCGCCTATGGGCAGAAACCCACCGTCGCTGGACCAGACAGGACTGGCAAAAAGTCTCACCAGGGGTGATGGTCGGATTTGCGTTTATCTTTGAAGGAATGAGCGTTACACAGAGGCCTGGACTCTGGACCGGGATCGATTTGGAGGTGGAGGGTCCGTCAATGTCTGGGGTGGTGTGTCACAGCATCATCGGACTGAACTTGTTGTCATTGCAGGCAATCTGAACGCTGTGCGTTACAGGGAAGACATCCTCCTCTCTCATGTGGTACCCTTCCTGCAGGCTCATCCTAACATGACCCTCCAGCATGACAATGCCACCAGCCACACTGCTCGTTCTGTGCGTGATTTCCTGCAAGACAGGAATGCCAGTGTTCTGCCGTAGCCAGCGAAGAGCCCGGATCTCAATCCCATTGAGCAGGTCTGGGACCTGTTGTATTGGAGGGTGAGGGCTATGGCCATTCCCCCCAGAAATGTCTGGGAACAGTTGTATTGGAGGGTGAGGGCTATGGCCATTCCCCCCAGAAATGTCTGGGAACAGTTGTATTGGAGGGTGAGGGCTATGGCCATTCCCCCCAGAAATGTCTGGGAACAGTTGTGAATCTTGTTATGTTCATACAAATGTTTAAACGTTACGTTTTCTGCAAATAAACGCAGTTAACAGTGAGAGGACGTTTCTTTTTTTGCTGAGTTTATTAACTCAACTAACCAGTTTCCCCGTACACTGACTCTGTACCGGTACCCGCCTGAATATAGTATCGCTATTGTTATTTTATTGCTGCTCTTTAATAATTACTTGTTACTTTTATTTCTTATTCTTATCCATATTTATATTTTTAAAGCATTGTTGGTTAGGGGCTCGTAAGTAATAATTTCACTGTAATACCTGTTGTATTCGGCACATGTGACTAATACAATTTGATTTGATGCTCCAGTTACTCAACAAGTCTAAAGAAGAAGAAAGTTTCCAGCTACAATAGTCATTTACAAAATGAATGATGTCTACGCTGTATTTCTGATCAATTTGATATTATTTTAATGGACAAGAAAATGTGCTTTTCTTTCAAAAACAAGGACATTTCTAAGTGACCCCAAACTTTTGAATGGTAGTGTATGTGTGCCACAATTATTTGCACCTCTTCATTCAATACTTTGTGCAAGCTCCCAGTGTAACGCTCGTCGTCTTCTTCTGATGAGGAGTAAGAGAGATCGGACCAATTTGCAGCGTGGTAAGTGTCCATTTTAATATGTCAAACTGAACATTACAAAATAACAAAGTGAAAAACGAAACAGTCCCGTGTGGTACAAACACTAACACGGAAAATAACAAAACTAACAAAGAGAACGACCGAAAACAGTTCTGGCTGGTGCAGACACACAACAGAAAACAATCACTCACGAAACACAATAGATTCCTGTCCAGAATGCTCCTATAATTCCATCCTCCCGAGTCGTAGCTCCTGTGGTCTGGGACGTAGAAGTGAACGCTCAATACCCATTGAATATGGCTGGTGTCGGTAAACGTCGGCAAAAAAAGCGTAATTAAATTGTTGCCATCAGCACAGTTAGTCACCAACACTCTGGATATCATGAAAACAGCTTAACCAGCTCTGCTAGGGCGAATAAAATGGCCAGTGGGGTGTTCTCTAATTTGTGTCTGGAAGTAGCTAGCAAGCTAGCCAATGTTAGCCAGTTAGCTTGAGTGCTTGACTGCCGTTGTGAGGTCAGAACGCTCGGGTCAACCCTACTCATCGGCCAGAGCGTTGAGTGTGCACTCGGAATGCTCCGAGAGCCGAAAAGAGATGGGTGGGGCTAAAGCTTCAGAGGGTGTGAATGATGTGGAATTGGTGTAGACAAAGAAGAGCTCTCCAGTAGGTATCAAAATATTCAAAAGCCATTTTCTCAAAAGTGAGGTTACAAGTTTAATAACTTTCGATGCAGAATTACTTTCCCATTGTTTCTCAAATGCAGTGTATGATATACCATTTTGTAGCTCTGCGTCTCTGCTTTTATCCAATGTAAAATATAAAAATTCACATTTTTATACATAAGACCGAATCAAGGCAGGTGGTTACATATGTTCGAAAGAGACATCATCCCAGAGTCCAGGATTCTAAAAAAGGAAAGAAAAAAAACATTAAACTGCCATTGGTTTAGACCTATCAGTTTGCTAGGAGTTGATGTTAAAATAGTCGCTAAGACACTTGCTCGCAGGTTGGAGGTCTTACTTCCGGACCTCATTAACAAGAAAAAAACAACCAGTGAACTCAATTATGTCAAAAGACCCGGTAGACTGAGGAAGACCAATGTATTGGATGACTGGATAATACTCTATGGTGAAGAAAACCCCCCTACAACAGCCCAACAGATCAAAAACACTTTCCTGGATGCAGGTGTAGATGTCTCAAAGTCTACCATACGTAGAAGACTACACCAGCAGGACTACAGAGGGTACACTACAAGATGCAAACCACTGATGAGCCTGAAGAACAGAAAGGCCAGATTACAGTTTGCTAAAAAGCACCTAAAAGAGCCCCAAGAGTTCTGGAAAAAAGTATTGTGGACAGATGAGACAAAGATTTACATGTACCAGAGTGATGGAAAGAGGAAAGTGTGGAGGGAAAAAAAGACATGCCCATGATCCAAAGCATACCACCTCATCCGTGAAACATGGTGGAGGGGGTGTTATGGCTTGGGCCTGTATGGCTGCCAGTGGAACAGGCTCACTTGTCTTCATCGATGATGTGACTGTAGACAGAAGTAGAACAATGAATTCTGAAGTCTACAGAAATATTTTATCTGCTCAGGTAAAACCAAATGCCTCCAATCTCATTGGACGACACTTCATCTTGCAACAAGACAATGACCCTAAACATACTGCTAGAGCAACGAAGGGGTTTTTGATGGCCAAAAAGTGGAAAATCCTTGACTGGCTGAGTCAATCACTGGATCACAATCCAATTGAACATGCATTTTACATGCTTAAGAGGAGACTGAAGTTAATAAGTCCCTGAAACGAGGAACTGAAGATTGCTGATGTACAGGCCTGGCAGAGCATCACCAGGGAAGATACCCAGCGCCTGATGTCGATGCATCGCAGACTTCAAGCAGACATTGCATGCAAAGGATATGCGACCAAATATGAACAATGATTACATTATTCTACATGATGAATGTTTTGATGCCCGAAAATAGGGGGGGGGGGGGGGCTATGTACAAAAACTTCTATAATTTCTAAACTGTTCATCCGATATGTATGAAAATACCCTCAAATTAAAGCTGACAGTCTGCACTTCAACATTGTCATTAAATCCTTTTAAACTCAAAGTGCTAGAGTACAGAACCAAAAAAATGTCACTGTCCAATGAATTATGGTGCTCACTGTATATACTGTATTTTATACCATCTACTGTATCTTGTCTATGCCGCTCGGTCATTGCTCATCCATATATTTATATGTATATATTCTTATTCCATTCCTTTACTTAGATCTGTGTGTATAAGGTAGTTGTTGTGGAATTGTTAGATTACTTGCTAGATATTGCTGCATTGTCGGAACTAGAAGCACAAGCATTTCGCTACACTCGCGATAACAACTGCTTACCATGTGTATGTGACCAATAATATTTTATTTGATTTATTGTAATCAGATTAAAGATGCTTCTGGAAAAAGTAGATCACTTCGAGGATTACTTTTAAATTCAGAACGGATGTTTGCAAGAAAAAATCTTTGACACTAAGCATTAAAAAAAGGCGCAAGTTTAAACTTGTTTAACGTGAGCGAGTCTGACCATGAGCGAGACCTGATGAAACACCAAATGTGTTTGAAGGATCGCGGGAAAAGAGCAGGAAAAGGCTTTTGTAGGCTACAGTCCAAGCTATGTCTTCCAAAGGTGCGACTGCAAGTCGCCATCCAAAGATTATCCAACTTGAATAAACGCTTGGAGGTAAGGATGACAGCAGTGTTGTCGTCTACGGCGATATGGATATCACTTATTATTGATACCTACATTGCGCATTGATGTGAATCACACTGCTGCTCTCTCATTTAGCTATTTGTGCCTTAAGGATTGTGGTTGTTGTGGATGGCTGTTCATAAATCTAACGAAAAATGTGCTCTTGCAACAGCTGCATAGTGCGGATCCCAGCCTATGGAATAAAAGTGGCCTTTTATTGCTCAATCTAATTAATGCTGATAAAAAAAAAACTCCATAGGCCTAATGGACACATGCTCAACCTTAAACACCTATGATTGCCCCTTTCAGGCTATCTGTAGATGCTACATCCATTTTTGAACTTATAAATGATATGATACACTGTACACTACTGTTCATAAGTTTGGAGTCACTTAGAAATGTCCTTGTTCTTTAAAGAAAAACACATTTATTGTCCATTAAAATAACATCAAATTGATCAGAAATACAGTGTAAACATTGTTAATGTTGTAAATGACTATTGTAGCTGGAAACAGCAGATTTAATGGAATATCTATATAGGCATACACCAGTCTCAAAGTCAACAGTGAAGAGGCTACCCCGGGATGCTGGCCTTCGAGGCAGAGTTCTTCTGTCCAGTGTCTGTGTTCTTTTGCCCATCTTAATATTTTATTGGCCAGTCTGAGATATGGATTTTTCTTTGTAACTCTGCCTAGAAGGCCAGCATCCCGGAGTCCCTCTTCACTGTTGACTTTGAGACTGGTGTTTTGCCGGTACTATTTAATGAAGCTGCCAGTTGAGGACTTGTGAGGTGTCTGTTTCTCAAACTAGACACTAATGTACTTGCACTCTTGCTCAGTTGTGCACCGGGGCCTCCAACTCCTCTTTCTATTTGGGTTAGAGCCAATTTGCGCTGTTCTGTGAAGGGAGCAGTACACAGCGGTGTATGAGATGTTCAGTTTCTTGGCAATTTATCGCATAGAATAGCCTTCATTTCTCAGAACAAGAATAGACTGACGAGTTTCAGAAGAATGTTCTTTGTATCTGGCCATTTTGAGCCTGTAATCGAACCTACAAATGCTGATGCTCCAGATACTAAACTAGTCTAAAGAAGGCCAGTTTATTGCTTCTTTAATCAGCACAACAATTTTCAGCTGTGCTAACATAATTGCAAAAGGGTTTTCTAATGATCAATTAGCCTTTTAAAATTATAAACTTGGATTAACTAACACAACATGCCATTGGAACACAGGAGTGATGGTTGCTGAAAATGGGCCTATGTATGCTATGTAGATATTCCATTTAAAAAAATCTGCCGTTTCCAGCTACAATAGTCATTCACAACATTAACAATGTCTACACTGAATTGCTGATCAATTTGATGTTATTTTAATGGACAAAGAAATAGCTTTTCTTTCAAAAACAAGAGCTTTTCTAAGTGACCCCACACTTTTGAACAGTAGTTGAAGTCGGAAGTTTTAATCTACTTAGGTTGGAGTCATTCAAATTTGTTTTTAAACCACTCCACAAATGTCTTGTTAACAAACTACAGTTTTGACAAGTCGGTTAGGACATCTACTTTGTGTATGACACAAGTCATTTTTCCAACAATTGTTTACAGACAGATTATTTCACTGTATCACAATTCCAGTGGGTCAGAAGTTCACATACGCTAAGTTGACTGTGCCTTTAAACAGCTTGGAAAATTCCAGAAAATTATTTCATGGCTTTAGAAGCTTCTGATGGGCTAAGTGACATAATTTGAGTCAATTGGAGGTGTACCTGTGGATGTATTTCAAGGCTTACCTTCAAACTCAGTGCCTCTTTGTTTGACATCATGGGAAAATCTAAAGAAATCAGCCAAGACCTCAAAAAATAAATTGTAGACCTCCACAAGTCTGATTCATCCTTGGCAACAATTTCCAAATGCCTGAAGGTACCATGTTCATCTGTACAAACAATAGTATGCAAGTATAAACACCATGGGACCACGCAGCAGTCATACCACTCAGGAAGGAGACGCGTTCTATCTCCTAGAGATGAACGTACTTTGGTGCGAAATGTGCAAATCAATCCCAGAACAACAGCAAAGGACCTTGTGAAGATACTATAGGAAACAGGTACAAAAGTATCTACATCCACAGTAAAACGAGTTCTATATTGACATAACCTGAAAGGCCGCTCAGCAAGGAAGACGCCACTGCTAAAAACCACTATAAAAAAGCCAGACTATGGTTTGCAACTGCACATGGGGACAAAGATCATACATTTTGGAGAAATTTCCTCTGTCCTCTTTTTGGAGAAATGTCCCCTCAGAACTGTTTAGCCATAATGACCATCGTTATGTTTGGAGGAAAAAGGGGGAGGCTTGCAAGCCGAAGAACACCATCCCAACCGTGAAGCACGGGGGTGGCAGCATCATGTTGTGGGGGTGCGTTGCTGAAGGAGGGACTGCTGGAATTTACAAAATAGATGGCAACATGTGGAAGGAAAATTATATGGATATATTGAAGCAACATCAAGACATCAGTCAGGAAGTTAAAGCTTGGTCGCAAATGGGTCTTCCAAATGGACAATGACCCTAAGCATACTTACAAAGTTGTGGTAAAATGGCTTAAGGACAACAAAGTCAAGGTATTGGAGTGGCCATCACAAAGCCCTGACCTCAATCCCATAGAAAATGTGTGAACAGAACTGAAAAGGTGTGTGGAGGCCTACAAACCTGACTCAGTTACACGAGCTCTGTCAGGAAGAATGGGCCAAAATTCACCCAATTTATTGTGGGAAGCTTGTGGAAGGCTACCCGAAACGTTTGACCCAAGTTAAACAATTTAAAGGCAATGCTACCAAATACTAATTAATTGTATGTAAACGTCTGACCCGCTGAGAATGTGATGAAAGAAATAATTATCTCCACCATTATTCTGACATTTCACATTCTTAAAATAAAGTGGTGATCCTAACTGACCTAAGACAGGGAATTTAGGATTAAAACCAGTTGCATCTCTAGGGGCGCTATTTCATTTTTGGATAAAAAACGTTCCCATTTTAAGCGCAATATTTTGTCACGAAAAGATGCTCGACTATGCATATATATAAGAAAACACTCTGAAGTTTCAGAATCTGCAAAGATTTTGTCTGTAAGTGCCCCAGAACTCATTCTACAGGCGAAACCAAGATGATACGTTAAACAGGAAATGAGCAGAATTTCTGAAGCTCTGTTTTCTAATGTCTCCTTATATGGCTGTGAATGCGATAGGAATAAGCTTAGACCTTCTGCCGTTTCCCCAAGATGTCGGCAGCATTGTGACGTATTTGTAGGCATATCATTGGAAGATTGACCATAAGAGACTACATTTTCCAAGTGTCCGCCTGGTGTCCTGCGTCGAAACTGGTGCGTAAAGCCATGTGCAAGTATTTTTCCATTTGATTGAGAGGGGAAACCATGCTTCCATGAACGATATCGAAGAGATATGTGAAAAACACCTTGAGGATTGATTCTAAACAACGTTTGCCATGTTTTCAGTCGATATTATGGAGTTAATTTGGAAAAAAGTTCGCGTTTTGAGGACTGAATTTTCAGGTTTTTTTGGTAGCCAAATGTGATGTACAAAACGGAGCTATTTCTAATACACAAAGAATCTTTTTGGAAAAACTGAGCATCTGCTATCTAACTGAGAGTCTCCTCATTGAAAACATCTGAAGTTCTTCAAAGGTAAATTATTTTATTTGAAGGCTTTTATGTTTTTGTTGAAATGTTGCGTGCTGGATGCTAACGCTAATGCTAACGCTAAATGCTACGCTAGCTAGCTACTTTTACACAAATGATTGTTTTCCTATGGTTGAGAAGCATATTTTGAAAATCTGAGATGACAGTGTTGTTTACAAAAGTCTAAGCTTGAGAGATAGCATATTTATTTCATTTCATTTGCGATTTTCATGAATAGTTAACGTTGTGTTATGCTAATGAGCTTGCTGATAGATTTACACAATCCTGGATACAGGGGTTTTTTCATAGCTAAAGGTGACGCAGAAAACGGAGCGATTTGTCCTAAACAAATAATCTTTCAGGAAAAACTGAACATTTGCTATCTGAGAGTCTCCTCATTGAAAACATCTGAAGTTCTTCAAAGGTAAATGATTTTATTTGAATGCTTTTCTGTTTTTTTGTGTAAATGTTGCCAGCTGAATGCTAATGCTAAATACTACGCTAAATGCTACGTTAGCCATCAATACTGTTACACAAATGCTTGTTTTGCAATGGTTGAGAAGCATATTTTGAAAATCTGAGATGACAGTGTTGTTAACAAAAGGCTAAGTTTGAGAGCTAGCATATTTATTTCATTTCATTTGCGATTTTCATGAATAGTTAACGTTGCGTTATGGTAATGAGCTTGAGTCTGTATTCACGATCCCGGATCCGGGATGGGGAGATCAGAAAGGATAAATGTCAGGCTCCCAAAGTGCTTGATAGGAAGCCCAATAGCCATCATCACTGATACATCCTCAGAAAGCATGATCTCCTGAGTTGGGAAAATCTTGTGCAATCCACCGATGCATGTCTTGTATTCAAGATCCTAAATGGCCTGGCTCCCCCTCCACTCAGTATTTTTGTTAAACAGAAAACCCAAATATATGGCAGCAGATCCACAAGGTCTGCCATGAGAGGTGACTGTATTGTTCCCTTTTAAGGAAAAGCACCTTTAGTAAATCTGTTTTCTCTGTGAGAGCTTCCCATGTCTGGAATACACTACCATCAGACACACATAACTGCACCACATATCACACTTTCACAAAATGCTTGAAGACATGGCTAAAGGTCAATCAGATTTGTGAACAGCTCTTTCTAAAATGATCTGCAGAAATTGTTGCAACCCCTATTACTAGCCTGTTCAACCTCTCTTTCGTGTCGTCTGAGATCCCCAAAGATTGGAATGCTGCTGCGGTCATCCCCCTCTTCGAAGGGGGAGACACTCTAGACCCAAACTGTTATAGACCTATATCCATCCTGCCCTGCCTTTCTAAAATCTTCGAAAGCCAAGTTAATAAACAGACCACCGACCATTTTGAATCCCAACATACCTTCTCCACTATACAATCTGGTTTCTGAGCTGGTCATGGGTGCACCTCAGCCATGCTCAAGGTCCTAAACGATATCATAACCGCCATCGATAAAATACAGTACTGTGCAGCCGTCTTCATCGACCTGGCCACGGCTTTCGACTCTGTAAATCACTGCATTCTTATCAGCAGACTCAATAGCCTTGGCTTCTCAAATTACTGCCTCGCCTGGTTCACCAACTACCAATGATGTCACTCTAGCTGCTGGTGATTCTCTGATCCACTTCTACGCAGATGACACCATTGTGTATACATCTGGCCCTTCTTTGGACACTGCTAACAAACCTCCAAGCGAGCTTCAATGCCATACAGCACTCCTTCCGTGGCCTCCAACTGCTTTTAAATGCAAGTAAAACTAAGTGCATGCGCTTCAACCGATTGCTGCCCGCACCCACCCGCCCGACTAGCATCACTACTCTGGACAGTTCTGACCTAGAATATGTGGACAACTACAAATACCTAGGTGTCTGGTTAGACTGTAAACTCTCCTTCCAGGCTCACAATAAGCATCTCCAATCCAAAATTAAATCTAGAATCTGCTTCCTATTTCGCAACAAAGCCTCCTTCACTCATGCCGCCAAACATACCCTCGTAAAACTGACTATCCTACCGATCCTTGACTTCAGCGATGTCATTTACAAAATAGCCCCTAACACTCTACTCAGCAAACTGGATGTAGTCTATCACAGTGCCATCCGTTTTATCACCAAAGCCCCATACACTACCCACCACTGCGACCTGTATGCTCTCGTTGGCAGGCCCTCACTACATATCCGTCGCCAAACCCACTGGCTCCAACCCACTGGATCTATATGTCTTTGCTAGGTAAAGCCCCGCCTTATCTCAGTTCACTGGTCACCATAACAACACCCAACCGTAGCACACGCTACAACAGGTACATTGCACCGGATCTCCAAAGTCAACACTTCCTTTGGCCGCCTTACCTTCCTGGTCTCTGCTGCCGATGACTGGAACTTTAAGCATCAGCTGCCTGAGCAGCTTACAGATCACTGTACCTGTACACAGCCAATCTGTAAATAGCACACCCAACTACCTCATTCACATATTATTACTTATCCTCTTAATCTTTTGCACCCCAGTATCTCTACTTGCATCATCATCTGCACATATATCACTCCGGTATTAATACTAAATTGCAATTATTTTGGCCTCTATGGGCTATTTATTGACTATCTCCCTACTTTTCTACATTTGCACATACTGCACATAGATGTTTCTATTTTTCTTTTCTTTTGTGTTATTGACTATACATTTGTTTATGTGTAACTGTGTTGTTTTTGTCACACTGCTTTGCTTTATCTTGGCCAGGTCGTAGTTGTAATAAAACATAAATAAAAAATGAAGGTGGACAGAATCAGGGAGATAATTTATTGGAAAATTGAACAGAGATTGATGTGAAAAGAAGAAAGATTGTTGTTGTGACAGACAGAGATGAGGATAATAATGAGGGAAAGAGGAATGGAGACAGAACAAGATGGAATAATAGATGATGTTGAGGATGACGATAAAGAGGTTGTGGTGGTGACCTAAAGATCTTAAGTGACAGAGTTAGGAGAGGATTGTGATTTGACAACGATGAGTCAAACTGACCTCAGTAAATCTCCCAGTTCTTTTCGACCCGTTTGAGAACAGACTGACAGACACTCCAGAGGAGACAACAACATGTTTTGGCCTCAAGAACAGTGGAAACAATGAGAAGAAGAACATGTTAGCAGGACAGAGTAGAACACATACAATTATGAAAAGCTTTTGGAGAAAAGTAAAGGTAGGGCATCACTACAGACCCTGGTTCAATTCCAGGTTGTATCACAACCAGTCGTGATTTGGAGTCCCATAGGGCGGTGTACAATTGGCCCAGCGTCGCCTGGGTTAGGGTTTGCCCGGGGTAGGCCGTCAATGTAAATAAGAATTTGTTCTTAACTGACTTGCCTAGTTAAATAAAGGTTAAATGAAAATCACAATGGTGATTGTCTAAAACATTCAGTTTATAGAGCTTTAATAAAAAAATGAAATGCCTTACTCAACCACAATCATTGAGCTACAGTCTGTGTATTTCAAAATCAAATCAAATTGTATTTGTCACATGTGCCGAATACAACAGATGTAGTGAAATGCTCACTTACAAGCCCTTAACTAACAATGCAGTTTTAAGAAAATACCAACAAAAAAAAGTAAGAGATAACAAATAATTAAAGAGCAACAGCAAATAACAATAGCAGGGCTATATACAGGGGGTACCGGTACAGAGTCAATGTGCTTTGGCACCGATGTCAAGGTAATTGAGGTAATATGTACATGTAGGTAGAGTTATTAAAGTGACTATGCGGAGATAATAACAGAGAGTAGCAGCAGCATAAGGAGGGGCAATGCAAATAGTATGGGTAGCCATTTGATTACCTGTTCAGGAGTCTTATGGCCTTGGGGTAGAAGCTGTTTAGAAGCCTCTTGGACCTAGACTTGGCTCTCCGGTAGCAGAGAGAACAGTCTTTGACTAGGGTGGCTGGAGTCTTTGACAATTATTAGGGCCTTCCTCTGACACCGCCTGGTATAGAGGTCCTGGATGGCAGGAAGCTTGGCCCTGGTGATGTACTGGGCCGTACGCACTACCCTCTGTAGTGCCTTGCGATCGGAGGCCGAGCAGTTGCCATACCAGGCGGTGATGCAAACCGTCAGTATGCTCTCAATGGTGCAGCTGTAAAACCTTTTGAGGATCTGAGGACCCATGCCAAATCTTTTCAGTCTCTTGAGGAGGAATAGGTTTTGTCGTGCCCTCTTCACGACTGTCTTGGTGTGCTCGGAGCTTTCAACCTGCTCCACTACAGCCTGGTCGATGAGAAAGGGGGTGTACTCAGTCCTCCTTTTCCTGTAGTCTACAATCATCTCCTTTGTCTTGATCGCATTGAGGGAGAGGTTGTTGTCCTTGCACCACCTGGTTCCAATCCCCACTCTATCACTGTATGTATACAAACTAACATGGTCCAAGCACACCAATACAGTCGTGAAGAGGGCACGACAAAACGTATTCCCCCTCAGGAGATTGAAAAGATTTGGCATGGGTCCTCAGATCCTCAAAAGGTTTTACAGCTGCACCATCGAGAGCATCCTGACGGGTTGTATCACTGTGTAATTTTAGCCTGTTGGTTTTAGATATTGTCTACACTATTCACAGAAACTATACTATCTTCTATATGTTTTCACAGATGATAGACATTCCTTTTAATGTAGTCATCACTAATCCAAATAAAGGATTAGTGTGACAGCTGTGATGTGTGACAGCTGGGATGTGTGACAGCTGGGATGTGTGACAGCTGGGATGCATCGCTCTTCTAATTTCACCAAGCTGGCATTGCTTGGAATTTTGTTTGTGTTGTGTTTATAGATTTGAACGGAACTAGTGTGCATCCATTTTTATAATGAAATAATGGTAATGGCACTAACTAAGGATCATTATTCTCTCAGGCTGCCTAGAGGTTTATAACCCCAGAGTGCTGAGACCAAGGTACACTGACCTGGGATCCCATTCCTTTGACTATCACCATGGCAATAGATGTCACAAGTGTAGAGAGGAGTAGGCAGGAGGTAGTCCCAGGTTTGTAATTACTGAATTCATTACAGCACTAATATATATATATATATATATATATATATATATATATATATATACATACATACATACATACATACATACATACATACATATACATATACACACACACACATATATCTCTATAAAAAGTGGGACGAAACCCAAAGTGCAAAATAACAAGGTACTCAGGAATTAGTAGCAGCGATTCATCTCAGGAAAACAAACAACAATGACAGACAAAGACAAATGACAAAGGGAGTATATATAGAGTGATAGAGTGGGGATTGGAGCCAGGTGTGTGTAATGATGACGAGACAATTCCAGGGTTGATGAGTTTAGGGCGTTTGTCAGCAGCTGGTTCGGCAGCTAGTAGGCTGACGACTCCAAATGCCTGAGCTGAACAGGAGGGGGAGCCAAAGCGAAGGCTGGTGTGACAATAGAACACAAAATGGTAAGACAAAAACATTACAATTAAAAGCTGTTGTCTTGTTGAAAATATATAAATACATGATCAAATCTGAAAGGCAATCTACAGAGAAGTCAGTTACTGATTGTACAAAAATCTCTGAGACGGGTAATATCTGATCATGTGATTGACTACACCGGATACCTGGCCATAGGCTGCTGTAGCTGGCATTTCCCTGGTTGGCGCATGCTCCCTTCCCTATCAGTTGACCTATTTTAGCTTTCCATCCGTCCTCTTTGTTCTCTGATTTGTCATGAGTTACAAACACACACAGATGAAAATACATTAAAGAGAAATAGTGCTCATTACCTGGTTGCCACACCAATAAAACAACTCTTTATTAAGATATCTTACAGTAAAAATGACTCTTACGAACAATCTACAAATGATCCTTACCTCATACTGAGCCATGATGGAGAATGCCGGGATTCCATAGCAATCAATGGGCCCCTAAATTTGAGAACAAACCAAAACTGTATCCCTTTGTATATCAATACTATAGCATCATCAACATCAATATTTCATTAAATGTGTTTGTAATAACATGAACTCTTTTGATTAAATTGTACCCAGTCTTATCTGACTTCAGCCCCATTAGGAAAGAACTTGTGTAGTCTTATGAGGACCAATAGACTTAGATGGACATTGCATCATTGTATCTCATAGCATCTGTGAGAGCACGGGCAGTGCCATTGAGGCCATCTCCATTTTGAAGTAGTCCATTTTCTTATTTTACTACTTCTATGAGTTGGTAAACAAACTGAAAGGGTGCATACTGCCACCTGGAGGGTGTTATTTGAACAGGTACAGTATAATGTCAAGGTTGGCGATTTACTGCCACCTGCAGTTATGGAATGTTTGCTCACAAATATAATTAATTGGCTGATCCCACCTGATAACCCGGGTGGAATCATGTGATCCTTCCTTAACCCATAAGAAGCCCCACCCAGTTGACTCCTCCAAAATGGGAAAAGTCCTCAATGGTGCTTCCCATGCTAAAACAAGCTTTTGGCCACTAGAGTCCTCTATCTATCCCTATGTGAGGACCAGACCTCAGTGAACCAGGTTTCGTATGGTAGCATCATGTACTTTATCATAGCGTGTCAATCTGCCCAGGGGGTTAAACAGGAACTTCTGTTTCCTTGTATGAATGCAAAGTTGGTCTATAGTTCATATTCATTGTACAATGTTAACAAATACTCAGACATAAACACATAATTTAATATAAGATATAAATGTTATTACACCAACAGACTTAGATGGACATTAGCACTAGGACTTTAGAACGTTGATAAAAGTAAAGTAACAATTTGATAATAAAGATACTACAAAATAATATTATGCCACTTATACAATTACCTCATTCATCATTCTCCACAATACATTTCTGAAATATCTTGAATCGATTTTTGTTGATTACTGTATTACTATCTTAACATATCTTGTGAGAAATGTATTGGATCAGATGGATCATGGGAAGGAAAGTGATAAATATATATGCATAAAGTCTTCAATTACCACTCCAGGTGGGTATGGAGGTCTGCCTGGGGGCAACACCAGCAGAGCAGGCTTTGTATGGTGAGCTGGTCTTCATGCACTCAGATTTGAGCTTAAGGCACACAAAACAGAACTCTTTCTCGCAACGCGGGCAGAGTAAATTCTTACAAGCGGTCATGTCATGCTCCAACAGTGCACCACAGGTGGGACAGGCACGCATGGAGGGGCAGGCAGTGACCCCATGTACCTGGGGCAAGGCGACAGTTGGACAGTTCTGCAGCAGATGCAGCCTCTGGTCAGAGTGTGGCCTTGGACCTTTTAACTGCTTCAGGTTTTTAAACAATTTGGACAGTGACTTTGGGATGGCCGCGTAACCAAAGGACATCTCTGCCCTCAAGGTTTCAGGGATATCATCCAGAGCTGAGACACAACAACAATGAAAACAGTGATAAAAATGTATCCTTGGGACAAGTGGTGCATGAGAATGTACAAATGACACGGGAACAGAAGGGGACAAACCTACATAAATGGAATCCAGTTTCAATGAATGCTGCCAAATTATTTACGACACAGAGACCAACCATATACAGTTTGTGATTATGTTCCTTTCAACATTCCATTTCAGATGATTAATTACATTTCATTACATTTTAATTAGAAAATAATCAACATGATAGATATGTTCCTAATGCCTTTACATGAGGTACTTTCGAGATACAATCTACACTCTGGCCACAGTTGACTATACAGTTCATATATTTTTCAAAGCATTGCCTTTTAATCATAAGAGAGGCATAAAGAAGCCTTACTAATGTCATCCTGTCTGTTGAAAAACTTGAGTGTCCTGTCACCAGGGTCATAGCTCTTCTCGTCCTCCATTGTGTTGGTCCTTGTTTTTGTCTCGTTGTCTCTCTGTTACTGCCTCATACACACAGGACAGACTATGAGATATGACTAAGGGAAGCAGGCTTGCTTTCACTGGAAAGTCCCTTGGCCTTGTTTGTCAACATCAGTACGTTGGACTTTCGCTTTCTAGCATTTACAAGAAGTCCAACCTCTTCTGCTTTCCTGTACCCAGGCACTGGAATTCCTTCCTCATGTCAGCACACAGGCGCACCCTCATGTACTTTTACACACTTACAGGCACAGCTGACTGTGGTACCATGGTTACCAGTATGGTTAGCTATCATTTCCATCCTTGACACTCCTGTCGTGCTCTTTGGCATATGACACAGAGTACAAGGAGTGGAATATATTTTTAAAAAACACACCCAGAAAAATTATTTTGTGTGGAGGTTCTGACTAACGCCGAATAAACTATAAAAATTAAAGAGAGTCGTACACTCCATATATAAACTTCCAGGAATTTATTTGGTAAATCACCAACGTTTCGGCATCAATGTGCCTTCTTCAGGGTAATGTCATGAATACTTGAACCAGGTTAGGTAGAAAGACAGTGCAATTAGAGAAACCAATGACAATAGTGAGGAGTGTCTCATAATGATGAAGTTAATTAGAATTAATTGAGTGAAACTGTTAAAAAACAATAGTTTATGGCATATTAAATATATTAGGCTATTGTTATCATATGCAAACATAATTGAATATTGAACATAATATTAGCATCAACATACATTATTGTTTATTACACATATTTAATTGCTTCCTAATTCATTTATATTTGTTACATGTAGTAGTTTGGTTCAACCTTAATGCATAATAAGCATCATCAACAGAGGGAACATATTAGGTGTACGCTAATAAGCTGTTGAAAGAATATATCAATTTACAAGACTTCATAAAATAGATAATTGTTCATAAGAAGGGCCTGAGATCAAAGTAATATTCAGACCACTAGGGGTCAATGTTTTTAGATGGGATATCCAGTAAACCTCCCTTTGTAGTAGTAGGATCTCGATGTTACCTCCTCTCCTTTTTAGGGAGAGGAGGGAGGAGATTTGATGGTTAGCTTCAACAAAGTGACTGGATAGTCAATGTTCTTACACCTGATTGAGCTGCGGTGTTCAGCTATGTGTTGTTTTCATTGTATTTTTGTTTGTCCTACGTAGGCTTTTCCACATGAACAGGTGATGAGATAGATTACTCCCTTGGTCTTGCATGAGATGATACCCGTAAAAGGGATTTTTTGACCTGTATGTGAGTGTCTGAAGAAGGATGTTTTTATAGTGCTATTGCACTGTGTGCATGAGCCACATTTGTAGTTCTCATTTAGAATGGGTGTCAAGAGTGTCTGAGTGGGCTCAGGGGGCAGGTCAGATCTCACCAAGCTGTCTCCAAAATTGTGACCACGCTTATAGACCACCAGTGGGGGTTCCTTGAAGAGGTGTGCGATGTTTTTGTCTGTTTGCAGAATATGCCAGTGCTTTTTCAGGATTGCTTTCATTTTCTCCGAACACTTGGTGCACTTGGTGCAAAAGACGGTTGCGTTGTTTTTCTTCTTTGGTTGAGTTTTTAGTAATTCCTCTGTTGGGTTTTGAGATTGCATTGCAGCATCAATAGTTTTGTCCTTGTAGCCTCTCATTTTGAAATGATCTGTATTTTTTTAGCATTGCTGTCAAAGTCTGTCTGGTGGCCACAGATCCGTTTAACCCTGCATACCTGGATATATGGTAGACCGATCTTGAGGGGAAGGGGATGCATACTATCTGAACATAGCAAGGTATTGCGGTCTGTGGGCTTTGTGTATAAGTCTGTGTGTAACGCATAATTTTCTATGATAATCTATAAGGCCATACATGCCCACGGAACGGGACCACCAGGCGGTCGAAGCATGTAACGTGTAAAAATTGTCTGTCCTCGGTTGCAACACTCACTACCAAGTTCTAAACTGCCTCTGGAAGCAATATCACACAAGCCTAAGATCACCATGCACAATGCCAAGAGTCTGCAGGAGTGGTGTTAGGCTCGCCACCATTGGACTCTGGAGCAGTCGAAACGCGTTCTCTGGAATAATGAATCACGCTTCAACATCTGGCAATCTCGACGGACAAATCTGGGTTTGGCAGATGCCAGGAGAACGCTACCTGCCCCATTGCAAAGTGCCCACTGTAAAGTTTGGTGGATGAGGAATAATGATCTGGGGCTGTTTATCATGGTTTGGGCTAGGCCCCTTATTTTCAGTGAAGGGAAATCTTATCACTATAGCATACAATGACATTCTACAGGATTCTGTGCTTCCAACTTTGTGGCAACAGTTTGGGGAAGGCCCTTTCCTATTTCAGCATGACAATGCCCCCGTGTACAAAGTGAGGTCCATACAGAAATGGCTTGTTGAGAAGAACTTGACTGGCCTGCACAGAACCCTGACCTCAACCCCATCGAACACCTTTGGGATGAATTGGAACACCTACTGCGAGCCAGGCCTAATCGCTAAAAATCAGTGCCCGATCTCACTAATGCTCTTGTGTCTGAATGTAAGGAAGCAGGTCCCCGCTGCAATGTTCCAACATCTAGTGGAAAGCCTTTCCAGAAGAGTGGAGGCTGTTATAGCAGCAAAGGGGGGACCAAGCGGAAGTCGTGACACTGATAAGGATTTGGCCATACATTAGCAGTGGGTAGCTATTAGTTTAGTTTATTTGCACAAATTGAAAGACAATTTGTAACGAGCTATTTAAACAAAACAAACTTATTTCAAGGTAAAGAGCAATCTAACTTTATGTTGTGGATGAACTGTCCATGAGATGGTTTTAAGTCACAGACTGATGAATCAACAACATGTGTTGAGGTGAGGAGGGGGATTATTTAAGACCTGTGGGTTTATAAAGATTAATCACGAGTAGTAATGAAGAGTATGATCCACAAGGTAGGATGGCAATGCCACTGGACCCTTGTCAAATGAGACAGGAAAGTAAAAGCATTTGGCTGTCCTTACAGGTACATAAACATCAACAAAGACATAGTTCAGTAGCTCACAGCCACACTTAGTGACAAGGGGAAGATCTACCAGGTCACAGTGATTGGACTGAGAGGTGAGAAAATTACGATTGATGTGAGCAATACAGAATAACATATGCACAACATGACAGTACTGCAGCTGAATCTCAAAATTGCTGAGAATGTATCTGAGAGCTCATCCCCAAGGCACATAAAACTACCAGAACCAATCTGTCATTCAGCTGGTGATGAGGCAACTGGCTTGGGGATGGAGGGGCTGAAGAATGGGCAGAATGAAACCACCTGCTGCTTCTACTACCTAGCCTACTACCTAGCCTACTGGATGTCTGATGATAGCCAATGTATATTTCTGATATAGACCTATTGCCAAAGGTAGATTTTACAATCTAGTTCTGATCTCGAAACCAAAGGATGAAAAGAGAATGTTGTTTATATGTAATTCTCAAAATAACAATGGGGAATTTACTGTGTGTGACTAGAAGGCTGATTTGAATTTTCTTTACTCTCTCTCCTCTTCTGTAATTTTATTTTTCATGCATTTTTATCAAGACTTGACTTAATCTCAGCTATCTTTTTGTCAGACATTTTTTTCAGCAATACATTCGCTACATGCTCTATACTCTCAATTTCTTAAACCTTTTATGTGACACAAATGTTGTGCTTCGTTAAAGAATCGTGTTTGTGAGAGAGGCGATAAATATAAATTATTAATAACATCTCTTAATATTCACTTTTTAAAAAGTTTGCATGGAATAGGCACATTGGGGTTTTCCATTTAGATTGCAATTGAGGTAAAGTGAATCTAAATCAAAAGTGACATTTTGAAAATTTGATCAATTTACCATAAAATCTTTTGGTTGAAATATCTCCAAAAGTTGTGATGACACAGAGGGCATTTTTTTGTTGAGTAATGACAGTGGCAGCCAGGGAAAGTGTTGGGGAAATAATTTGGTGACGTCTTGTGGACTTAATGTGATTCTAAAATAGGGGAGCTAGTTAACCCTGAGTACCCTTACAGTAGGCTATGTTATGAATGAGGGTTAGGGGGAGGGTTAGGGTTAAAAATAATAATAATAGCCTAATAATAACAACACCAATAATAATAATATGCTCATAATAATACTAATGTGAGCTACATGACTTGATTATTCTAACAATTTTGTTGATTTTTATTATGAATGTTTTTTGATGATATTGTTGTTATAATTATTGTTATAATTGTTAGTGTTGTAATAATAATGTTTTATGATTAACCTATTTGTTTACAATAAGGTATGACTAAGACAGTTAATGTCATTAAAGTATGTCTTCTTCCAAAATAAGTGGTATAATGTCCATCTTACAGATTGTCAATGTTTTCTCCATAACATACATTTTTTTGGTGCGTTTTATAAAGAATATTCAGACATGGAAAATTGACAAATTAATTCCAAGGAAAATCGTCCAAAGAAGAAAGGATGTGATGACAACATTGTAAAGAGGTTTTAAATTAAACTTGACCTCATATTTGGTAAGCAATTAAGTTCAAGCCATTAAAGGCCTACATACTGACATTCTTTATTTTAGTCTACAATGGCTTATATAATCAAGAGGCAATGTGTCATTTGAACAGTGTGCTGCAGGTCCTCTTCATGGCTAAGGACTTCAGAAAGACTGTGGAAAGGTTTGAATATTGACATTTTCTGCACTGGATTTGGGCCATCTTAACACAATGATTACAATCTAAAAATCTATCTTTAAAGAGAATAATAATATAAATAGAGAAGCTATGGATATCACATCTCTCCTCACAGCCACTGTGGTCCAGATCAGAAGACTGCTGATTTTCACCTAAAAAACCTATTCATGACTTTAAAGACAAGTGAACCGCACACAAAAGACATGGCATCCTTACTGGGTATTGGAAATGGTGAGGTCACTGTAGATATCCTTCTGAGAATTGTATTTTATGTAACGTTGATAAATATACAAGTGCTCTCATAGCATTGAAATAATTATATGAATTTATTAAAACGTATATCCTTTGTAATATGACCTACCGCGAGACTGTTTGACTCGTCATATATTTTTCCACCCAGTGTTCGAGCAACGTGATGCTGCTGACGATTTGGAGATTTCAAGCATGGTCAATCCTTATGTGTCTCAGGTACTTTTTTTTATCGTGTATTATACTGAGATGATTTTGGACAAAAACCTGCAACTGAACATGTTTGACATGACAAGGCTATATGTTATATATTACATATGTTTGGCTTTAGATCTTCAAAGGACATTTAGGACGAACTACCACGTGTTTTAAAGGTCATAAGACCAGTGATGAAACTGGTCCATTTTGGACACTGCCCCTTTCACTGGAAGGAAACTACAGTGTGGTAGGGTAAACAAGCATTTTAGTCATTTCTAACGGTTTTGATGGAGCAGGGAATGATTGTAAACTGTGTGTGTTGTGTTTCAGAGGGAAGGGTTTGAGGAGTTTTTCAAGTGTTCTAACTTCAGTACTGTGACCAATGCGATGAGAAAACACATGCAAACATTGTGAGTTGTGATATTTGGAATACTCAATCAATATCCTTAATAATTGTACCAAAAGATAACATGCTTTTCACTATGTAAGGTAGTAGTACTGTATAACACTGTCTCCCTCTAGTGGTTATATTAATCAGGACTAGTAAGTGTTTGTTTTGTGTCTGCGGGTGTGTAAGATGGTACATCACCCGGAGAACTCCGCTACTCAAGAGGTTGGAGTTTGACGACCACAGTAAGTCACATGTCAAAAAGGACTGCTTGTGTGGACATTCCTCACATGTTACAGACAAAAGGTATTTAGAGATACTTTCTTTATTTGACACGTGCCTTCTTAACACACATTCTCAAATAGCCGACACATTTGTATATTAATTCAGTCAGGTTAGGCTAAGAGAACAGCAGCAGTATAAAAGGAAACCAGAAGGTTCCGTTATTACTCTCCTTATTGGTCCTTTTGATTTATCCAATGTCTCTGAACAGAACTGTGACTATGAACTCTATGCGGTTGTGGACCGTGTGGGCAGTCTAATAGATGGTCATTACATGGCTACAATCATGTCCCATGATGATCACAACTGGTATGTCTTTGATGATACTAAAGTCAGACAGGTAAGATCAGTATGTAAAAAAACAACACCCATATACCCCACTTCCTCAATATACAGTAGTTCCATACCCATCCGAGGCCATATATATATATATATATATACAGTGCCTTGCGAAAGTATTCGGCCCCCTTGAACTTTGCGACCTTTTGCCACATTTCAGGCTTCAAACATAAAGATATAAAACTGTATTTTTTTGTGAAGAATCAACAACAAGTGGGACACAATCATGAAGTGGAACAACATTTATTGGATGTTTCAAACTTTCTTAACAAATCAAAAACTGAAAAATTGGGCGTGCAAAATTATTCAGCCCCCTTAAGTTAATACTTTGTAGCGCCACCTTTTGCTGCGATTACAGCTGTAAGTCACTTGGGGTATGTCTCTATCAGTTTTGCACATCGAGAGACTGAAATTTTTTCCCATTCCTCCTTGCAAAACAGCTCGAGCTCAGTGAGGTTGAATGGAGAGCATTTGTGAACAGCAGTTTTCAGTTCTTTCCACAGATTCTCGATTGGATTCAGGTCTGGACTTTGACTTGGCCATTCTAACACCTGGATATGTTTATTTTTGAACCATTCCATTGTAGATTTTGCTTTATGTTTTGGATCATTGTCTTGTTGGAAGACAAATCTCCGTCCCAGTCTCAGGTCTTTTGCAGACTCCATCAGGTTTTCTTCCAGAATGGTCCTGTATTTGGCTCCATCCATCTTCCCATCAATTTTAACCATCTTCCCTGTCCCTGCTGAAGAAAAGCAGGCCCAAACCATGATGCTGCCACCACCATGTTTGACAGTGGGGATGGTGTGTTCAGCTGTGTTGCTTTTACGCCAAACATAACATTTTGCATTGTTGCCAAAAAGTTCCATTTTGGTTTCATCTGACCAGAGCACCTTCTTCCACATGTTTGGTGTGTCTCCCAGGTGGCTTGTGGCAAACTTTAAACGACACTTTTTATGGATATCTTTAAGAAATGGCTTTCTTCTTGCCACTCTTCCATAAAGGCCAGATTTGTGCAATATACGACTGATTGTTGTCCTATGGACAGAGTCTCCCACCTCAGCTGTAGATCTCTGCAGTTCATCCAGAGTGATCATGGGCCTCTTGGCTGCATCTCTGATCAGTCTTCTCCTTGTATGAGCTGAAAGTTTAGAGGGACGGCCAGGTCTTGGTAGATTTGCAGTGGTCTGATACTCCTTCCATTTCAATATTATCGCTTGCACAGTGCTCCTTGGGATGTTTAAAGCTTGGGAAATCTTTTTGTATCCAAATCCGGCTTTAAACTTCTTCACAACAGTATCTCGGACCTGCCTGGTGTGTTCCTTGTTCTTCATGATGCTCTCTGCACTTTTAACGGACCTCTGAGACTATCACAGTGCAGGTGCATTTATACGGAGACTTGATTACACACAGGTGGATTGTATTTATCATCATTAGTCATTTAGGTCAACATTGGATCATTCAGAGATCCTCACTGAACTTCTGGAGAGAGTTTGCTGCACTGAAAGTAAAGGGGCTGAATAATTTTGCACGCCCAATTTTTCAGTTTTTGATTTGTTAAAAAAGTTTGAAATATCCAATAAATGTCGTTCCACTTCATGATTGTGTCCCACTTGTTGTTGATTCTTCACAAAAAAATACAGTTTTATATCTTTATGTTTGAAGCCTGAAATGTGGCAAAAGGTCGCAAAGTTCAAGGGGGCCGAATACTTTCACAAGGCACTGTATATATATATATATATATATACCGTATTTGTTTACTATTTGTCATATATACTGCACCTCACTTTCAGCCCAACCCACAATCAATCAGTCTCAGGAATAATGAAAGGTAACATGTCAGTGTTTTTCCATGTCTTCAGGTTGTGTTTGGGTGTATTTCCTTTGCAAACCTACCACATTTCCAGAGAACGGCATGCCAAACTCCCATGCCCTCTTCTTTGTAAAATTACAATTCTAATATTATTTTTTTAAATTTCAACTAGATCCCAGAGAGCATATCTGCTTATGTACAATAAATGTAAGTTAACTATGTTTTGCTTTTTAAAATAACTGTCATACAGTCAGCCCTTACAGTAACATCACTTATCTTAAAGGATCCTGGTATTGATGTCTTCAGTTATCCTGGCATCAACAGCTCCAGTTTGATCAATGTAGATTTGTGGCCCTAAATGTTAATTATCCTTGGCTAAACTGAAATATGCTTCCTTCATCTATTACTCTTTTTGACCAATTTACAGTCAAATGTATGAATCCATTTCCCCCTGTATTCCTAAGCATGTGCTCCAGATGAACCAATAGAAGGGGAATTTAACAAAAAAGAAGAGGAATTGAAGTGTATGGAAGAGGAATGGAAGAGAATAGAGGAGGAATTGAAGAAAATAATCCAAATGGAATAGAAGAGAGTATATGAGGAATTGTAGACATGGGTAGACAACATTGGAAGAGGCAGTGATGACAATAGGAGAGAAATTGAAAAGCATAGAAGAGGAATTGGAGAGTATAGAAGAGGAATTGGAGAGTATAGAATAGGAATTCAATAATGTAGAAGAGGAATTCAAGAGTATAGAAGAAACATTGTCAATTATAGAAGAGGAATTGAACATATGACTGAGTCTGTTACGTCCCATTGGGGACACAAAGTCACTCAAAACTAATTGCCAATTGAACGTTAGATCTCATGGAAAGTGAAATCAACAATGGCCACTAACAGCTACATTAGCCAACTAGTTTCAGTCTGTTACAAAGAGAATAGAGATGGGAAAGAATGATGTGAAGTGAGAAAAAAGTGTATCTCCAAACACTGCTAAAGGACATGAGAGCAGACAGAGAGAGTCTGCAATAAAATAAGTAAGCTTGGATACATTACATTCAGCTTAGTTTTAGTGGTCTTTCAGTGTTTTTACATAGTTTTAGCTATGTAGGCTTAGTCTATATCAGTAGCCATACCAAATATTAATCTCTATATATTAATTCATCTCCATGCAAAGCAGTGGAAAGGTCCCACCCCCAGCTCTGACAACGATGGCTGCATCAACCAGGACCTGGAACTGCAAGACCATCACTCTGCACCAGGTACAGTCTCTGACTGTCCCGCCATTCGTGCCTGCCCTACCTGCGGCCAACGGGTGGAGCACGACAAGACCGGCTGCAAGAATGTTCTCTGCATTAAAAAAGTATGCTTTGTGTGCCTGATGCTCACACCTGATTGCCTGATGACTTCCAGCTCATATTACATAACCTGCTCTGAGGGAGTAGCTCCAACACTCGTAGAAAAAAGGTGCCATCTAGAACCTAAAAGGGTTATTTGATTGTCCCAATAGGAGAACCCTTTGAAGAACCATTTTTGGTTCCAGGTAGAACCCCTTTAGTTCCAGGTAGAACCCTATTGGGTTCAATGTAGAATTCTTTCCCCAGAGGGTTCTACCTGGAACCATAAAGAGTTCTCCTATGGGGACAGGCGAGGAACCCTTTTTTTAAGAGTGTAGGAATACTTTTATACCCATCTGGCACAGAAACTAAGAGATGCATAGCTCTCATTCCAGTCATGGTAGGCACACACCATGGTATTCACACCCCATGGTATTCACACCCCATGGTAGGCACACACCATGGTATTCACACCCCATGGTAGGCACACACCATGGTAGGCACACCCCATGGTAGGCACACCCCATGGTAGGCACACCCCATAACCAATGTTGAATATAACTGATGGAAGATGTATGTTAAAACCCTTTTACAATAAAATCAAATTGACATGTTTCCTGAAGTATTTTTAAAGTCAGATTAATATAACCTCATTAATATAACCGCAGCTCAACCTTTCAACCTTTCTATAGGAATTAAATGAAACTCCAGCTCTCAGAGTTGCATACCTTTTGGAGTACCATGCCATTGCTCTGTTGGTCTGGTCAAGATTTGTCAAAGGTGAGTGAAATAAGGAGCAATTGGTGAATCTTCATGTACATTTATTATTGGGAAACGGTGAATGCCCAGTGACATTGTTTATTGTGACCTACTGGGCTGTGTTCGACTGCAGCCTAAATATATATATTACTTTTTGGATATTGAATGTAGCCTATCCAATGAATAGTGTTGCCTATCTTTAATTGTGTTTACGCATGGTTTGTTTCCTTCAGCTTTGATTTCCTTCGGTCTGTTTACAGTTGGGTCTATGTTTGACAGATGTCTTGCTTGAAACCTGATATAAGAAGCACAGCCAGGTGCGAAGTCGTTGTTGATGTTTTTCGTTGTCAATGAGCGCTTGAAACACAGTACTCAAATTTCCCTTAAGCCAAAAAGTATACAAATAACTAAAGCCAGTACAGTACTTATGTAGGCAAAAAAAAATCTCAATTATGAGACGGCATTGAATGTGCCATAATTAGGCTAGTCTATATGGCTTAATGGGCTGCAGGTAGTGTTGGGCCAGTAACCAAAAGGTTGCTGGATCGAATCCCAGAGCTGACCAGGTAAAAATAGGTTGTTCTGCTCCTGAGCAAGCGCGGTGGATGTCGATTGCAGCCCCCTGCACCTCTCTGATTCAGAGGGGTCGGGTTAAATGCGAAAGACATATTTCAGTTGAAGGCATTCAATTGTACAACTGAGTAGGTATCTCCCTTTCCCTTAATGAATTTTGCATTCAGAAGTTTAAATATATTCCAGTCGATGGTAAACTACACTGCAAACGTTATGACATCAGAATCTTGGTTGACATCTGTGATTGGTGTAAGGCCTACTTAAACAAATATAGGCCTAATGATTCTAAAATCTATTTTGATCCCTCCGAGTCCTTCATTTGACAGGCTACCAGAGCTGTTTACCAGAGCTATTTTTCAATGTACATCGAACAAAAAATAAGAATGCAACATGTAAAGTGTTGGTCCCATGTTTCATGAACTGAAATAAAAGATCCCAGAAATCTTCTATACGCACAAAACCTTATTTATTGGCATATCAAGAAGCTGATTATTAAACATTATGATCATTACACAGGTGTACCTTGTGATGGGGAAAATAAAAGGCCATTCTAAAATGTGCCATTTTGCCACACAATGCCACAGATGTCTCAAGTTTTGAGGGAGCGTGCAATTGGCCTGCTGACTGCAGGAATGTCCACTGGAGCTGTTGCCAGATAATTTAATGTTAATTTCTCTACCATAAACCGCCTCCAATATCGCTTTAGAGAATTTGGCAGAATGTCCATAGCTGGGGGAAGTAGGGGTGCTGAAGGTGCTGTTTAAAATGTTGAATAATGCAAAATCAACGTTGTGAACAGAGTGTATCATGGTTACGGAGGTGTTACGGTATGGGAAGGCATAAGCTACGGGCAATGAACACAATTGCATTTTATCGATGGCAATTAGAATGCACAGAGATACTTGGGATGCTCTGGATCGAGACCTGCTCCCTGCTGTTTCCTTACAGTATATTTGCATATATCCATTAGGGAACGCCCCCTTTGTGAAGTGCGCAATAAGTAAATTCGCCTTTGCAGTCCTAAACAACGCAATTTTCTGAAACTTTGGTGAAGGGTAAAGTCTACAAACCTTAGTGCACTTTGTTCGTAACCAATTATAGTTTTGGAAACAGAACATTTTACTGAGATCAAATGTTTTATCGATGAGAAAATGTGCAGAATATCGGCCAATATTCATCTCTTTCCATCTTCTCCCACTACCGGCCACTGGGCTTCCTCTCGCTACCATATTTTGTAGTGAATGGAAGCGCCAAGTGGATGCTTCACATTTATACATCTGGTGAAATATCTGTCTCATTGTTCTGTGGTAAAATCTTTGAAATTGTTGCATGTTGCGTTTATATTTCTGTTTAGTGTAGTTCGTAATAATAAAGGACTTCCATCATAATATCTTCATACTACAACACAGGAAAGTTACAGATTAAAAACAGAATTGACAAAAAAAATACAGATGAGAGAAGACTAACTAAATGATGCCTCTTGAACAAATATACCTACTGTCTTTCTCTTTGAACGTTTCAATACATTTGAATTATTTAATAGTAAGATTCATATCGGCCTACATATATTTTGTGTGAGTAAAATATACAAATTATTTAGCTAGCTTACATACATTTTTAAACTATTTGATCATTCATTTTTGGGTAACATGGTTTGTCCATTTATACTTTCCGTACTAGCAGTTGTTTCACTAACCATTCTAACATGGCTGCGATCAGGAGTGGAGTCACTCCGGTTTCTCTAACGATATGGTTTTTAAGACACGCTGGAAGACCAAGTCCGGGGAACCATACATTTACAGAGAGATGGAACCCGGTTTGAGTTGTTCATGTCTTTGTGCTGTTGAATTCATGTGTTAGTCTGACAGCAAGCGTTAACAGCGATTCTAAACAGCACGCCCGACTTCGTGCATGGCTCTGTGACTTTGAGTCAATGTTGAGCTAACGTTAGCAGGTAAGTGAAGTAGCCTACACCTTTCTATCGAATATCTAAATGCCAAACACAGGATATAAGATTGCAGCTACGTATGTTTGCATAGCTATAACAATGTTGGTAGCAGTCCGGTCCAACTGTCTACATACACAAGTGGTCATGTTCAGACAGTTATGTATGACATGTTAGTTACACTGAACAAAAATGTAAACGCGACATGTAAACTGTTGGTCCCATGTTTCATAAGCTGAATTAAAGAACCCATACATTTTCCATATGCATAAAGTGCTTATTTGTCTCAAATTTTGTGAAACTGTTTACATCCCTCTTGGTGAGCATTTCTCATTTTGCCAAGATAATCCATCCAACTGACATGGTGGCATATCAATAATGATTAATAAACAGCCTGATCATTACACAGGTGCAACTTGTGCTGGGGACAATAAAAGGCCACTCTAAAATATGCAGTTTTGTCACACAACACAATGCCACAAGTGTTTCAGGTTTTGAGGGAGTGCAATTGGCATGCTGACTGCAGGAATGTCCACCAGAGCTGTTGACAGATAATTAAATGTTATTTGCTCTACCATAAGCTGCCTCCAACATCATTTTAGAGAATTTGGCAGTAAGTCCAACCTGCCTCACAACCGCAGACCACGTGTACGGAGTTGTGGGCGAGCGGTTTGCTGATATCAACGTTGTGAACAGAGTGCCCCATGGTGGGGTTATGGTATTGTCAGTCATACGTTACAGACAATGAGCACCATTGCATTTTATCGATGGCAATTTGAATGCTCAGGTACCGTGACGAGATCTTTACATGCTGACCACACTGCTCGCCATATAAAGTCAAAAATAGTAAGCCTGGAGGAGCGATGACTAGAAACTAATTCAGTTTACCGTGTTATCTGTTGATTAATTGTTGAAGTAGAGGACCTTGTGCATTTCAGATAAAATAACAACCCAATGTTTATATCACAGGACAAATGAGCTAGCAACAGCAAGCTAACTAGCTAAATTGCCATCAATGTTTCATGCTTTTTGACCTGTCCCCAAATGTAATATAATTGGTTCAGTTTGTTTTGACATTTCAACCTGCGTGTCCTGATCTCGTGTGGGTGGACAAAATCAACTTACGCGCGGTCTGGTCAGCATGTTAAGCCTGTTGTCCTGCATCTCATCCACCGCCATCACCTCATGTTTCAGCATGATAATGCAGAGCCCCATGTCGCAAGGACCTGTACACAATTACTGGAAGCTGTAAATGTCCTAGTTCTTCCATTGCCTGCATACTCACCAGACATGTCACCCATTGAGTATGTTCTGGATCAACGTGTACGACCGCGTGTTCCAGTTCCCGCCAATATCCAGCGACTTAGCACAGCCATTGACGAGTGGGACAACATTGCACAGGCCACAAACAGCCTGATCAACTCTATGCGAAGGAGCTGTCGTGCTGTATGAGGCATTTGTATTCATTATGGATCCTGATATGCATGTCTGTGCCTGTTTGTATCTCTTCAAATGGTGGTCACACCAGATACTGACTGGTTTTCTAATCCCATATCAGCCAGTAACTAGCTAACTAACGTTAACTAGATACAGCCTTGAATGATACAGCCTTGATAACAACAATGTAATGCATACATACGTAGCTACAATATTATATCCTGTGTGTGGCATGTAGTTTTAGATCTATGATAGAAAACCTTGGCCTAAACATGATCATGACAAGTAAGCAATGACTTTGCACCTCCATCTGCCCCAGTCAATATTTCTTGAGATTTGTGATACAATTATGGTGGTCTGACCATTTGAAACCAAACCACAATACAGCTAACTTGGCTAGAAACAGACTTTTGCATGTGTGTTGTCATGCTGCATTTACTACTGCATTGTCTAAGTCATCCTATCCTACAATTTGCCACAGAGTAAAGTTGATCAGAAAGTTGTAGTGCATCATCTGATTTGAACTTGTTGTGTGTCCCTTCTACAGAGGTCCCATCTTCACACAGCAGTAGAATGTAGGAGTCCATCGACTAGAGCTGTTCTTGGTCGCCGTCACAATGGGAGGTTCTTATTGGTCAGTGCCATAGCCATCAGGCACAACGGCTCACAGGTGAGTTGGTGTGGCCGTCAGGCACAACGGCTCACAGGTGAGTTGGTGTCAATGTGAAATATAGTAATTAGTCTGATACGCTCTCAAATAATTTTACATTTCACCATGCCCTGGTTGTTACACCTTAAAATGTGGTCAAAATAGTTTGTCCTGTCCCTTTGGAAATCCTTCCACCTGGTTTGTGAAAGAGGTATTATATTTTCAGGTCCCAAGTGAAACCCTTCCCACGGCATCTCCAGTGCTGGAAGCATCCATCCCCAGCACCATAGTCATGGATCCCGCTTCGATAAACACACAGCCAATCACTGAGCAGGTGTTTGAGGCTGCACCAACCGTAGTGGATGTTCTGCAGGGGGTGCAAGTAGAGCTGAGCCTATCAGAGCTGGGCCTGGGGAGTGCTACCCCTGTGGGCCTGGTCCAGAACCTACTGGAATTCATGCTTGTGGACATGGGGGTGCCGTGGTGGGGAGCTAATGTTGTAGGTGAAACATTTGAGTCATTTAGCAGACGCTCTTATCCAGAGCTACTTACCATTAGTGCATTCATCTTTAGATAGCTAGGTGAGACAAGACACCACAATTGTATCAAGTACATTTTCCCTCAAAGTATTTATCAACGAAGTCAGTGCAAGTAGGAAAGGACAAGTGCCTTTTTCTTTTTTGAGTGGGTCCTCGGGGGTGCCGTGACTTATTCAATTTACTCTTCAAACGGGTAGGGTTTCAGAAATTTTTGTAAGATGGGCAGGGACTCCGTTGTCCTGACGTTAGGAGGAAGGTGGTTCCACCATTGGGGTGTCAGGACAGAGAATACCTTTGACTGGGCTGAGCGGGAGCTGCCCTCCCGTAGGGGTGGGAGAGCCAAGAGACCAGAGGTGTCTGAATGGAGTGCTCTGGTTGGGGTGTAGGGTTTGAGCATCACCTGACGGTAGGCAGGGTCAGTTCCCTTTGCTGCTCCATAGGCAGGTACCGGGGTCTGGTAGTGGATGCGAGCTTCAGCTGGAAGCTGGTGGCGTGTGCGGTGGAACGGGCTGACATGCAAAAACTTAGGAAAGTTGAACACCGGACAGGATGCAGCATTCCTGATAAGTAGCAGGGGTTTGATGGCACAGGCGAGGAGCCCAGCCAACAGAGTTGCAGTAGTCTAGATGAGAGATGACAAGTGCCTGGATTAGGACCTGCGCGGCTTCCTGTGTGAAGAAAGGTTGTACTCTACCGATGTTGTAGATCATGAACCTGCAGGAGTAAGTCACTTCTTTGTTTACAGTTTGTTCATGGTGTTGTCCAGGATCACGGGTCCAAGCCCAACATCCAAGCTGAGATGTCTGCCAGGCACTCAAAGATGTGTCGCCACCTAGGTGTCAGAAGGGGGCGGGGAGGAGAAAAGTAGTTGTGTGTCATCCGCATAGCAATGATAGGAGAGACCAAGTGAGGATATGATATGGGGCGGCAGGTATGATAGGATATGATATGGGGTGGCAGGTATGATAGGATATGATATGGGGTGGCAGGTATGATAGGATATGATATGGGGTGGCAGGTATGATAGGATATGATATGGGGTGGCAGGTATGATAGGATATGATATGGGGCGGCAGGTATGATAGGATATGATATGGGCCGGCAGGTATGATATGATATGGGGCGGCAGGTATGATAGGATATGATATGGGGCGGCAGGTTTTTATAGGATATGATATGGGGCGGCAGGTTTTTATATGATATGGGGCGGCAGGTTTTTATATGATATGGGGCGGCAGGTTTTTATAGGATATGATATGGGGCGGCAGGTTTTTATAGGATATGATATGGGGCGGCAGGTTTTATAGGATATGATATGGGGCGGCAGGTTTTTATAGGATATGATATGGGGCGGCAGGTTTTTATAGGACATGATATGGGGCGGCAGGTATGATAGGATATGATATGGGGCGGCAGGTATGATAGGATATGATATGGGGCGGCAGGTTTTTATAGGATATGATATGGGGCGGCAGGTTTTATAGGATATGATATGGGGCGGCAGGTTTTTATAGGACATGATATGGGGCGGCAGGTATGATAGGATATGATATGGGGCGGCAGGTATGATAGGATATGATATGGGGCGGCAGGTTTTATATGATATGGGGCGGCAGGTTTTTATAGGACATGATATGGGGCGGCAGGTATGATATGATATGGGACGGCAGGTATGATATGATATGGTGCGGCAGGTATGATAGGATATGATATGGGGCGGCAGGTTTTTATAGGACATGATATGGGGCGGCAGGTATGATAGGATATGGTATGGGGCGGCAGGTATGATAGGATATGATATGGGGCGGCAGGTATGATAGGATATGATATGGGGCGGCAGGTATGATAGGATATGATATGGGGCGGCAGGTTTTTATAGGATATGATATGGGGCGGCAGGTTTTTATATGATATGGGGCGGCAGGTTTTTATATGATATGGGGCGGCAGGTTTTTATAGGATATGATATGGGGCGGCAGGTTTTTATAGGATATGATATGGGGCGGCAGGTTTTATAGGATATGATATGGGGCGGCAGGTTTTTATAGGATATGATATGGGGCGGCAGGTTTTTATAGGACATGATATGGGGCGGCAGGTATGATAGGATATGATATGGGGCGGCAGGTATGATAGGATATGATATGGGGCGGCAGGTTTTTATAGGATATGATATGGGGCGGCAGGTTTTATAGGATATGATATGGGGCGGCAGGTTTTTATAGGACATGATATGGGGCGGCAGGTATGATAGGATATGATATGGGGCGGCAGGTATGATAGGATATGATATGGGGCGGCAGGTTTTATAGGATATGATATGGGGCGGCAGGTTTTTATAGGACATGATATGGGGCGGCAGGTATGATATGATATGGGACGGCAGGTATGATATGATATGGTGCGGCAGGTATGATAGGATATGATATGGGGCGGCAGGTTTTTATAGGACATGATATGGGGCGGCAGGTATGATAGGATATGGTATGGGGCGGCAGGTATGATAGGATATGATATGGGGCGGCAGGTATGATAGGATATGATATGGGGCGGCAGGTATGATAGGATATGATATGGGGCGGCAGGTTTTATAGGATATGATATGGGGCGGCAGGTTTTTATAGGACATGATATGGGGCGGCAGGTATGATATGATATGGGACGGCAGGTATGATATGATATGGTGCGGCAGGTATGATATGATATGGGGCGGCAGGTTTTTATAGGATATGATATGGGCCGGCAGGTAGCCTAGTGGTTAGAGCGTTGGACTAGTAACTGAAAGGTTGCAAGATAGAATCCCCGAGCTGACAAGGTAAAAATCTGTCGTTCTGCCCCTGAACAAGGCAGTTAACCCACTGTTCCTAGGCCGTCATTGAAAATAAGAATGTGTTCTTAACTGACTTGCCTAGTTAAATTAAGGTAAAATAAAAATTATAGATCCGATTGACTTGGTTTTTCCACTTTGGAAATTCACCAACAAGATGAACGAGGCCAAACAGAGAGGAAACAAGTTTGAATGTTAGTCTTCTTGCCTCCTCAACTAACTTCCTTTTCATGACTCATCTGTATCATCCCTCTGTATTCATCCCCCTTTCATCTTCCATTGTAACTGTTCCCTTCTTTTGCTGTTCTTCTCATATCATTATTCTATTTTTAGGGCTGGTTTCCCAGATAGAGACGAAGCCTAGCCCTATACTAAAAAAAAAAAACATTTTCAATTGAGGATCTCTTTTGAAAGTGCTTTTTAGTCCAGGGCTAGGCTTGATCTGTTACATAAAAGACAAAATCCCAACAAATCAGCTCCAAGTGATTTATTTGTATTTTTATGAATACCTGTTCTGAAGTATTCCCACGCATAATATAAAGAGAGATGATTGTATACAAATGTAAGCAAGGTTTGAAAGGATTGTTTTTAGTCTATTATATCTGTTTGGGCTTCTTGCTGTCAATTTGCATTCTACAAATGGTTTGTAATTATGTTTCGGCCCACTGACCATCCGCTCAAGAAAATATCTAGTTGATTATCCCTGCTGTAGTGTGTGACGTCTCCCTCAGTTCCTCATGTGAGGTAAAAATTCTGTGTTTCTCCTAGTTGCTAAGGCGCACTCTGACCTGACCGTGTTCCAAAAGAAGCATGACGTCAACCCTCTCCGTGGCTCCCTGTGGTGCAGGTCAGATACAGCTCCCACTCTCTCTCCCTTGCTCCCACTCTCTCTTTCCACTGATTTGAAAGAAAATAACTGCTATAGAAGTAATATCATAGAAACTCCGACTATAGCCCATACCTCCTCTCAATGCTTTTTGATGTAGTGAACAAGGAGAAAGAAGATTATTAATGGGACCTAGTATTTAGGACCCGAGACTAATCCCACCTCTCTCTATTTCCAGTCTTCATCTTCATTGCTCTCAGAAAGATGTCCTACCTCCCCGTCCCCAGTATGCAGACAGGAGGGTGCTTGTGGTTCTTAGACCCCTTCTACATCCTCCCCATTGCTGTGACCGAAACAAGGTTTGCCATTCTGGAGGTAAGTTTAGTCAGGTCATAACCCTGTCCCCAGGCTATTGGGAAGAAGACGTGTCTGGGGACGATATTATTCAGCTGTGTTGAGCCTGGAAGAATAGCTTTTTTTTAAATTAAACTATACATTTGTTTTATAAATGTTATATTGAAATATCTGAATGTAAGAGTATGAATTATATTTGCGTAGTATTAACAGTATTGAGCCTGAATAACAGCCACCTTTCTGTCTCTGTCTTCTCAGTTGGGGGCAGAGTCTGGTGTGGATAACCCTAACCTGAAAGCCATGAAGACAGTGTTCAGAATCACGCGCTTCGTCATCCTCACCATCAACTTCCCCACGGTCGGTCGCTCTCTTATTTCTTATTTCTAATATGATATTGCACCCCCCTGTGGCAATATCATATTATGACATGCGTCTTCCGCAAACAACAAGTACAGTAGCTCTGGGATAGTTCTGTTCATTTCGTTGTGATTTAATCTTTAATATTTTTCCAGGTTAGTCGTGTTGAGATTAAAAACTGCAGTGTCACAAGTGTATCTGTCTGGCTTGGCATTATGGAGCCAGTCTGTTAACCTGTTTCTCTCAAAAGAATAACGAGGTAGTGTTGTTGACGATGCTTCCAGCAGTATGGGGATACTTTGTTTATTTCCTTGTTATTCAACCTTTTATTTCTCAAGGTTAGTCTCATTGAGATAAAAACAGCTGGGTCATGCAGGGCCCGTGTTCTATCCGGAGTAAAAATGTGCTTAAGTTTGATAATAAGTTGCATGGACTCACTCTGTTTGAAATAATGGTGTTTAACATGATTTTTTGATGACTCCCTCATCTCTGTACCCCACACATACAATTATCTGTAAGGTCCCTTAGTCCAGCAGTGAACTTCAAACACAGATTGAACCCCAAAGACCAGGGAGGTTTTCCAATGCTTCGCAAAGAAGGGCACCTGTTGGTGAGAAAAATCTGACATTGATTACCCCTTTCAGCAAGGGTGAAGTTATTAGTTACACTTTGGATGGTGTATCAATACACCCAGTCACTACAAAGATACAGATGTCCTTCCTAACTCAGTTGCCGGAGAGAAAGGAAACGAATCAGGGATTTCACCATGAGGCCAATGGTGGCTTTAAAACAGAGTTTAATGGCTGTGACAGAACTGAGGATGGATCTACATTGTAGTTACTCCACAAAACTAACCCTGACAGAGTGAAATGGAAGCCTGTACAGAATAATACAGATATTCCAGGATTAAAAAAGAAATGGAATGGAGCTTTCCACAGGCAAAATCCTAGAGGAAAACCTGGTTCAGTCTGATTTCCACCAGACACTGGGAGATGAATTCACCTTTCAGCAGGACAATAACCTAAAACACAAGGCCAAATCTACACTGTGGAGTTGCTTACCAAGAAGACAGTGAATGTTCTTGAGTGGCTGAGTTTAAAGTTAACTTCAATCTACTTGAAAATCTGTGGCAAGATGTGAAAATGGTTGTCTAGCAATAATGAACAACCAACTTGACAGAGCTTGAAAAATAATGTGCAAATGTTGCATAATCCAGGTGTGGAAAGCTCTTACGAGACCCAGATAGACTCACAGCTGTAATCGCTGCCAAAATGTGACTAACAAGTATCGAGTCAGGAGTGTGAATACTTATGGAAATGAGATATTTCTGCATTTCATTTTCAATACATTAGCAGAAATATCTAAAAACATTTGAACTTTGTCATTATGGTATTGTGTGTAGATGGGTGAGAATTGTTGATATTTAATCCATTTGACTTCAGGCTGTACACAACAATGTGGACTAAGTCCAGGGGTGTGGATACTTTCTGAAGGCACAGTAGCTGCTCCTCCCCACCAAAGACCTGGGTTTTATCCCCATGTACACCCTTCCTACTCTTCTCCCCCTCTGTTTCAAACCGTCAAAGTGAACATTTTAAAAATATATACTTTTTAAACAGCAGACACGCTTGTAGCAGTATGACCCTGTCTGAGCATCAGAGCTAGTCTGGTAATCTCCCGTTTGTGTGTGTGTCCCAGGTGGTGTTTACGTACTGGTTGACGTCCAACTGCTTCTCCCTGGCCCAGGTGGCCCTGCTCAAACACCCACTGGTCAGGCAGAACCTGAGGTTCCCAGAGAGGATCAAACACACGGTCTCTGCCCTGCCCCTGCCCCAGGCTTCATCGACACCATCAAGAAGGGTGGGTGTGGTGTCACGGATGGAAAGGGGTGGGGGGGGGTGTCATGGAGTCACCTGTGAAAATAGTCTCTCTTTCTTGGTTGGATATATTCTGTTTATCTGTCTTTCTATCTTGCCTTCTCTTATTTGCCTCCCTGTCTCTTCCTCTTTCTTTTGTTCCTTTTCACTCTCGGACAGAGTGTCTTGCTCCCTATTAAAACATGGTTTTCTGTCTCTCCTATAGGCTGGAAGAACGCTCAACTGGCCCAGCAGTTAGAGGAAGAGGAGGATGAAGAGCCACCTGGACATCGCTTCTAAAGGTAAGACACTGGTGCCTTTTTGTCTTTTTTACTGCCAACCCTTTCTTCAGATCAATGCCATTTCCTACATGTTACTGTATTCATTTAGTTCCTAAATGGAATGTTTTAACAGCAGGTTTATTATCATGAGTCTTGTCTTGGAGGCCGAACTGAGCGATTTCCCACAACATTTTTACTTTATATAAAATGTATCTTTTTGGTCTTAACCTTAATCCCTAACCCTAAATTAATAGTGTGGCTAGGTTTCAAATCAGATTTCAAACTTTGTGGCTGTGCTAGCTAGTGACAACTCTGCAGAGCTGCCTCCAGAACAAGATTCATGATGAAAAACGCTGACCTGTATTTGAACATGTACCTCACTGATTTAATTCAACCTGTGAATATTGTAGTGGGGTTATGGTTTTCCTTTCACCTCATGCCTTTCTCTCTCTTTGTGTTGTCCTCTCCAACCAGGTCCACTGAGGCAGACCTTCACCCACAACCCTCTACAGCTGTCAACACCTTCCATTACAGCAACAACAACCAAGTCAGCCAAAGCAAAACAAGCGGCCCCGGCAACCGGTGGTAAGAAGAGACCACGGGAGGAGACTAATGATTGAAGCTGAGTGTTTGCAGGCCCAATGAATCATGTGTACATATTTATTGTGGGGGATTGGTAGAGGACGTGAGGGTTTATCGTTTATAAATGTAATATTCTAAATAAAGAGCTAACTTCTGTTGCCTTATAATGTCTGTTTGCATTATGATAACCTGGATTGTTATTTGAAATCATGAAATCGGTGTTGTTCGTTATATCCATTGGCATGACGGCAAGGATAATTGTTACTAGTATTTCTATTGTACATATCCATGGTGGGAATTGACAGAATCAAGTCATTTTAAAATGTCAGTTAGTAATTTATTATAAATACATTCTAAACGATTTACCATTTATCAACTCAACCAACCCTCTCCCCGTCCCTTTGTTTAAATTCACATGTTGACTACAGATTATTCTTAATAGGTTGATTTAAAAAATATATCCCTTTGCTTCAAAAAAAACTCTTAAAAGCTGCAGGTAGGATGGACATAGTACAAATAATTGTGGCTAGAGCTACCACTATTCTCTCCTAACCACATACAACAAACTAACCATCAGTAATTAATACTTTCCTACATATGTCTTCAGTATCTCTCTTGTTTCCTTATTGGTATGACTTCAGAGGTATCAGTAGTGACTTATGCCACTTGGGCTGGTTACTCAGGCAGCCCAATTCAGAATATATATTTTTTCACTAATTGGTCTTTTGACCTATCACAGATCTTTCTACATCAGTTCTTTTTCAGAGCTGATTACTCAGGCCAATTAGCGATTTAAAAAGGTCCATATTGGGCTGCGTTGACACAGGAAGCCCATCAGAGATCATAAATATCCGTATTCGAGTATAAACATATTTGAGAACAGGAATATTTTTATTTTTAATTATTCTGTAGTGCGTGGAATGTCCTCTGATGTCAGAGGCAACTGGAGTGTCATCCTGGCCGTAGAACAACCCCACATACGGCAATGATATGTTGGCCAGAGATTTGGTCCAATGAATGGCTGCTGTTTGACTCCGCCCTCTGATTGGTAGCCGAGGGCGATACTGGCCAGTAGGTGGTGTCGTTGAGCCTTTAGTTTTGTGCGTCTTCAGTTGGCGGCGGCAGCAGTGTGTTGGTTGGTTTTAATATCTTCACTCCAACTTGTCTATGACGTCTAACTCGGTCACAACAGAATAGCACACCTTCTGAATCAACAGACCAAAGTTGGCTAGGGAGGGAGAAGATGAGAGGGGATGAGTGACCTACCCTTCAAATACATCAATGCGACACTAGCATGAGAAGTGGAAGTATTTTGCTTGAAGAATGTAGAAAATAAGTATTGTTTTCTAGGCCTACAAAATAATGTACCTACTCGTCTCGCAACTCATGTCATACCAAACTATGGTTGCAAAAATCCAGCTATTTCCCAAAAATTCTCGGTTTTCCAGAAATCCTGGTTGGATTTCCTGAAAACCTGGCGATTTTGGGGAAGTCACCAGTTTTTCCCAACGCTATACTAAACTCAAACATTCATCTGATTCTTACCAAAGAACCTGCGGAGCCACATGGGCCTTTTGGTGGCGGGAGTATAGATACACAGGAAGTAGACTGGCACTCCTGATAGGGCGATGCCAATGCCAATCAGAGAGTTCATGGTGTCACTGTAGATGGGAACCACCACTAGGAACAAGGTGCAGAAACAGAAGATGATCGGGAAGAACAGACTGAGCTAAGAGAGAGAGGAGGGAGGGGGGAGAGAGAAATGGGGAAGAGTTATTACACAACTATATGAAACAGGATCTGGTATTGATGTCAAACAGTGAAAGAGATCACACATACAAAACTGCATTGTGAGTTACAGTATGAATGCTTCATACATGAAAACACTAATGGAGCTTTGCCTTTGAATGTGTTTATAGGCCTCAGTGTTTTGTGTTAGATGTTTGGGGCAATTCCATGACAAAATGTGTCGTCATTCTGTAACCAAACGTTGCATCTGCACTATTCTTCAAGTAACTGCTTCTGTAACATTTTCAGTGGGAATTGTTCAAAGTTGTCCTTGTGCGTTTGTATAGTTTGTTTAACTTTGCAATCTATGGGATTTATTTAACATATATTTTAAAGAGAGAAATCTGATTAGCACTATCATTCTATTACTGTGGAATTCCCCTTTGTCTTACCTTGAGGGGTCTGACTCTGTCTGGCTGTTTCCAGCGCAGGTACAGCTGTCCCAGGATAGACAGGCCCACAAAGAACCAGTAGCTGAAGCTGTAGTAGTTGATCAGTTTAAAGATGTCCTCAACACACAGGTAGACCAACGCCATGGCACCCTATAGTATAAAGCAGAGACATATTTAGAGCAACAGCACTGTCAATATCCATCATACAGGGCACAATGGACAACATGCCTTACACAAAAACTCTATTTCATCGAAAGTGTAGATATAGCGGAACACTATGTGGACGAACGGACAAAGAGAATGCTGAGATGGCAGACAGACGGAACTCTGCGGCAGACGGAACACTGGGTTAAAATAATAGAATGCTGAGAACAGATTTCTGGGCCAGACAAAACAATGGGTCAGAATGTTGGGTAGACGCAGAAACGGAACGTTGACACAGAACTGAGACCAAACACTGAACAAGGAAAACCACTCGTAAAAAAAAATAATGGAAATGTACATTGTTCCAGACCGACAGATAGACAGACAGACGTTCACGCGCACACACAAACACACACAAAGACACACAAACACACACAAAGACACACAAACACACACAAAGACACACAAACACACACAAAGACAGTGGCTTAGCGGGATGACTGACGTTGAAGAGCAGCGCTGGGATAGGGGTGTAACGGGTGACGTGGATCATGCACAGGTAGTCTGGGAGATGGCCCTCCCTGGAGCCCACGAAGAACAGCCTGTAGAAACACAGAAACACACCTCACTGGAGCACTGATAATGGAGGACCCACACACACACACACAGGTTATCGTGTGTAGGGCAATGAGTTTAAAGGCTATAGGGCCCATTGTTTTTTTCCGATCAGATCACATTGTCAATAATGAGGGGATTATCGGTGATGGCGATGATGATGATGATGAAGAGCCGCATCAGAACGGTGTCATTCTAACTCACCTGGAGGCAGCCAGGATAGAAGCGTTGAGTCCTCCGAAGCAGGACAGAGCCACCGCTAGAGGGATGGTCCAGTTCATCACGCCAAACACCTGGTCTGCAAATGTCTGAGGGACAACAACAGGCCTCAAATTAGACCAATCAGAACACTTAAAGTACATCATATAACAGTCACTTCGGGCTCAATGAGATGATACGCATATAGAAATGTATACATCTGACGTGATGACTATCCTAATCTACATGGTATAGGATCATGTCTGTTCTATTTTCAGTATATTTCTATGCGAAGGGAACTCACCACAGCCACGGCGTCACTGTCCAGGATGGCAGGAATGGGCAGCACGGTGTAGTAGGCAACGTTGGTCAGAATATAGATCACCGTGACGATGGGCATGGAGATGGCGATGGCCAGGGGCAGGTTCCTGTAGGTCACACAAATAAACACCGGGGGGAGACAGAGAGACACTTTGATTTAGAAGAAGAAGAAAAAAACACCAAGCAAGAAGTGAAGTGGCTGTGATACATCCAGGGGTTCTCCGTGAGTGAACGGGTCAAGAGTTGACCCTCTTGGGCAAGGATGGGATTAGGGTGGAGGAGCAGAGGAAGGAGGAGGGGGGTGGGGTGGGGTTGTTTGTCACATAATCTGCCTGAGAACTCCTGGAAGTAGCTTGTGCTGTCTGTCCTGCTCCATTTGATCAGTGTTCGGCTGTATGAATCAGAGCGAAGGGGCTCAGTTAAATACTTCCCCAGGAGATGAGGAGCCTCCAGCCCTGCCCCCCCCCCTCCCCCGCCTAAAACACCTGACTACCCATTCAGTCAGTGTGTCATCCCTCTCCATACTTCCCATCCTTGCCTCATCAATCACTATTACTCCACTTTCTCTGCTTAATCACAACCACTCCATAATTCCTACATCAACCCCTCTCCTTCTTCCCTCTTCAAATCAAATCAAATTGTATTTGTCACATGCGCCGAATACAACAAACCTTTAACCAACTTTGCAGTTCAAGAAATTGATAAGAAAATATTTACTAAATAAACTAAAGTAAAAAATAAACTAAAAAGTAACACTAACAGCAACATTATGTACAAAATAAGTTACAAACAATGGGGAAAAAAACGTATAAAATAGCACAGTTGGATGGGAGCCCGTAAAACAGCAGCCCTCCTCTCCGGCGCCATTTGTGATCTTCTCTCATCCTTTTACTTCTTCTATATCCCTTCACCTACATTCACTACACTAATTACTACTCGTACTCTACTCCTTCACTACTCCCCATTCTCTTGTATACTACAGAGTACTACAGAGTATATCCTTTTGTCCACTAGTACTAGTGGCCCTTCCCCTGCCCTCCCTCTCTTCCCACCCTTCACCTCTCTGGGTTTTTGATCTCCTCGGTGACGAAGTTGAGTGTGTCCCAGCCGGAGTAGGAGAACAGAGCAGAGTACAGGGCCAGGGCTATGTCTCCTGGATCCGTGGACGAGCCCTCAAACATACCCTCAAAGTTCTGCGTCTGACCTGAGGAACACACACACACACAATATCCTGTATTATTACACATAGGTAAATTAATGTATGTAAATACTACAGATAAATATGTTTTGTATGTACAATAACTATAGGACTGTGTCAGTGTTCACAGTGGGCATATCTGTTTCTGTGAATGTACAGTATAGTACAGTGCAGGGGATGGTAGAATATTTGGACAATATATGTGATATTATTATTGCGTGTTAGTGTGAGGGCCATCCTGGTAGCATCAGTACCTTGTCCTATCTTGACCAGGCCGGTGATGATGACAGCGATGAGGGCGATGACCTTAGCGTAGGTGAAGAAATCCTGGACACGCGTCCCCCACTTCACATAGGCACAGTTCACAAAGGTCAGCAAACCTGGAGGGGAGATAAAAAACATTTAGACATTCAGATCTACATGTTACTACACACACGCGCACACCCACGCACACACGCGCGCTCAGACACACGCTGACGTGTGTGTGTGTGTTCTAATTTCAGAGTCTATGTAGCTGGAGGAAATGAGGCTGCTGACTACAGCAGTCGATGAGGTTGTTTTCCACAGAGGTTCAACAGCTGAGCGCAGCACATAGCGACATAGGCAGAGAGGAGGAGGAAGAAAGAGAAATAGGGTCAGGCACAGAATAGGGGGTAAAGGAGTACCCAGATAAAGTTCTAAGGGTTATTAAAAGACCTCTATAAAAGATTAGTAAAATGACTAACTCTGTCTAGCTGAATGACTAGCTGACTGTCTGACTGACTGACTGTCTAGCTGACTGTCTAGCTGACTGTCTGACTGTCTAGCTGACTGTCTGACTGTCTAGCTGACAGTCTAGCTGACTGTCTGACTGCCTGACTGTCTAGATGACTGACTGACTGACTAGCTGACTGTCTAGCTGACTGTCTGACTGCCTGACTGTCTAGATGACTGACTGACTGACTGTCTAGCTGACTGAATTACTGGCTGACTGTCTAGCTGTCTGACTGGCTGACTGACTGGCTGACTGTCTAGCTGACTGACTAACTGTCTGACTGACTGGCTGACTGTCTAGCTGACTGACTCACTGACTGATAGACTGACTAGCTGCTGACACAATGTCTGGCTGACTGACTTACTGACTGACTGACACACTGACTAGCTGGCTTGCTGACTGACAATGCTGAATGACACACTGACTAGCTGTCTGACACACTGACTGGCTGACTGACTGACACACTGACTGGCTGACTGACTGACACACTGACTGGCTGACTGACTGGCACACTGACTAGCTGGCTTGCTGACTGACTGACTGTCTGACTGACAAGGCTGAATGACACATTGACTGGCTAGCTGACTGACTGACTTACTAGCTGACTGACACACTGACTGGCTGAATGACAAACTGACTGACTGACTGTCTGACTGACAAGGCTGAATGACACATTGACTGGCTAGCTGACTGACTGGCTGACAGCTACAGACTGTTTGTAACTGTGTCCTTGTACTCCACTGCTCCCAAGTCTTAGTCTTAAAAACATGTTTTCCAGATCATCCTCTCTCTCTCTATGTCTTTATCAGTGTTTGTTCCTTTAAGCTCATAAACTTGAGTTCAGATAGTCACAGCATGGAGGTCTGAATCCTCACTGTCCTCCCACTCACTGGGATTTAATAATATCCTATGTATCTTCTCTTCACTTTGTCAGCATCTCAAATGGCACCCTATTCCCTATTTAGTACACTGCTTTTGTCAAGAGCCTATAGGGCTCTGGTCAAAAGTAGTGCGCTAAATAGGGAATATGGTGCCATTTGGGACATAGCGCCTATATATAGAGTATATCCCTCACACTGCATAATGTTTGATAAGCCTCATGTTCCACATGTTCCTCAACAATATTTTCCTGCATTACTGTAATGCTAAGTAGCCGTAATGATATCTACCATACAGTGTTTCCCAAAATGATTAACACTCAAGTTCACATCTACAACTCAAGTGAATGTTCATGTTAAAACAAACATATACATTGACACACATGCAGTACATACACACATCACCCTTCCCCACATAAAAACATAACTAGGGCCCTGCGTTTTTCCTGGTGCGGTCACATGGTCAGGCCAAATATCAAGACCTTAATCATAATCCGAGATGGCCTATGTACATCATTGATCATCACAACAGTCACCATCTCTCCCTTCTTCTCCCAAATGAACAGCGGGCCATGACACTGTGTCCACCAATCTCCCCCGAAATGAGAATAATACTTATCTAGCAGAATACCATGTTTCCCTTCCTCCCCCAAACGGAGGACAAAGCCTAAAAGATCATACCCTTTATCCCAATTATGAGGCCATGGATCCTAACTGTCTCTTATCAATAGGAGGTCTCCTTAAGCATAACATATCTCTCCATTCAGACCGGTCCAGACAGAGACAGTGAGTGATCTGGACTAACAGAGAACTGACAGTGTAGCGGGCCACACAGATGTCCTAGGCGTGGTTGTATTGATAGTGAAAGGCTAGAAGGGTGGGAGGGTGTGGATCAGGTCGGTTCTCTGGGCTACTCTAGATCTGGTCCAGATGTGTGGTGAGACCATATACTATATCCCAAATGGCACCCTATTCCCTATATAGTGCACTACCCTATGGGCCCTGGTCAACTGTAGTGCACTACATAGGGAATAGAGTGGAATTTGGGACGCATCCCATAGACTGTATCAAAATAGGGGTAAGATTGACGGCTGCCATGTTTGGGCTCTGTCCTGTGGTGTGCGCAGAACTCCTACCCATTTATACAGGATCAAGGTTAAGGTTGACGGTAGGGTAATCTGATCCTAGATCTGTGGTTATAGTTCATTTCTACCTGGAGCTGTTTCCGGTCTTCTCATGGCTGTGGAATTTGGGACGCAACCCATAGACTGTATCAAATATAGACGTTGCCTCTAACGCCTCTAAACACTGATACTAGATCAGGTGTTTTTCCATCCGGTTGATGGTTAAAGTTAGGATGGGGTGTAGGCTAATCTGGTCTTAGAGCTGTGGTTATAGTTCACTTCTGTGCCATGCTGACTGAGCTGTCATTAGCCATTAGCCTGGGGTCAGAGTCTTGAAGTAGAAAGGACTTTTACCTTTTCACCTAGCAGCTATCAGCACATTCACGTTCCTTAAAGCACTGCTTATCAAAGAGAGTGTGTGTGTGTGGATGTGGGTGTGTCTGTATTGTAATTAGATGAATGAGTGATATTTATTACTTGAGAGATGTTTTAGAACCCGAAGGAGAAAGCTTATCTCAGAACTGTCCCTTTTAATGAGACTCAGTGTTCTATCTGGTTGCTGTAGTAGCAGTGGTATTGTGTTTTTGTCCATGACTTCCGTCTCTTTGACCCAGGTTTCTGTCTGGTTGTTCTCATGTTCTATGTGTTCCATCAATCTGTTCCAGTAGTGGCTTATTCTGTACTTACTAATGACTATTAAACCCACAGTAATAATATGACTATCAAACCCACAGTAATAATATGACTATTAAACCCACAGTAATAATATGACTATTAAACCCACAGTAATAATATGACTATCAAACCCACAGTAATAATATGACTATCAAACCCACAGTAATAATATGACTATTAAACCCACAGTAATAATATGACTATCAAACCCACAGTAATAATATGACTATCAAACCCACAGTAATAATATGACTATTAAACCCACAGTAATAATATGACTATCAAACCCACAGTAATAATATGACTATTAAACCCACAGTAATAATATGACTATCAAACCCACAGTAATAATATGACTATCAAACCCACAGTAATAATATGACTATCAAACCCACAGTAATAATATGACTATCAAACCCACAGTAATAATATGACTATTAAACCCACAGTAATAATGTGACTATTAGTGGTTGTGTTGAGAGGTCCAGGTTTCTTCTAATCTGTTAGAACAATATCCATGACAACACTCCCTCTTTCCCTCTCTCTACATTCCTTGCTCATCTCTATTCTTCCTTGCTTCCTTTGGTGGTTTATAAATGATCAATTTACACTACATTATTGTACTCTATTGTCATGAGTAATGAGCATTGCCAGCAGTTTAATCTGGTCACACTGACGCTTTGTAATGTTGGTCAATTATCCTGAAATTGAGTAAATTCTCCTTTCCCCCTATTCTCTGTCTTATACAGGAAACACTTGTTGGTGTCTGTAGTCTCTGTTCTCCCCTCTCTGTTCCTTTTTCAACCTTTCTCGTGTTCCCTTCTGTTGCTGAGGTGCTGACTTGGGTATGCTGTGAGTCATCTAGTTTCGTTTCCCACATTTTCCACAAAGAGAGGAGCATACACACACGTCGCTGTTCGGTACTCAGGGGAGTATGAACACACACACACACACACACACATCATTGTCTGCATGCAAGGTCCTTGCACACACATACCTGATCACTTTCATCGGTAAGGAAACACTCAGGGCCCTAACCATGGTAAAGGCCTACAGTGGAACAGTACTGCACCAACACAAACAACACCCCTCCATACACAACGACTATAAAATACTCACATATGCAGGCTGCAGCCAGCATGCGGTTAGCCAGATAGGGGGCTATGCAGGTGGGGAAGACGGGCTGCACCATGTAGTTAGAGAAGGTGATGGCTATGACCGCCTGGCTCGTGGGCTCTATGATCAACAGGGAGGTCCACAGCCTGATGAAGGCCAGGAACCCTCCGAAGGCCTCCAGGATGTAAGCGTAACTGGCCCCTGACTTGGTGATGGTGGTCCCCAGCTCGGCGTAGCACAGGGCCCCGAACACAGAGAAGATACCGCCGATGGTCCACACTACCAGCGACAGCCCATAGGAGGCGCTGTAGATTAAGACTCCTTTAGGCGAGACGAAGATGCCCGAGCCAATCATGTTGCCTACGATGAGACACACGCCGTTCAGGAGAGAGATCTCCTTCTTCAGCTTCATGGAATCGTTGTCGCCCCCTGAGCCGCCCGACTTGAGCGAGGTCGACCCGCCGTTGGTGGCGGGCTCTTGTGTGGGGGCGGGGCTGTAGGATGCCATTGCACCGGAAGTGTGGGGGGGAGTTAGTATTGGAGGGGATGTGGGGAAGTGAGTAGTGATTGGACCAGGCGGCTGTCAAGGATTGGTTGTAAGAGCTGAGTTAAAGTCGTTTTCCAGCTATGAGGGTCCCTCTGGTGACATCTGTGGAGGAAAGAAATGTAAAAAGTGTTATCAGAAAGTGTGTAGGTGTTGCCATGGAAACCAAGCTGCTGTCCATATGGGCCCAGTTATCAACTGGGACATAAAAAAACAGTACAGTTTTTTAAATAAATGTTGGTCTATGCTGTATGCTACATTTGTAAAACATGAGGCTAAACTTAACTCATTGCAAAATAACACAAATGTTACAACACACACACACTGCTGCTGGTTATCGGATTGGATTTCACAGATGGCAATTTGGGAGCCATTAGGGATTTCAGTAAATAGCCTTTTAAGCTTGAGTGTATTGACAGAGTGGGAGAGAAAGACAAACAGCCTGACATCACTGTAACGTTCATTACTGGCTATCACCGACTGTCACTGTGATATTTAGTCTATCATTTACTGTAAGTATTCTACAGTGTGACAGACACACAGAAACAAAGAAACACAGAGACACATATAGACAGACAGACACACAGAGACACATATAGACAGACACACAGAGACACAGAGACACACAGAGAAAGACACACAGAGACACACAAAGAGACAGACACACAGACACACAGAAACACAGAGAGACAGTCAGACACACAGAAACAAAGAAACACAAACACACAGAGAGACAAACACACAGACACACAGAGACACATAAAGAGACAGACACACAGACACACAGAGACACATAAAGAGACAGACACACAGACACAGAGAGACACAGACATAGAGACATAGAGAGACACAGAAACACAGATACACAGACATAGAGACACGGAGAGACACAGAAACACAGATACACAGACACACAGAGACACTTCGCTAGGAGTCAGCAGCATGCTGAACGGAACCGTCACAGTATTTATTTAAAGTGCATTGCCTTCAGCAGCATATATAGAAGAGTTTGAATGACTAGACACATGTCTTAGTGCCCATACTGAATATCACGCACACGCTCAGTCAGGACCTGAACAAAACAACACACACATCACACTAAGTGAGGAGACAGGGCCGCGCAGGGGTCTACAGTTTATCACAAGATCTGTGTGACTGGAGAAAATCCATCACAATACAATGAGAATGCATCAACAAGTCAATCATAGGCAGTCATATCACAGGGGGAGAAAAGCGCTATCCTGACACAGAAAGTGAACACAGGTCCAGTCACATCAACCAACGATATATATCACAAGGATCAGGAAGAGGGAGATGGGGAGAGATGGAGAAGTAGTGCAGATAGATAGCTCCCCTGGCATGTGAGTTCAGTTCAAAAGAAGAAGTGATTACGAAGGACAGTGGATAGTAAGTAGCCTTCTGCACGTCATTACAAAGGGCAGGGCAGGAGGCGTAGAAGTGAGATACAAGGTCCAAAAATGGTAAGATAAGTAGGCTACTCAAATTGACTCTCATATACCACTCAAGGTTGCTGCATCATATTTGAAATCCCTTTCTCTTTGTTTCTCCCTCTGTTTTTATCTCTCTCAGAATATGACAAGCTGGCAGCAATCGTTTGGCCAACTCTGAGCTTATTCATCGCAAAGCTGGCAAAGCTGCAGAGTTGACTCAGCACATTTTATTGATGACTCGGGGCAAGTAAGGCTACACAGGAATGCCATTAGAAGTTAATCTGTAGTGTAAAGACCTATCTCCTCAGAGAAAAACACATGTTGAACAGAGAGTCAAATGTACAGTTACCACAGCCAAACGACAGTCTCTATATTTGAAATATATCATACAAGTGTAAAACCTCGCATTGTTACTGTATGTTAGGATAGACGCCCATTTAATTCACAGGTCTTACCTTCTCCAGATGCGCAATAGGTGAACTCGGCTTCCTTCCCTTGGGGGTCCTCTTGCACTTCTTCTCTAAAGCCTATGAGTCACAATCCCTGATTGTTTTTACTCACTATTGCTCTCTGTGCGCGTTGTCGCTCTCCACTGATGACCTTCCCCCTCTGCCAGTCACGCCGCGTTCTCTGCTCTGACTTGGCTCGACTTCCTTTCGGAGTCTGAAGGTGCACAGGCCGATCAGCTGATGTACTTCTGCTTTTTGACCCAGCAGCTACCAAGGAGACAGGTGGAAGAGGAGGAGGGATAGAGAGGGAGTGAGGGATGGACTGACTTTATACCACTGTCTGGGCTCTGGCAATGGGTTTCGCTGTCAAATTAATTGCTTCCCATGACTTTGATTAATGCAGGCCTGATCACGTTTACGCTGGGCTATTCACACGTTCACACATTCTTTCTTTTGTGTCAATTCAAATCAACATGGGCCTTTAGTTGTTGTTTTAGCCTACCTGTTGTTGGTGGTGATTGCTTTAGTTTTGGGCTATTATGTTAGGCATTGTTGTTGATGATGATGATGTTTCTTCTTCCTCGTTTAATCATCTGGCGCGGAAGGAAACAGTAGGATTCGAATGTATGATTAATCACTGAGAAATGATTTGAAGGATCTTGAGGACTCGAAGTCACTTATAATTGCATCACTATCCTATGTTATTGTTGTATTGTTATTGATAATATAGTTGTTATGGTAAACAATCTTGACGTATGAGTACCTCATGAGTTACGACACATAAGGAGATCTCTGCATTGAATAGTTGAAATTGATGAGGAATCCCAAAATCGGTTACACAGCCCCCTCCTGTGGTCATTATTTGCTTCACGCCTCCAACGTTGGCAAATTAACGGTTTGAGCGCTTCATTACGTCATTATGCTTATTGTGGTATTTTGCTTTTGTGTTCAGTGTTCCTGATTGGCAGAGTTTGTTCTAAACGTACAATTAAATTACCCATATCAGCATCGAGACAATCAATAAATTAACATTCGTTTTGGAACATTTGATTTTGACACTTCACATTGTTCAGGATCATCGATCGTAAATGGATTATATTATAGGCTTCCCATTAACACACTACTGTGACGTTCCTGTGAAGATACTAATGAAGCACCTGATGAATATCTTTAGGTATGCCATCGACAGCTTGATGATCAAGTACACTACCCCAATCCACACCTGTAATCACTCCATACACCCCCTCCTTCCCTCTGAAATCCAGCCACCCAACAATCATCCCTGCCTCACTTTCTAACTACCCTTTTTTGATGTCTCTGTCTCACTCACATGGATAAACTTCTCACACATGGCATGGCTTTTCAGCCCTTTGTCTCTTTCCCCTTTCTGCTCCCAAATTCTTCTCCTTGGTTACCGGTTGTCATGGTTTTGGGAGCCCTAGCTAGTGAGAAGGGTGGTTGGAGGATTAGGGCGGCCATTTTGGAGACAGCTGGCCCAGGTCTCTGTGTGTGCTGCCCCCTGTCCCGCTCGCAGTCGCATAGGGGGGGGGGGGTGAGGGCTATCATTGTGTGAGGATTAGAGCTTCCTGTGTGTCAGACTATTACACTAGGGGGGGGGGGGGGGGGGGGGGGGGGGGGGCAGAGAGAGAGAAAATTAAAGAGAGCGAGTATGACAGAGAGTAAGATGTGGGGTGGGGCTCTACAGCTGCACTCTCAATCACACAAGCACTGATTATCCATATCACACACATGCATGCATGCAAGCAAACAGACACACACCACAGAACCAAGGAACTGATACATATAAAAAGAAAGTGAGGCCCGAAAAAAGGCAGAATAAGTAGACAGCTATAGCGCCCAGACAAATGATCTGTGAGGCAGACAGTCAGACACAGAACACAGAGGCAAACGGCGAGAGTACACTCAGACATGCAGAACATGTTGACATGGAAGCAGAATACTTAAACAGGTCAATGAATGGACTGAGACCAGACAGACTGTGACAAACAATACACAAAGCCAGACACACTGACAACAACCAAAAAGCCATTTTTCCACCATCACCATCATTTTATTATTTTTTACATATAAAATGGGAAGCACATGTTATCATAACTACAAAAACAACGGTTGGGAAAAACCATACAAAGGCTAAAAAAAAATGTACAAAAACTAAACCGATCTAATGTAGGACGCAGCCGAAAACTTGAACTCTCAAGGTAGAGAGACGAGGTAGAGGAGGAGAGAAAGGGAAGTGGAGGAGAGAGATGGTAGAGGAGGAGAGAAAGGGAAGTGGAGGAGAGAGATGGTAGAGGCGGAGAGAAAATTAAGTGGAGGAGAGCGAGGGAGAAAAAGAGAGGTTAGAGGTAGAGAGAGACAAAAGACATGGAGGGATGATGTAAATCTATCAGACATAATTCATGCTGGTCCTTGGGAGGTTCAGTTGGTTTATTCTAGCCTGGTACCCAAACTTCACAACAGTGAAGCATAGCACCATCTGTTTGAATTCCAGGCTACTTCAATACGTCCCTGTGCAGAGACATCCAATCAATTATGGACCGATTACAATCACCGATATAACGCATTGTTGTTCAGGTCTAAAAGTTGCTGCTGTATGGTCAATCATAACAGCACGAACCAGGATTGCCAACATACATTGTATATACAGACTGGTCAGTGTAACAATCATCGTCAGTATCATCTGAATTTTCATCATCACTGTTTCAATGGATGTATGGACAGCAAAGTTCAAAGTCAGTGCAACTCCATTGAAACAGTCCAGCAGCAAGACAGTTTAAAAAGTGAAAAGTCTAAAATAAAAATGTAAATAAACATACACATAGCAACCACAGTTCATATATATATATATATATATACACTGAACAAAAATATAAACACAACATCCAACAATTCTACTGAGTTACAGTTCATATAAGGAAATCAGTCAATTGAAATAAATTAGGCCCTAATCTATGGATTTCACATGACTGGGCATAGGCCCACCCACTTGGGAGCCAGGCCCAGCAAATTTGAATTTCTTTTCCCCCACAAAAGGGCTTTGTTACAGACAGAAATACTCCTGTTTAATCAGCTGCCCGGATGGCTGGTCTCAGACAATCCCTCAGGTGAATAAGACAGATGTGGAGGTCCTGGGCTGGCATGGTTACACGTGGTCAGACATACTGCCAAATTCTCTAAAACAACAGATCTGGTGGACATTCCTGCAGTCAGCACGCCAACTGCACGCTCCCTCAAAACTTCAGATATGTGGCATTGCGTTGTGACTAAACTGCACATTTTGAAGTGGACTTTTATTGTCCCCAGCACAAGGTGCACCTGTGTAATGATCATGTTTAATCAGCTTCTTGATATGGCACACCTGTCAGGTGGATGGATTATCTTGGCAAAGGAGAAATGCTCACTAACAGGGATGTAAACTAATTTGTGCACAAAATTGGGGAAAATAAGCTTTTTGTGAGTATGGAACATTTCTGGGATCTTTTATTTCAGCTCATGAAACATGGGACCAACACTTTACATGTTGTGTTTATATTTTTGTTCAGCATACAAGAAAACTGCCACTACTGCACTGGCCTGTTTTGGTATGGCATTCGTACCATATATCCTAGAGTGATATTTCACCTTTTCTCCTTCATTCCCATTCCAAATAGACATTTCATTCATATGTTTCACTAGAACTAGCTGCTCTCTAAAACATACATCCCTGCTTATCTATTCTATTGTGATCCAACACACAAACTTCATCGTGTGCCGTTACACTACAAGAGAATTCTGTGAAATCGTATCGTCAAATAAGGCCTCTTTGTGTTCTTTGAGATAGTGGTATCGTAACCATGCCGAGATGCTGACTGAATTAGTACTTCACAAGAATCTAACATTTTATTATAGACAAAATGGACCCAAACTGACTAGTAGCAAAATGACACAGAATAAGAATCAATCTTTATAGAATCAATTCTAAATCTATGATGAAAATACATTCCCTTGTCAGGGCCTTTAATAAAAAAAATAACTGACTGACACCATTCAGCAGCCGTTTTACTCAGTAGTGTCCACAGGTTGCTCTGCTTCCTCCCCAGAACCAGCAGTGATTGGCTGATCTTCTAAGGTAACGAGTTTCTCAGGAGATTTGGCCAGCCGTTCCTTTTCATCCTGCTCTCCACTGTTCCCATTGGCTGAGAGAGAACTCTGATCCGCCACAGTGTCATTGGTCAGGGTGGCGGGTGGAGAAGTCTCGGCGGGGACGTTGGTCAACACAGGGTGTGTCTTCATGTGTCCCTGTTGATGGAAACACAGAAAAATGGTATTGGTTAAGTGATCAATTACTTTAACACAGTAAAACATGAGGAATAGACAAAGTTCAAGAATCCCAATTTAGCTTCTGTCAAGTGTTCAGTATAGCCATTGGAACGTATGGTTCTAATACGATCCATCCGTATCTTATGCTTACCTTTAATCCACTGCGGCTGGCGTATGCCTTCCCACACAGAGTGCAGGAGTAGGGTTTGGAGGGCGCTGATGCTGGGGTGGCTAGCTGGGAGGCCTCTGGTTCCTCTGGAGCCCTATCACTCTCCTCCGTGGAGCTAGGGGTCACTTTCTCACTCTCAGGCACCATTACTGATGAGGTATCACTGGGTGCTGTGCCCTCGCTCTCCCCTTCAGATGAAGCAATTTCCCCTTCAGGGCTGGGCTCCTGTGGGGTGATACTGGAGGCCTGGGGGGCTGGCTCTTGGGCTGCTTTATGGCTGGCAGGGAGGGTGAGCGTGGGGGAGGGGTTAAGGGTGGCAGGGGAGTTTGGGGTGGATTCAGATTCAAGGCTGAGGAGGAGTCCATCTGGAGAGTTGGTCTGGTTCTCTGTGGTCGACCTAGAGCTGTTAGTGAGCCTTCCTGACCTACTACTATCAGTATCCACACCCGGTCTGTGGACATTTTCCTTCAACTCTACATCACCCTTCACCACAGAGGCGGGCTGGGAGCTGGTCAAGGATGGTCGCCTACTTGGGCTGGTGTTAGAGAGGTCAGCTGGGGAGTCTTGCGAGTCTTCTATGGAGGCTCCAGCGGGGCTGTCGTCAGACTCAGATCTTTCCCCCAGGAGCATGGGGTCTTCTGGGGAGGGATTATGGGTCAGAGGTGGGCTAATGCTGGCCGTGGAGGGGGAGGGTTCAGACTCCCCCTCTATATGGAGGATCGGGTCAGCTGCATGGGATTCCTTGGTCGCTGAACCTCCTGAGTTCATGTTGCTGACCAGTGGGTTAGGGATGATGCTGGTCATTGTTAAGGCCAGGGGGTGGAGGCCTTGGAGGCAGGGTTTGGATCGAGAGTGTGTGGTCAGCAGGCTCAGATCGGTGGGATCTTCTTGGGCCATATTTGTACCTTCCTCCCCTTCTCCCCCCGGGGGTATCTGACCCCCCAGGTGCATACGGATGTGTTGCTGCAGCACCAGGGCGTTGGTGAACTTGCGCGGGCACAGTGGGCAGGAGTTCTGGGTGCGGGAGTTGGCCGGGCGGGCGCGGTGAGTGGCGAGGTGGGCCCTCAGGCTTCCCTTAGTGGAGAAGGAGCGTCCACACAGCTTACAGGGGAAGGGGCGTTCACCCAGGTGGGTGGCCTGGTGGAGACTCAGGGCCCTGGGGCAGGAGAGCACCCTCAGGCACACCCCACACTGATTAGGAGACAGGGTGGGATTGGTGGATCCAGGGAGATCCTGTGCCTGGCTGTTGCTGCTCACTGTGGCCCCAGGGTTGGGGTTGAGGCCCAGGGCTGCCATCATCTCCCTGCGGTAGGAGTTGGTGGTCAGGTCGTGGGTGTCCCTGTTTGAGAAAAAGCTGTCTGCTGGGCCAAAGGAGGACGACTGGCCCCCTCCCTGGTGCTGCTTCTCCAGTTTCATGACCAGCCGCTGCAACTTTGAGGTGTCGGAGGTTTGGGTGAAGGAGGTTGTGGAGGACGAGGACGTCTGGGGTTTGGAGTAGGGAGGGTAGGGGAGCTGGGTGTGGGGGGAGGTGAGATGAGAGGCAGTGGTATGGGACCCTGGGGGACAGAGGAGGGCAAGGTGGTGGGGTGAGGGTCCTCCGGGGAAGAGAATCTTGGGGAAGTGGGCCATCTGGGAGTAGGGAGAGCCTGGATGGATGGTGGAGTGTGGAGGGGTGTTCTCATCAAACCTCTGCTGCTTCACCCCTTTGAACTGGCTACCCATGGAGGATGAGGAGGATGATGAAGGTAACACACTACTCGAGGCGCTGGCTGCTGCAGCGGAGGCCCTGTTTAGCTGTAGCAGGGAGTGAGCCGTGGACAACAGAGCCATGTCCATACTGGGTGGCATAGGCATAGATGAAGGGGAAGGCCGAGGAGACGCCCCGGACAGGAAACTGAGCGCCATTCCTTCTGTCATTCCTTTCACGCCACCGAACGGCGGCTCCTCGTCTTCCGCCCGGCGCTTCCTGCGTCTCTGGCCTGCGGTGGTGGCGACGGGGGCGGGCTGCTCCAGAGCCGGAGGGAGCAGCGAGAGCGACAGTTCCGGGTTCTGTTCACGGTGGCGCAGGAAGTGGGCCTTGAGGTTCCCGCGGGTGGTAAAACGGCTGAGGCAGACGGGACAAAGGTAGGGCCTCTCCCCCGTGTGGGAGCGTAGGTGGATTTGTAGTGAGGAATCGCTGCTCAGGACCTTACCACAAAACTTACAAGCATGCTGTGGACGCACTGCAGATGAGGACCCAGCCGAGGAGGAGCTGGACAGCAGCAGGTGGTCTTGGGAGTGGCTGGTGGTGGGGAGGGGCGGGGTGGGGAAGCCAACCCCGTTACTGTGGCCGAACAGGGAGGTGTTTGAGGATTTCTCATGGAGGTAGCGCGGGGGCAGACTCAGGGACAGAGGATGCACGGAGGATGCTATCGAGCAGCTCCAAGTGGTGGAGGGCGAGGTAGAGTGTGATGCTCTGGTCCCATTACTGTGAGAGGAGAGGCTGGGCTTGGAGGCAGTGGGCTGAGGGAGGAGGGAGGGGAGGCAGGCCAGGAGAGGGGAGGCCGAGGATGGGACAGGGGCTGAATAGGAATGGTGTGTTGGGGAGGGGGATCCTGCTGTGGATCTTTGGTGGTTCTCTCCACTACCAGCCTGGGAGGTGTCTTGGGTATAGATGGCACCTCCTAGCCGGAGAACATGCCTACAGATCTCCTCAGTCATCTGCATCTGGTGGATCTGCCTCTGCTGCAGCACCCTCAGCTCCTCCAGGAGCACAGACAGGGTCAGGGGCACCTGGATCTGGCCTAGCCCCGGCACCGGTGGGCTGGAGCCATTCTGATGCCCAGGACTGGTGCTCTCCTGCAGGGGAGGGAGGGAGGAAGACAAGGAGGAGGTAGTGGTGGTGGTGGCAGAGCTGCCCATCTGTGGTGAGGTCATAGTGGTGTGGGAGTGGGCCTGATGGGAGAGGCAGTGGCCTGATGTCTGATTGAGGTTGAGAGGCAGGGATTGCGTCTGCGAGGATAAGGAGGGGTGAGGGAAGTCTGGAGAGAGGGATGAATGGGTGTTGGGGAGGGAGGTGGTGGTATAGGGGGCGATGTGGCTGGACCAGTGGGTGGGCGAAGAGCTCTCACTGGGGAGGGAGGGTCCGTGGAGACCCCCAGGTGACGACCGAGGGGCCAGGGGGGGCTGGTGATCTTCGAGGGAGGTGGGGGACGACGATGAGGAGAAGGTCAGTTCGGAGCCCAGAGACGAGGAAGGTGACTTGGCTAACAGCTGGTAGTCTATAGACAGAGAGAGAAAAAGAAGAATTAAGACTAGTGCCCCTTCATCACTCTACTCCACCAAATGGAAAGTCCAGTTCCATGATAACATCAATGAATTTGAAGACCCCATAAGAACCATGAAAGGCCGGGTGCAAGGCTACATGCTCTATTGGATTGAAGTGGGGGGTCAAAGTAAGTCCCAAAGGCCAAACCTTTAACTGTAATCGTTGATTACAACAATTGTTTCATATTTAAATCCCAAGCTTAAAGTTGCAGTCTTCTCTTGGAAAGAAATGCATTAGCAGATATTGATTAATAGTCTACAAACATACGGAGAGTCAGTCTTTCCCTCTTTATGCTATTATCTTGTCTTCTGTCCACTTCCTCTTCCCTGAGCATAACTCTCCAAATGTATTCTTACCACACAAAAGTGTGCAGACCACCTTGCTGCCATGACAACATGTTTAAATGGACAATGGCCATTTGAGACAACCCATAACCCCTCTTAACCCGCCCCTCACTGCAGCAGTTCACTTCTTTCATCTACCTATTCACCCCCCCCCTGACGTCACATCAGGGGTCAGAGGTCGGGACATGCTAAGGGTACTGGGCACTGTCCAGAGGCTTGTGATTGGTCTACTCATCTGACCTTTAGAGCTCTGGGGTCAAATTCTTTCAGAATCTTGAGCACAGCGTGAGAGAGAGAAAAGAAGGGGGAGGGGAGTATGGACAATGGAAGACCAACTGTTCCCCCCCAGAGGGACATGGTGATGGAATGGATGACTATACTAGTAGCTGCTGCTAAATAGTCTAGCTTGGTTCTCTTCACATATATCAAAGTGTGCAAAACAAGTTCATTTAAAACAAGTTCACCTCTATGGAAATGTACCTGTAGAACTTCTAAGAAGTCATTTGTATTTTCTAAGGTGTGGAAAATGTTACATGCAAGTGAAGGTGCAAACACTCTGCACCCCCCCCCCCCCCCCCCCCCTCTAAAATGCATTTAACACATCAAGTCAATAGAGTAGGAGGGGTAGAGGGGGAAGCATTCAGTGAGCATTGAGAGGGTAGAAAAGTGGGGAGAACAAGGAGGAAAGGAAACATGAGGGAGAAAAGCGTGGAGAGAAGAGAATAGAAGCAGAGAGAATGAGAGATCTTTACCAAAAATACCCCCTCCAGCCCCCCCCCCCCTCTCACTGATCCAGCCTTATTGTTGATGAATAGGGAGACTGTCGTCTAAGTAATGAAAGACCTCCAGTTGTCAGCCCTGAGCAGCCTGTTAGTTTCCTAGAGAACTGAACATCACAGGAAAATGGTCACAGATGGATATTATCATCCAGGCCACAGGGGAAAGTTTACAGGGCCAGCCCTAAAGTACCTGGGAGAGTCACTACTGGGGCCCATTGCAGAGCTACACCAGATTGCAGTCACCTAAACGAACTTATTGCAAGAGCAAATGATTTTTTGCAATTAAAAAAAAAATGCAAACAAAGCACAGAGATACACATATCAATTTATGCTGATTATTGGTCACCTGAGTAAAATTACTTTTTTAGATGTGAAAGGAAACATTTGAGGAATTTACATATAAAACGTAACAAAATAAACCAACTTTGACTTAAGGCCTACTAGCTAGCAGGATTTTAACTGCAGCTTCTGCAAACAAAGCCATCTTATAACGTTACCTGAACGTCATCATAGTTGTAAATTCCGACCTGTAACTTTGCTTGTTGATTCATTCATAGAACTATGGGAAATATCATACGGGGGAAAAACAGACGCATGCCTTAGAATAAGCATAATAAACTTTTCTCACCGTGCGATAGTATCCGCGTGCCCCCCTGGTCCGAGTTAACGAGCTGCTGCGGTCGTTTCTGCTTCCGGCGTGACATGATTCACGAGGAGACTGAGAGAAGGGGGGCATTCGCCGAGTAAATAACACTGGCCACTTTACGCACTTGTAGGCTTCACGTTCCAGAATCCAAACTCACATTTCAGGAAATTTTGAATTTCTAAATGGCATCTAGACACCAGTATAGCTCGTTGGTCCCTTGCATGGAATAAATCAAAGAGGGGCATAAATCCCTATAAATGCGCCGTCATATGAACTGCGGAGAGTGCGTGTGTGGCTGTTTTCCTAAAGTAGTCTCTCTCGCTGTCCAAAACTTGCGCCACACCTCCCCCGCTCCCCTATGCAGGCACACACAAACAGAGACACACAACCTCTTCTTGTTCCTCACTGATATTTGCATTTCAATGGCGCGGAACACAGACTCCCTGCTTCTCCCCTTTCTCTGTGTTTTGCGTATTTTCTCCACGCCATCACTAAACTCTCAATCAAAGATCATCCTGGGTGTTAAAATCCACATGAATAAATCAAAGTAGCATATGACTTTACTTGTTACATGCTGTTTGAACCCATTCAACTAGAATATGTTGACGAGCTTTCTGAGATTTTTCCGAGATTAGTATGAATTATTTTAAGCATACCATTTGGGGGAATTAAGTGATAGGAAAAAAAGTCTAGCATAAATGAATAAATAACCAATTCAGAATATTAAACAAATAGGCCTACAAATAGGCCTTGCTATTTTTATTTTGGGTAATTTATCATTTAATGCTTAACAAGTGGTCAAGAGACAAGGAAATAATAATGGCCTTATCATTGCTTGCAATATGGTGCAGCAGGGTAGCCTAGTGGTTAGAGCGTTGGACTAGTAACCAGAAGGTCGCAAGTTGAAACCCCCGAGCTAACAAGGTACAAATCTACCGAACAGGCAGTTACGTGGAGGGCGAAGTGGTTCATGACTGTCTATATGTCCACCAGCCAAATGAATGATTTACAAATGGCTAAATATCAACAAAGAAGTGGTGTGAGGCGTTTCCATCCATTCCGCATCAGAACAAGCTGTCGTGGAAATTACCACGCAATATTATACTATATTATCAGCAAGCTGGACAGGATCCAACATTTATGTGTCGGGGGTAAGAGGGCTTTATAAATACATGATTTGGAGAACAAATTCTTATTTACAATGATGGCCTACCCGGCCAGACGCCGCCTGGCCAATTGTGCGCCGCCCTATGGGACTCCCGATCACAGCCGGTTGTGATACAACCCGTGATCGAACCCGGGTCTGTAGTGACGCCTCTAGCACTGCGACAGCAGCGCAACTCCGGAGGCCCAGCCTGGAGGTGTGTTTTGGGTCATTGTCCTGTTAAAAAACAAATTAAGTTCAGCAGAATGCTGTGGTAGTCATGCTGGTTAAGTGTGCCTTGAATTCTAAACAAATTACAGACAGTGTCACCAGCAAAGCACCCCATCACACCTCCTCCTCCACGCTTCACAGTGGAGATCATCCATTCACCTACTCTGCATCTCATAAAGACACAGCGGTTGAAACCAAAAATCTCAAATTTGGACTCATCATACCAAAGGACAGATTTCCACCGGTCTAATGTCCATTGCTCGTGTTTCTTGGCCCAAGCAAGTCTCCTCTTATTATTGGTGTCTTTTAGCAGTGGTTTCTTTGCAGCAATTCAAACACGAAGGCCTGATTCACACAGTCTCCTCCCTCCACCTCCCTGGTATCCCAGTTCCCTTGTCTTTTCCAGGTGATGGAGGAGTACAAGAGGAAGAACAGTGAGGTGTCAGAGCGTCTGATGAAGAGGAACAGGCCGTACCAGAAGCTACAGGTGCTCAATGACTCGCTGAGGCTACGCAACATGGTGGTGGGGGACAGAGACACCATGCCAGCCAGGACCCAGAGTTAAACACAGGTTAGAGAGAGAGAGGGAGGGAAAATCAAGAGGGAGATCTAGTGATATACTATAGGCCTGAAACATAACTAGAAACCAGTATGTAATAATACTCAGGATTTCACATGAATTCATGCACTGTTACAATAGTTAAATGAACTTGTGCAAGCGGATCTCGAGGTAGGATTTGTAATGAAGACATAGTGGAGGATGTATAGAGAAGAGTGGGTACACAATACAAAGAGTACAAGACAGAGAAAGCAATTTGAGAACAGGGCATAATTAGTGTACTGTCTATGAAAAGGGAAAATCAACTTTACAAAAAATAGCTTGTTTACCACCTCCCACCTGTTCCCCAGGGGTGATCAGAAAGCCCTTCCCCCTGAAGAGTCCTCCATTATTGGGCATGAACCCGAGGGAGACATGCGCCTCTTCTCCCTGGAGCCAAGACCTCATGCCAGAGACAGCCTTACTCAAAAATTACTGAGACTTCAAATTCCAGGATTAGAATTAATAGAATAGACTCATTCTTATTCTACTACTGAGACAATGCTGGTTTGGTACCCGTGTGCAGTTAAGCAATAAGGCACAAGAAGCAGTGCTGTATCATGAATACAGTCACATGTAAACGGTGTAAATCAATTCATACAATTTAATTCTTCCAGCAGAAGAGATATATTCCGGATGTAGTTGTGATCTTGGTCATATTGCGACAGACGCAAACCAGTCGTTTAAACGTAATTCTTTTTGCAAAATTGTTATGCAAAAGGACTGGTCTTAATGTCTAAACAAAATGGTTGCTATGCAGGCTAGATTACGTTGTTGTCACTTGCTAGCGAGCTAGCCAACTTTAACTAACTCAGTCACGTCAAACATTGAACCGGGAATGACAGTACAATAGCTGCATTTTCCTTCGTTTGGCATTTACTTGGATATGATACAGTATGTCCAGTTTTTAAAAAAAAGGGTTAAATAAAATAAAAAATAATGACGTTGATGCGTGAATTTGACTGGCTCAGAAAAGGTTGCCCCGTCTGGGCACCGTTCACTATGTATAGCTAGCTACAGAGATCCAAAAGTGAAACATTGTTTCCGAGGTCGGATAGGCAGACAACGAGGCTTACATTACCCCCCGCTGTACCAATCTAAATAGTAGGCTGGAAGTAAGGAGAAATTGTGTGGGGGTTGATATAAATACAATAGATGATTCGGAAAGCAACATAAACATTATATTCTTATGGAGATTAGGTGATCATGCTAGCAGGCATAGGTGTGTCTGTGACGGCCAATCAGCATCCAACAAAACAGTTTGATATTGTAGTTTAATGGTTGCATTTTTTGTTACCAGAAGTTACTTTGATTTACAACTTAATGTTTGCACTTATTTTTCAAGAAAATACAGCATGACAGTGTTATTTTTCACTATGGAAGGTTTGACTAACATCATGGTGAAAGATGATCAACTACATAAGCTAATGATAAAGCAAACGTTTAAATCATGTCCACATTGGAGACATGTTTGTTTTAATGTCTTGAACCCATGTCGGACACCATCTTCACCACAATTAATTATCATATTAGTAGTCGGTAATTTACAAAATCCCCCAGCCTCCCTCCCACTTTAACAAAATACAAACACAAATATTTATAAATATGTACAAACAGTGTATTCCTAAAGACTATTTAACAAACAATGATCTACTATTTACAAAACTAAGATAAAAAAATAAATAATCAAAAACAGGCACACAGGCTCTTCACGCTCCTTCCTAGCTCCCTGTCTGTCTGTCTGCCCCCCCCCCCCCCCTCTCTATCATCCCCCTTCACTCATTCGCTCTGGGGTTTGTAGCTGACTGAGGCTGCAGTCTGAGCCTGGACGTTCTGTCTCTTGCCGTTGACGATGAGGAGCAGAGGGGAGTCCACTCGTATACTGCGGAAGTCAAACGTCTACAGCAGGGCCAGGAGAGAGGAGAGATAATAGATTGGAAAATCAGAAATGAAGAGACCCCCTAGATCTGTAGTAGCCTTGGTGGAGTTCAAGTGATGTCAGTTTTGATAATTAAGTCTTTGGCAATGTACAACAGTTTAAACATTTTGGCCAAGGGATCCTTGGTATAAGTTTAGATGATGCAATATTATTCATCTCCAATTTTCGTTCTTAACCCTGGCCAACACGGGCTTGGAAGGCTCACAGGGATATTGGTATCTACAGTACTCCCCCAATTATACATTTTTCAACTCAGTACTTCTTGTACTGATCAATCAAATACATTAAAACAGAAATACACTGTCATTTAAGCTTTAAAACTGCAAAGTTTTCTCTTTGCCTCATGGCAAAATATGTAGAATTACAGGATATTAGCTTAAACTTCCACATTTTCCCTCCGAAGCCAGGAGATGGGCCTTTAGGGCCTGAGACTTAGACCGTCAGGCCATGCACTGCCAAAATCACAGTAGAGCTCATTGTATGCCATTTAAAAAACTTATTTTTATTTTTATCTCACTCGAGTTATGAGGAGGACACTCAGATTCAGAGACACCTGAAATCAGTGCATTCAGCTAAAGTAGATACAATTACATCACAATCATTGTAAGTAAAACGTGTGTAAAGATCCATGTAAGCTGTAGAGAAAGACACACTAACCTGGTCGTTGTGTGCTACACTGTGGCGTTTGACCTGTGGCTCCGGGATGACCACAGAGTCTCCAATCAGAACTCCCCAGTTGTCTGCTGTGTTATAGACCATGACCACGCAGCATGTTTCCTCACTGTCCACCATGCCGAACGTACTGGGAGACAGAGAGAGACACACAGTATCATATCACTGTCTATCCACCATAGCAAATGTACCCCAGCAAGGCAAAACATACAGCAATATAGCCCTTCAGTTCATACACCTTCAAACAAAGGGGCATGTAGACAGCAACTTACTTCCATCATCCCAAACATGCAGAAAAAGGTACAGTTGAAGTCGGAAGTTTACATACACTTAGGTTGGAGTCATTCAAATTTTGGCAAGTCAGTTAGGAAATATACTTTGTGCATGACACAAGTACATTTTCCAACAATTGTTTACAGACAGATTATTTCACTTATAATTGACTGTATTACAATTCCAGCGGGTCAGAAGTATACATACACTAAGTTGACTTTGCCTTTAAACAGCTTGGAAAATTCCAGAAAATTATGTCATGGCTTTAGAAGCTTCTGATAGGCTAATTGACATCATTTGAGTCAATTGGAGGTGTACCTGTGGATTTATTTCAAGTCCTGCCTTCAAACTCAGTGCCTCTTTGCATGACATCATGGAAAAGTCAAAAGAAATCAGCCAAGACCTCAGATTTTTTTTTACCTCCACAAGTCAGGCTCATCCCTGGGAGCAATTTCCAAATGCCTGAAGGTACCACGTTCATCTGTACAAACAATAGTACGCAAGTATAAACACCATGGGAACATGCAGCTGTCATACCGGCTTTCGACTCTTGTCAATCACCACATTCTTATCGGCAGACTCAACAGCCTTGGTTTCTCAAATGACTGACTCGCCTGGTTCACCAACTACTTTGCAGATAGACTTCAGTGTGTCAAATCAGAGGGCCTGTTGTCCGGACCTCTGGCAGTCTCTATGGGGGTGCCACAGGGTTCAATTCTCAGGCCCAACACTTCTCTGTATACATCAATGATGTCGCTCTTGCTGCTGGTGATTCTCTGATCCACCTCTACGCAGACGTCACCATTCTGTATACTTCTGGCCCTTCTTTGGACACTGTGTTAACTAACCTCCAGACGAGCTTCAATGCCATACAACACTCCTTCCGTGGCCTCCAACTGCTCTTAAATGCAAGTAAAACTAAATGCATGCTCTTCAACCAATCGCTACCAGCACCTGCACACCCGTCCAGCATCACTACTCTGGACGGTTCTGACTTAGAATATGTGGACATCTACAAATACCTAGGTGTCTCGTTAGACTGTAAACTCTCCTTCCAGACTCACATTAAGCATATCCAATCCAAAATTAAATCTAGAATCAGCTTCGTATTTCGCAAACAAAGCATCCTTCATTCATGCTGCCAAACATATCCTTGTAAAACTGACTATCCTACCGATCCTTGACTTTGGCGATGTCATTTACAAAATAGCCTCCAACACTCTACTCAACAAATTGGATGCAGTCTATCACAGTGCCACCCGTTTTGTCACAAAAGCCCCATATACTACCCACCACTGTGACCTGTACGCTCTCGTTGGCTGGCCCTTGCTTCATATTTGTCGCCAACCCCACTGGCTCCAGGTCATCTATACGTCTTTGCTAGGTAAAGCCCTGCCTTATCTCAGCTCACTGGTCACCATAGCAACCCCCACCCATAACACACGCTCCAGCAGGTATATTTCACTGGTCACCCCCAAAGCCAATTCCTCCTTTGGCCGCCTTTCCTTCCAGTTCTCTGCTACCAATGACTGGAACGAATTGCAAAAATCACTGAAGCTGGAGACTCATATCTCCCTCACTAACTTTAAGCACAAGCTGTCAGAGCAGCTCACAGATCACTGCACCTGTACATAGCCCATCTGTAAATAGCCCATCCAACTACCTCATCCCCATACCGTTATTTATGTTTTTGCTCCTCTGCACCCCAGTATCTCTACTTGCACATTCATCTTCTGCACATCTACCACTCCAGTGTTTAATTGCTAAATTGTAATTATTTCTCCACTATGGCCTATTTATTGCCTTACCTCCCTTATCTTACCTCATTTGCACACACTGTATATAGACTTTTTTCCTATTGTGTAATTGACTGTATGTTTGTTTATTCCATGTGTTGTTGTTCGTGTCACACTGCTTTGCTTTATCTTGGCCAGGTAGCAGTTGTAAATGAGAACTTGTTCTCAACTAGCCTACCTGGTTAAATAAAGGTGAAATAAATAAATACTGCTTAGGAAGGAGACCCGTTCTGTCTACTAGAGATGAACGTACTTTGGTGCGAAAAGTGCAAATCAATCCCAGAACAGCAAGGACCTATATCCATAGTAAAACAAGTCCTATATCGACATAACCTGAAAGGCCGCTCAACAAGGAAGAAGCCACTGCCCCAAAACCGCCATAAAAAAGCCAGACTATGGTTTGCAACTGCACATGGGGACAAAGACCGTACTTTTTGGAGAAATGTCCTCTGGTCTGATGAAACAAAAATAGAACTGTTTGGCCATAATGACCACATTATGTTTGGAGGAAAAAGGGGGAGGCTTGTAAGCCAAAAAACACCATCCTAACTGTGAAGCACAGGGGTGGCAGCATCATGTTGTGGGGGTGCTTTGCTGTGGGAGGGACTGGTGCACTTCACAAAATAGATGGAATCACGAGGCAAGAAAATTAAGTGGATATATTGAAGCAACATCAAGACATCAGTCAGGAAGTTAAAGCTTGGTCGCAAATGGGTCTTCCAAATGGACAATGACCCTAAGCATACTTCCAAAGTTGTGGCAAAATGGCTTAAGGACAACAGAGTCAAGGTATTGGAGTGGCCATCACAAAGCCCTGACCTCAATCCTATAGAACATGTGTGGGCAGAACAGAAAAGGCGTGTGCGAGCAAGGAGGCCTACAAACCTGACTCAGTTACACCAGCTCTGTCAGGAGGAATGGGCCAAAATTCACCCAACTTATTGTGGGAAGCTTGTGGAATGCTCCCTGAAACGTTTGACCCAAATTAAACCATTTAAAGGCAATGCTACCAAATACTAATTGAGTGTATGTAAACTTCTGACCCACTGTGAATGTGATGAAAGAAATAAAAGCTGAAATAAATCATCCTCTCTACTATTATTCTGACATTTCACATTCTTAAAATAAAGTGGTGATCCTAACTGACCTAAAACAGGGAATTTTTACTAGGATTAAATGTCAGGAATTGTGAAAAACTGAGTTTAAATGTAATTGGCTAAGGTGTGACTTCAACTGTACATCTTACACACATTGATCCACACACAAAAAGTACACAGCAGACTCAATATTACAGTCTAACACTAGAGGAAGTGGAACTCACAAGGCCATGCGTCCCCCTGAGGCCAGGCTGAACACAACCTTTCCCAGGGCAGCCACCCCAGCGTTGTGGCCGTGTGTCAGGGAAGACAGGGTCCGGGGCTCCAGGCACCCAACGCGGCCTGCGGGGGAGCGGAACTGAGGGGAGGAGCATGGCCCCAAGGCCAACGGGCTGAGGTTGGAGACCATCGTTCGCAGGCGCCGGGTCTTCACCTTCCCCTGAAGGGGTGACAGTAAAAGAGTAGTACACTGTTATCAGTGGAAAAGCATAGGACTCTGCTGCCACCTACTGGTGATTTATAATTATATTATATTATTATATTATATTATACAAGAAATGTGTTTGTATATTTTATAAAGTTTATATCCTATACAGATAACATGAACTGCTGATAGATGTAGATTGGAGAGTAATGTGCCCTGTCCAGTTTATCTATATGAATGTGTGTAAATGTATGTGGGGGGGGGGGGGGTTCTACTGTTTCTACCTTGTTCTCTGTGAGTGTTGTGAGTTTCTCCAGGTATTCCAGCAGCTGCCTCTCCCTCCCACGCAGGGTCCAGGGCCGCAGCGCGACTGTACCTGCCCAGGGCAGACCCAAACATCTCCTCATACTGAAACAGCTGGAGGGGTTAGACACAGGCATGGATCATTAGCTTCAGTTTACTTTCATATGCATTTTTTCTGTGTAATGGAATTATTGAAGTAAGTACCACACGCATATTACAAGAATCATATCAGAATATGCCAACGATAATGTTTTACCGTGGCTCTATTGAAGTGCAGATCGGGGTTGGAGGTTGCTGTTCGGTCCACTTTCTCCTGAGAGAGAGAGAGAGAACAGATGAGGGAAGGAATTATATAGTGCTTAACAATGATTATTGCACAACATTCTAATTGACCCACTCATACTATCCTGTCAGGCTTTGTAAATACAACTTGGTTTGTGTGTGTACTCACAGCCTGTGCATAGGCACTCAGAACCTGCTGAGACATTTATGGATTCTGTCTGCAGGTGAAGAACAGGGAGATGTAGGCGTTCCCCAGGATGTCTGTCAACATACACCAATACATCATCAATACATCATCCACTATCCACTCATATTCAGTACTAGAGGACGTTTTCTCATACCAACATGTACGTTCTTTTATCCTCTCTTTAGAGATCCTGAATTACAACCTATTTACACAACATATATAACTGTACGCATGCTCCACCCCCACTATCCCCGGCCGTGTCCCCCACACTTTAATTCTCTGGACTCCTAACCACTGTAAAATATGAATCTGTTATGATATTATCCATCATACTCACACCAGGAGGTGCCGTCGGTGACGTCCAGCTGTACAGCCTGCCTGGCCATGGCCACGCTCTCCAGCACCCTCTTCCCCTGCTCATCACCGCCCCCTCCTGGCAGCTGCCTCAGCACCATGGACAGACTACGCAGAGATACTTTGTTCTTACTCTGGGACGGAGGGAGAAAAGAGACGTGATAGCGATAATATTAGGATATTATCGCCTGTTTGGTCTAGCGGTTACAGCTGTTGACCCCAGCAACCATGTGTGCCAGAGACAGCCCCACTCATTAAAAATAATAATAATTTGATATTGGTTTGGGGGTAGTTCAATTTCCATGATAGCAATAGAGAATAAAACAGACCAGGGTAAACAAAAATAAAGGTAGAAAGAGACAAAGGAAGGTGCACACAATGGGAGTTATGGCTTGAAAGGTTGTGATAAACAGCTGTTGTTTATGCAGGCCTATAACTTGGGCTATAACCCGTTATGAACACTTTACATGCATTCTGTTCTTGATCAGTAAGGTTCTACTGCATACCTTGATCTCAACACAACAACAGTACCACGGCACCGACACCACTCTCCAGTTAACCTGAAGAGCTTTGTGACTCATGCCGTCTGTGATTTAAAAGCTCAGCTATGCAAATAAAACACATGATTACTGTGTTATCTTATTGCTAACCTGCTGCAGGGCTCCAGTGAAGCAGGTCTTAGCGGTGGTCAGGTCTCCTTTCTTCCAGTACTGCTCCCCCAGTGTGTTCCAGCCCTCCACTAGTCCAGGCTCCAGCTTCACGGCCCGGGACAGGCACTCCCCAGCGGTGGTGCTATACTCCGGAGACACCCCCAGGGAGCGACCCCGCAGCAGCAGGAACTCAGCACTGTGCTTATACGACTCTGGAGGAGACAAAGGGACGACAGAGAGATGATTCTCTAGTCTAGTGGTTCCCAAACTGTTTCACTCAGGCCCCCCTTCCGGCATTGGAGAACATTCCTGCGCACGTCTACGGGCACAAGCACTGTTCACATCCCTCTTGTTGGCGTAGAGAAATGTTGCAGTTTTAAAGCTTGACATACATTTTGCCATGTCTAATGTGTATTCATGTGATATTTGAGTGATTTGAATATTCCAACAAAATCTATTGGCTAAAAAACCTAGCTGAAAAACATTATCTGACATGAGCTAGTTGATCTGGACATTTCTGACAAGTTATAAATAGCACTGTAGGGTATGCAATGACTGACATGACAAGATAAAAATGGATGATGCACTACCCAATTTGGAAATGCGCCCGGGAGCGCCCCTACAGTTTGGGAACCACTGGATGCTAAGCTCAGTCAGCACTGTGCTTATGTAACCTCGTCCCCAGGCTCAATTGCTACAGCATGAGAAAGCAGGCTGGTGGACGACAACTCTGCTTATATGACTCTGGATTGGAAGAGATGGAGGGACACGTCAGTCTTAGTTGTGTAAGTATTTGATGATTAAATAATGCATAAAAAGATCACTCTCTAGTCAGGCAAGCTTTGTGAGCACTGAATATAGTGGTAAAAGATTTGTAGCTACACATTAAATGCCAAATGGATACAAAGCGATCATGCAAAATCTCAGTATATTATTTTTGACATGTGTGGTTACCAAATTAGAACACGCCTTTCTTTTCTGTTCTGTTCTCACCTCCTTTCTCCTCCAGCTTCTTTAGTGTCTTCTCCATCTTCTGTGCCACATCACTCGATTTCCTCTTTGCATCCTCCACACAGTGAGTCTCAAAGTAATGATCCCGAAAATGATACAACTCATCCACTAGTTCCTGATCCAGAAAGAGATCAATTGTTATTGATACCTGTTAAGGACATTAGCTAGGTGCGTGGCATGCAATCATGATGAGCCAGATCAGGTTACAATAATGTAATTTTGATGTGTTGCTATGCAGCAAATACACTTGATACTGTTGGTTTCCTTGCATAAGTGCATGCATGCTCACCGGCATTGAGGAATGATGACACAGCAAGATATCGCTGCATATGGCTAGACGTCTCAGGCGCCAATTTAGCTGGCTAGCCAAGACTGAGAGACACTGTAAATTAAGCCAAGCTGACGTTTGTCGGTTAGTTAACTGTCTATCAGCTGATGGCTCGTCAGATTTAGAGACAACCAACTCGGTTAGAAGATAGTACAATCAACCACAGAATTTTGGTCGATTAATATGACAGTTGGTATCAGTTGTTATAGTAACGAGTCTGGAGAGCTAGCTAGCAACAAAGGAAATGTGGGATGTAACTATTTAAATACGACGTACATCACAACTGCGAGGTTAATTATGGCAATCTATTCCATGCAGTGATAATATAATAATTTGCAATACTTTTAAAATTTGTAAATCATCTTTGTCAGTCGCAGGATCACCATCCTTCTCCACTTCCGCCATCTTTTCCAGTGGTTGTTAGAAGAATTCGAGAAGAGTACATTGACAACACGACACCGGCTGGCCTGGGGGGTATGCTGTAACTTAGCTGGATAATATTAAACTATTATTTGCTAAACCATTCTAATTTACTTAAAGTAATAAACTCAAGTTTGTTGTATTTTTTTCTTTACCGCATATTGCTAGCTAATGAACTAACAACAAATGTCGTATTGTTGTTGGAACAGACTGAACAGGAAGTATCCCTTTTATACCGGAAATGTGTCCGTTTTCAAAAAACATCCGTCTTGTGCTCATTTTAACATATCGATTGCTTTAAAGTTGTCACGACCTAACATTATGTAAAACATTTATTTGAACGAGTTCTGAGAGGTGAACAATTCTACTTGCAATAGAAAAGTTAGCTGTTAGATTTTGGATGTGTCTGTCTTGGTGGTTTCCTCCAACAACAAGGGGGAACCAGTCATTCGTTGTTGTTGCTAGTCCGACACAGTGCGAGCGGTGTCCACATTATCCCGCTAAACTAAGTGATCTTGCATGCCCCGTTTTCGATTCACTTTCGCGGTAGCTCCTACTCTAAATGTCGGATACATGGAGCAACATCCAGGCACACAAGAAGCAGCTGGACTCGCTGCGAGAGAGACTGCAGAGGCGACGGAAAGACCCCACGCAACTCGCTGCAGGTGTGTTTTTATGCTAACGCGTTAGCTAGCTAGAGAGAGGCGGGATGGGGAAAATAAGATTAGACAATAGGGATTTCAACACACAGATGTATTTGATTCTATGCTGATGGTTAAAGTTGATTGTGCATTGTCTGTGGCCACTTAGCTATATGGTCCAGATACTAACGAATGACGTTAACTAGTAATTAACGTTCTTAATCTGCATAAACACTGTTACTGCTAATGGGATTTACAACTGGTGGGTTTCTTTTATCGCAGAGGTGGGAGGCAGCAGTACTGAAGGGGCTGCAGCGCGGAGTGAGAGTCCAGGACCAGCCCTCCAAAGTCCCCCACAGGAGGAGGCTGAACGTCCCCCGGACCCTGAACTAGAGAAGAGACTCCTGGGTTATCTTTCGGACCTGAGCCTCTCACTGCCCACTGACTCCTTGACCATTACTGATGAGCTCAGTACTGTGAGTGTGTATCCTGTGACCAAGATCTAATATTAGCTATTTAAATACCTTTGTCTGTGTATTTTCAAATACACAGCTCAAAACAACTACTTTTATTTGAATATTTTAATGTTTATTTGTAAAAATAATAATAATAATAAATAGTATTTGAAAGTATTTTCATCTAGGTAGTTAAAATCCTATTTTCAAAAACATGGGTTAAATGCATGTATTTGAGTATTTTCAAATAGGCTACATTCCAATATTCAACTACTTGTTTTTTCAAATAAAGGTTATCTAAATACTTGTTTTGAAAAGTAATTGAAATGCCTAAAACAGTATTTGAACCCAGGTCTGGATAGTATATGTGTGTGTGCTGACCACTATTGCAAATTTTATGAAGACTATGGATATTAATAATCACTTTGTCACTCATAAGCCACTGTTCCCATAACTGTATTACATTCCTTTTCCTATCCTTTCTCTTTCCTCACCTTCCTCTCTCATTGCACTTCTATTTTCTCCTCCACAGTCTGAAGTGCCTGTCACCCATGGCTGCATCCAGAGTCTGCTGCTCAAGTTCTCTGCCCAGGAGCTCATCGAAGTCCGGCAGCCATCCGTGGCCACCTCCCCCTCCTCTTCTTCCTCAACACTCGTCATCTCCGTGGACCACACAAAACTCTGGGCCATGATTGGGGGCGGGGCCTTAGGCCAGAGGAAGAGGAAAGCAGAGGACCAAGCCCACCATAAACGTCCGCCAGGTTCCTCCCCTGCTCTCCAGAGCCCGCCCTCCCCTCCGCCCACTTCCTCCATCTCCCTGGCACCTGCTTCCTCCTCCCAGCTGACCGGGCCCTCTGATTGGAAGGCTGGAGGAGGAAGGGGCGGGGCAGATAAACAGGGCAGGACCAGTAAGGGGCAGACATCTCACCTGGACATGGAGATAGAGAGCCTCCTGAACCAGCAGTCCACAAAGGAGCAGCAGAGCAAGAAGGTACATTCACACCTTGGTAGAGGGAGGGGAAAGAGATGGGGTACCCTTGGGGTTAGTTTGAACCATATCAATACAAACCTTATTATACTGCCCAATGTTCAATCCATTTTTCAACCACACAGTCAATGGTGAAATCAAATTGTGTGTGTGTGTGTGTGATAGATGAGCAGAGAAATCCTGGAGCTTCTGAACACCAGCACAGCTAAAGAGCAGTCCATCGTTGAGAAGTTCCGCTCACGCGGTCGTGCTCAGGTCCAGGAGTTCTGTGACCATGGGACCAAAGAGGAGTGTACGCGGTCTGGGTTCACACCCCAGCCCTGCACCAAGCTGCACTTCCGGTCAGTACTACTGCCACACACAACCATTTTTTACCCCCTTTTTCTTCCCAATTTCAATCTAGTCTCATCGCTGCAACTCTCCAACCGGGCTCGGGAGGTGAAGGTCGAATCATGAGTCTTCTGAAACATGACCAGCCAAACCGCACTTAACACCTGCCCGATTAACCCGGAAGCCAGACATACTAATGTGTCGGAGGAAACACTGTTCAACTGACCACCGAGTTCAGCCTGCTGGTGTCCGGGCCGCCTCAAGGAATCCCTAGTGCGCGATGAGATGTGTAAAGCCCATCCGGCCAAACCCTTCCCTAACACAGACTGTGTTAGCTGGGCCAATTGTGCGCCGCCCTATGGGACTCCCGATCACAGCCGGTTGTGACACAGCCCGGGAACAAACCCGGGTCTGTGGTGACTCCTCTAGCACTGTGATGCAGTGTCTCTCTCTCTGATTACTTTTTTGCATCATTTAATTTAACCCAGCCCCAAATCGTCTTTTTCCTGATTTTGTTGTTGTGCTGATCACATCCCTCATCAAATCAAAGTTTGTCACTTGTGGTGACAACAGGTGTAGGTAGACCTTACAGTGAAATGCTTACTTATAGGCCCTAACCAACAGTGTAATTTTTAAGTATAAAAAAAAAGGTATTAGGTGAACAATCTATAAGTAAAGAAATAAAAACAATTTCTTGCCATGCAGTAGTAGAGAGAACAGTCTATGGCTGGGGTCTTTGACAATTTTTAGGGCATTCCTCTGACACCGCCTGGTGTAGAAGTCCTGGATGGCAGGCAGCTTAGCCCCGGTGATGTACTGGGCCGTACTGAGCAGTTGCCGTACCAGGCAGTGATGCAACCATGCTCTCGATGTTGCAGCTGTAGAATCTTTTGAGGATCTGAGGACCCATGGCAAATCTTTTCAGTCTCATGATGGGGAATAGGCTTTGTCGTTCCCTCTTCACGACTGTCTTGGTGGTCGGTCCTCCTTTTCCTGTAGTCCACAATCATCTCCTTATTCTTGGTTAGGTTGAGGGATAGGTTGTTATTCTGGCACTACCCAGCCAGGTCTCTGACCTCCCTAAAGGCTGTCTAGTCGCCGTCGGCGAACAGGCCTACTACTGTTGTGTCATCTGCAAATTGAATGATGGTGTTGGAGTCGTGCCTGGCCATGCAGTCGTGGGTGAACAGGGAGTATAGGAGGGGACTGAGCACGCACCCCTGAGGATCAGCGTGGCAGATGTGTTGCTAATACCCTCATCACCTGAGGGCGTCCCGTCAGGAAGTCCAGCATCCAGATGCAGAGGGAGGTGTTTAGTCCCAGGATTCTTAGCTTAGTGATGAGCTTTGGGGGCACTATGGTGTTAAACGCTGAGTTGTAGTCAATTAATAGCATTCTCACGTAGATGTTCCTTTTGTGCAGGTGGGAAAGGGCAGTGTGGAGTGCAATAGAGATTACATCATCTGTGGATCTGTTTGGGCGGTATGCAAATTGGGGTGGGTCTAGGGTTTCTGGGATAATGGTGTTGATGTGAGCCATTACCAGCCTTTCAAAGCACTTCATAGTTACGGACGTGAGTGCTACGGGTCTGTAGTCATTTAGGCAGATTGCCTTTGTGTTCTTGGGCACAGGGACAATGGTGGTCTGCTTGAAACATGTTGGTATTACAGACTCAATCAGGAACATGTTGAAAATGTCAGTGAAGACACCTGCCAGTTGGTCAGCATATGCCCGGAGTACACGTCCTGGTAATCCGTCTGGCCCGCAGCCTTGTGATTGGCTGTATGTCTCCATCTAATCACTTACAGTCTATTTTAATTGGCTGAAGCATCTTATCTGGTCCTGCTGTATTGGCTGAGCCCTGTCGTCTCTCCCCTCTCTCAGACGCATCATCAACAAGCACACAGACGAGAGTCTTGGAGACTGCTCCTTCCTCAACACCTGTTTCCACATGGACACCTGTAAATACGTGCACTATGAGATCGACGCCCCTCCAGAGGCAGAGGGGGGCCTGATGGGGACCCAGACTGGGGGCATGGAGGTGGGACTACACCAGGGGGAGGAAGACAGCAACGTGGGGAAACTGTTCCCCTCTCAGGTGAGGAGGAATGGAGGGAGAGGGGCATGAAGGGAAAAGGAAGGAGGAGGAGGGAGACTAGGCTTTTATTTTGGTACATGTCTCTAATGGTGTAATTCCCCAAAGGGAGAAATTAGGTAAATGAATCTGTCTACATAGGTTATGTCAGTTACCTCCTGAAGTGGTCAGACTGACGCTGTGGTTCAATCCAGTCTGATCCAGTTTTGTCCCCCATCACAGTGGATCTGTTGTGACATCCGGGTCCTGGACGTGTCGATTCTGGGGAAGTTCTCTGTTGTGATGGCCGACCCTCCCTGGGACATCCACATGGAGCTGCCCTACGGGACTCTGACGGACGACGAGATGAGGAAGCTCCACATCCCCGTCCTCCAGGACGACGGCTTCCTCTTCCTCTGGGTGACTGGCAGGTACCTCCACCAATCAGATATGAGTGGAATAGTGTGTTTCTACTCGACCAATCAGCTGCCAGAAGAACAGTGCATGCTAATGGACATGCAGGGTCTGACAGAGGTTAATTATATGATAACAAGCCATAAACTCTTGATTTTTGTTTACGTTGATTGTTGCTTTGATTGACATCTTTCACTTTTTTCAATAGGCTGTTCAGTCTTCATGCCTATCTATTTCTTTTAGGGCTATGGAGTTGGGTAGAGAATGTCTGAGTCTTTGGGGGTAAGTTTTTATTCATCAACCTTTGGGACCAATAAGTAAGTCAGTCAACTGTCGTAATCTGACCGTTGGTCTTACTCATGCTTTTTTTCCTCGTAGCTATGAGCGTGTTGATGAGATCATTTGGGTGAAGACCAACCAGTTACAGAGAATCATCCGTACCGGGAGGACTGGTCACTGGCTCAATCATGGGAAGGAGCACTGCTTGGTGAGTGTGATGTAATGTGTTGTGATATGTTGTGTGCCATCATACCTCTTATCTGACTCTGTGGGCTCTGGGCAGTGTAGTGCGGTCAGTTGTGTATATTTACTGTTATTGTGGTATAGTTGTGTGTGTACAGTTGTATTGATGTGTATGTGCTTCTCAGGTGGGCGTGAAGGGACAGCCCCAGGGATTCAACAGAGGGCTGGACTGTGATGTCATCGTGGCAGAGGTCAGGGGTCAAACACAATTCATCTATTTGATGTTCCAATCCTATGAGAGCCTAGAATGTTTTAACTCAACCCTGTCTGTTCTCTCTCCCTCTCCTGTCCTCTCTCATTCTTGTCTTTTGTCTCTACCTCTTTCTCTCCCCACCCCCCCTCTCTCTCTCTCTCTCTCTCTCTCTCCAGGTGCGTTCCACCAGCCACAAGCCAGATGAGATTTATGGAATGATTGAGAGACTCTCACCTGGTACCAGGAAGATTGAACTCTTTGGCAGACCTCACAATGTCCAACCCAACTGGTACGTGTATGTGTGTATGGTGTGTATTCATTGAATTTGTAAATGAGGTATGTGAGTATTCTTTCTTTTTCTAAGCCTTCTTTTTTTATCTTTCTCTCTCTCGCTCTCTCTCGCTCTCTCGCTCTCAGGGTAACTCTTGGTAATCAGTTAGATGGCATTCACCTCTTGGACCCTGATGTCGTGGCTCGCTTCAAGAAACGTTACCCAGACGGAGTCATCTCCAAACCCAAGAACATGTAGAGAGTGGTCCTAAACGCCTTCCATGGGGTCATCGTTGTCAATTACTTGTCCTGTTATAAACATGTTATGTCATGTTATGTCACGTTATGAACTTAGACGCCGAGGGAAAAACACTGATCAATGATCAGTAAGTGTCTGATGGACTGCCTTCTGTTTTTTATGTATTTTTTTGTACCAATTACAACATTTTGTAATAAATACGGTTGAAGGACTATTTATGAATCTCTATGATGCGGATCAGACATACTGCACAATGAATCCACCAAAAACATTTCAGTATATCCTTTTTTTGTATTACTTTGTTAGTACATTTTGTCCATTTCCATGACAACAGCACTACAGTATACAAAGTGAGGACTGGCTAGTTTGGGAATCTTGATTGATTTACATTTACTTTGATTAAAAGAAAAACATTGACATTGGAAATGTATCAATATTTTCTTCACAGTAATTAGGAATCACATTTTTCTCATCATTCCAAACGTACCACCGTAGCCCCAGATGTATGCTACTACGTTCTCGTACAATAATTTTCACAATTTGTACAAAAATATATGATGAGTATTTATTATCCTTAAACTAGTAGCTGAAGCAGGGAAAATATTCCAATGTTTAGAGAGGGTGGGTTGTAGAACCCAACTAAAGCACCAAAACACTGTTGAAATGTCTTCCAGAACAATCTGTTGACTTTCTCCTCCATTCACTGATGCTCCCCATAAGATGCCATCAGAAGTAAAGAGCTGAACGTAAGCTGGAGGAGCTGCCGGTTAACATGTCTAGATATGAATAAAGTGTAGATGCATTCCAAGCAGCCAGTGGAAAAGGGAACTAGAAGAAGACAGCCAGCACCAAACTTAATGTAATTGAGGAACTGTTCAAAAAGTAAGTAAAAAGGCACAAACTCATTAGTATCTTCATCAGCCAAACCAATCAATTTTCTCAGCAAGTTAGGATTGTGTCAGGATAAGAACAAAAAAGCCTGTATTTAAAGTTGGGAGTGCCAAATTGTCTTGTATTCAACAGCTAGTATTTTAAAGACTTGAATTTGCAGTTGTGGTCTTTTACCTGCCCCCCCCCCCCCCCCCCCCCCCCCCCCCCAAAAAAAAAAAGAAAAGGATAATGATGCACTTGGTTGGTAATGATGTAGTAAACATTTTTCCATCTCTACTAGCCACACCAGCAGTGCATTCTGCATTTCTCTAGTGAAGAACTCAATCTACTGTGATATATCCATCCTTTACAGTCACTTCTGAAGGGGGAGTTGAGAACGAACGTCGAGTACATAGGTACCACTGAGTAGATCAAGTCTCAGTCCTTTACATTCTATGTTCTGTTGAGCTATAATAATGGATATCATAGTGGAGGGGCGAGAGTTCATTTTTGGGCAATGGTGATGATTACAGGAGGGATGCCTCAGTAGAAACTAAAGTGTCATTCCCAGCACTGTAAGCCAGGGTCGTATTCATTAGGGTATACCGTAGCAAAAATGTTTCACAACGGAAGCGCTTCTTATCGGACAAGCCCAGGTATTCCCTCCCTATTTCAGTCCTTTTTCTTCCGTTTGATGCCTATTGAAGACTACTCGGCACGTCGGGGCTGATCTATTCAGCAGGTGGCATCCACTGCGTTGAAGTTGCTGTCCATCTGGTGTCTGAAGGAGAGGCGAGCCTTGGTGGAGAAGTAGATCTGGGAGCCACTCAGACTGCTGCTGCTCTCGCCCTCGCTACCACACGACACTGTGGACGACAGGCGGGGCTTCATCTCCTCACTGGGGACTGGAGCGATGAAGGGAGGAAGGACGGAGGAATGGAGGCAGAGAGGAGTTATTGAACCAGTAGCACTCAACGTTTTAGCATCTTCATGATGTTGTTGTTGTTGCCATGTCTCTGCGTGTCTACATAGTGAGGGATGATTTGATCATGCTATTTAACATACATAATGGTATGCGTCATCCCTCGTGTCTTTTCGTAACTTAAACGTGACATGATATCAACTTCGTTGACATTCGAATTATGTAAATCTAATAAAGGTGTAGCTGGAAGGAACGAATAACGAAGGACTAAATGATTGACGGACAGTTATAATACTGGGAAGTGGACAGGAAAAGAAGAACAGAGTGACATAAAACTCATTATTGACTTACATAAGCAGAGCCTGGAGCAAGACCTTCACTGTAGCTAACTCTGACATACCTGGTTATATCATAGCACTTGTTTCAACATGTCTTCCAAATATGTGTGTTGTTGATAATCATAGATTATGTGTGCAGCATATTATTACTGCACAGACAGCCCTGGGGAGTTCTGACATAATGATACTGTGTGTAATGAACTATGTAATGGCTGGGGAGTTCTGACATAATGATACTGTGTGTAATTAACTATGTAATGGCTGGGGAGTTCTGACATAATGATACTGTGTGTAATTAACTATGTAATGGCTGGGGAGTTCTGACATAATGATACTGTGTGTAATTAACTATGTAATGGCTGGGGAGTTCTGACATAATGATACTTACTGTATGTAATTAACTATGTAAGGGCTGGGGAGTTCTGACATATTGAGAATGCTAATGTATATAATACTGAAAGTACTATATGTGGAAGGTTGTAGTTCTCTCACCTGTAGGTAGGGGGCACTGTCTGCCTTTTCAATATGTAACAACGGCTGACAGTGATTATGATATAACATGTAACTAACTACCTAATGTCATGTACAACTCTAATATGTAATGCGCTACTATGTAATGTAATTGGCAGCCTGTAGTTCTCTCACCTGCAGGTGGGGGGCACTGTTTAGCCTTGCATCGCTCTTTACAGCGTCTGTACCAGGGGAAGCACTGGAGCACCTTCACACCCATGTCTGGAGCTGAGGACCACTGAGGAGAGAGAGAGAGAGAGAAATATATGAATGGAGGAGTGAGGGGAGAAACAATTGAAAACAGTCTTCTCCTGTAGATTTTTGTGTGTTTATCTGTTTCTGTTTTCTTGACGTGTAGTTCTATAGCTTTTACACATTATTTGTCTCAAATGCCAAGCCCTGGACGTTTGTGTGGATTGGAATGACTTCTGCATATCATATCAAACCACAACATATTAAACCACAACCGCAAATTCATAGCTAATTGATTAAAACCTCATCACAAGAGCCAAATCAGCTAGTCGATTGTTAAGGCCGTCACGAGAGACTACCAACTGTTTAACCTGGCCTTGATAACAGTTAACACAACAACTACCCAACAAAACAAACCCACATTAACTCCCACAAAGCGTATGTGGCCACCGACTCTGAATGAACCTCTATCAACCAGATGTTACTGAGATGATGAGTCTGATGGGTCTTTACCTCATCATCACTCACAGGGTCGAACCATAATGGAATCAGTCCCGTCCAGTCCACTACGCCCAGTGGAATTAATAATGGATTTGGTCCAGTCTATGAGGGGACAAAGTGTTCAATGACATGACACGATGATGACTGATGAGGCTTAGCTAATCTCTGTTGTGTCGCTTGTCAGTAGACGCAGGCGAGCATTCACACACATAATCCAATCAATGGGCTATGGGAGACGGATAGAGCAGCTGATTAAAAGCCTTGGCTTGAGTTACACAGAGGTCACATGACACATACAACTCAGACAGGATAAGACATGCCTGGCCCATCATACCATATAGCATCGTAGGTGCTTAGAGAGATATAATGCTCATGTCATGTCAAGTCTGTTACCCAAGTCATGTATAATTGGCATTAAGATGCATACTATGTGAAAGTCAGAGAACTTTAACTCCATGGATCTCATCCTCTCGTCATTTAGCCATGCAGTTATAGTGACGCTGAAAGGAGTTCATGCAATAAATGATATTTACATAGTAAATGCAAACATTAATTGATGTGTGCAGGCCCACTGAATACAGTAGATTGACTATGCCTTGGATGTGTTGAGTCTATGCTCCTGGCAGTCTGTCTGTCAATAACTCTGAATGTATTTAGATGTAATGTATATTTAGGGTTAGCATGTATAGACAGACTATCTTGGCTTGGCGCACACTACCCACCCTACTATACCTCTCATTGAAGTCAAACACACACGCACACACACACACACACACACCCTACTTTGATCTGCTCTGGCCTACAGCTCTGCTCTTTGATCTCTCTCTCTGTGTCTGTGTGTGTGTGTGTGTGTGTGTGTGTGTGTGTGTGTCTGATTAGATTAATGTTTGTTGGGTCAATGGTTCACCTATTAAATTCTAACCTCAGGTCTTGTCAGTACTCTACCTGTGTGGCCCTTGGAGATAAGATAAACGGGGGGTCCCTCTGTCCACAGCAATGAACAAATATGCAATTGATTACAATGTTAAAGCAATAGAAGAGAGTGGTGGTACTCAACTGAGACTGAAGAGCTGTCTGGTAAAAACCTTTCAGCAGAGTGTCATGTGTATAGCTGTCTATTCATTCAGTATATCTCAAAATAAATACCCTGTTTGACTGACACCTTTATCCTGCTATTTACCCTGTGTTCCATTGACCTACTGTTAGGAGCCCCTCGAATAGAACAGAGAAATGTAATGACTCTCTGTGGAAACAATCAAATGACTTTCTATTATAAAACCTCTCACAAGGTCTTCCATCATCACAGAGCTCCATTTAGCTCTGATCTGTGGTAACATCAAGAGAGGGTGGCGGGGCTGCTGACAGCAAACCCTTGCCCACACAGAAGCCTGTCACCGTACTGTGCAGACGTGCAATCTGTAGCTAAAACCCTCTGACCTGGTTATCACTTATTGTTGGTTAGGGAGTGTGTGTGTGTGTGTGTGTGTGTGTGTGTGTGTGTTTGTGTGTGTGTGTGTGTGTGTGTGTGTGTGTGTGTGTGTGTGTGTGTGTGTGTGTGTGTTTTCCTGGCTGTTACAGCTTTCTCTGCACTCACAGGAATGAGGTCATTTCATAAAGATGTGATACCTCTCTCACACACTCTGTTAGCCCCTTTGACACGTAGGGGTCAGGCCAAAGGAGGACTCATTTCAGTGTGACACCCATTCCACTCTGTTAATCAGTCACAATGTGTGAAAATAGCTTTCTTAAAACAACTCTCTCTATTCTCTTTCTCTCACCCTCTACCTTTCCCCAACTCCCCCTCTCTCTCTCTCATCTATCTCTCTCTCTCAGGTGTGGCTCTGCAATCCTATCTCATAGACAGACACAGTGAATCCATTATACTAAGTCACACGTTGCTTGGCCAAGCACTAACTTTAGGAAGTTGGACGATGCCCACCTAAATCTCAGCTCTTCATATCGACAGTCACTGATCAATTTAGTCACTTAGGAATTCCTATGGGTGTTTAGGGCACCATTGTAATTGGTGAGGCTCTGACTACAGAACATAACCTTGCTTGTTATTGTATGGGTAGTAGTGTACATTAGAGAGTGGGGGAAAGAGAGCAGGCTGGGCAGGAAAGATAACAATCCTGCAGTGTAGCCAAAGTCACACAGCGATAATACATTCTTTGTGTATTAATAAACCACTCAAACACACTTTTTTCCTCTCTCTGGGTCACAAATGCATGCACACACGCACACACACACACGCACGCACACACACACACACACACACACACACACACACACACACACACACACACACACACACACACACACACACACACACACACACACACACACACACACACACACACACACACACACACACAGAGACTAGATGGCCTGGTCAGTGGTGAGGAATTTGGGGCCCTGGTCATTACTGTCTGTAGTACAGCAAGTCTCTGGCAGAGAACAGCAATCACAGAGCCTAGAACAGAAAACAACCAGCCCAGTCCAGTGGGGGAGGGAGAGAGGGAGATGGGGAGAGAGAAAGGTAGAAATGGAGAAAGAGAGAGGGGGAGAGAGAGATAGGGGAGTGAGAGAGGATGAGAGAGAGCAGGGGAGAAAGGAGAACAGTGGCCACCTAAACCACAGAGAGAGGGGGAAGCTGGAGCTAGCTTTTGGTCCTTTTTCCTGTGTATGTTCCCTCTAAGTGCAGGATCCTGCCAGGCCAGGGCAAGGAAGAGTACTGTGTTGACGTGAGGGACGTGCAGCCCTGAACCATGGTTTTACTCACACACTGCCTGGTCAGTGACTTGTTCAGGCTGCTACTGAGTGATTTCTCAATGTTAATCAAATACACATAGGTTTGTCTTATCGGGCACTGATTCTTCATAGTGTGTGTGTGTGTGTGTGTGTGTGTGTGTGTGTGTGTGTGTGTGTGTGTGTGTGTGTGTGTGTGTGTGTGTGTGTGTGTGTGTTCAATGTGATTATCCACAGTTTACTCTCAACACATCCACAGTTAATGATGTATATTGTACATATGACAGATTACATACATACAACTGAACTGTATACAACAAAACCATTTTTAAAACAGGTTATTCATGTGTGTTCCTGCCTGGAATGTTTTGTTTGATGGTTAGCAGCATGCAACAGAACCAGGAAAGTCCAGGAGTATGTGAGCAAACTCTACAGAAATCTGATTATCTGTTTTCCAACCTTTCCTACCTCCATTCCAAGTATTCAGCCCCATGGGAGACTAAGGCCCATCCAAAATGGCACCATATTCCCTACACAGTGCACTACTTTTGACCAGGGCCCATGTGGCTCTGGTCAAAAGTAGTGCACTACGTAGGGAAGAGGGTGCTATTTGGGACGTATTCTTAGAATGTGTGGCAGTGAGCCTGGGTCTGTAATGCCCCTGAAAGAAGCAGGCCCCAGCCCAAGTACCTTCCTGCCATGGACTATGACGCACATATAGGCCTATTGGTGCCCAGTCTGTCCACTCACATTAGAACCCTTGTCCATCTCCAAAACAGCAATGGAAATTAGAAAGAAATAATAACAACTCTTCAAATCTAATTACATTTCTCAATCTCACTCAAAATACAACTCGTCTTGTAGTTGTATCAGATCTTTTTTTTTATAAAATGTCCCTCTGGCCATTTCACAATGTTGAATAACAGGAGGCCAATGGCAATTTACCCTTGAAGAGGGGCCCCGTTATTTGCATGCCATAGAGAGGGGGCCTCCATGCGCGTGCATGTGACAGGGTTGAATAAAGTGACAGAACAACAGAACCAGACGGGCTAATCCAAGCTTTCAATTAAACAGTGCATCACCTCTCTCTCCCCACCAATTTCCCCCCCATCTCTCTCTCCCCCCACCTCTCTCTCTCCCCCCACCTCTCTCTCTTCCCCCACCTCTCTCTCCCCACCAATTTCCCCCCATCTCTCTCTCTCCCCCACCTCTCTCTCTCCCCACCACCTCTCTCTCCCCACCAATTTCCTCCCCCATCTCTTTCTCTTCCCCCACCTCTCTCTCTTCCCCCACTTCTCTCTCTCCCACCACCTCTCTCTCTCCCACCCCTTCTCTCTCCCCACCACCTATCTCTCTCCCCCCACCTCTCAGTTTCTCCACCACCTCTCTCTCCCCCACCACCCATCTCTCTCCCCCCACCTCTCTCTTTGTCCCACTACCCCCCCCCCCCCACCTTCTCTCCCCCCACCTCGCTCTCTCATGATGGAAAACTAGATGCCCAACTGGATTGCTGAGCACTGAGCAGTAACCATGTGCATGTGATTATGTGTTATTTAAATACTTATTTTCAGTCAGCTGCTTCTGTTGGAAGTATTTGAAAGTATTTAAAAATGATTTCCTATAAATAGCCTATTTGAAAGTATTTTCAAATAATTATTTCAAATGCTATTTGAATCTGTGTATTTTAATCAAATGTATTTTAATCTGTGTATTTGAGTATTTTCAAATACATGCCAATACTTTCCAATTGTATTTCCAAATAGATTCCAATATTTAACTACTTGTCTTTTTAAATAAAACATATCTGAATAGTTACTTCAAAATGTATGTGGAATTAATGAGATGCTTGCTGTTTGGGGTTTTAGGCTGGGTTTCTGTACAGCACTTTGTGACATCAGCTGATGTAAGAAGGGCTTTATAAATACATTTGATTGGTTGATTGAGATACTTCAAACATGATTTGAACCCAGGTCTGGCAGTACCAGAATGTGTTTGTCTGAAAGCCTAGAGGAGAGCGTGTGGATGTAAATAATGAACGTAGGTGTGTTTACTTCACCGTGAAAGAAACAGTGCTGACAGTAGACTACTGACAGGAAGTCTATTCATTCATAAATCATTCTCTATCTCAATAACGTGTCGCACATAAAATACATTGTTCGGAGTCATCTGGGAGTTGAGTAGAAAGGGTCCGTTTTAACTAAGATTGCATTTTCTGATATCCATGCAGACTCCGTGTATTCATGAATCATCTCAGAGAAGGAGTTCTTATCTTCGGTCAGTATTTTTAGATTATCCTCCTCTGAGAGCTTTATGAATACAAAAACACTGAACAACTATGTGCACTGGTAAGTCTATGCCGAAGCTTGAGTAAGGGTTATGCTTGCCGCAATTAGACAGACTATATTCAGACAAACGCACAGACTTGTTATTGCGGCTCTCATGGGACGCTTCCACCCAGACACACCGACTACAGCCCCACAGCCCGCAGCTCAGCTACCTCTCTCTCAGATGCAAATTCGTTTTCAACAACATTTGTTTTTTGGTCTTTAACTATGCGTTGTATATTCTGCTGTAAATTCATTGAACGTCTCCTCAACAGTGCACTAAAGTGAAATAAATAACAATGTAATAACACTGTTCTTGTTGATTTACATTGTTGCTTATGATAAAAGTAGGAACGTCTGGAAAAATGCACTTTTTAACGTAAAGAGAAGCACAATAACCTACCTGATGTAGCTGCAACTTTGCAGATCTTGAAGAACAATGCGCAATTTTCAAGTAGGCTACCTGTACAATCGTATCGGACTACTGGTTCCAATTCAATGGTGAATTCACCATTTGCAACTTTGCTTGGTGGACTATCTGATGTCAGTTCAAAGGCCAGCTGTCGCGAACTGCACAAGACTCTGTGCGGAGCGAGCGTTCTGTTCCAAATGCGCGGTTGGTCCGTGCACTGGATGGCAACATAGAAAGGTTTGTGGAGCGCATGGAGCGCCTGAACTTTAAATAGATAATCCCTGGAGCACGTCCACGAGACACGCCTCCCTCACTCCCTTGCTCCCCAATCTCCCTCTCCCTCCGTTCCTCTGTCTTCCACAGCCTATAGAGAGGCCAGAAAGTAAACAGAAGGTAAACAAACACATCTCTCCTTTCACACCTCTCCTTGCATAGGTCTTTGATTAGGCCTGCCTATATATTGACATGGTATGGAGTATGACCATGAAATTATATGTAGTGAAACAAAAAATGATTGATGGTTTTCAAATGGCACTTATGAAGTCCCACTCACATAGACTAATCAGAGCAGTGGTAGGGGAGTAGGGGATAATTGGGGATTACGAAGTGGATATCTGTCATTCTGCCTCTGAACAAGGCAGTTAACCCACTGTTCCTAGGCCGTCATTGAAAATAAGAATGTGTTCTTAACTGACTTGCCTAGTTAAATAAAGGTACATTTTTGTTTTATATATATCTTTGAAGCAATAACAAATAAGGATGAGAAGATAATCATGAGTGCATTGAGTGAATTGGTGATCTGCATGTGAATGAATGACTGGAGAGATACATAAAATAAAGTGGGAATGAAAGAGAAGAGTGGAATGAGGGAGCAAAAGAGAGATAACCAACTCCAAGTCCCCCCCCCCTCCCTCTCTCTATCTCCCTCTCTCTCAGCCAGGTCGGTACCTTTGGATCCGCGGCGTCCTGACGTGACGCGACAGTGTTTATTTGGAAACAAACTTGGACATCAAGTCAAAACAAAGCCTAACTGAACGAATTGTATAAACACTCTCCATTTTCTGGAACGCATGAGTGAGTGGAGGAGAGGGGGAACGAAGGAGAAGAGGAGGAGTGGTGGAGAGGAGGAACGAAGGAGAAGAGGAGGAGTGGTGGAGAGGAGGAACGAAGGAGAGGAGGAGGAGTGGTGGAGAGGAGGAACGAAGGAGAAGAGGAGGAGTGGTGGAGAGGAGGAACGAAGGAGAAGAGGAGGAGTGGTGGAGAGGAGGAACGAAGGAGAAGAGGAGGAGTGGTGGAGAGGAGGAACGAAGGAGAAGAGGAGGAGTGGTGGAGAGGAGGAACGAAGGAGAAGAGGAGGAGTGGTGGAGAGGAGGAACGAATGAGAAGAGGAGGAGTGGTGGAGAGGAGGAGAGGAGGAACGAAGGAGAAGAGGAGGAGTGGTGGAGAGGAGGAGAGGAGGAACGAAGGAGAAGAGGAGGGGTGGTGGAGAGGAGGAACGAAGGAGAAGAGGAGGAGTGGTGGAGAGGAGGAACGAAGGAGAAGAGGAGGGGTGGTGGAGAGGAGGAACGAAGGAGAAGAGGAGGGGTGGTGGAGAGGAGGAACGAAGGAGAAGAGGAGGAGTGGTGGAGAGGAGGAGAGGAGGAACGAAGGAGAAGAGGAGGGGTGGTGGAGAGAAGGAACGAAGGAGAGGAGGAGGAGTGGTGGAGAGGAGGAACGAATGAGAAGAGGAGGAGTGGTGGAGAGGAGGAGAGGAGGAACGAAGGAGAAGAGGAGGAGTGGTGGAGAGGAGGAACGAAGGAGAAGAGGAGGAGTGGTGGAGAGGAGGAGAGGAGGAACGAAGGAGAAGAGGAGGGGTGGTGGAGAGGAGGAACGAAGGAGAAGAGGAGGGGTGGTGGAGAGGAGGAATGAAGGAGAAGGGGAGGGGTGGTGGAGAGGAGGAATGAAGGAGAAGAGGAGGAGTGGTGGAGAGGAGGAGAGGAGGAACGAAGGAGAAGAGGAGGGGTGGTGGAGAGGAGGAACGAAGGAGAAGAGGAGGAGTGGTGGAGAGGAGGAGAGGAGGAACGAAGGAGAAGAGGAGGGGTGGTGGAGAGGAGGAGAGGAGGAATGAAGGAGAAGAGGAGGAGTGGTGGAGAGGAGGAGAGGAGGAACGAAGGAGAAGAGGAGGAGTGGTGGAGAGAAGAGGAGGAGTGGTGGAGAGGAGGAGAGAACGAACGAAGGAGAAGAGGAGGAGTGGTGGAGAGGAGGAGAGGAGGGACGAAGGAGAAGAGGAGGGGTGGTGGAGAGGAGGAACGAAGGAGAAGAGGAGGAGTGGTGGAGAGGAGGAATGAAGGAGAAGAGGAGGAGTGGTGGAGAGGAGGAACGAAGGAGAAGAGGAGGGGTGGTGGAGAGGAGGAACGAAGGAGAAGAGGAGGGGTGGTGGAGAGGAGGAACGAAGGAGAAGAAGAGGAGTGGTGGAGAGGAGGAGAGGAGGAGAGGAGGAATGCAGAAGTGGAGGCTGTGTATTTTCACAGTGACCCTCACACAGCTATCTAACAGGGTCTTAAAAGGCTGCTAAAGTTTAAAACACACATGTGATGATGCAACGTTGACAATCTTCCAAGTTTTGTCACACTCAACCAAACACACCTTTAAAGGAATGGCGCCACATCACCTCTAGTGTATTGATGCATTGAGATGGTCTTTGTTCAGCTATGTGTGACCTGTTGATATTTCTATGTTATTGCTTGTTTATTAGCTTTGCATGCAAACTTTTAACAGGCTTATAGTTTATCCAGCCAGGGCTTCTGTCTCACTGTGTGAGGACATGGCCAAAGGACTTACCCCGTCTGGTGGAAAGTTACTGGGACAAACTACAGAGGGAGGGAGAGTGATTAGAATTCAGAGCGACCAGCAGTAGCCCGGGCAACATGCAGAGTGACACTATAGTTCTATGACTATTTTATATGGCAACAGATAGGGAGGAAGACAGGGTTACATTGAGATCAGCAATACACTGTCTATTGAGGTAATATATATATATATACCTGTTTCACATTTTACAGTGGCTTTACCGTATATGGCACACCCTTAGCATCATTCATCTCTCTCTCTCTCTCTCTCTCTCTCTCTCTCTCTCTCTCTCTCTCTCTCTCTCTCTCTCTCTCTCTTTCTCTCTCTCTCTGCCTCCCGTCTCTCTTTGTCTCTCTTTGTCTCTCTCTCGCTTTCCCTCCCTCCCTCCCTCCCTCCCTCCCTCCCTCCCTCCCTCCCTCCCTCCCTCCCTCCCTCCCTCCCTCCCTCCCTCCCTCCCTCCCTCTTTATCTCTGTATGTGTGATGCAGTCGGCCGTCAATGAAGGGGACCGTCGTCTCCAGGTAGTGCCAGCTCCAAGTCAATCATTAGCTCACCTAAGTAAGTCAGACTCTGTTTGCTGATCATAGAATGAGGTAAAAATGCTCTTATTCTAAATTAAATGGACTCTTTATGGTGTTTGGCTGCATCCCAAACGGTACCCTAGTCCCTACACAGTGCACTACTTTTTTTTACCAGAGCCCTATGGCATCAATGTAGGGAATACAGTAGGGTGTCATTTGAGACACAGACCATAACATATAAGCAAACATGGGAGTGGCAGTTGGCAGTCAAGCAGTAGCTGAAGACTCCCTTCAACTCCAAACACCCCCAAGCAATGTTTGCCTGGTATTACATTGTTCTGTGCAGGAATAAAGCCACTCCTCTTTCATTTGTAAAATGTAAACTGAGTCCTTAGCCCTGCAGGTTCCTCTCCTTGTAAGGAGAAGAGTAGTTTTGTTTAAATTGGTAGTTTCATTGATCTGAAGTAATCACAGAGGAAGTGTCCGAAATGACACCATATTCCCTATATAGTGCACTACTTTTGAACAGAGTCTGGTCAACACTAGTGCACTAGCTATGACATAGAATAGGTTCTGTATCGGGCAAACTGCAGTCATTATAGTTAGTGTATGACATCCAAGATATCAACAATTGAGATAAGAGGACTCCACTCAAACCACACCGCGATTGGCTCAGAGTCTCATTGTGACAACAGATACGCTCAGCTGGGTGACCAATCAGATATCGGATGCCAGATGGAGAAAAGAAAAACGGATATAAAAATACTTACATCATCCACTGTGAATCTTCGACCCCTCAGCTATTTATTTCACGTCTGCCAGCACTGGCATCATAATTCCACTATGCTCAGTCAGGATAAGAATAGCACTGTTGTAACATAAATATGTGGCACAGAAAGCAACAAGGGAGGGTAACATGTTACAAGCCAATGACTAAGGCAGTGCTACTTGACACAGGATTCATTTCCATAGAGAGGTTATGAACCGAAGCTATGGACAGTTTTATAATGGTTTACAGTGACTTTATGAGGTGAGACTCTGTGTGTGTGTGTGTGTGTGTGTGTGTGTGTGTGTGTGTGTGTGGTGTGTGCGTGCGTGCATGCGTGCGTGCGTGTGTGTGTGTGTGTTATTGTCTCAAATGGCACCCTATTCCCTTCATTCTGTAGTGCACTACCTTTGACCAGGACTCTGTTTTAAAGTAGTGCACTATATGAGGAATAGAGAGATGTCCCAACTAAGCATCTTCAACCTGCTGTATTACAATACATCTGCTGTTTATACCCAACACCACTGCATGACTGACAAGGGCCTTTTCATGTATCTACACAGTGTACCAAATACAGTAAACTAAATGGGGGGACTAATACTATTCAATGATCAACAAATTATCAACATTTTAATCAAAGTCAGTAATTCAAATACTCAACCAGTCAGATCAAATCTGGCCCTGTGTGTCTAACAAGTGTTTACTCTTCTCACTTGCTTCTCCCCATCCCCCCTCTCCTCCTCCTCCTCCTCCTCCTACTCCTCCTCCTACAGACCTCAAGATGTTCCCAACTTCCCACACATCCAGGCTCTTGTGGGTTTTGGCAGGGGCTGGGAAAAGGGGGCCTGGGGGACAAGCCGGTTGACGTCGCCCTCAGCTGGTTCTTGTGTCCAGCAGCTTGAGGACATGATGTCCCCTTCCCTCCCCTCCCGTTCCCTCGTTCTTCCCATTTAGGAGTCCCCAACTCTCTCTCCCCTCTTCTTGTACCCTCACCTTCCTTTGTGGCATGGGAACAAAGAGAGCAGAAAACAAGACCTAGACAACCATTCCATATAGGATCCTACCAGCCACCACAAATACATGTTGATGATAAAACCAACCAGCAAACCAAATAACAATTTACTAAAACTATATACATATTCCTTGAAATGTTTCCCAGAACTATGATTTCAAAGATCAGTATCATACATTCTGTTTCTCTCTTGTCTCTTTTTGCTTATTATTTACAAATTCCTCTGTACTCAGAGCTCCATTTAGATGAAGCTGCTGTTAGGGGGCGAAACTAACGTGATGTCTGTTGTATAAACTCTGTTTATGGTGCATCAACATACACTAACAAACATGTCTAGAATATGGAGGCTTGGCTGATGTCGACATAGTAACGGTAATGTGAAAACAGGTACCCGTCCTTGAGAAGCAAGCAGAATGTCTTGTTGGTAATCTAGGCTCTTCTCTGTTTCGAAACAGCTTGATGTTAGGATCTGTTATGGATGAATTTGATCATCTACCCAGATACATAAGTAGTGGAACATTTTCATATTAGAGAGAGTAGATGTGTACTGTACAATGGTCATACTGTGAATGTTGACTTTGGCCAAAGTGTCATATTTGAATCATCTAGAATACATACTCTCTGCACGATACGATATACTTTATTGTCCATTAAATGGAAATTCAATTTGTGAAGTCGGCATACAAATACACAAAACAATACACTATAATACCTGTTAGCACTGTCCTGCCCTGCTCTTTCCTGTCCTGTTCTGTCCTGTCCTGTCCTGTCCGGTGCTGTTGTGTCCCGTCCCGCTCCATCGTGTCTATGTTCTCCTCCTTCTGTTTGTCTACTCTGTGGGTTGGCACCCTATGGTTGGCCCGGGTCAGGACTGGTTTGTGTAATCATATGGATGTAATTACAGAGGTGGTCAATGCTTCGTCAGAGTTAGTGTGTCTGGGTACAGCAGCCCACAGCAGCCGTGGTCTGGGCACCAGGTCTGTTGTTTCAAACCAGCTCTTTGGTTGCTGATCTGCTGACTCCTGGCATGATAGTATCCCTGGGGAAGGAAAGAAGACAAGGAAAAAGGAAACGAGAGAAAGGAAGACAGTTGAAAGAATAGCAGAATAACATTGTCATTTGCTGTTATTCTGAACAAGAATAGCCTATACACAGGGCATTTGGAAAGTATTCAGACCCCTTAGACTTTTTCCACATTTTGTTATGTTACAGCCTTATTCTAAAATGATTTCAATGTTTTTTTCCCTCATCCATCTACACACAATACTATTTTCAGGTCTCTCCAGAGATGTTCGATAGGGTTTAAGTCCAAGTCTAAGTCTAAGTCTAGCAGGGCCACTCAAGGACATTCAGAGACTTGTCCCAAAGCCACTCTTGCGTCGTCTTGGCAGTGGGCTGAGGGTCATTGTCATGTTGAAAGGTGAACCTTCGCCCCAGTCTGCGGTCCAGAGCAATCTAAAGCAGGTTTTCATCAAGGATCTCTCTTTACTTTGCTCCGTTCATCTTTCCTCGATCCTGACTAGTCTCCCTGCCCCTCCTGCTGAAAAACATCCCCACAGCATGCTGCTGCCACCACCATGCTTCACCGTAGGGATGATGTCAGGTTTCCTCCAGACGTAACGCTTGGGATTCAGGCCAAATAGTTCAATCTTGGTTTCATCAGACCAGATAATCTTGTTTCTCATGGTCTGAGAGTCTTTAGGTGCCTTTTGGCAAACTCCAAGCGGGTTATCATGTGCCTTACTGAGAAGTAGCTTTCGTCTGGCCACTCTACGATAAAGGGCTGATTGGTAGAGTGTTGCAGAGATGGTTGTGTTCTGGAAGGTTCTCCCATCTCCACAGAGGAATTCTGGAGCTCTGTCAGAGTGACCATTGGGTTCTTGGCGGTTCCAAACTTCTTCCATTTTCATCTTGGGGACCTTCAATGCTACAGAAATGTTTTGGTACCCTTCCCCAGTACCGTGCCTCAACATAATCCTGTCCCGGAGCTCTACAGTTTTGGTTTTTGCTCTGAGATGCACTGTCAAATGTGGGACCTTATATAGACAGGTATGTGCCTTTCCAAATCATGTCCAAACAATTCAATTTCCCACAGATGGACTCCAATCAAGTTGTAGAAACATCTCAAGGATGATCAATGGAAACAGGATGCACCTGAGCTCAATTTTCGAGTCTCATCGCAAATGGTATGAATAAATATGTAAATAAGTTATTTCTGTTTTTTAATTTTAATAAATGTGGGAAAAAATAAAAATAAACAGTTTTTGCTTTGTAATTATGGGGTATTGTGTGTAGATTGATGAGAAAAATGTTTTTATTTAATCCATTTTAGGATAAGGCTGTAACTTAACAAAATGTGGAAAAAGGGAAGGTGTCTGAATACTTTCCGAATGCACTCTATGATTTATGTAGGATTCATGTACACCACTGGTCAAACGTTTTAGAACACCTACTCATTCAAGGGTTTTTCTTTATTTAGACTATTTTCTACATTGTAGAATAATAGTGAATACATCAAAACTATGAAATAACACATATGGAATCATGTAGTAACCAAAAAAGTGTTAAACAAATCAAAATATATTTTAGATTTTTCAAATAACCACCCTTTGCCTTGATGACAGCTTTGCACACTCTTGGCATTCTCTCAACCAGCTTCATGAGGTAGTCACTTGGGATGCATTTCAATTAACAGGTATGCCTTCTTAAAACTTATTTTGTGAAATTTCTTTCCTTCTTAATGTGTTTGAGCCCATCAGTTGTGTTGTGACATGGTAGGGTTGGTAAACAGAAGATAGCCCTATTTGGTTAAAGACCAAGTCCATATTGTAGCAAGAACAGCTCAAATAAGCAAAGAGAAACGACAGTCCATCATTACTTTAAGACCTGAAGGTCAGTCAGTACGGAAAATTTCAAGAACTTTGAAAGTTTCTTCAAGTGCAGTCGCAAAAACCATGAAGCTCTATGATGAAACTGGCTCTCATGAGGACCGCCACAGGAGAGGAAGACCTCAGAAACTGCAGATCAAATAAATGCTTCACAGAGTTCAAATAACAGACACATCTCAACATCTAGAGGAGACTGCGTGAATCAGGCCTTCATGGTCGAATTGCTGCAAAGAAACCACTACTAAAGGACACCAAGAAGAAGAAGAGACTTACTTGGGCCAAGAAACACAAGCAATGGACATAAGACCGGTGGAAATCTGTCCTTTGGTCTGGAGTCCAAATTTAAGATTTTTGGTTCCAACCGCCGTGTCTTTGTGTTACACGGTGTGGGTGAACGGATGATCTCTGCATGTGTATTTCCCACAGTAAAGCACGGAGGAGGAGGTGTTATGGTGTGGGGGTGCTTTGCTGGTGACACTGTCTGTGATTTATTTAGAATTCAAGGCACACTTAACCAGCATGGCTACCAAAGCATTCTGCAGCAATACGCCATCCCATCTGGTTTAAGCTTAGTTGGACTATCATTTGTTTTTCTTGTGTAAGGGCTATTTGACCAAGAAGGAGAGTGATGGAGTGCTGCATCAGATGACCTGGCCTCCACAATCCCCCGACCTCGTCCAAATTGAGATGGTTTGGGATGGGTCAGACCGCAGAGTGAAGGAAAAGCAGCCAGCAAGTGCTTAGCACATGTGGGAACTCCTTCAAGACTGTTGGAAAAGCATTCCAGGTAAAGCTGGTCGAGAGAATGCCAAGAGTGTGCAAAGCTGTCATCAAGGCAAGGGTGGCTATTTGAAGAATCTCAAATATAAAATACATTTTGATTTGTTTAACACTTTATTGGTTACGACATGATTCCTTATGTGTTATTTCATAGTTTTGATGTCTTCACTATTATTCTACCATGTAGAAAATAGTAAAAAATAATGAAAAACCCTTGAATCAGTAGGTGTTCTAAAACGTTTGCGTTGTGTATAAGCTGTTGTGACCAGTTGAAACCAGTTGTGTTCTGTTTTGCTCTGTTCCATTCTGTCTCCTCAGCCCAGATGGGGAAATCAGAGTCTAGAGGGAGTACACTCTTAGAGAAAAAGGTTCCAAAAGGGTTCTGCAGTTGTCCCCATAGGAGACCCCTTTTTGCTTCCAGGTGAACTCTTTTGGATCCAGGTATAACTATTTTGGGTTCCATGTAGAACCTTCTGTGGAGAGGGTTTTACATGGAACCCAAAAAGGTTATTCCTGGAACAAAAAGGGGTTCTTCAAAGGGTTCTCCTATGGGGACAACCGAATAACCCTTTTAGGTTGAAATAATTGGTTCTGATCTGTCTCGGTCTGCCTCTTTGGGCCAGACGGGGTCAGGGTCCTATGGGGGGAGTGAGAAGGGGAGTAGGGCAGATGTTTTCGGGAAATAAGGGGTTGAGTGCCAAATAATGGGTAAATAAGGGCTCCTTGCATGCGTATAAATATAATATATAATATAAGTCTTGGCTTCATACTCGACTTACCAAACTGGCCAATGCCTTCTAATTGTTTGTCCATTTCCTCTCTATCTTCAGCTCTTGTGTCCTCTTTTAGCTTTCTTGGCCTTCTCTTATTCAGCCTCATTCTGTTTGTGTGTAAGTCACATGAGAAGTGGCAGTCAAAGAATGCCCCTTTCCATCTCTCTTTCTCTTTTTGTCTCTGTAAACTCTCTCTGTTTTTCCATTTCCCTTCATTCTCTCCCCCCCACACACGTTGTCCTGCCTAGTCTTATTTTATAACAGAGCTACCTGACATAGGAGCCAGGCAGGTAGCCTAGTGTTTAGAACGTTGGGACAGTAACCGAAAGGTTGCTGGATTAAATCCCTGAAATGACAAGGCAAAGATCTGTCCTTCTGCCCCTGAGCAAGGCAGTTAACCCACCGTTCTCCGGTCGCCGAAGACATAGATGTTGATTATGGCAGTCCCCCGCAACTCTCTGATACAGAGGGGTTGGATTAAATGCGGAAGCCACATTTCAGTTGTACAACTGACTAAGTATCCCAATTGACTTTTCTTATGTGCAGTATTCCTCCATCAGTCTGACAGTCATACAACAGCCTCTCTGCTTTTCTCGCTCTCTTACAGCTTGTTTTCCTATTGAGAAAATAATCTATATTTATCCCCTTCTAGTGCTAGTAAGGGTGTTTATCTGGAAAGTTAGGTAACAATTACCACAAAGCTGCTCGGTGGCAACAAAAGATTACGAGCTTAAACTGATCTTGTTCTACTACTACACGAAAGCAGCAACTCACTCCAGTCCACTCCGGCCCCAGACATCAGGCTTTCCATCTGTATGTCTTACGGTCACCACAGGGCTCACTGTGACCCCTCACCTGCCCCTGATGCACACTTCTGTTAGTTCTGAGCTGGCTGCCTGTGTCTAACACAACTAATGAAAGCTATTTCCTCTCTATCGCTCTCTCTCTCTCTTCTATCTATCCCTATGCTTCTGACAGCATTGCAAAAAACTTGATTTCAGTTATTGACAGGTTTAACAGACCAGTGATTCTGCTTACGTATCACACAGTTATTAAAGTGAATCATTCCTATTGAGTTTACCGGTTGTACAGTTTTTGTGCTTAATCAAGGGATTCTTCATTGCTTTCCATTACGTAACTCTGGGTTAAGTTGGGTTAGGGCTTTGATACATGTGAACTTCTCAGTTGTCTGCCTTCTTCATTAACTGTTGGCCAGTATTGAATTACCAGAACCCAGATCATTAAGACTTCATAGGCTACTTGACCAATGACTACTTGACCAATGACTACTTGACCAATGACTACTTGACCAATAACAGAAAAACATGTCTAATTTCCCAAAAGTTTTATTGCTTATTTGTATTGTTTTGACGTATGTGATTATACAAAAAAATATATACAAAAGATCATGTTAAAGAAATGGTTGCTTAAAAGAAATGAAATAAAGAATGGAAAATAACTTGAGAAACTCCTGAGGAATCCTCAGATGACGTACTGTATGATGTTTCCATGGGCAACACGTGAAACAGAAGCAAGAGTTACAACAATGACATGGCAGTTTTGAGATTAAAGAACTACAATGGCTATGATTGATATGGCACACTGGCATGATTTGAACATATCAAAAGTAGACAATATGCTTCAAACACAAAAGGGAAAACTCCTGGCAGATAGGCACTTTAAAAAAAAGTTGTGTAGTAAGTGATTGGCAATCCTGGTGCTGGTATGTCATCAGTAGTACTGAGCGATTAACCAAAATGTTGGTTATTTTTTAGTTTTTTTAAAACAACTTATCGAAAGACGTTGGTTAAATGATTTGAATTCCATTTAGTTCGGTTCTTTTCTGTGAGCTCAATGTGCAGTTTCTGTAGAGATTAAATCAGATCAAGCCTGAACTGAACTGACTTGGAATGAAATAATGAAGTCATAAAGTAAAGTAATGTGAATAAATTATGGTTAATAAGTGATAAGCAGTAAAGGAGTGTCACTACCACCATGGGACTTGTATTAAATGTTTTATTCTGTGTTGTTACAGCATTCAACACACATAACGTATAGTGTATTATATAATCGAACGCAAAATCAAAAACCGTGATCATTTTTAATAATCGAACCCAAAACTGAACCGACCTGAAAAAGCACTAATCGCTCAGCACTAGTCGTCATGAAAATAGGCTGTGGCATTGCAGGGCAGTCCTCTCTACTTCTTCTCTCTCTCCATCTCACAATCCACCATCATCCTGAAAAAATAAAACAGAAACAATTATATGTGTTCATAATCACTTCTTGAAAAGGCAACCTCAGATTCAGGGTATTGTGGTTTGTGCAAGAAGAGTAATTCATATCTTGTTACCATCGTTAATGTTCAATATTTTATACATCACTGATTTGACACAGTGATTCAACAAGAGACAATGGATGTGAATATATATGCAAGCGTCCGAAATGGCATCCTATTCCCTAGGGCGCCATAGGCTCTGGTCAAAAGTAGTGCACTATATAAGGAATAGGGTGCCATTTGGGATGCACAGGGGTGGAAATAAAGGTACACAACACGGGCCTACTCTTACTGTATGTTCACTCAGCAACTACATCTCAGCTTAATCTTAAACCACCCATTGATTTATTCATTTTAGCCTGGATTTCACTGAGCTGGACTTCAATCAAATTAGGCTTATTTTTCATATTTATTTAACTAGGCAAGTCAGTTAAGAACACATTCTTATTTACAATGACGGCCTAGGAACAGTGGGTTAATTGCCTTGTTCAGGTGCAGAACGACAGATTTTTACCTTGTCAGCTCGGGGGGTTTCACCTAGCAACCTTTCGTTTACTGGACCAACGCTCTAATCACTAGGCTACCTGTGTTGGGTAATCAGATGCTACTCAGGTAATAGTAACCTTTCATGTATGCTTGTTAGAGTGGTTTCTGTTTAATTTTTTCACATGACCCTTACCCAACTATACAGACATGTTGTGCTATACTGTAAATGTTACATTTCTTATAAATGGCATTATTTTACTTCAGAACCACAACTCAACACTCCTCTACTCAAATGTTACAACAGAATTATTACTTATGCAGAAACACTGGGTCAGCCATATAATATAATTACTTCTAATGAATCAACAGTCATTTAAAATCAATTGATAATCAGATTAATTTGTTTAATTACCTCCTTGTCATCACGGCAGTCCCCACAGAAGCAGCCGATGCAGCCGTTGACCACCTGGATGCCACAGTGATACATTCAATATTTATTATTTATTTTACCTTTATTTAACCAGGTAGGCTAGTTGAGAACAAGTTCTCATTTACAACTGAGTCCTGGCCAAGATAAAGCAAAGCAGTGATGCACATACAACAACACAGAGTTACACATGGAATAAACAAACGTACAGTCAATAATACAGTAGAAAAAAAGTCTATATACAGTATGTGCAAATGAGGTAGGATACTGGAGGTAAGGCAATAAATAGGCCATAGTGGCGAAATAATTACAATATAACAGTTTAACACTGGAGTGACAGATGTGCAGAAGGTGAGTGTACAAGTAGAGATACTTTGGTGCAAAGGAGCAAAAATGACATGCATCATTATGACAGTATGTCTATGCCCCAAAATGCACCTTATTCCCTTTATAGTGCACTACTTGTGACCAGGGCCTATAGAGTTCTGGTCAAAAGTAGCGCACTAGTATATAGGGAATAGGGTACCATTTGGGACATAGCCTATGTGTTCCATTCAATTCTCTGACCTGGATACCACAGAGGATGAGTTGCAGGCCCCCCAGGCCCAGCGTGATGGAGAAGAGGACCAGGTGCCACAGGGCCGCATTGGCAGGGATCACACACAGGTTCCACAGAGAGTGGTCAAACAGGTAACTGCTGTTCCCACTATAGAGGAGGGGGAGAGAGGGATGGGAGGAGGGAAGAAGAAAGGGGTGAAAAAGGACAGGGATGGATGAGAGTGGTTTTGGGATAAGAGGGAAGAGATGGAGAGTAGAGAGGAAATGCAAAAGAAGGTTAGAGCAATGATGTAGTCCAATGTGTTTTACATAGATACATTATGAACAGAGGGGAGAAAGTAAAGTATTGAGGGAAAGTAAAGATTAAGAGGCAGGTTTAGTGAAGAGAGGAGAAGTTGAAAAGATGGGCAGAGAAGAGAGATGTTATTCAGTAAGTAGCAAAAGGGAGGACAGGTTAAAACAGTGCAGACATCTGTCATTATCATAATTTCAGTAATCAGCTGTCAAACGTGATTCCCTTCAACCACAGAATTATCTTTGACTCTGACTGCCCGTGCATGTACACCACAGAAACGCCAACATCCTTCTGTTGACTATTTCTACCATAAACGTGTTGCAACTCTGTCATGATGCCATTTAGCTGTTTGATATGTTATTAACTATGTGACCTGACCAGGACAAACGACGGGCCTGGGCCTGGTTTAGTTGAGGTGATCAAGAAACATTCAGAGCCCTAGTGCTCCCAGACTGACTCTGTTTGACCACTCCCTGTGAGACCTGTGTGTGACCCCTGTCAATGCGGCCCTGTGGAACCTGGTCCTCTTCTCCATCACGCCGGGTGAGGGCAAGATGGCGCCGACAGATAAGGCAGCTCTGCTTCTAGCTCCTAAGCAACTTTGCAGTATTTAGTTTTTTTTGTGTGTTATTTCTTACATTATTAGCCCAGCAAATGTTGTGTTTTTAAATATTGCCAGAAATAACTTTTGGATAACAAAAGCGGCGGTAACTCACCAGCATTAAGACCGGGAATACGACTTTCCTGGGCAATTGAACTGATTCCAGAGGCTGATCCAAAACATGCCGGCGGAGAAGAAGTATTCGGAGTGGACTTCTAGTCCGACTCAGGAGGCGTGCACATCATCCCCCGCTTCCGAGTATATTACTCAATTATGTTCAGTCTCTGGATAATAAAGTAGAAAAGCTCAGGGCGAGAATCTCCTTCCTGAGAGACATCAGGGATTGTATCATACTCTGTTTCACGGAAACATGGCTTTCTTGGGATATACTGTCTTTGTCCATACAGCCAGCTGGGTTCTCAGTACATTGGGCAGACACGAATAAAGAACTCTCGGGGAATAAGCAAGGTGGATGTGTATGTTTCATGATTAACTACTCATGGTGTGATTGTGATAACATACATAAACTCAAGTCCTTTTGTTCACCCGACCTAGAATACCTCACAATCAAATGCCAAACTTATTACCTCCCAAGAGAATTCTCTTCGGTTATAGTCACAGCTGTGTATACTCCCCCTCAAGCCGATACCACGACGGTCCTCAAAGAACTTCACTGGACTTTATGCAAACTGAAAACCACATATCCTGAGGCTGCATTTATTGTAGCTGGGGATTTTAACAAAGCAAATTTGAGGAAAACGCTACCGAAGTTCTACTAACACCATGACTGTAGCACTCGCTCTAAGAAAACATTAGACCGCTGCTACTCAGCTTTTTCCTCCCTCCCTCTGCAAATCTGACCACGACTCCATTTTGCTCCTCCCTAGCTATAGGCAGAAACTCAAACAGGAAGTTCTTCTTCTGTGTGTTTTATGGCGGCTACATCCCAAAAAGATGTGTTGCCGCCACCAACTGGACGGATTGAAACCAAAACAAGGTGAAAAGAAAATCCAATGTGGGGATTTCGAAAGACGTGATTTCATGGTTTCCACCACAATTGCAACATGTCACATTTTCATCACTTTTATAGCACATGATGTGATCTTTTCCACAACTTGGACATCTCGGCTCCTCCCTTCTGCAAACACTTGAAACATGCCCAAAAGCTTTACAATGATCTCACTGCATTGGTCTTAGGATAAATGCACTGTCCCTCAGTGGCGGATTTAGGTATAGGCGACATGGGCAGCCGCCCAGGACAACATCTTGCCGGGGGTGGCACGGGGTGCCGCACCAAAACTGTGGGTCAATTAACCTTGTCGGAGTGGGCGCCCTGATTCTAGTTTGTGAGCTAGGCAGGCTAATGCCTGGGAAGGTCTCCCACTCAGAAGTACGAGATGGTGAGGTGGGCTGACTTCACGTGTCCCCACTGGAAGCCTGAGGTAGGGGGAGCGGGGTAATCTATCAATATCAGTAATCTATCAGTAATCTATCAAATAGCACACCTCTAACTTTGTACAGTACTAATGCAATTAGTAAAATCAGTCACACTACGAAATGCTACCAAATAAACCACAATTCATTAATAATACTGTGAATATATAGTTTCACAGACATATTGCTGCATTTGTTTCTGGTTTGTGTGAAATCGTAAAGAATAATATAAACCAGTCTACACACCACCAAGGTGAATTGGTTTAGTCTTGATTCTTGGTCAACAGTGTTGGGGGAAGGGTAATGTAGTCTTGACTCTTGGTTGACAGTGTTGGGGGATGGGTAATGTAGTCTTGACTATTGGTCAACAGTGTTGGGGGAAGGGTAATGTAGTCTTGACTCTTGGTTGACAGTGTTGGAGAATGGGTAATGTAGTCTTGACTCTTGGTCAACAGTGTTGGGGGATGGGTAATGTAGTCTTGACTCTTGGTTGACAGTGTTGGGGGATGGGTAATGTAGTCTTGACTCTTGGTTGACAGTGTTGGGGGATGGGTAATGTAGTCTTGACTCTTGGTTGACAGTGTTGGGGGATGGGTAATGTAGTCTTGACTCTTGGTTGACAGTGTTGGGGGATGGGTAATGTAGTCTTGACTCTTGGTTGACAGTGTTGGGGGATGGGTAATGTAGTCTTGACTCTTGGTTGACAGTGTTGGGGGATGGGTAATGTAGTCTTGACTCTTGGTTGACAGTGTTGGGGGATGGGTAATGTAGTCTTGACTATTGGTCAACAGTGTTGGGGGAAGGGTAATGTAGTCTTGACTCTTGGTTGACAGTGTTGGAGAATGGGTAATGTAGTCTTGACTCTTGGTTGACAGTAGTGGGGGATGGGTAATGTAGTCTTGACTCTTGGTCAACAGTGTTGGGGGATGGGTAATGTAGTCTTGACTCTTGGTTGACAGTGTTGGGGGATGGGTAATAAAGTCTTGACTCTTGGTTGACAGTGTTGGGGGATGGGTAATGTAGTCTTGACTCTTGGTTGACATTGTTGGGGGATGGGTAATGTAGTCTTGACTCTTGGTTGACAGTGTTGGGGGATGGGTAATGTAGTCTTGACTCTTGGTTGACAGTGTTGGGGGATGGGTAATGTAGTCTTGACTCTTGGTTGACATTGTTGGGGGATGGGTAATGTAGTCTTGACTCTTGGTTGACCGTGTTGGGGGATGGGTAATGTAGTCTTGACTCTTGGTTGACAGTGTTGGGGGATGGGTAATGTACTGATTCTCGATTGCCAAATCAACACAAATTGGTTTCTATTTGTCTTTGTTACTTCTTTTTGATATTTATGAGTCTTATTTTTGTATATATTTGTATATTTATATAGTAAAAAAAATGTTATGCTTATATATTTGTCTTGTTCCAAATGTCTGAATAAAAATTACAGTTATTGCAGAATGGTGCTTTTATGGGGGGTTCGCCCAGGGAGCCATACAAGCTAGAACCATCACTGCTGTCACTACACCCACAATAACATCTGCTAAACATGTGTATGTGACCAATACAATTTGATTTGATTTTGATCTGGGTTGAGGGTTGAGGTGTCTGCTACTTACCCACTAGTCTATTCTGCCATCAACTGGCTGTTGTCAATATTGCAGTTAATACCCACTTTAAGAGAGGGATGGAGGGGGGGAGAAAGCGATAGAAAGAGAGAGCAACTCACCCTGGTAGGTCCTCAAAGGGATATTCCCATTTTCCACTAGCAACCTGACATTTAGGTCCAATGGCCAGTCCCGCAGAAGAGACACTAGTGCAGTAGATAGCTCCGACCAAACCAAAAGCAGCCGAGAAGACAGAGTTCAGCATCTGTTGGAGACACACACACACTTAATATCCTCCTTTTCTACCTCTCCTTCACTCACATCAGTTTCCTGAGTTTCACTTTTTTTTCTTCTTCCGAGCTGCTCCACACTGCTAACCTTATGCGTAACCCTAACCTTAAATTAAGACCAAAAAGCAACCCAAAGAAATCATGACATTTTACAATATAGCCAATATGACTTTGTGGCTGTGCTATCTATTGGAAACCCTACTCACTCTGCAACGGTTTCCGCAGCAACCATTTCCACAGCAACCCTTGCCCCCGGCCCTGATAGCCGAACAGCTGGGGCACAGCATCTGAAAAGAACACAGACAGACAGAATAACTTGAATTCTACTAAGCTGCATATCATCATCATACTTCAACTATCACAACATGCACTAAAACACAGAGAAAATATTGCTGTGAAAAAACACACTTGATTGTATGGGTACTTCTTGAGCTCTTTGCTCACGTTCCAGTATGTGTGTGAGTGTGTGCACGTGTGCGTGCCGTGAATGCTCTTATCTTCTACGCAAATATTTGTCAATCCTGAATCGATTTTCCTTCTCTCGTTCCAAAGGGCAAGGACTGACTGGGATGGATGGGACTGGGAGTAAGAGGGAGCGCTAACACACAGTACAGAACAGTAGTGGGTTGGCTCGAACCACTAGAGCTGTTCACATTTCCTCCAGGTAGTAATGAATACACTGTTAATAAAGACACACCCTGTTATCGGCCCTGAAACGTCCTTATCATCACTATTATATCACAGGGTACATAAAACAGGTTGCATAGTTTCCACTGACAAGGCTATCAACGTGGATATTCTGATAGCTGCAACATGGTAGTATCCTGACCAAAGATTTATTGGCCATGGCATATCAAACGTGATGATGGAAACTGACTCTCTATCTGTTTCCCACTACTGGCATGTACTTCCCTTTGCCGAACTGGTGCAAGTGTGGCTCTGTTCAGTGTAATGTTTGAGAGAGGTATTCTTTTGATATCACAATGAATGCATCCTGAGAGTGGAGGACAAATAGAGTGGGGGAAGTAAAATAGGTTCCCCACTGTAATTAAATAGTCAACCATTAATCAGTTACTCTCCATCTGTGATAATACAGTAGAAACTGGAACCTCTTCCTCCTTTTCTGACATAATCTTTCATCTTTATTCATACCAAATCCTTCCACAATTGTACTTCTATTACTGAATATAAACATTCTGGAAATGCCTTGATCCAGCCAAAGATGTATACATTGTTACACAGGTATTTCCATGTCTTTTACAAGAGAGACATGTCCCTGTCGTCTTTGTACACTCTCAGAAAAAAGGGTTCCAAACGTGTTCGTCAGAGTGAGAACCCATTCAAGAACCCTTTTGGATTCCAGGTCAAACCCTTTTGGGTTCCATGTAGAACCAACCCTCCGTAGAACCTTTTTTTCCCCATGAGCGTACAGGTGAATGAGTGGTGTCAAGGTGTCCATCTATTCTCAGTCAATATACTCACGAATATTCCCCCTCCGATGAGGCCGCCCATGAGCCAGACCTGCAGGGAGACATGACTGCTGTCCTGCTGCTTTCCGTCGGGGAAGAACAGGAGGATGTTGGAGATGATGCAGGCGAACGCCGAGGGCAACAGGATCAGGCCCACCAGACGAGAACACTTCCCAGTGCAACACATACTGTCTTTACTCCGTCACCAGATAGCTCAGTGATACTGCAGTTAGGGTATGACAGAGACCGAGACAGTGGAGGGTAGACCCAGACTAAAGAAGAGATGGTAGATAGAAAAGAGGAGGGGAAAAGACTTCACGGTCAAGACAGACTGACACACACAGCAGGAGGAAGAAGAGGCTGAGATGACAGGGCTGTTGTTGGTCTCAGGAGCCACTGTGTCCAGTATATTCCACTGTGCTGGACAATAAATCGTCTCTTTCTCTTCAGCCCTTCAGTTCTTCGTGTAGACCCCTGGAAGCGGAACACAGGTCCCTTGCCGGCTTGTGGAATGGAACTAAACAGAACAGAACAAAATCAGGAGTCAATTCTAGAATTGCCCTTTGATACCTGCCCATGTGTGTACTCTGGCTGTTGGTATCAGTGACATTTATGGTTTGTTAACACAGAGAGGGGGGTTGGTGGACTGGCCGGGGGATTCTGTCTCTCCCTCAGTGAACGGAGGATGATCAATCTCACAGGGATGTGTAGGGGAAAGCACAAGCACACCAACAACGACACAGAGGAGAAGATAGCAAAAGTCACATTAGAATGCTAGAATCCTAACTAACTTAATCTGCCTGACAGGTTACATCAATGGAAACTAGTCACCTTTAGGATTTTCATTTTATGGCTGTTGTATCAATTGACGTGTTTGATTAGTGTTCTCAGTGATGTGATAGTGGTAGGGCTTTATTACTGAGTGTCATAGTGCAGGGTAATAATGACGCCGACCATTTCTCACATGTTGGGACTCTTTGTACTTACATCCAGCTGTGGACTGGACCAGGGAGCTCTCCTTTAGCTGGAAAGGCTGTCTTGAGTGTGGCCCCCATATGGGATATCCAATACACTGACCTTCTCTGACATTCACTGTATATTACAGTGATGTTACGGTGAATGACAGTGGACATCAGACAGGTATGAGTGCAGGCATGTTAAAAATCACAAACAGTACAGGATGAATACGGTGGGACAGCTGAGGGAGGAAGTCACCAAATCATGAACTAATTGCTCGAGAAACTGACACAAGGCAGAGCTTCGCTAACATTTGCCAGCTAGCTAACGTTAGCCACTTAGCCACCTAGCTAAAATTCACAACATGATTTGCAAATTGGTAACATATAATACGAATTGCAATTCGTAACATATCCTATGAAATTGGTGATGGACATCCACAAATTCATACATACCATACGAAATGTAACATATCATACTAAATGGAGTGTTAATTAATCAGGCTAAAACCTACGTGATCAACCGTGTATTATGACCCTGTGAGCAGTGAATTTGCATGTTTGTACAATTGCGTTTCATTGGGCTAGGCCCGGTTTGCAGTGAAGTGGATGTTGAACCTTGGATGTTGAGTTCTCCTTAACCGCATACCTCTTTAGTATGTGTAGTGTCACTTTTTAGCAATGGTGGGAAAAGTACCCAATTGTCATACTTGAGTAAAAGTAAAGATACCTTCATAGAAAATATAAAAGTGAAAGTCACCCAGCAAATTACTACTTGAGTACATTTACATTTTAGTAATTTAGCAGATGCTCCCATCCAGAACGACTTACAGTTAGTGCATTCATCTTAAGATAACTAGGTGGGACAACCACATATCACAGGCATAGCAAATGCAAGTGCTGGTTAGGTGGTGGGGCGGGGGTCGAGGTGAGGAGGAGGATTATTTAAGATACTGAAGAGGTTGGGTTTCAGATGTTTTCGAAAGATGGGTAGGGATTCTGCTGCAATAGCTTCAGGGGGAAGCTGGTTCCACCATTGGGGTGCCAGGACAGATATGAGCTTGGACTGGGCTGAGCGGGACCTGCCCTCCCGTAGGGGTGGCAGGGCCAAGAGACCTGAGGTGGCAGAACGGAGTGCTCAGGTTGGGGTGTAGGGTTTGAGCATAGCCTGAAGGTAGGGAGGGGCAGTTCCTCTTACTGCTCCGCAGGTAAGCACCATGGTCTTGTAGTGGATGCGAGCTTCAACTGGAAGCCAGTGGAGCGTGAGCAGCTCTAATTTCCCACAGTTCTATTAACGATGGTGAGTGCAGGTGTTTGCCTGGCGTTAGCAAAGGACCGGTGTCACTGTATCTATCTAGTAATAACAATAACGAAGCTATATACAGGGGGTACCAGTACCGAGACAATGTGCGCGGGAACAGGTTAGTCGAGGTAATATGTACAGTTGAAGTGGGAAGTTTACATACACTTAGGTTGGAGTCATTAAAACTTGTTTTTCAACCACTCCACAAATTTCTTGTTAACAAACTATAGTTTTGGCAAGTCGGTTAGGACATCTACTTTGTGCATGACACAAGTAATTTTTCCAACAATTGTTTACAGACAGATTATTTCACTTATAATTAACTGTATCACAATTCCAGTGGGTCAGAAGTGTACATACACTAAGTTGACTGTGCTTTTAAACAGATTGGAAAATTCCAGACAATGATGTCATGGCTTTAGAAGCTTCTGAAAGGCTAATTGACATCATTTGAGTCAATTGGAGGTGTACCTGTGGAAGTATTTCAAGGCCTACCTTCAAACTCAGTACCTCTTTGCTTGACATCATGAGAAAATCAAAAGAAATCAGCCCAAAAATTCTAGACCTCCACAAGTCTGGTTCATCCTTGGGAGCAATTTCCAAAACACCTGAAGGTACCACGTTCATCGTACAAACAATAGTACGCAAGTATAAACACCATGGGCCCACGCAGCCGTCATACCGCTCAGGAAGGGATGAACGTACTTTGGTGCGAAAAGTGCAAATCAATCCCAGAACAACAGCAAAGGACCTTGTGAAGATGCTGGAGGAAACAGGTACAAAAGTATCTATATCCACAGTAAACAACATAACCTGAAAGGAAGAAACTACTACTCCAAAACCGCCATAAAAAAAAACAGACTACGGTTTGTTACTGCACATGGGAACAAAGATCATAATTTTGGAGAAATGTCCTCTGGTCTGATGAAACAAAAATAGAACTGTTTGGCCATAATGACCATCGTTATGTTTGGAGGAAAAATGGAGAGGCTTGCAAGCTGAAGAACATCATCCCAACCGTGAAGGACAGGGGTGGCAGTGTCATGTTGTGAGGGTGCTTTGCTGCAGGAGGGACTGGTGCACTTCACAAAATAGATGGCATCATGAGGCAGGAAAATTATGTGGATATATTGAAGCAACATCTCCAAGACATCAGTCAGGAAGTTAAAGCTTGGTTGCAAATGGGTCTTCCAAATGGACAATGACCCTAAGCATACTTCCAAAGTTGTGTCAAAATGGCTTAAGGACAACAAAGTAAAGATATTGCAGTGGCCATCACAAAGCTCTGACCTCAATCCCAAAGAAAATGTGTGGACAGAACTGAAAAAGCGTGTGCGAGCAAGGAGGCCTTCAAACCTGACTCAGGTACACCAGCTCTGTCAGGAGGAATGGGACAAAATTCACCCAACTTATTGAGGGAAGCTTGTGGAAGGCTACCCGAAACATTTGACCCAAGTTAAACAATTTAAAGGCAATGCTACCAAATACTAAACTTCTGACCCACTGGGAATGTGATGAAAGAAATAAAAGATGAAATAAATCATTCTCTCTACTATTATTCTAAAATTTCACATTCTTATAATAAAGTGGTGATCCTAACTGACCTAAGACAAGGGAATGTTACTGGGATTAAATGTCAGGAATTGTGAAAAACTGAGTTTAAATGTAGTTGGCTAAGGTGTATGTAAACTTCCGACTTCAACTGTAGGTAAGTGTAAAGTGACTATGCATAGTAAATAAGCAGTGAGTAGCAGCAGTAAAAACAGGGGTCAATGCAAACAGTCCGGTTAGCCATTTGATTAATTAACTGTTTAGCAGGCTTATGGCTTGGGGGTAGAAGCTGTTAAGGACCCTTTCTTACCCAAACTTGGCACTCTGATACCGCTTTCCGTGCACTAGCAGAGAGAACAGTCTATGACCTGGCTGGAGTCTGAGAATTTTTAGGGCCTTCCTCTGACACCGCCTGGTATAGAGATCCTGGATGCCAGGAAGCTTGGCCCCAGGGATGTACTGGGACGTACGCAGTCCAGTGGAGGCTGTTGAGGGGAGGACGGCTCATAATAATGTCTGAAATGGAGCGAATGGAATCAAACACATTATTCAGCTCCAGCCAAGGTTCCACCAACCTCCTGTGTTATGCACTACCCTCTGTAGGGTCTTACAATCGGATGCCGAGCAGTTGCCATACCAAGCTGTGATGTAACCAGGATGCTCTTGATGGGAGAGTTAAGGTGGTGTTGGCGGGGTGCATTCTACTGGGATTGGTATTCTGTAGGGGAATAGAGATTTAAAAATAGTGGGAAGTCTTTCGGCAATACAGGGCAGGGTTTTAATAGTAGATATCGATTTGAGGGGTACATTTCTTCGAATAACTATTGCACCATCGACACCCAAAGAAAGGATGGAAACGCTTACCAACTGGACGCTATTTTTATGATAAACAGACAGATTTTTATGGGGGAGATGACTGTGGGTAATCTCGGAGATACAATTTGGTTGATATTTATATAGTGGCGCATGCAAATTATCCCGGGTTCACCTGGGGAAACAGCAGGGGCGAGAGGAGCCACATAGATTGTGTTTGTCAGGTCTGGACTCTGCACGCGTCACTCCGGTATTCTATACTGACCACAGTTGCCTGTCTCTCTTTCTGCCTTAAATAATGACAATACCTTGTGTAAAGACCCTGAATTAATCTCTAACTTTGTGAATTCTTTCTATGAAAATCTGTAAAAATCTCATTTTAATGGGATTGAATGTCAACATTTTATGAAACATGTCCATTGTCATGTTCCAATTATTTCTGATGAGTTCACGTCCATATGGAAAGATGAGTTTTTTAATAGTAGATATTAGATTAGAAATGCTCTTAAATCTATGAAGAAAGGCAAAGCACCTGGAACAGATGGTATTTCTGTATAATTGTATTTACACTTTTGGGAACATTTAGAGGGTCCAGTATTCAACATGTTCCAAGAATGCCTAGCTAAGGGTGAGATGATTACTACCATGAAACAAGGGGATATTACCTTAATACCAAAACCTGATAAAGATCGCTTTTTCATAGATCATTTGAGACCTACTACATTATTAAATACAGATTATAAATGGTTAACTTTAGCATATGCCAATAGACTTATATTGGGCCTAAACCATCTTATTAATGAATTGGTTTCATGAAAGGTCGCCACATCAGCTGTAACATTAGGTTAGTTTTAGAATTGATTGATTAAGCTGATTCAATTGACTCCAACGTATTTATTTTATTCCTCGACTTTTGTAAATCATTTGATACAATAGAACACCAATTCCTTATACATTCGCTGTACACGTTTGGTTTTGGGACTATAGCTTTGTCTCTGTTATCAATATGTTTTATAAAGATATTCATATTTATATTATGATTAATCGTAACACATCTCAAATATTTCAAATTCATCGTAGTGTACGCCAGGGTTGCCCTATTTCAGATGTCTTATTCGTTTTAGTTGTAGAATTACTATCTATTAGCATTTTAAACAACCCTGAATTAAAAGGTATTCCAATATTTGGAAAATAAATATAAATATTTCAGTTAGCAGACGATACCGCTCTGTTTCTAAAAGACAAGGATCAAGTTGCTATTGCACTTAATATCATCAAATTATTCTCTTCAGCTTCTGGTCTGGAACAGAATTGAAATAAATGCGAAATATTATCCATACGTAAATCAAATGACCAATCTATTGAGAATATTCCAGTGAAAGACAATGTGACATATTTAGGGGTGTACATGGCGAAAAAACATATTGTCCGTCAACATCTCAATTTCTCTCGGATTCAAGAAAAGAAAAATCCATATTTAACTGGTTCCATCGTGACCTCTCTATTATTGGAAGGGTTATATTGTCCAAAGCAGAGGTTCTGTCACATTTTGTCTACCCTGCTCTATCCTATTTGTAGCTGATCAAACCAGCAAGGATACCAACAAAACTTTCCTACACTTTATATGGAAAAATAAACAACGCAAATTTAAGGAGTCTGTAATATGAAACCATATTACAGGGCTTGAAGTACTAGATTTCATTGATATCAACAATACCTTTAAAGTTAACTGGGTGAAAAGATGTATGCTTAGCTAAGAATCTATATGGTACTTCATTCCCTGTGATATTTGTATGAAATTGGGTGGTCTTCAATTTTTGTGAAAGTGCAACTATTCTCCAGCAAAATTACCCATCAAACTGGCCAAATTTCATGAACAAGCCCTTTTAGCCTGGAAACCGTGTTATGTCTTCTGCCACGCCATATGTTGTTGATTTAGACCAAACGTGGTGTGGTAGGGAGAAAATTAACCTGGAACTTGCAATTGCACATAGTGTTCAGGGATATATAGGGTGCGTTCATAAATTCACTCGGGCTATCTACTCGGATTTCAGAGCACTCTCATCTGAGTGTGCCAGAGCGCAGAATAACTGTGCAACACCTGTTGAATATGACCGGTGTCAAATCAAATCACATTGGTCACATACACATGGTTAGCAGATGTTAATGCGAGTGTGGCGAAATGCTTGTGCTTCTAGTTCCGACCATGCAGTAATATCTAACAAGTAATCTAACAATTTCACAACAACTACCTTATACACACACAAGTGTAAAGGAATGAATAAGAATATGTACAATATGTACATAAATACATGGATGAGCGATGGCCGAAAGGCATAGGCAAGATGCAGTAGATGGTATAGAGTACAGTATAAACATATGAGATGAGTAATGTAGGATATGTAAACATGATATCAAATGGCATTGTTTAAAGTGGCTAGAGATACATTTTTTACATCAATTTTTCCATTATTAACGTTCCCGGAGTTGAGTCAGTATGTTGGCAGTAGTCTGATAGCCTTGAGATAGAAGCTGTTTTTCAGTCTCTCGTTCCCCGCTTTGATGCACCTGTACTGACCTCACCTTCTGGATGATAGCGGGGTGAACAGGCAGTGGCTCGGGTGGTTGTTGTCCTTGATGATCTTTTTGGCCTTCCTGTGACATCAAGTGGTGTAGGTGTCCTGGAGGGCAGGTAGTTTGCCCCCGGTGATGCATCGTGCAGACCTCATTTCCCTCTGGAGAGCCTTAGGTCAGTATACTTCGGCAAAAAAAGTAATTAAATTCTTGCCAGCAGCACAGTTACAGTCACCAACGATGTAGATATCATGACAACAGCCTAACGAGCTCTGCTAGGGCGAGTAAAATGGTTAGAGTGAGGTGTTCTCTCATTTGTGTCTGGAAGTAGCTAGCCAACTTTAGCCAGTTAGCTTGGGTGCTTGCCGTTGTGCGGTCAGAACGTTGGAATTCCGGAACCTTCGAGAGCGAAACGCTCTGAATTTATGAACAGACAATCTGACAATGTTCTGAATTTACGAACGTCCAGAGTGCCAGAGTGAATTTAGGAACACACATCGAGATGCACCTGCCAGCTATTACTGTAAATGTGGACCATGAAAAGGCTTTTGACAAGGTAAACCATTCGTTTTTATGTAGAGTTTTATTTTCGTTTTTTGATTTTTTTTTATGATATGGGTAAGAAAGGATTTATAGTAGACTGATGTTGGTAGCAGGGTAAATATTACGAATATTGGTAAATATAATCACGCAAGTACGAAGTGTCAGACAGGGGGGACCATCTCTCAGAGCTATGTTGGTGTTATATATTGAAACGTTCGCATGCAAGAGAATTTTCAAGAAATGTCACAATTTTATATTTTAGACGACCTGAGCATGAAAGAGGCAATCAACGTCATTGATGAGTTTTCTGTTGCCTCCTTGTCGAAGATGAACATAAATAAAACCTAAATAAAATATATGGGACAGTGGAAATGGAGAACTGTTTATGTGGTTTGAATGTGTGCACGGGACCAATGGTAGTGCTTGGGATATCTTTCAGAAATGAAATTAAAGATGACCTGTCGAATTGGAAATACAAAGTAATTTCGGTTAATAAAAGATTGGGACTGTGGAAATAAAATGAGGCGACTATCTTTTAGCGGACATTCTGCCTTCATTACTTCACCTTGCCTATGTGTTTACGGTTAAGGGTCATGGTGGAGTGGGATAGTAGTAAGCCAAAAACTGAAATTATCCCTTTACATTTTCAGAAAATAGTTGAATGGGGATGTCGGCTTGTCTGCAAAGTAAAATAACATGTAGTCAACCACAGGATGCTATGTGTTAAATTGCTACTGATACAATTAAAATGTTTAGACAACAGACGGAACTATTGTAATTCGCTTGTTTTACACAGACGTCTTTGAGTTCGTTCAACATTATAAAATCATCATTTGGCTCTGAATACATTTTGTCCCAGGGACAATTGTTTTGCAATTGAAACAATGCCCTATGTTTTATGGGAATTTTCTTTAGCCCATTAGTTAACAGGAAAATAAAAAGAGATTTGTGATATATAAATAAAAAAAGATTATGAAGAGGTAGCCAAATTAGAACTAAAACATTTGGAAAAGTATTACAATTAGTGACTAGTATCCCTTATCAAGGCAAAACTTTGTGAGGCCATATGTAGCGTCAATGACACCCTCAAGTGGTCACCGACGGGATTGGTTCAATTTATAAAACAATGCAATTCGAAATAGATAAGTGGGGCATCATGTGTGTAAAATGTATATGTAAAGGGATATGCCTTTCATTGTAAATGTATTTTTTATATTTATGTATAATTGTATTTTCAATTGTATTTTGTAAATATTTGATATACACTGAGGTTTATTATGAGTTCCCCTTGTATAGGCTATGTGTATGTTTTTATTATTTTTTAAATTATTATTTTAACCCCAAGCCTACAAATCGAATTAACATAATAAAGAAATTACTATTAAAATCAAATCCGTATTTAAGCTAAAGATATCAATGTTTTTGCATGGGCTGTGTCTCAATCCACCACATATGCTGATATTGCCCGTCCGCATCTGGGGTGATCGGTGGCTTTAGCTTTAGCGGTGTTTGTCAGACCATGAGACATCTGGGGTGATCGGTGGCTTTAGCTTTAGCGGTGTTTGTCAGACCATGAGACATCCCAAAAATGATCTGAACGGTGTGGCCTACAAAGAATCATGTAGGCCTATCCTTTTGTCCTGATTTGGTCATTGTCAGGTTCCTCCCGAGCTTTGTCAAATTGCTACCATATGATCCGTAACAGGTGAAACGTTTGAATATTATAACTCATTATAATTGTTAATATGATAATTTCACAAGACTAAAATAGCCCATATGGCCTGTGTGTGTAAATCTAAATACAATTGTATTTGTCACATGTACCGAATACAACAGGTGTAGACTTTACCGTGACATACTTAGTCTACTTATGAGCCCTTTCCAAACAATGCATAGTTAAGAAAATAGTAACACAATAAAAAACAATAGCGACGTTATATACAGTGGAAATAAATAATATGTGAACCCTTTGGAAACACCTGGATTTCTGCATTTGGTCATAAAATTTGATCTGATCATCATCTAGGTCACAACAATAGACATACAGTCTGCTTAAACTAATAACACACAAATTATTCAATTTTTCTTGTCTATATTGAATACATCATCTATCATTCACAATCTAAGTTGGAAAAAGCATGTGAACCCCTAGACTAATGACTTCTCCGAAAGCTAATTGGAGTCAGGAGTCAGCTAACCTGGAGTCCAATCAATGAGACGAGATTGGAGATGTTGGTTGGAGCTGCCCTGCCCTATAAAAAACACTCACAAAGTGTGAGTTTGCTGTTTACAAGAAGCATTGCCTGAATTAGCCATGTTGGAAAAGAAAAAGCCATATCTCTGTCCAGTGTCTGTGTTCTTTTGCGCATCTTAATCTTTTATTTTTATTGGCCTGTCTGAGATATGGCTTTTTATTTGCCACTCTGCCTAGAAGCCCAGCATCCCGGAGTCGCCTCTTCACTGTTGATGTTGAGACTGATGTTTTGTGTGTACTATTTAATGAAGCTGCCAGTTGAGGACTTGTGAGGTGTTTGTTTCTCAAACTAGACACTCTAATGTACTTGTCCTCTTGCTCAGTTGTCCACCGGGGCCTCCCACTCCTCTTTCTATTCTAGTTAGTGACAGATTGCGCTGTTCTGTAAAGGGAGTAGTACACAGCGTTGTACGAGATCTTCAGTTTCTTGGCAATTTCTCACATGGAATAGACATTCATTTCTCAGAACAAGAATAGACTGACGAGTTTCAGAAGAAAGGTTTTTGTTTCTGGCCATTTTGAGCCTGTAATCGAACCCACAAATGCTGATACTCCAGATACACAACTAGTCTAAAGAAGGCCAGTTTTATTGCTTCTTTAATCAGAACAAAAGTTTTCAGCTGTGCTAACATAATTGCAAAAGGGTTTTCTAATGATCAATTAGACTTTTTTAAATGATAAACTTGTATTAGCTAACACAACGTGCCATTGGAACACAGGAGTGATGGTTGCTGATTATGGGCCTCTGTAGGCCTATGTAGATATTCCATTAAAAATCATCTGTTTCCAGCTACAATAGTCATCTACAACATTAACAATGTCTACACTGTATTTATGATCAATTTTATGTTATTTTAATGGACCAAAAATTTGAAATGTGCTTTTCTTTCAACAACAAGGACATTTCTAAGTGACCTCAAACTTTTGAACGGTAGTGTACGTTTGTTCAACAACAGGTTATGGTCAGTAATATCAAAGGCTGCACTGAAATCTAACAGCACAATCTTCTTATCAATTTCTTTCAACCAATCATCAGTCATTTGTGTCCGTGCAGTACATGTTGAGTGCCCTTCTCTATAAGCATGCGGAAAGTCTGTTGTTCATTTGGTTACAGAGAAATAGCATTGTATTTGGTCAAAGGCAATTTTTTACAACAGTTTGCTGAGAGCTGGCAGCAAGCTTTTAGGTCTGCTGTTCGAACCAGTAATGGCCGCTTTACCACTCTTGGGTAGCGGAATGACTTTGGCTTCCCTCCAGGCCTGAGGACAAAGACTTTCCTCTTTCCTCCTGATGTTATCAAGTTATTGATTTCATGAACCTTGTTTCTAAGGCTACATATATTAACATGCGCTATGTTCAGCCCTTTCCTGGGTAGCTTATCAGAGATAGACATAATATGGAAAAGAGTAAACAAAGCAAGTTAAAAAAATATGCATTCAGCAGTCCAGTTCAGTTGGTGTGTGTGTACTGCGGAGTTGAAGCTACGAACCCATAGGCTTGGCTCTCTCATCCCTTCCAGGCTTTTGGGAGGGAGGGTGGACAATGAGTCTGTCATAGGGGATGTAAGCCATGTCCCCCCTCTCTCTGGCAGCTTTCATGGCTGAGATAAGTTCTGTTGAATCAGGACACAAGGCGAGTTAGAATAGGATTTGATTTGCTTTACAATTTTATATCACTATAGGTGGTGATATTTCAATTGGATCTACTTACACTACACTCTTAAAAAAATAGTTCCAAAAGGGTTCTTCGACTATACCCATTGGAGAACTCTTTTTGGTTCCAGGTACAACCATTTTGGGTTCCATGTAGAGCCGTTTTGGGTTCCATGTAGAATCCTCTTTGAAAGGAACCCAAAACATGCTGAACAAAAATATAAACACAACATGTAAAGTGTTGGTCCCATGTTTCATGAGCTGAAATAAAAGATCCCAGAAATGTTCCATACGCACAAAAAGCTTGTTTCTCTCAAAATTTGTTCACAAATTTGAGAAGATGATCCATCCACCTCACAGGTGTGCCATATCAATAAGCTGATTAAACAGCATTATCATTACACAGGTGCACCTTGTGCCGGGGACAATAAAAGGCCACTCTAAAATGTGCAGTTTTGCCATACAACACAATGCCACAGATGTCTTAAGTTTTGAGGGAGCATGCAATTGGCATGCTGACTGCAGGAATGTCCTCCAGAGCTATTGCCAGAGTATTTAATGTTCATTTCTCTACCGTAAGCCACCTCCAACATCCTTTGGAGAATTTGGCAGTACGTCCAACCGACCTCACAATCGCAGACCACTTGTTTGGCTTGTGGTCAGGCGGTTGGCAGATGTCAATATTGTGAAAAGAATGTCCCATGGTGGCAGTGGGGTAATGGTATGAGCAGGCATAAGCTACCAACAATGAATACAATTGCATTTTATTGATGGCAATTTGAATGCACAAAGATATCGTGACGAGATCCTGAGGCCCATTGTCGTGCCATTCATCCCTCGCCATCACCTCATGTTTCAGCATGATAATGTACGGCCCCACATCGCAAGGGTCTGTACACAATTCCTGGAAGCAGAAAATACCCCAGTTCTTCCATGGCCTGCATACATACCAGACATATCACCAATTGAGCACGTTTGGGATGCTCTGGATTGACGTGTACGACAACAAAGGAGATGTGTCGCGCTGCATGAGGCAGATGGTGGTCACACCAGATACTGACTGGTTTTCTGATCCACCCCTACCTTTTTTAAGGTATCTGTGACCAACAGATGCATATCTTGAAACCCAGTCATGTAAAATCCATAGATTAGGGCCTAATGTACTTATTTCAATTGACTGATTTCCATATATGAACTGTAACTTAGTAAAATCTTTAGGCTAGGTTGTAGCAACCTCATGATGGGTATAGAGGAAATATGAGTATCATGTAGTAGCCTTAACCTATCGATGTTACATTGAACTAGGTGAATGGAACATGAATGGCAGTCATCTAATATGCTGTAATAGAAATAAGGAATTGAAAAAAAAATAACGTCCTCCCTCATCTTAAACGGCACTGACCGCCACTGGTGAGCACCCACGTCCTGGGGTTGAGGATGGACAGAATGACAAGTCCAAGTTGTTAAGGTTGTAGAATTCGTGTAGTCTATGCCTTGCATTACCCTTTTCCTAACCCTAACATAATTCTCCTAACCTGTTGCGTAAATTCTCTAACCTGCCACGAAAAGCCAAATCTGACAAAGCTGTATCCCATCTCGTCAAAACCCTGATTTCTTCTTCAATGATTTCTTCTTCTTCTTCAATAATTTTGAAGCCGACCTGTCAGACAACTCTTGTATACAGTGCATTGCGAAAGTATTCGGCCCCCTTGAACTTTGCGACCTTTTGCCACATTTCAGGCTTCAAACATAAAGATATAAAACTGTATTTTTTTGTGAAGAATTAACAACAAGTGGGACACAATCATGAAGTGGAACGACATTCATTGCATATCTCTGATCAGTCTTCTCCTTGTATGAGCTGAAAGTTTAGAGGGACGACCAGGTCTTGGTAGATTTGCAGTGGTCTGATACTCCTTCCATTTCAATATTATCGCTTGCACAGTGCTCTTTGGGATGTTTAAAGCTTGGGAAATCTTTTTGTATCCAAATCCGGCTTTAAACTGTATCTCGGACCTGCCTGGTGTGTTCCTTGTTCTTCATGATGCTCTCTGCGCTTTTAACGGACCTCTGAGACTATCACAATGCAGGTGCATTTATACAGAGACTTGATTACACACAGGTGGATTGTATTTATCATCATTAGTCATTTAGGTCAACATTGGATCATTCAGAGATCCTCACTGAACTTCTGGAGAGAGTTTGCTGCACTGAAAGTAAAGGGGCTGAATTATTTTGCACGCCCAATTTTTCAGTTTTTGATTTGTTAAAAAAGTTTGAAATATCCAATAAATGTCGTTCCACTTCATGATTGTGTCCCACTTGTTGTTGATTCCTCACAAAAAAAATAAAGTTTTATATCTTTATGTTTGAAGCCTGAAATGTGGCAAAAGGTCGCAAAGTTCAAGGGGGCCGAATACTTTCGCAATGCACTGTAAGTCCGGTATTGATATTATTTCTAGATTGTGGACAATATTGTGAAATCATTGTCTCGTTTGTTGTATATATGTATGCTATTGAATAGTTGTAACAGTTTTTGAATCTGGCACCCCAATAAGATTGTGTCTGTGGTTAAGTTCTTCTTTTACTGTAATTTGTTAGATTGCTATTTGACAATTACATATGTCAGAAAGCTGATTCCATTGCTTATTTCAAACCAGAAGATAATTGCTGATAATTGCTTGGGTGGCGCTGCGGTCAAAAGCCGGGGTAGAGGAGGGTTTGGCCAGTGGGGTTTTCCTTGGCTCATTGTGCACATGTGTAGTGGTTCCCAACCAGGGGTACTAGGACTCCTGGTGGTACTTGGCCTATCCACAAGGGGTACATGAGAAGACTCATGAGGCCATCCTACTGGTAAAATTCACATGAGGGGGTACTTCAGGGGTACTCCAGGTAGAGCAAAATTCAGTTGGTGGTACAGTAACGAAAAAGGTTGGGAACCACTGCTCTAGCGATTCCTTGTGACAGGGCCGGGCGCCTGCAAGCTGACTCCGGTCGTCAGTCGAACAGTGTTTCCTCCGTCACAATGGTGCGGCTGACACCCGGGTTAAGCGAGCAGTGTGATAAGAAGTAGGCAGCCAGTTAGGTCATAATTCAGGGAGAAAACTGGGTAAAAAAAATATGCTTGTGGCCATAATACTGGGTTAGTACTGGGACAGGAGACTGCTTGGGAATACCAGGTGCCGTAAAACAAACACAAAAGGAAGAAAAAAATCAAATAGAAGCAAAAACAGAAGAGAATTGCTGGAACACTTCTGCACTCACCGTGTCATGCACTGAAAAAGCACAGGAGGGCGCTATATCATAACATTCAAGTATCCTCTCGCCTCGTCGTCATTACTCCCCCAGTTATATTATGTTGGTGGATCCAGACACACATTAGTCACATTTAAACTTGTGATAATATCCAGCTGGAGCGAGTTTATGTCACGTGTTTATGAAGTCCTCGTGCCAAGCAGTTGTACTCACTGGCTCTGCTTGTGATTTACTTATGCAATAACCTCTCCTCCACTTTGTAGAGAGGAGTGTGTATAACCCATAATGATGTGTGTGTGTGCGTACGTGTGTGCGTGTGTGTGAATGCATAACCACAATGAACTCTGTTTTTTTTATAAAAGAAAAATGACTCCAATTGATTCCAAATAGGCTATATTTGAAAAAAGGAAATGTACAAGAAACAGTAGTAGTCATAAACCTTAGTAAATTAAATGTACAAACTATGCTAAACACAAAATGTCCTTCATGGTGTATAAATGCTTAAAGACATTGTCTTGAATCAATGTTATTGATATCTTAAAGAGGTGTAGGTAGCCTAGTGGTTAAGAGCGTTGGGCAGGTAAGTAAAAGGTTGCTGGTTTAAATCCCAGAGTGTTTAATAGGTGAAACATGTGTCTATGTACCTTTGAGCAAGGCACTTAACCCCAGTTGCTCTGGAAAGAGCTTCCTGCTAAATCACTCAAATGTTTTATGAAATGTGGACACATGGCAGTGATATATTCTTCATTAATGCCCAGTGTTTCACTGCATAAGCTAAACGTAGTCTGCGGTGTGATTGAGATGCTTGCTGTTGATTTATTGCCTCTACTTCTAGAACAGTGTAAAAATCCCTGCTCCTTTTTCGTCTGCTATAACATTTTCGAACACAATATATCAATGGTTTAAAGGCAACTTTTACATTAAAGGGATAGCAGATAACATGGTGGTGTGAGGGAGGTTACTTCGGTTGAACTCAGGCCAGAGGAATGGTTCACTTTCTTCTTTAAACTATGGTGCCTATTCTGTAGAGATATTAGTTTGGCTGCTGTAGTTTTTGTCCTCTTTCTCCTCCTCCCTTCTCTAATGTAATTCTTCCCTCCTTTCATTTCCTCCCTCTCATCCCATCTCCCTCCTCTCATCCCATCTCCTCTAATCTTGGCTCGCCCTTCCTCCCCCTCACTCTCCCTCCCTCCTTTCTCCCTCTCTCTCTTTCTTACCCCCTTGTCTTTCTCTCTTTCTGCCTCTTCCTCTCTCTTTCCCTCCATCCTCCCTCTCTCTCTCCTCCTTGCACCCTTTCTCCAACCTCAATCCCTCCCCTTTCTCCCCCTTCACACCCAGACCTTTCCCTTCCCGCCTCCCTCCCCTCCAGACCTGCTGCCTCCACAGCAGCCCCCTCCCAGGCCATGGTGTTTTGTAGCGGGCAGGTTCTTGTAGACGGCCCTGGAGTACGGTATGAAACAGAGCCCCAACTGGAGGTGACGAGCCAGGCGGCAGTAGGCAGCCAGAGCCAGTACCAGGAGGGGGGTGACCAGGAGGAACCCGACCACTAGGAGGGCCACACAGCCCCCGTCGCTCAGCAGGTCTGAACAGTAGCGGGTCGTCCCCTGAGGGCGCACCTGGGGAGAGGAGAGGGGGCAGGGGAGGAGAGGAGAGGGTTGGTTTTTCTAGTTGATTATATTGCTGTTTTTCACATGACCAGAAGAATGTGTTGCACCAACAACGAAGAGATTGACATAATGTTCTTATGACTGTATAATGACAATAATGCAATGTCAATGCAACAGAAATGTATTGATCTCAAATGTTGCTATAGTTTCTGACAAGCTGATGAATCAAGCTTTCTGTTGGAGTCTTGTCAGAACAGATGGAGAGAGTTATTGGTTTCAGCACCCATGTTCAAGAGAAGTGAAGGATGGAGGAGTCAGAGACGAATGCGGGGATAGACAGATGGAGGAGAGGAGAGGAGGAGATGCAGGGAGACGATGACGTGCCCCTGTTGGAATGTGTGTCGGAGGTCAGGACAGACACAGAGCAGATCGCAGTCTGACACACACACACACACACGAAGAAGGAGGGGCCCTTCCATAGATGAAATGTGATGAATTGCCATTCTTATATCACAGCTGTGAAACATCACAATAATATCTATGGATCTTTAGAATTAAAATGTCCGCCTGCTGGTGTGGTATGTGATGTTGTTAGTGTGAGGGAGAAGTGGTAGAAGTGGTAGCAGAGAATGGAGAATGTGAGGAATGCACTGGAGGGAAAATGGAGGGGCTGTCACCCTTCCTTATCTCTATGTGGTAAGAACAGAATACGCAAGTGGAGGGGGATGGAGGGAGAAAGGGAGGGAGAGGAGAGGCACAGAGGGGTGAGGGGGGAGGGATGGCGGGAAACAGGTTGGGAGGTGAACAGATAACACTACAGTATGTCCATGCTTATTTCTACTTTCTGAGGCCAGGGGGTTTATGTCCCACAGCCAACCTTCTGAAAATATTTGATATTCATAGCTCTTATTGGGGTGTCTAGCTCTGAAATCATGCAACTGTATCATGCCAGTTAAAGTTAATGTAGTTTAATGCAGCTGCTTAGTAGGGTAGGCAGTCATTGTACATAAGAATTTGTTCTTAAATTCTTAACTGACTTGCCTAGTTAAATAAAGGTTCAATAAAAATAAAATAAAAATAGTGAAGATATTCCCTTCCCCTTTTTCAAAATTGTTGGTGAATGTTTTTCAGAGTTTGTGTAATTCAATATTTTGTGACAACGAACTGCGAGATCAGGATAACTTGTTTAGCTAGCTTTAACATTCCTTCCTTCCTTCCTTTCTTTCTCATCCACCTCTCTCCTTTGTTTCAATCCTCCCTCTCTCTCCCTCTCCACCCTAATCCCTCCTTAATCTGGTGCCACAAGGTTCCTAATTGGTTAGAGGGGAGGGGAATCCTGTAACACACACACACACACACACACACACACACACACACACACACACACACACACACACACACACACACACACACACACACACACACACACACAGAGTCATTAGTAAGGTGGGGCTAACTGGGGTCAAAGGTGTGTGTGTGTGTGTGTGTGTGTGTGTGTGTGTGTGTGTGTGTGTCACTGAGGCCTGCGAGCTGCTGCTGCTAAACACAACGTGTGCTCACACATGTGCTAATGCATGCGTCTGTCTGTGTGTGAGCTCAAGTGTGCTAAATTCATTTCGCACTTAATGTTTTCCTATTTTGGCTGTGAATATGTGAGTGTGTGTTTAAAGCATTCTTCGACATAGCCTTGTCCTAGATTTGTAGGAGTTAGTTAAAGCATATAGATATGGGACCAGCTAGGCAAGCTAATCCCTACCTCCCTCTATTCTTTAAAGTCTTTCCCTTGACTCCTGACCTGTCCAGTCGGATTCTCAAAAATTCTCTCCAAAATAGCTCCATATTCCCTATATAGAGCAGTACTTTTACCAGAGCTCTATGGTCCCTGGTCAAAAGTAGTGCACTATAAAGGGAACAGGGTGCCATTTGGAACACAGTCCATGTTCTTAAACATCTGAGAAATACTGAGAAACTCTCTGGCTGATCTGCTTATGAAACTCATCACAGAGGGCCAAACTCCACCCTCATCTTCTGCTAAAATATTCCAAACTCATGCTGGGTGGTGAAAGTTTAGTTATGAGTTTTAGGATTCACAGTTAGTCCCTCCTGAAATGTCAGCCTTAATGACTACTCTGTATACCATACAATTATTTAATATGATTCTGATCTATTATCTAGTTAGCTTCTCGTGACGATACCTCCCGAAGGCCCTAATGTTATGAGTGTGTTAGCAAACACACCTTCACTCAGACACATACAGTAGATGAGTTATGAATGTGAAATTGAAATGACACTCAGGAACTTTGGAAGATGGAGTAACCTTTCCTCTGAATTTTCCCTCAGGTTATTCATTAGAGAGCGTGACAACTCTCTGCCTGAATACTAGAAGAAGGAGAAGAAGAAGGAGAAGAAGAAGACACACCCCACCGCTTTCCCTCCTTACCGTAGAATGACACAGGAACCCAAACACCACCATCACTATAGCCGGGGTGAGGATGAGTCCGAACACCAGTCCGGCCAGGCAGGCGTTGATCCCCGCTATGACCAGGTTCTGGGCCGTCACCAGCACCGAGCACGCCCAGCAGTCCAGAGAGCCCCTCAGCTCCAGGGGAGCGTCACTCCCTCCTCCCCCGCTCTCGGCTGCAAAGTACGGGGGAGGCACCACCACGCCGGAGGGTGTCCCCACGGGGGCGGTGGAGGCCAGGGAGTTGGAGTGCTGGAGGTGGTGGTGGTGCTGGTGGTGGGGGTGATGGTGGGGGTGCATGTGGGGGGAGAGCTCCTCAGAGAGGTCAAGGGCCTGGTGGTGAGCCCCCTTCTCCAATGTGCCGCTCATACTCATGGTCAACTGGGTAGGAGGGGAGAGAGAGAGAGGAAGAAGGGGCAGAGTTTAGCCAGGTTTGCGAAAGCAAAAATGGTCCCTACTTCTCGGATGTGGAAATACTGTTCCAAGCATATGTGAATGTGAAACGGTTTGGCTTTTCCTGAGTGGATCTTTATAGTGACAGTGTCATGCTTTTTGATAGCCAATTTGTGCAACAGAAGTCTCTCCCTGTCTCAAACTCATGTCTATCGCAAACTTGGTCCGTAGACATATCATAGCTGAGGTTCAGTCTTCAAATGTAGAATGAACCAGGGAGTTCACAGGGAGGTTAGAGGACTTTATCTGTTAGAGGAAGAGGAAGGCAGGCTGCACGGCGTAATCTATCAACTCTTATATCTTCTATCAGAACAGGATAGTTATCTGAAATCTGATTGGCCCAGAGGAAAGGAACCTAATTGCCAGGCGAGGGTGCACAGAGGATGATGATGGATAAGATGAAGATGAAGGGTAAGAGACAGAATCAAAGGATGCGTGTGTGCATACACGTGTGTGTGTGTGTGTGTGTGTGTGTGTGCGTGCGTGCGTGCATCTGTGTATGCTTGTGCACGTGCCTGAATGCATTTGTTTATCTTGGCACTGGTTGAAGACTGCAGTTCATGTCTTGTCAGAAATAGAAAACGTACAAGTCAAGTCATGGCCTTATGTTCAAGACACTGTAAAAGTGATTTTTCCAGTATGGTAAAAACAACTCCAAATCAGCACAGACCAAGTTGAAAGTTTCCCTGAATCAGCGATAAGTAACAACTCATAACTGACATGTCCCATTAACAGTGACAGGATAGCAACCCCCCCCCCTTACTAAGCGTTGCCCAAACCGGCCTGAACAATGGACCAGGGTCAGTTGCCAGCCTTCCTCCCAGAAATACCCCTGCCCTCAGCACCGCTCTGTACCGCTCTGCACCAAAGTGATAAATCTATCAGGACAGACCAGAAAGGCCAAGGTCTAGAACTTAACAATGTTAGTTCAGAAGTTGTGTAAAAGTGTATTGAGCAATATTCCACAAGTGCAGGGTAAAACGAATGCTATAGCAAAGAGAAGAATACCCACAAACGTTTTGGTGGTATGTAAGTACACTCAAGAGAATTAAGCAGTGTTTGTATGGGAATTGTTCTTCTTCCTCCCCTTAGGACTTTTAGTACTGGCACATCTAGCACTTCCACAGGTGCAGGATACAAAACCACCCACATATTAGGTATTGGTAGGGCCATGATCATGCTGCTGCTCCCCCTATGATCATTCCACCCCACCCCCTCAATAGTCTTTAATCTGCTTCCACCCCAATGGACATTTATTTATTCATCACTGCCACAGTTGTTATTATGTATATAGTGCTATTTCTATAGTTTTTTTATTACCATTTTCATCATTTTATTTCACTAGTCCTGCATGTTGGAGCTCCGAAGCCTAAGATTTTCACTGTACCCTGCAATCACACCTGCAACCCTGTACACGTGACTATTAACACTGAACCCTGCCATCACACCTGAAACCCTGTACACATGACTATTAAACACTGTACCCTGCCATCACACCTGTAACCCTGTACACGTGACTATTAAACACTGTACCCTGCCATCACACCTGCAACCCTGTACACGTGACTAATAAACACTCAGAATCTGAATGAGTTTTTCCTGACCATGATAAACTCCTGGCCATAGACATAGGGGTATACGTGGGTACTCATCTTCTTTTAACCACCCCTTCTTACTTTTACCCGACAAACACACATCACCCGCATACCTCATCCGACCGCTAACCCTGACCCCAACCACGCTACGGAAGAGGTCCACTTGAGATGTGTCCCTGCTGGACGTCGTTACCTCAACAGTGTTCTGCGTCAACCTCCCATTGTTAGTGAAGTGTTGTCGTTCAGGTCTAAGGTCGGGGGTGCAGGAAGAGTCCAACTAGCTCACTCATTGTGACCTAAGGCCCTACACTTGGCCGTTACTTGGCCTACACTTGGTCGTTACTTGGCCTACCCTTGGTCGTTACTTGGCCTACCCTTGGCCGTTACTTGGCCTACACTTGGCCGTTACTTGGCCTACACTTGGTCGTTACTTGGCCTACCCTTGGTCGTTACTTGGCCTACCCTTGGCCGTTACTTGGCCGTTACTTGGCCGTTACTTGGCCTACACTTGGTCGTTACTTGGCCTACCCTTGGTCGTTACTTGGCCTACACTTGGCCGTTACTTGGCCTACCCTTGGTCGTTACTTGGCCTACCCTTGGTCGTTACTTGGCCTACACTTGGCCGTTACTTGGCCTACCCTTGGTCGTTACTTGGCCTACCCTTGGCCGTTACTTGGCCTACACTTGGCCGTTACTTGGCCTACCCTTGGTCGTTACTTGGCCTACCCTTGGCCGTTACTTGGCCTACCCTTGGCCGTTACTTGGCCGTTACTTGGCCGTTACTTGGCCTACACTTGGTCGTTACTTGGCCTACACTTGGCCGTTACTTGGCCTACCCTTGGCCGTTACTTGGCCTACACTTGGTCGTTACTTGGCCTACACTTGGCCGTTACTTGGCCTACACTTGGCCGTTACTTGGCCCTACACTTGGCCGTTACTTGGCCCTACACTTGGCCGTTACTTGGCCTACACTTGGCCGTTACTTGGCCTACACTTGGCCGTTACTTGGCCTACACTTGGTCGTTACTTGGCCTACACTTGGCCGTTACTTGGCCTACCCTTGGCCATCTGTTTTACACAATGTACTTGGCTTGCTTTTTTCCATTTCATGAGGCGTTGATTGTTTTTCATAACCATGGAGACACTTGATCTTAACGCTATAGAAATGATTGAATTACCTACGGTATCTTCAAATGAGCTTCCTCTCTAGCTTGTGGTCACTGATAGAGCACTGAACTACATTCAAGCTGGTCCTTCAAATATTCTGACATTCTCATCTAGAACATTCAGGAGAAGCTCTTTTGTTCTATTATTCTATTGTCTTTTGGCTGGCAGTTGCATACATGTGACGCCTGTCTGAAACGTGATCTACGCATTTAATTATCAGTGATGAGAACCAGAATTGTCATTTTAAAATGCTTTTGTGAACGTTCTTTCATAGATATTAGATTAGAAATCATCTGAAAATAATGTTTTAGTTAATTCAACCTTCTCTGTGGCTGGTTTCTCACTCACATTGCGTGGAGCCGGGTAGAGCCTCTCTCTGATCCTTGCGGTTCTCTTCTCTTCTTGGAAGTTACACTGAAACTCTCTCTCCTCTTAACCACGTATAGCAGGTGGACAATGTTCACAAACGTTAACAACTTCTCTCTCTCTCTCTCCCGTCTTTTCTCAAATCTCCCCTTGCGGTTCTCACGCTTCTAGTCCTTCATGCATCAGTTCAGATTCCTTCACACTCTTGTCAATGAAGTTGGGACCAGCTTGTTTTGTAGTGGCATGCTGATATGTTGGCCTTCTGTAGCCGTAGTGGTGATCTCCTGCTGTTTCCACTCGTCGTCGGTCCGTCAGGGATAAGTCAGTGTGCTTTGTTTTTTCATCCGTTGTTCTCTCCCTGACTGCAGTTGACTACTCCAGCCTCAACGTTTTGGGTCTCAGCTCCTTAGAATTATCCCAAACTTCTGTACCTCCCACCGTCAGTCCGCCCCTCCTCTTCTCCTATTCTCACTCTTTCTCTGTTTGATAGAAGAGCCCCTCTTGAGGAATTAGAGGGATGCCTTTCTCTCCCGCTCTCACTCCCTCTTTCCCCCTCCCTTTCTTAACTACTACATTGAGTGCTTGTGCCCCTTCCACTCACTCCCCTCCCTCTATCTCCCTTTTAACTACTATACCCAGTGCTTGCAAAGCACCCACATCTCTTCTCTCGTTCCCTCTGTTAACGGTGTGTAGCACTCTGAGGGTCTTTGGGGTTGGAGCTCCTCTGATAAGTGATGGAGCATGTGGAGAGAGGGAGAGGGGAGAAGGAGAGAGTGAGAGAGGGGGAGCGAGAGAGAGACGGGGAGAAAGAGAGAGCGAGTGTTTATTTAAAGAGCTGCTGTGTCGCTGTGGTCTAATCAGCAGTCAGGGATGGAGCAGAGTTTACACGGTGCCCCTGACATCCCCACCATGTTACAGACAGGATCACAACCCTGGTTGGTTAGACTAACTTATATAAAGATCTACATTACAGTGCTTTTGTTATTGTACAAAGATTTCTGTAAGTAACACATTTTGGTATGAAACTTTACTTACACTATTAGCCCCAACCCTAGCCTTTAATTGAACCCTGACCCCAAACATAACCCTTAACCATAACCCCAGCCCCAGCCCTAACCCTAGCTCAACCCCAACTCTAACCCTAGCTTAAACCCTTAACCTAACCCTAGCTCCAACCCTACCCCTAGCCTTACCCTAGCCCTAACCCGAGCCCTAACCCTAGGCATTCAGTTGTACAACTGACAAGGTATCCCCCTTTCCCTTTCTTCAAAACCCATGAGTCTGTAGCAGTGGGAGATAGTGTTGAGAGAGAGCAGCTTCACACAGGGCGGGGATGGGTGGGCCAGTTCAGCTCTGATAGTGTTTAGGGATGGGTCCTGCTGAGAAAGGTCAAGACCCCAGATAGAGAATGAAAGGAACAGAGGATGAAGGAGGAATAGAGGATGGATGTCATAACTGTTACGTACCACAGAGATGTAAAAGATGTTTTGATGTCTAGAGAGTGATGTCACAACCTGGTGTTCTCTTACGTTGAAAAATAACAATATTAGGAATCACGGGTCAGACAGATAACTGGAGGGATCAGTGGAACAAGGGAGGAAGAAAGGGTTATAAGCAAGAGAGGGGCAGAAAAATAATTTCTCAACTGATAAGAGAGCGAGTACAGATCACAGGAATCAGAGAGACCACCAGATTGGCTAATCTGATTTTCTCCCCTCTCTGTCTATTTTCTCTGTCTTTACTTTCTCTCTTTTCTCCTTTGAGTTGGTCAGCAATTATTTTCCTTTCTCTCTCCACTGGGATTTACCCTCAAATCAAATGAAAGTTTATTGGTCTGTAGATGTTATAGCGGGTGCAGCAAAATGCTTGTGTTACTAGCTCCTAACAGTGCAGCAAAATGCTTGTGTTACTAGTGTCACGTTCTGACCTCTATTTCCGTTGTTTTGTATTTATTTAGTATGGTCAGGGCGTGAGTTGGGTGGGCAGTCTACGTTTGTTTTTCTATGTTTTGGGGCATTTCTATGTTTTCGGCCTAGTATGGTTCTCAATCAGAGGCAGGTGTCATTAGTTGTCTCTGATTGAGAATCATACTTAGGTAGCCTGGGTTTCACTGTGTGTTTGTGGGTGATTGTTCCTGTCACTGTGTTTGTTGTCACAGGATAGGCTGTATAGGTTTTTCACGTTCCGTTTGTTGTTTTGTAGATTTAAGTTATTTCATGTATCGTTCATTTTCCATTAAAGAACATGAGTTACCACCACGCTGCTTTTTGGTCCGCTTCTCCTTCTACAGACGAACGTCGTTACAACTAGCTCCTAACAGTGCAGTAAAATGCTTGTGTTACTAGCTACTAACAGTGCAGTAAAATGTCAAACAAGGACACAAACACATAAAAAAAAACATTTAAACAAGAAATCAAGAAATGGCAGAAGGAAACAACAACCCAAATAACACTGTATCAGTATTCCAATTGCATTCTAGGTGTATATACACAGAAAATATATACTAAGAAACAGTATACGAAGACATACTAAGATATTGTAAGATATGTAAGGGATAATCAACAAGGGGCTAAGCGTTCTATGGAAAATGATGAATGACGTGGAAGACGTGTGTTCCACAACGCGGCAGCTTAGTGGTGGACCTGACTTTCCACGGAGTTGCATTATTTTACAGAAAACGCATAGAGCCCCACACATAGAGCCCCGAGTTGATTATCCATTTTATACCATGATTATAATTTAACTCATTTGCCTCTACAAATATGTTCATTTACCGGTTGAAATGTGTTCAAATCCACCGAAGTACACTGCCGGTCAAAAGTTTTAGAGATGGCACACCTGTTAATTAAAATGCATTCCAGGTGACTACCTCATGAAGCTGGTTGAGAGAATACCAAGAGTGTGCAAAGCTGTCATCAAGGCAAAGGGTGGCTACTTTGAAGAATCTCTAATATAAAATATATTTAAATGTTTTTAACACTTTTCTGGTTACTACATGATTCCATGTGTGTTATTTCATAGTTTTTATGTCTTCAATATTATTATACAAGGTAGAAAATAGTAAAAATAAAGAAAAACCCTTGAATGAGTAGGTGTTCTAAAACTTTTGACAGGTAAATTAGTGTAGCTAGCAAGTTCACTAGATAACTACAGAAGTTGCCATGGTAACCAAACAAACAGACTTGCTAGTTTAACCAAACCATCAACCCTAGCTTGCTATTATGAAAATCGAATTCAACAATACCAATACTGTTTTCAATTCTACTTTTGCTTTCAAAAGCAGCTCAAACGAAACATGTAAAAATAATCTTTAGCCATTGAATTCTACCGTGCAAATATTACGTGCGATATAGGGAAATAATGCACGCTCTAGAATGCCCTTCAAGTCAATAAGAAATGAGTATTCAACAATGCCATGGTATAAAAATAATATATACTAAGATAGAGATAAATGAATATACTCACTCATACCTGAGTGGTGGAGGACAGACGCCCTGTTTATACCTGCCGATAAAATACGTCCTTCATCCTGATCTTGATCTGACCTGTCTGTTTATACTTATAAGATCTGATCACAATCAGATCACAATTGACCTTTTAGTCGTCTAGACCTGTCTAAAAATGAAGGCACGATCAGAATGTGGACAAGATCAGGACAAAAGATGCAAGTTAGAATCAGGTATAAATGGGGCTAGAGAGACAGAGGTGATCAAAACAGGCTGAAATATATGAGTTAGAGATACTGATCTTTACATGTTGATGTCATTTGTTAGATGATATAATGCTTATCAGAGCAAAGAAAGAAGACAAATGCCTCATCTTCTACCTCTGACTGAACTGTACACCCAAGAGCCCGATTTGCATCTGTGTTTATGTCATACACGGCCTATGGTTTACTTTGTTAATGTTGGATTGTGGAAGAAGTGGAAGATGAATGAGTAGATGGGATGGGAGGAGGGTGGAAGTCAGGGATGGGGTTTTACGCAATGCAATCAGAAGTGTTGCTGAGAGAAAGAGAGTGACCAAGTAATAGCTTCCAAAACTAACTGTGGAAACCACACAACTCTGATATCACACAGGTTGATTGAGTAATTGTAGTGTTTGCATTTTGTGAGTCTGTCCAACCAAGAGAGACTCTTAGCCAATTTTTGCCAATACTCCTCTCCTACTGTGCCATGTTGAAACTAATCACTGAGGGAAACCTTGAAGAAACGTCTTCAAGTAAGGTATATATCCACATAACAATCTATATATTGCATTGATACCATCTGAGTAACAGTAAATTAATAATAGCTTACTTCATAGTCGGAGCATCGGCTATGTTTATTAATAACCCCACACACATCATCATCTAACCCCCCCGCCCCACCCCAGACTGACCATCCGTGGCGGTCGATATCAGGGCGTAGTGGACGCCGGACGCAACTTCCTATGGAAGCAGGATATCCTCTGGTCTGTCCAGCGTTCCTCTGTCCTTGACCCCTTGTTGATCTCTTCACCCCGGGTCACAGGACGGGACACACGGACATTCTATCTCTCACCGCTTTCCACTGATGAGGCAGGAATGAACCATTATTCTGAAATAACTGATATTAGATGGACCCAATAGAGAAAGATTAGGTAAAGGACCAGGTCTGTGCTGGATTGGTGGATATGTGTTTGGTGATTTTGAATATGATCGGTCTTGTTTTATGAGCGGCCTTTGCTTTTTTTTTTACTTCGTTCTCCCTCAATGTTGTGTATATGTCTGTGTTGAAGTCTCCTGATTGTATTAGATCAATCAGCATCCGTAATCATGGATGTCAAAACAATTACTGGCTATTTCACCACCATTCAGCGGTAGTCCATTCCTATCCCCTGAAATAATTCACACGTACTATAGAGTTGTCTCTGTCAGTGAAATGATCAGGGGAGATAAACTGAAATCTCTACTTTGTCATTGAGTCCTGTGTGCTGCTCCCTGCTATTTCCTGCCCTGTCTGCTATCTGTATGACACTGCTGTTGGTTAGGGCCTGCTTCCTCACTCAGTTTACCTTGGATGAGATTCACCATATGGAAACCCCTGTTAACACCGATTTTTATTTTTTCTACACACACAAACAAAACTGTTAGTGATTGTCTTGAATGAAGCGACCTCTGCAAGTGCTAGGCATATGTTGCGACAGCCGAGCGATATGAGGGTTCGGGTTGTTATTGTATATGGGGCCAAAGTGTAAATAGAAGATATCCGCTCCTCTGTCTCACATCCCCTCACACCCACGTCAGTGGTCAGTCTGTCAGCCAATCAGCCGCAGGCAGGAAGTCATGATGAGCTGGATGTTCAAAAACACCATAGATGGATTATATATTATATTTATTTTATTTAACTAGGCAAGTAAACAGTCAAGCAGGGGTTTTCCCTCTCGGTTTGAACAGGCCAAATGCTCATGGGTAGCCCCGAGGGCTTTATTCATTATGCTAGATTCTACACTATATTTTATAGTTACAAGGCCACAGTAGCCTACAGTATATTTTCAGATTGACTAACTGGGATGGTACATTATTTCTTTACGTTAGGGGATTTCCAATTGGTGGTGGTATCTGGTAAGAGATGTGGTCTGTTTCATACATCGGCCAGAACAACTCAGGTGACTGTGTTAGCAGTTCAGCTGAGGTGAGTACCATCAATTTCATTTCCAAGTAAAATAAAAAAAAAAATATGCAAATGTGGCTTTAATCAAAAGCATTTATTTATTAATAATAATCATAGTAATGTCACACAAATTCACAAAGTGTTTAAGACATGTCTGGCTCAGTTGGTTGTGTGTGTGTGTGTATGTGTCTGGGAATTCTCTAAACAGTGCAGTTTAAAATGAATGAAAAGGTATTTTGGAACAGGAAAAATAGAATTCTCATCTTAAAAAGGATTAAAAATAAGAAATTGTTCATCAGAGAACTGTCAATACTCCAACAGATAACATTTTAAAAATCATTCATTTAATCTAAAGGCCCCTAAAAAGGATGAAAAACAAAATGACGATTTCTCAGATAAAAATTTTAAAAAATGTACAGAAAATGTAGTTTTGTTTTTTTCACACATTACAAAGACAGTATTCCGTTAGTCAATTTTCTACCTCGGCTGTGTATCCTAGCAACTACAGGGGAAGGTGTAAGTTATATTCATTAGAAATATCATTTATATATGTATAGAACCAGAAGAAGCACCAGAGAAAACTTTGTCCTCCTGTGACAAAGTTGTTACAGAGGACATAGAATCACCATAAAAAAAAACTTTCAAACTTGTACAACCCTAATAAAAACAAGGGGAGAACATAGACATCCAATAAATACGAGACACATTTTAAATAAAAAAAGAACAATGTACAATGTAAAATCCCCCCCCCCCAAAAAAAAGAATACATCTGTATATAAAAAAAAAACCTAAAAACAAAATCAGAGGTACAACACAATGAATTATTACACCAACTGAAATATTATCACGATGAAAAATGGAAACAATTCATTAAAACAAAGACCTGATGTCCTAAAGAGGTGTGACAATTGCCTTCTTTCTCACTCCTAAGGAAATAAACATTATACATTTGTAAAAACACAACATTTACAACACATACAAGAGTCAGAAAGACAAGAACTAAAAAACAAAATTGTCTTTAAAACCCGTATGTTTTGAAGCATTCCAAACCCCCCCAAAAATGGGTCTTCTTATTCTTAATGCTTTTAGAAAAATGTCATCTCTATTATTAGTATTTTCCATCTTATTTCTCTTCTAAATACAAGTCACAAGGCCAATGTGGTATATATATCTAGGCTGATCTAGTCTTAAAAAAAGGAAAATAAATTATTTTAGAAAACAGCACCCCACAAAAAAATACAAACAGCATTTACACATTTTAGTATTCAAGACGACAATTTGTTTTAAGAAATCCGGAAATAACAAAAATTCATGCCATTGATAACAACCGTCAACTCAGTTAATTGTTTACAATGGTAGCTAGCACCAACTGCCTTTCCGTTTTTTCAAGTCCTCCAGAAACCAGTAAGTAAGCTGGTCTTGAGCACCGTAGACAACAAAAGTAAACTGGAGTTTGATTGGCGGTTTGGTTTTGTAAACAGTGATGATGAGTAGTAAACTGGTTTTCGATTGGCTGTTTTGATCGGCAGTAGTAGTAAAAAATATCTTAAATAATGAAGGAAAAAAGGTTAAAAGACATTTTAAAAGGTGTGTTTAGTCCTGTCTGGCAGGAGTTTTGGTTATGGCTGCGAGACGTGGAGGATCTTCATCACCGTGAACTGGGCGCTGCAGCCTGGAGAGAGAAGACAGGACAGAACATTAGATATACTAGCCTCAGATTGTCAGGGCAGACTGAGTGAGCGTGCTCGTGTCTTACAAAAAAACTGAAAAAGGTTGTGTGTGCATGTCTCATAATAAGAAATAGTGTGTGTCTGTGTCTCATAAGAAAGATACAAGTACTTGGAAGTATAGCTAGACGGTGCACTGTCCTTCTCTCAGAAAATATCAAAGCTGCAGGCTAAAGTTATATCTAGACTTGGTTTCCTCTATCGTAATCGCTCCTCTTTCACCCCAGCTGCCAAACTAACCCTGATTCAGATGACCATCCTACCCATGTTAGATTCCGGAGACGTAATTTATAGATCGGCTGGTAAGGGTGCTCTGGAGGGGCTAGATGTTCTTTACCATTCAGCCATCAGATTTGCCACCAATGCTCCTTATAGGACACATCACTGCACTCTATACTCCTCTGTAAACTGGTCATCTCTGTATACCTAACGCAAAACCCACTGGTTGATGCTTATTTATAAAAACCCTCTTAGGCCTCACTGCCCCCTATCTGAGATATCTACTGCAGCCCTCATCCTCCACATACAACACCCATTCTGCCAGTCACATTCTGTTAAAGGTCCCCAAATTACACACATCACTGGGTCGCTCCTCTTTTCAGTTTGCTGCAGCTAGCGACTGGAACGAGCTGCAACAAACACTCAAACTGGACAGTTTTATCTCAATCTCTTCATTTAAAGACTCAATCATGGACACTCTTACTGACAGTTGTGGCTGCTATGTGTGATGTATTGTTGTCTCTCCCTTCTTGCCCGTTGTGCTGTTGTCTGTGCCCAATAATGTTTGTACCGTGTTTCGTGCGGCTACCATATTGTTGTCATGTTGTGTTGCTACCATGCTGTGTTGTCATGTGTTTCTGCCTTGCTATGTTGTTGTCTTAGGTCTTTCTTTATGTTGTGTCTCTTGTGTTTTGTCCTATATTTATATTGTATTTATTTTTGCCTTTTGGTAGGCCGTCATTGTAAATAAGAATTTGTTCTTAACTGACTTGCCTAGTTAAATAAAAGGTTAAATTAAAAATATGCGTGTCTCATAAGAAAAAGATTTGTCTCCTCACCAGGTTGAATGTGTCGTAGGTACTCATTAGCTCCTCCATGCGGTACTGCTCCAACACCACTACGTTGTTGGAGAGGCTGGGGTTCCTCTGGCGGGCACAGTCCTCACAGTGGACCACGTAGGTCTTCCTGCTGCCGCTCTCAGACGTCACAAACAGCAGGTCAAACACCTCCACCTGGCGGACAGAATATATACACACACCCAGTCAGTATACAGGCAGGGATCACTGGGCTGTGGGACAGGGCTCGTATTGTAATGCATGGGGATGAATTGAAAGCATGCTGAAGCAATCTGATTGTAAGGTAAGTGTTTGTGTTTTGGGTTCAGTTAGAAGGCGGTTTGGTGCTGGCAGACGGGGGACGGGGGGGGGACGGGGGTTTGAGGGTTCGTATCGAGAGGGCTGGGTAGATGTATTACTCACGTCACACTCGTTGCAGTAGTAGGCTGGCTCATCCTTCACCCGGCTCTGGTAGGAGATCTTCTTCCCTGCGGTCACCAGCTGGTCTCGCAGAACCTGGATGTGCTTGATGGACTGCAGCAGGCAGTGTCTGAGGGAGGGAGGGAGAGAGGATGAGGTTCGAGCCCTGAATGGAATACCACAGGTATGACAGAAAATGACTTTTTACTGTTCTAATTACCTTGGTAACCAGTTTATAATAGCACTAAAGCAGCTGTGGTATATTGGCCACGTACCACTCTTTCTCTGGCCTTACTGCTTAAATAGAGGACCCATCGGCCTGCACTCACTTGATCATCTTGTATGTGTCTGGGTCGGTGACCTTCACGGTGCGGGCCACGTTCCAGGACACGTGGATCATGGGGACGATGGACTTGACCTTCTTCACTTCGTTCCACTCAAACCTCTCCAGGGCCAACTGGTACTGGTAGGCTGCAGAGAGGAACAACGCTAACATTAGTGCCTGACGTTCTGAAAGCGCTTCAACAGTTAGTGACCTTGTATGTTTCTTCAACGGATCTTCAACATCCGTCCCCTACTTGTGCGTTTGGTTGGTGTGGATTTGGACTACGGTCATTAACCTCAAAACTCTCAAGTCAAAATGGCTGACCAAGAGAAACAGGTCCATAAAACAACACTAACCATTAAAGTCAAGCAATGGCTTTAAGGCAATGCGTTTCAGTAGATGGGCGGAGTCAAACATTTGCATCTGTAGCAAGAGTAATGTAGTTCCCTTTATCAGGGAGTTAACGTACAGTTGAGTGGTCCCACGTTCCATGCTATGTTGTTGCACCAGCCCACAGCCTGGACCCAGTGGACGGTCCCTGCGTTGATCCACACCAGGTCTCCTGGTCTCTGAATGAAGCGGTACACGGGGATGTTGGATCGGTACAGGTCCTCCAGAACAGGCCACCAGGAACCGGTCAGGTAGTCTACTCCATGCCTGAAGGAGGGGGGTGATACTGGGGTTAGATCCTCTGAGGTAGTGGGTGATACGTTGGGAGAATGGTACACTTGAGTAGATGAGACACTTGTACTATTTTACATTCTAAGGACTCACGAGCTGAGCTCTAGTTACCTGGAAGGGCGAATTGGACAGATTTCTTCCCCTACATCAAACAGGCTCAAATCAGGAATGGATTATTGTTCCTCATCATCAACACATTCAGTAAGTCACGCTAGTGTATCAACCAATGGCCACACTACTTACTTTTCACAGAAGTCGTTGATGGCCGGCCAGTAGTTTTCATGCACAGAGAACCACTCGCAGTCTCCAGGCCCAATGTTGATGTTCACAGAGCAGAAGTTGTTGTTCTCCTGGTGGCCAGGCGTGCGGCTCCCGGGGACCTTCATGTAGAGCTGGACAGTGTTCATGCCCAGGATGGTGTGACCTACGTGGCTCAGCATGTTGCCGCTGGACGCCACACGCATGAAGGCCGGAAGCTTCTGGAGCTCCTGCAGCTGGGCCTTCCACCTGGGAGGGAGAGAGCGGGAGGACAGGGTTATAAACTGGCCAACAGAACCCAGTCTGAGTGGCAGTAGTAGCATCAATGCTATCATCACTAAGGATCTTATGTACTATCGTGATTTTGCACAATATGGCCTTGCTTAGCAATGGACGTGGCTTATGTAATAAAGATGCAGTACGGAAACCTGACCAGTATGGGTCAGCAAAACCTCAGAGGAAAGTTCTGGAACAAATGGGAAAAGTCCCACATGTTCTATGTGGTAATAAAATGCATCCCTATCTCCAGCTTACCTCTTGGGATCTGACAGATCAATGTTGGTGCCAAACTTGATGATCTTCCCCACTGGTTTCAGCTCGGTACTGGTAGCGTCTTTGCTTGTGGGGTCTTTGTTAGACGTCTCAGAGCTAGTCTCCTTACTCTTCTCTTTGTCTTCCTCATCTTCGTTATCATCATCTTCATCACTCCCCTTCTCCTCCTGAAGACACAAAAGAAGAAGGTAGAGGTAAGTGAAACATAAGAGGTGTGTGTGTACACATGATGTGTGTGTATCATTGCATCCATCCATACCTGGAGGCTCTCCTGGAAGCTGGAGGCCTGGTACTGGGCGTACTTGGCGATGGTGGTGTGTGAGCGGCTGCTCTCGCAGGGCCAGGTCTGCCCCGTGCCGCTGGGGTCCCAGTTCTCATCAGCAGGCTGCTGTACCTGGGTCCTCACCTCCACAGCATGCTCAGAGTTAGCATCCACCAGAGACTTAGTGGAGAACAGACCCAGGTCTGAGGAGAGAGAGAGAAACAGTGGTTTAACATAAACTCAGCAACAAAAGAAACGTCCCTTTTTCATGACCCGGTCTTTCAAAGGTAATTCGTAAAAATCCAAATAACTTCACAGATCTTCATTGTAAAGGGTTTAAACACTGTTTTCCATGCTTGTTCAATGAACCATTAACAATTAATAAACATGCACCTGTGGAACGGTCATTAAGACACTAACAGCTTACAGACGATAGGCAATTAAGGTCACAGTTATGAAAACTTTGGACACTAAAGAGGCCTTTGTACTGACTCTGAAAAACACCAAAAGAAAGATGCCCAGGGTCCCTGCTCATCTGTGTGAACGTGCCTTAGGCATGCTGCAAGGAGGCATGAGGACTGCAGATGTGGCCAGGGCAATAAATGTCAATGTTCGTACTGTGAGACGCTACAGGGAGGCAGGACGGACAGCTGATCGTCCTCGCAGTGGCAGACCACGTGTTACAACACCTGCACAGGATCGGTACAACCGAACATCACACCTGCGGGACAGGTATAGGATGGCAACAACAACTGCCAGAGTTACACCAGGAAAGCACAAAATAGGTTGATAGAGGCTGGACTGAGGGCTTGTAGGCCTGTTGTAAATGCAGGTCCTCACCAGACATCACCGGCAACAACGGCGCCTGCGGGCACAAACCCACCATCGCTGGACCAGACAGGACTGGCAAAAAGTGCTCTTCACTGACGAGTCGCGGATTTGTCTCATGAGGGGTGATGATCGGATTCGCATTTATCGTCGAAGGAATGAGTGTTACACCGAGGCCTGTACTCTGGAGCGGGATCGATTTGGAGGTGGAGGGTCCGTCATGGTCTGGGGTCTTGTGTCACAGCATCATCGGACTGAGCTTGTTGTCATTGCAGGCAATCTCAACTCAACTGTGCGTTACAGGGAAGACATCCTCCTCCCTCATGTGGTACTCTTCCTGCAGGCTCATCCTGACATCCAGCATGACAATGCCACCAGCCATACTGCTCTTGCTGTGTGTGATTTCCTGCAAGACATGAATGTCAGTGTTCTGCCATGGCCACCGAAGAGCCCGGATCTCAATCCCATTGAGCAGGTCTGGGACCTGTTGGATCGGAGGGTGAGGGCTAGGGCCATTCCCCCCAGAAATGTCTGGGAACTTGCAGGTGCCTTGGTGGAAGAGTGGGGTAACATCTCACAGCAAGAACGGGCAAATCTAGTGCAGTCCATGAGGAGGAGAGACTTAATGCAGCTGGTGGCCACACCAGACACTGACTTTTGATTTTGACCCCCCCCTTTGTTCAGGGACACATTCCATTTCTGTTAGCCACATGCCTGTGGAACTTGTTCAGTTTGTCTCAGTTGTTGAATCTTATGTTCATACAAATATTTACACATGTTAAGTTTGCTGAAAATAAACGCAGTTGACTGTGTGGGATGAAATGGTATGGCATGATTACTATTTGTAGGTAGGTAGTGCAGTTTGAATGAATGATTTGTGTGGTTACTGTGGTAGATTATGTTGAATAAATGATTGATAACGACGTGAAGTGTGTGTGACGGGATGTGTTAAACTCACTGAGTCGTAGGGATCCAGCCAGTCCTCTGATGACAGTAACAGGGTTCTTGGGGTCTGTACAGAACTGCAGTAGTACTGGGGATAAGGCATCTCTCTTACTCTCCAGCTATAGACAGGTGGGAGGATAGAACAGTTAGTACAATTCTAATAATTCACATCAGGTACCGTTTTCTACCAACAGAGGGCAGTACAGTACTGGCTCAGTGGAGGAGGGATTGACTTCACTACTTGTATTTGTGTCAGATATTGACATGTTGAATGCATTGAGCTGTCTACTGGCACACAGCTCGGACACCCATACATACCCCACAAGACATGCCACCAGAGGTCTCTTCACAGTCCTCAAGTCCAGAACAGACTATGGGAGATGCACAGTACTGCATAGAGCCATGACTACATTGAATTCTATTCCACATCAGGTAACTGATGAAAACGGTAGAATCAGATAAAAATAATAATAAACCTGATGGAACTGGGGAGACTGAGGCAACACAAACATAGGCACAGGCACATGCATACCTACACAATAACATACGCACTATACACACACGTACACCTGGATTTTGTGTTGTAGATATGTGGTAGTAGAGTAGGGGCCTGATGGCACACAATGTGTTGTGAAATCTGTTGTGATTTGTTTTTTAAATTATTTAACCTTTAGTTAACTAGGCAAGTCAGTTAGGAACACATTCTTATTTACAATGACGGCCTACCCAGGCCAAACCCTCCCCTAACCCGGACGACGCTGGGCCAATTGTGCGCCACCCTATGGGACTCCCGATCACGGCTGGTTGTGATACAGCCCGGGATCCTTAATTTCGCTGGACCCCAGGAAGAGTAACTGGCAGCAGCTAACGAGGATCCATAATAAATACAGGCTTAGAAAATGATTTTAATTTCACACTACACATTATTAGAGAAAGAGACAGAGTGTAATAATATCATGGGAGACGTGGTGCAGAGAAAGATAGATATGTGAGATGTGTGGTGGGGTTATGGTGATCGACAGGGACTTACATAGATGCTTGGTGTGGGAGGGTTGAGTTTCTCCCGTGGGATGGGCTCTGTAGTAAACAGGGGCTTGACAGAGAACGCAGGGAGCAGGTAGGACTCTCTGAACTTCCCCTTCACCCTCGCACCCCTGAGAGAAGAGTTCAATTATTTATTTTTTATAGATAAAACACAGTCACAAACTAGAGCATAAAAGCTGTCTTTTTAGAAATGTATTTACTAGAATGGACCATCCTTTACTTCCAGTTGGTAAAACCGCCCCACACGCTCCTGCCTTGTTCACCCCTCCATCCCCCTCTCCTCCTCCATACTCACTTGCAGGCCCGTATGACCTCTGCGGCTGTGTTGTTTATGTTGATCTCCTCCAGCGGTGTCCCCTTCTCCTCCACCTCCGAGGCGATGAACGTCTCTCGGTCTCCGCTCTCCACCTTGATCAGCCTGATCTTCAGCTCCTTGGGCGGTCCGTCCGACAGGGCCTTCAGCTCCTTGGGCGGCCCGTCCGACAGGGCCTTCAGCTTCATGAAGTCAGCAGCCGAACCCTGCAGTGTCGATCCAACCTCACTGCCCTGAGAAGAGGACATGACACCAGAACTTTTTTCACTTCTACTATGGGACGCCCATTCTGAGGGTTCGTCTCCGCTAGTGGAACCAGCCTGTTTCCTCCTCTTCCGGTCTCTCTCCATGTCAGCGTGAACGTGGTCGCGGTCCTTCTCCCGGATCTCCTTGCTCTGGAGGTCCGCGTTCCCAAGGATCCGCAGGTGCTCCTTCTTCTCCTTGTGAACTTTGCCCTCCTTGTGCCGTTTGGAACTGGAGTGGGAGGAGGACATCTCCTCTCGTTTCTCTCTGTGCTTTTTCTTCCTCTCTTTCCTGTCCTGGTGTTTCTTGCCGTTGCCGTGTTTCCTCTTCTTCTCAGTCTCTCCGTCCTTCTCTCTGTCTCGTTCCCTCTCTCTCTCAGGCTTGTGGTGCCTGTCCTCGTGTTTCAGCTCAGTCTTGGTCCTGTCTGAGGTGTTGTTGCTGGGGAGGGAATTGGAGTGCCGGGTCAGGGAGACCTCACAGCTCCGTCCCAGCTCGGCTAGAGAAGACTCAGAGATGGTAGTGAGCTTCATCTCTTCTTTCGGCTCCATCTTGATGGATTGTGTGGAGGGATTCAAATGTGACTTTGAGGAATGGATCCTTTTCTCCGTGGCCTCCCTCCCATCTCTCCAGATATCAGGCGCCTCCATCTTGATATTGACCTGTCTCTTGGCCTCCCAGTTGGAGGGTGAGTGTGGGCGGGACTTTCGGGGCGGTGTAAAGCCCGGGTGATTGGTGGAATCGGAGGTGGGGGAGGTGCTATTCTGCTGCTGTTGGATGTCGGGACCCAGAGAGAGGGAGGAGGAGTACTTCAGTCCCCCCAGAGCGGAGGGGGGCGGGCGGCCAAATGGACCTCCTCTGTAGGTGTACTTCTGGTTCTCCAGGGCGGCCGGGGACTTGAAGGTGCTGCTCACCCCCGTCTGGTGGAGGTGGGGTCTCTGGGGCGGGGGAGGGGAACTGGACGGGGTCTCCGACTCCTCTTCCTCATCTTCGTCGTCGCACTCGCTCTTCGCGGGCTCCGGGAGACCGTAGAGTTTAGCCAGGTCACTGTGGCTGTAGTTAGTCCCTGACTGGGGGTTGGGGTTGAGAGGGACGGCTGGCTTGTGGAGCTCCGGAGCGGGTTTCAGGGTGGGACAACCCTCCTCCTCTTCCTCGTTGAGGGAGGAGGTCCGACTGCAGGGGGAGGCCAGGGAGCCCTGACGGCTCAGCACGGGGGGGCTGGCATGGAGGTTCGCCCCAACAAAGTCATCCTGCGGTTGCTGCTTGGGCGCCGGAATGAGGTCCGGGGCGCACAGGTAGCTCTTGTCCGGTGGCACGGTATCAGAGAAGGTGTTGTTTTCTCTAGCTCCGTTTCGGTCGCTGCTATAGAAAGATTCCTCCTCTTTCTTGATGGACTCATCCAGCATGGCCATGATGTTGGCCAGACCGTCCGGGAGTAACGTAGAGAGCTCCGATGGTTCCTCCTCAAACTGGGCGCTGTCCGAGTCTCCGCTGCTGCTGCTGCTGGCGCTGCTACCCAGGCTGCCTAGGCCTCCGCTGGGCATGCGCTTGTGGAGGAGACACCCTGTGCTGGAGGTGCTGCTGGTGGTTCTGGAGGGGTTGGTCGCGGACGAAAGGCTGTCCCTGGGGAAAGCCTGGAAGAGTTTGGGGGGCTCTCGGAGGGTGATGCTGATGGAGCTGTGGAGGGGACCCGTAGGCCCAATTACTCCTCCTCTGGCCTGCTGACTATCTTTCTCCTTGGGTTGGGGAGTGTCTTTGGGTGGACGGGGGGTGCCTCGCATGGTGGTGTTATTTACGGGGTGGTTGGGGTAAGAGGTAACAGCAGAGGGGTTGTTAGGGTAGGAGGGCCCCAATGAGGACCGGGCGTTGTTCCCTGAGGTAACGTTACTACTGTGAGATGATGACTGGGGACTCCCACTCCATTTCTCCCTCTGCCTCTGCTTCTCCCTGGCATACTCCGTCTGGGGGGTGAGAGGGGGCGGCTGCGACCTCTCCAGGGGGGCGGGAGACGGTGGTGCATGGCCTGGGGGACAAGGGGGTGCCCCGGCCCGGCTCAGCCAGGGGTAGGGGGGTGAGGAGGAGGACTGGCTGGGGGGTGGTGGGGGTGGAGGTAGGACAAAGGAGGAGGAGGTGGAGACAGTGGACAGGCGAGGAGGAGGTGGGGCAGAAGAAGTGCTGCCTGACAGGAGTCTCTCCAGACTCTCAATGGCGGACTCCTCTCTCCCCTTACTGCTCCTGCTCATCTCCTCCTTCCTCTCCATCCTTCTATTCCTCTCCTCATCCTCTCTCGCCCACTCTCTCCTTTTCTTCCTCTCCTCTTCCTCCCTCTCTCTCTCCCAGTCCCTCCTCTTCCTTTCCTCCTGCTCTTTTTCCCATTCCTTATTTCTCTTCTCCTCTTCCGCCCTCTCCCACTCCCTCCTCTTCCTCTCCTCCTGCTCTCTCTCCCAATCCCTCCTCTTCCTCTCCTCCTGCTCTCTCTCCCAGTCCCTCCTCTTCCTCTCCTCCTGCTCTCTCTCCCAGTCCATTCTCCTCTCCTCGGCCTGCATATGACCCTGCAGCTCAGCATCCAGTTTATCCAGGGCCTCCTCCATGGACTGCGGGGCTGAGGGTGGTGGTGGCTGGGGTCGAGAGTTAAGATACCCCTGGGCTGAGGTGGTGGTAGCCTGGGGGGGCTGGGATGTAGACTGGGCACAGAGTCTGGAGTAAGAGGGATTGGATCCTGGCTGAGGGGCAGAGTTGACCGTGTGGGGTTGGGGGGCAGTCATGGTGCGGTCATGGGGCGAGCTAGTGACCGCCGTCTGCGGGAGGGGGTTGGGGTGAGACCCTCTGCTGGTGATAACGCTCTCCCCTGCCCTCTGGTGTCCTGAGGATGAGGACGAAGAGGAAGGAGTGCGATCAGGCTCAGGCCGTCCGTAGTAACCCTTCCCCTGGACAGACTGGTGGTGGTGGCTAGGCTGCTGCTGGGGCCTGGGTGGTGCCCGCTGGGGGTGAGGGTGGCTAGCAGTGCCCACGCGGGCTCCCTGATACCCTGGGTGTAGCATGGGGTGGATGGGCCCCCTTTCTGGGTCCCTCTCCAGCTGAACTGAGGTCTGGTGGAGCATTCCCATCGTCTCCCTGCCTCTCCTGCTGCTGGGGGTGTTGTTAGCTGAACACACAGGAGGGGGGGCTGTGGTCACAGTGGAGAGTGCAGGTCCAGTCATACTACTACTGTAGCGGTTGTTATGTGACTGTGAGCAGGGGGGATGGGGGGTGAAGGTGGGGGTGATGACTGGCGTCCTGGTAGGAGGTATGGGGGAGGCCAGAGGGGGGCTGACGTGGGGGCGGGGGTGCTGATGATGCTGGAGGGGTGCAGGACCCCGGGTCTCCCCGACCTGGTTCTGATGCTGCCCCTGAGATACCGGCCCTGCCCTGTAGAGACCTGACTCCTGTAGGGAGAGACACATGCTAGGTTAGTACACTGAAGATACTGCGCAATACAAACAGACACAGGCCGCTTCCCAAATGGCACCCTAATTCCCTACACAGTGCACTACTTTTGATAGGGCCCATTTGGGACGCCAACCCGATTCACTACAATGCAAACTGGATATGCTTTATATTTCCTGTAATCCCTCTTAGCAAAAGTCCATTAACTAAGTCCATTAACTAAGCCCATTAATTAAGTCCATTAACTAAGCCCATTAACTAAGCCCATTAACTAAGTCCATTAACTAATAAGTCCATTAACTAATAAGTCCATTAACTAAGTCCATTAACTAAGCCCATTAACTAAGCCCATTAACTAAGTCCATTAACTAATAAGTCCATTAACTAAGCCCATTAACTAAGCCCATTAACTAAGCCCATTAACTAAGTCCATTAACTAAGTCCATTAACTAAGCCCAATCAATTCCAAACAGAACCCTCCGCTAAATGACAATGAGTAGGTAAAATGGGAGTTGTTCACGGACTCTTCGGGTCTACGTGAAGTGCCCAGTGAGCCCGCCGGGCGTCGATTCAGGATTTTGAAAATAATCAGTTTGAAAAGGCGGAGATCACGCGTTAACAAATGGAGGCTGGGTGCAACATTAGCTCTGCTGGGAAACCAGGACTCACCAGGGGGTGGTTGCTTTGTGGCCTGCCCTGGCCCTGGGGCCTCCACGCTTCATGGTGTGGGGTGGTGGGGTTGTGCTGCGGAGGTACTGCGGTGCTGCAGGCAGGGGCAGGGGGGCGGGGGGCCGTGTGCCCCAGCCCCGCGTGGGGCTGGAAGTGAGGGTGGGGGTTGTAAGGCACGCCGGTGTGGTTTGCTGGTGAGGGTTGGGGGGGCTCCCTACTGTCCCTGTCTCCTCTACTGTCCCCCCTTGCTAGAGCTTGGTGGTGAGGAGGATGAGAGGGGGGATGGTTCTTGATACCTCGGCCCTCAGTGGTAGGGCCTCTCTGGGGGGTAGGAGGACCTCCCCGGGGCTCCATCCCCATGAGAGGCGGGGCTGGAGCTGGTTGTTTGGGGTACTGGGGGTGGTTATTGTGGGGGGGTTGATTGAGGGACTGAGGTGGGAACTGGGGCTTGTGGGGTGGGGGGGGGGCTCCGCGCCCCTGGGGGTAGTCTCCCGGGGAGGAGATGCGGGTTGGGGAGATTGGCGAAGGGGCGGAGGGAGGGGGAGGTTTGTAGGTGTAGCCGCCCAGACCCGACTTGGCTGAGTCCTGTTACCAGAGAGAAAGAGAGCGACACGATCAGGTCAGAACTTGTGGGCTAGGAGACCATAGACAAACTATTTGACCACCTAACCTGCATCTCATAAACTGACATGTTACTTTATGTCAAACACAACAAACCAAGTTCCACCAACAACAAATACTATAAAAAAAATCACCTGATAAGCACACCTGATAAGCACACCTGATAAGCACACCTGATAAGCACACCTGATAAGCACATCTGATAAGCACAGTGAATTCTCTTGACGATGTGGTAGTGTTCTTACAGGTCTGATCTGGAACTCTGGAGGCCCGTTCCTGCGTTCGGGCTGGGCCCAGGGGACGTTCCCCTTGTGTATGGGGTTCCAGAAGGCAGGTTTGGGTGGGGGAGGGGGGAGGTGGGCCGGGGGCTGCTGCTGTCCTCCTGGGCCAGAGAACCTCTGGATGCCGGGGTGAGGAATCTGGAGAGGAGTAGAGTAACAATGTAAATACTACAGCAGGTCCCATCAAAACAACATGGTCAAATTACAACAACAAACTAAGTTGAGATATCAAAAGGTCACAAATAATTCTATGCAATCACCTGATGCTACATATGAGAGAGTATAGACTTGGATTTCTTTATCCTGTATGTGGAAAGTAAAAGTAACTGCATGAGTAAAGTGTTGATTGCAGTGGTTTCAGTCATCCACGTACCTGCTCAGAACTCCTCTTCCTCTTCCTCTTGCTAGGACTGGGGCAGTCCTCATTGGGGCGAGAGGAGGGGTGAAGGGAGGGGGGCGGGGTGTGCTGGATGACCGAGTGCTCCCCGAGAGGGGGTGCCGGCCTCTTCAGCTGCCCCCCCAGCATTTTCCCTGGGTAACCCCTCTGCTGCTGCTGTACCTGAGACCACATATCATCACCCAGTGATGCTGGACCCCTGGGAACATGGTGCTCCTGAGGACCCTCATACTGACAGATAGGAGAGAGTGAGGAAAAGTCAGCATTACATCTCCTAACAAGACATCCGCCTTTAATCGTCACTCACTGATAGGCCACTCGTTTATCTACACTCGTCCTGTCGGATCATATCACTGGCCCCTTCTCTCACCTTCAGTAGCTGATTGGGTCTGGAAGGCGGGTGGGTAGGAGGCCTAGTGCTGTATCCACCGCTGTGCAGGCGGGGGGCGTGGTCGCCGGGTAGGGGTACAAGTGAATGAGGTAGGGGGTGGGAGTCATACAGCTGACCCAACTGCTCCCACACCCGGTGGGGGGGAGGAAGGGGGCGTTGCTGGTCCCCTCTCTGTAGGCTAGGTAACATGGCCTGGGACAGCTCCAGCTTTTCCCCGCCACGAACCTGCATGGGCCTGTTGGAAACAGAGAGAGTCAGATTACAGTGACTACATCCTGGAGTTATTAATGTAGTGACAAGGAAAGACAAGGTGGAGACTACAGCTAGCCCAATGGAACATATGCCGGACTCACCCATTATTGAAGAATTTACTGGGATGGTTCAATCCGCCCATGTGACTTGGCGCTAGATGGGGGAGGAGCTGGTGTTGATTGACACCTGGCGAAAACCTGGTAGAGAGAACAAGAATAAGAGTCAGACCAGAACTAAATACTGTGAGACCAGTTAACCTGAGAGAAATATACACCTTAACCTAAAATAACGATTAACACTGAACGTGTGGTCTTAGCTTCAAACTCTCTCACTTCAGGTCTAATTCAGTTAGTGTAGGTGTAATTAATTGACCAGTAGGTGTGTGTGTGTGTGAGGCTTGTTGGTTGTCGTGGAAACCTAACATACCTGGCAGGTTGCGCCCAGGTGGCGCGGTTGCCCACAGGAGTCCATGGTACCCGGCTGAGTCCGTCCAGAGGGAAGGAGTCCCGTGTGCCACGCCCGCCAAACTGCTCTACTGCGTGATGCATCCAGCCTGGAGGAGGAAGAGGGCGGGACTCAATATATGGAACACACACACACACACACTGGAGAGATGCACACTCAGCATGTACACAACGTGTGCCCTCTGCGGAGGAATTTTCTTAACACACAATTACTCACATACACTCCCCTCTTTTTCTCACACATGCACAAACACACAGACACACACACACAGTCAACAAACTATAATCCTATAGCATTTGTGGATTGCCCAAAAATGCAAGTGCACGCTTTCTACTCACCACAGTAGCTGTGTCTGTGAAGCCCTCCACTGCAGCACAGAGAAGGCCACACACCAAAGACCAAGGGAAGACTACACACCTGTCTTCAACACCAATACTATACAGCCTGTTAGGCTAGAGAGGGAACGAGAGGAGAGAAATACAGAGGTATAAGAGAGAATAAGAGGGAGAGAGGAGACAGAGAGAACAAGGAGGGAGAGAAGGGGAGAGAGGTGCAAGTCAATAATTGCCAGTAGGTTTTCCATTATATAGCTCAGCTCTAGAGCAGAACTCACTGCAGACAGAGAGGAGGGGTTGAGACTGAGGAGACAGGACAGAGGAAAGGACAGAGGAAGGAAGAAGAGGTAGAAAGTCTAGATATGGAACAGTTGGAGAGGAGAGAGCTTACAAACGTCTCAGTGACTCAAATACAGTGTGTTGAGTTGGAGGGAGGCAGCAGACATTGTACAGCTCTAACTGTTTATCTGCAGAAATGTGTCAACTTCACAATAGTTTAACAACTATTACACAACAGACAGCAGGTCTAGGTATTACAGTCTAACCAGGTTGTCTGTGTGTCGGTATAATTAGCTAGTACACTCTGGTAGTGCTACACTGTGTCCCAGCCCCTGGGGGGCCACGGTAGCTCTGCTGTAGCTGACTGAAGGATTATTAACCGAGCACAGATGCTTCTGGGGGAGTTGGTGGACCTATGACAGGGGAGCCCTGAGGTTACTGTAATCCCTACAGGGGGTAGAGACCTAAACAGACTAACCAAGTGTATAGGGTGTGTGGCTGTACTGTGTGTCGTGTGTGTGTGTGCGCGTGCATAGATCTGTAGAGTATATATATATATATATATCTCACACACACACACACATACATACACACATACATGAGGTGTGTGTGTGTTGGATCCACTATGTTTTAATCCCATTATTAGAACAGGTGTGATGGAGAGGGACAGGGGGAAGACACAACAGAGGGTCTGAACAGGAAGGAAGGATAGAATACCAAGAAGAGATGGGTGGAAAATAAAAGTGCTCTTCAAGGAAGGAGGGAGGGAGGGACGGGCTGTGCTGCCTATATCTCACACCCACACCTTCCCACACGTGGCAGAGAGGCAAACAAAGAAAGTTGGAGAACACAGAAAATAGCCTGGTGTGTGTGTGTGTGTGTGTGTAATATATATATATATATATATATACACACACACACGGTGACACACACACGGTGACACACACGGTGACACACACGGTGACACACACGGTGACACACATGCAAAAAGTCACATCACCCAGAAAAAGTGATGCTGACACACAGGATCACAACCACTAAGAAACAGAGAAGACTCAGCTAGAAAAGACCCATGTTGTCCAACACAGAGTTACAGAAGACAGAAGGAGATTCCTGTTAAAAATGGAGACGAGCACACACCTGTGACAGACACACACCCGTGACAGACACACACCGTGACGATGAGCCAGCAGAAAGCTCCACTCTAGTCAGCGTTGGTTCCTAAATTAGCTCTGCTAGCGTGTGTGGGGCCTCCCTCCCCCTCATCCCTCCCTTATCCCTCCCTCCCTCGCGCCGCCTCGCTATTAAAAGCCTAGGGGGAAGATATTTCAGGCGCTCCGTTTTTAGCTTCCAGGGAGACGGAAATAAAGACAACACCGAGCCACGCTGACACTCCCCCTCTACTCATCTGTGTGTACGCGTGTGTGAGTGGGATAACGACACCCTAGACAGACACACACACACACTAATGCCATGTAAAGAGAGACTAGGAGATCACACACAGCTCAGACTGGTTTACACATTCCCACAGATGCATAGAAAGACACACACACAGCTCATTCTGAAAGACTTTTGACATTTTGTTGCATTACATTCTTATTCTAATATGGATTAAATTGTTTTTTTCCCCTCAATCTACACACACTAATCCATAATGACAAAGCAAAAATTCTAGTTTTTTTTAAGTTTGCAAATGTATAAAAAAACTGAAATGTCACATTTACATAAGTACTCAGACTCTTTACTCAGTACTTTGTTGAAGCACTTTTGGCAGCGATCAAAGCCTCAAGTATTTTTGGGTATGACGTTACAAGCTTGGCACACCTGTATTTGGGGAGTTTCTTCTATTTTTCTCTGCAGATCCTCTCAAGCTCTGTCTGGTTGGACGGGGAGCGTTGCTGCACATTTATTTTCAGGTCTCTACAGACATCTTCGATCGGGTTCAAGTCCGGGCTCTGGCTGGGCCACTCAAGGACATTCAGAGACTTGTCCCGAAGCCACTCCTGCGTTGTCTTGGCTGTATGCTTAGGGTCGTTGTCCTGTTGTAAGGTGAACCTTGCTCTGGAGCAGGTTTTCATCAACGATCTCTCTATACTTTTCTCCGTTCATCTTTCCCTCAATCTCACAGTCCCTGCCGCTGAAAAACATCCCCACAGCATGATGCCACCACCATGCTTCACCGTAGGGATGGTAACAGGTTTCCTCCAGACGTGACACTTGGCATTCAGGCCAAAGAGTTCAATCTTGGTTTCATCAGACCATATAATCTTGTTTCTCATGGCCAGAGTCTTTTAGGTGCCTTTTGGCAAACTCCAAGCAGGCTGTCATGTGCCTTTTACTGATGCGTGGCTTCCGTCTTGCACCTCTACCATAAAGGCCTGACTGGTGGAGTGCTGCAGAGATGGTTGCCCTTCTGGAAGGTTCTCCCATCTCCACCGAGGAACTCTGGAGCTCTGTCAGAATGACCATCGGGTTCTTGGTCAACTCCCTGACCAAAACCCTTCTCCCCCGATTACTTTGTTTGGCCGGGCGGCCAGCTCTAGGAAGAGTTCTGGGGGTTCCAAACTTCTTCCATTTAAGAATGATGGAGGCCACGGTGTTCTTGGGGACCATCAATGCTGCAGAAATGATTTGGTACCTTTACTCAGATCTGTGCCTCAACACAGTCTCGCAGCTCTATGGACAATTCTTTTGACAGGTAGACTCCAATCAAGTTGTAGAAACATCTCAAGGATCATCAATGTAAACAGGATGCACCTGAGCCCAATTTCGAGTCTCATAAAGGGTCTGAATACTTATGTAAATAAGGTATGTTTTTTTTAACTTTTAATACATTTTTCAAAAGGAAAACATAATTTAATCAATTTTAGAATAAGTCTAACGTCACAAAATGTGGAAAAAGTCAAGGGGTCGGAATACTTTCCGAATGCACTGTATACACAAGCAACACACACACACACACACACACACACACAGTTACCTTTCAGAATAGCACCTAATTCAAGATCCTCTGTCTCGTCAAGTCTCAGCTTCTACAGCCAATCATCTCTGGGATCTCTTCAGCCCTGGACCAATCAGAAGAAAGAGTCAGATTTAATATCAATATCGCAACATCTGTTCACACACAATCCCAATTAGCCAATAGCTGTATGTATCAGACAATAGGGCTGTTCCATGTCATTTCAGAAAGCCATCTCAGATTCTTCTGAAATCCTTTGTTGTTAGAAACAGATGAGATAAGCGTTCCGGAAACTTACTTTTGTTGAAATACAATTTGATCTGAGAAATGAAGCTAATTGATTTGACCCAAATTGGCCATTGTAATGTATACGATTCAATTCATATTCAATAATTATAGTACCTAATATGCGATATGGATCAAACTTTTTCTAACACTAAGCATGTTTCCATCCACAGTTTTTATGCATATTAGGTATTAACATGGTACATATTAATATCATACCGTATAAAAAAAACAGCTGTGATGAAAACAAATATTGATATAACAACCATCATATGGAAGTAAACTTGGAGTCACGTGATGATATGGTGTGTGGTCCTCCCACTACGACTCGGGAAACCATGCAGTTTATTAGGCTACAGATGAAATAACTTCTGATGAACTTCACAGGGTGGTGAAAGTGCACGGTGATCTTGATGCTCCTTTCCAATAAATATAGTTTCCTATTCTGGACTGAAATGGATGTTAGGTACTATATTTATTGATTATTATATGAGTAAATTAAAATAGCCAACTTGGGTGCAATCAATTAGCGTAATTTCTCCGAAATCTAATTATAAAAATAAAGAAATATGTTTCCGGAATGCTTATCGTATCGGTTTCTACATACAGAAACTATTTCAGAACAATCTGAGATGGTGGGTGTTGAAATCCTCTTTCTGGTGCTTTATTGGGTGGAATGACCCAATAGCTGTACTCATATTATTACATCAGACAGCGTCGGTAGACTTCTCCAGAACGACAACGGATCTGAGAAACCAGACCTGTCCAACACTGCATTTATCAGTCAGAGTCAGGAGACAGACATACTAATATCTAAAGTCCCTGTCTGTCTAACCTCCTCTCTCTGTCTCGCTCTCTCCCACGGTTACTAAGAACATGGAGACATCACCCCTCCTCTCTTCTCCCCTGCTTCGACTCCCTAGTCGACACGGCGGGTGTGTGGAAACCCAGGGAGGGCAGGAGGGGAAAGGGTGAATCAGCAGGGGACCGACAACACAAAGCGAGAGGGGGCTCACAGACACACACACACAATGGTGAGAATAACTGTGTTAGAGGCACAAGGGCTGTTGCTACATAAACAACAGTAGCCTCTCACAGGAAGAGGTCGGCACGTTAAGTCAACTATCACACGTGAAACTGTAGCGCAGCAACAAGAGGGAGGGAGGGAGAGAGAGAACGGGGGGGAAGAGGAGAGAGTAGAGGCACAGAGAGACCGATGAGGGAAAGAGAGAAAAGGAGAGAGGAAAAGGAAACTAACAAACGTGCAGCATGGGGAACTGAACACTGGGGATGGGTGAGAAACAAACTTCGGATAATATTAGGAAGCTAAGACAAGCTTTCTCAGGTTATATAGAGAGACAGACAACTGATTATATCTGTCAGTACGCTGTGTGTGTGTGTGGGTGTGTGTGACGATACGCTGCATCCGGGGTGTCACAGCACAGGGAACCCCCCGGTGAGTGAGTCAGCGCCACGCCCAGCGGTCGATGGAAAGGGCTTACCCCAAACTTAACACTTCACCCCCTTCCCCCTCCCACTGGGACGCCACTTACGGTCAGGTGACCGGGGGTGTTGCTAGTGACAGCGTGACGTCTCAGGGAATTTCTCAGGTGCCGTCATCGGTGGTTAGTGAACCGGTGTTATGGTGAAACATGTAGATAGCCATAAACCCCGACCTGCCTAACACAGGAATCGCCAGACCACCATACCATGATAAAATTACAGTGGGGCTTATTAGTCACTTTTAGATGCTGCGTTCTCTTGTGGTGTTGCCGATTTCTCCAATTGGGTAAGGGGAATTCCAACTAACTACAATGAAGTTACCACACAGACCGCAGAATCTCACCAGCAGAATTAACATTGCAACTAAGAATGTTGTGCAACATAACGAATGTTCGAATGTGTGAATTCCCACGGTGGCCCCTGTATGTCACCTGGGTAACAGTGAAACTCTCATGACGACAGACGTTAAAGACCTGTTCCAGTCAACACCTCCGTCACCACGGTTACGGCATCACATACCTGGCTACCACTCTGGTAGAGAGAGGCTAGGGCCATGCCATCATCATCATCATGCTAAACGTTCCTAACCATAACTACCAAAACATTACTCAAGACTCACATCTCTAATATACACAGAGTAAACAAAACATTATGAACATCTGCTCTTTGCCTCAGACTTCACCTGGATTCACCTGGTCAGTCTATGATCACTCATTGGTGTCACTTGTTAAATCCCCTTCAAGTCAGTGTAGATGAAGGGGAGGAGACAGGTTAAAGAAGGATTTTTAAGCCTTGAGACATGGATCGTGTATGTGTGCCATTCAGAGGATGAATGGGCAAGACAAAAAATATCAGTGCCTTTGAACGGGATATAGTAGTAGGTGCCAGGCGTACCGGTTTATGTCAAGAACTGCAACGCTGCTGGGTTTTTCACTCTCAACAGTTTCCTGTGTGTATCAAGAATGGTCCACCACCTAAAGGACATCCAGCCAACTTGACAACTGTGAGAAACATTGGAGTCAATATACTCTTAATGTTTGGTACACTCGGTGTACTCAGCTTTGAATAGTAGTGTACTACTATGGCTGACCCTGTAAAACAACACATTTCACTGCACATATTCGGTGTATATGGAAATAAAACTATTTTTGTAAAAAATTAAAAAAGAAGTATACTATGATAAGCCACTAAAAGTCAACTACCACTGTTCCAAAGCTAAATACAAACATTCAGTCAGCATTCAGTCAACATTCAGTCAGCCACCAAATGACTCCAGTAATGAGACAAACAGAGAACTCCCCTGCCAGCCTCATAGTGGTTTGGTCCAGAGCCAGACAAGCGACGTAGAAGGGCTCAGTTAAACATAGATAACAGACTACGAACACACACAGAGACAGCGAGTGAGAGAGACAGAGAGAGCGCAGGAGAGAGATAAAGGATGACGTAAAGATGACGACCTACAGACACTAGTTCCTGACAGGCCGAGAGATAAGTGATTGATTTGATAAGAAAGCGAGAGAGAGAGAAAGAAGGTTCCGGCGTGTCTGGCGAGTTCGAGAGATGAGGGAGGAGAAAGGCCTGTGGGTTTCTCTCCACACTGGTCCATTACATACCTGGCCCCAAAAAGGGATTGAGTTTAAGGAAACACACACACACACACCGCCGGGAACACACAGCCTGCCTGCATCCGTTCCGTTGCCAGGCTCCCACAGCGTGTGTTTGTTTGTGTGTGTGCGTGCGTGCGTGTGTGATGCAGGCTAGTTCGTCACCAACGCAGCCAAGCATTTCCCACACACACTACCGCCTACACAAACCGGGAGAGCACCGATATGGTCAAACACACACAGAGAACATCCTACAGCGGCTATTTATGGTTAGTAGAGAACAGAGGTAACTCTTCCTCCACACTAACTATAGTACTGCTGCTCTGTCTCTTTAGGTCCAGCTGTTTGGCCTTCTAAAACGGACGACCTCTCACCTTTTTACTGTCACATCCCAACAATAAGGGTAGACAACGCAGGCTGAGAGAACCGGAGTGAGAGAGAGGGCTGAAATATGTTCCTATCCCCCATTCTGTTGGAGAACGTGGATTTTCATCCTGGCTGGAGTGAAGCTGAACATGTGTGGCTTCTGAAAAGTCGGTCCAAGTCGCAGAGTACACTCAGGAGGAAAGCCATGCCCAACACCCCTCTCTCCCTCTCTGGATCCTCGAACATGACTTTTACTGACAGACGTGGTGAAATGGTCTGATATTTACATTCTCGTACATGTACAAGGCTGAAAGTCTAGTGTGGTATTTTGGCAGCCTGCTGGTTTACGCAGGTTGAGGAGATGGAAACAGCAAGAGCTGTTTTATCTAACTGCCATCGCACCTGTGCTTGTAACAACTGTCAGTGTGTGTGTGTGTGTGTGTGTGTGTGTGTGTGGATGCCTTGAGGAGGGCAGAGGGCATCAGTAGTAGTTTCCTGCGGAACAGAAGCGGTGTGTGTGGATGCCTTGAGGAGGGCAGAGGGCATCAGTAGTAGTTTCCTGCGGAACAGAAGCGGTGTGTGCGCGTGTGGACAAAATAAGAACGTGTAAATATGTGACTGAGTGAGAGTAAACCTGAGTCAATACAAAACCATTAACAGGGTTTCACCTCTAAAACCCTTGAATCCAAGTCAGACAGGCATGACGTCATCCTGTCATCCACGTGTTTTAACCAAAGACACAGGCTCTAAATCAGATGTTAAAACAAACGGAACCGAGGCATTTGAACGTTAGCAGACCATAAACAAGGCTGAAGGCAGCTTCTCTTCTTCTTGATTGTCCACTAATAAAGTTTGAGGGGGCTGACTGACGCGTGTGGGGGTAGGGTAAGGTTATTTCCAGTCAGTCACTCAAGCAGATGTCCTCAACATCTCTTTCGCAAAACAAGACTTCACAAGAAGGGGTGACGTTCTTCTTTTCGCGTTTTCCAGAAACAGCATGACTCCAAGCGGGAGATAGTCAGTCAGACCAAGAGCCCATGCCTTCGTCTGAGCACTCACACACAGATGTGCGTGCCAGTGTGTGTGAGCATGTGAAGCAGTGACTCACTATACGAATGTCTGTGAGAGACCGAAAACTGTATATGTGACTATATAGAAATATGTTGTGACATTTGTGCCGCCGAAATCTGAACGACCATAAGCGTGTGTTTACGTTCACTATCGGCAATAACACTTGATCAAACTCACTCACTTTCCCAGTCCTTCACTTAAAAAAAACCCAACCTGCCTGCCTTTTCCCCGAACACGGCGGCTCACATCACAGGGAAACGGCGTCACACACGACACCCTGCTTTCTCTGTATGAGGGTACCAGAAGGGGACAGAACAGCCCAAAGTCCCCCCTCCCCCAGCCAGTGTCTTCAGTACTACCCATGGCCTCACTTCCCAGAATCTAGAGCAAGACAGACACAAACAAACAAGTCAGCACCCTGATTAGTTCCCCCAAAAACACGCACAGACCACAACAGAGCTGAGACTCTGTTTCCTAGACAACGGTTGCCGTGGTATCGGTGGCGTCGCGGCAGACGGTTATTAAGGTGGAGAGAGAGATACAGAAAGAGAGAAAGTACTTTCTCAAGAGAGATTGACTTTCTCCACTATTCTCTATTCCCTAGTACAGATTGAACATTCTCTATTCCCTAGTACAGGTTGAACATTCTCTATTTCCTAGTACAGGTTGAACATTCTCTATTTCCTAGTACAGGTTGAACATTCTCTATTCCCTAGTACAGGTTGAACATTCTCTATTCCCTAGTACAGGTTGAACATTCTCTATTCCCTAGTACAGGTTGAAAATTCTCTATTCCCTAGTACAGGTTGAACATTCTCCATTCCAAGAACATTAACATTAAGGTCAACCTGTAGTACTGGCAGGTTATTTAAAAGGGACCACGTGCAATTAAAAACATACATTTCAGACAGTGAAATATGATGCGTGCACCCGAGTTAGCTAAGAGCAGCTACTTTTCATCATCAGCCCCTCATTTTCAATCTGACCCTCAACACACTCCCATCTGAGAGTGTGTGCGCCAATCGGGACAAAGCAGAGCAGAGAACATTATTGACGGTAGTGACTCCGCTTGGAGTCAGGCCCTCTTGGACTGAACCCCCCCCCACACACACAGGCAGAGATAGGAGTGGGAGTCTGTTGAGAATCAGGTTGTCCTTTATGTTCCTTCCAAGAGCTGGAGGTCTGCGATCATGTCTCCACTGAACAACAACAAGGACAACCTGACCCTCGACACACTTCGACCCCTATCTGAGCGCGTGTGTGTGCCTGCCTATCGGGACCGAGCAGAGAACATGACTGTCGGTAGTCAACAAACCTCTTGAACTGAAAGTTCCCCATCGGAGTCAAAGCCAGATGAGGTACAGCTACCGTCCAGTCCGGTGTTCATATTATAGTTGGTAGGTAATAATTACACAGCTCTAGTTCTCTGAACAGACATAAAGCAGTGATAATGATGCATTTCTGTTACGGCAGACTGAACTGTGTGTTCATATAGCCCAAAGAACACTGGACTGTTTGTTTACCGTATGTCCTCACCTCTCTCTCGCTCTTTGTTTTTCTAATACTCACATCTCTTTCCTCTCCCTTTCAAACACTCATTATTGGCCTCTCTCTCTCTCAGGGGTTGGAGTGAAGTAGTCACTGGGGTGACAGAGGAGAAAACAGTACATTCCTTCCCTGTGTGTGTTGTGGTGTGTTAGTCATACACACACACACACACACACACACGTTTATACACCTCCCTTTCACCTCTGCATCATCGGTGGCACTTTGCCAGGGATAACGAAGCTAAAGAATAGTCACAGATCCCACGAGGGAGCTTTCATGACACACACAGAGACGGTTCTGGAACTTCATAACAGGAACACATATGGCTTTAGAACAGTAGAACGCAAAGACAGAAACACAGAACTACCTCGCCGACAGAGTCAACACACACGGTGTGGTACACCAGCCAGTCGGTCTCCATAGAGTCACAGCTAGAGGCCTCAACACTGCTAGGTGGAATTCCACACAGAGCTGCCTGAGCTTTACCCCAGTAATTCCTAGCACCTCCTCCTCCTCTCACCCACCCTGCTTCTTTGCTCTCCTATCAATACACTTGCTCTTATTCTAAATGGACCTCTAGGCCCTACTCTCTATAATCCACTCCTGTATATTTGAAAGGATTGGATAGGTGGAAGTAATCAGCCGAAAAGGTTGCCTGATAATATGTTGGACTGTTATCAAAATGGCCTGCTAGATGTTTGAGATAGGACAGAAGTTCATGTTATTGTTTGCAGCATGACAAATGCTGTGCTCCACTTCCTTGTTGAAGAAATTACACCTTTCGTTTCAGGTAGAGTAAAACAAGGCTTTTTGTGTCTGACATCATCAAGTTAGTTCCCCTTGCCTCTGACCCAAGTAACCACCCACACACACACACAATATGAAAGTTTGTTTTTTCACGGGCGCAATACAATGAAAATAATGTCAGAGGGCCTGAGACAACATGAGATGTTCACACGATACACCGACACACTGACCCCATTTCATCACAACCTCCCTCAACGACCGAGGAAGTGTTAGGTGACTAAGAAATGTAAACTAGCCTACTGACCCACATTACTCATGCCACAAACACCTCCTACACAACCGTCACTCATCCCCTACACACACAAGCCACACCTGTTTCCACAACCAATCTCACACCCACACCACCTGTCAATTATGTAAGATACACCATCCTCAAAATACCATGGGCCAAACATCTTCATCCAACACCTATACACACACACTTACACTTTCTATAGCCCTGCTTATTCCCCTTTCATCAGTGTTGACTCGAGTTGAGCCTTAATATGTAACTTTTCGGGAAACCCGACAAAATTCATATATCATTTTTGCAACCTGTAAATAGCGGAGCGATTTCTGCATAGTGCATCTTTAAAAAATATTCAGACAAATATTTGGTGTGTGTACAACTTTAACGGTACACGTTCGTCATAGATGTAGTAGAATGGGCGGCGATTGTTCATTCACTCGCATTTAGATCACGGGATGGGACACATGGGGGCGGGTGATTCAAACCAGAGCAAGAAGCAGTCACTTGGCTACTATTCAGCCAAGAAACTGGAGCTGTATGATAGGAGAAAAAAAGGAGAATATATTTTCGTAAGCAGCTTTCAACCTGTCCTAACTTTACAGCTCGGGACTTCAAAGAGTCCCAAACAAGAAACACGCCACTCGTTTCCATGTCTATCGCCTTGATTGATCGGAAGTGGGGTTCAAAGGGTTTCACCGACCCCATGCCAGCACACGCCGGTCCTTGGAACAAGGCTCGGTTTATAACGGACCATAAAATGCATAGCACCGAGTCGAGTTCTTGCACGAACGATTTTATTTTTTTATCCGGTCAAATGATCATGAATACAGTCAATAACAGGCTAACTTTCCAACCGTGTTTCAATTGCTTGTTCTGTGCTATTTCTCTTCCCCGAAGGCTCTTCCAGACAGAAAGGGCTATTTTGAGACACAGTGAGTGACACACCAAAACCAGACCAAAAACACCACCCTCCCCCCGTGGACGATGCAAATGACTTCCTTTCAATTCGACTCTTTGTGTGCGAGAGGAAGGTCTGACTTGGGGCAATACATTCGCTTTATAAGGCAGCTTGCCTACCTCCCTCTGTCTGCCCATCCCCACTCAACACTTCCCCAGTCAGCCCTCCCACAAACAAAGGCCCGGAGGAGGGGGGAGATCTTTACACAAGCAATTTCTTTCTCCCCCCTATTCTCCCTCCATATATTCCTCGTATCTGTCCCACAAACACACGTGGGATGCTGCTATGTTTCTGAAGTGCCTCCCTCTTTCTACTGTCAAAATAAATTCACCAAAACAATCGCACAAGCATCAAGAGAATAGACTATGGCCTTGTTGTAATTTACGCATTCAACCGATTATGTTGACTGTTTGTCATTACAAATGAGCTAAAATGGGAATTATAATAGGCGACGTATTCCCCATGTAATATATTTGATACAAACGACAATAGATAACAAGGCAGCGTGAGCAAACAAGTCTTCCGGTTTCATCTATTAACTATTAAATGCTGTACACTAACGTTACCAGGCTGAATACCAGCTCCTCGACCCCGTCGCTAAATGTCACTTTCTGAACGCGCTCTCTTGTGATCGACATGAACAAACAAGCCGAAGAGAAAACGACGAAAAGCCCAAAGTAGATATTTCCACATTACTAAAGTTTTACTGATTTGTATTTTATTTTTAAACTCGTCCTACAAGATCTCAAGTAAAAACGGCCAATGGCAACATGTCTCTCTGTGTACATTAGACAAACGGCGGCGCAAGATAAAAAGTTACATTTGACATTCGAATAGTATTGCAACAGAATGTAACCAGCTCGTAATAAAAGACGTTCACAATGTAACACACAAGCTATAAAGATATTCACAATGTAACACTGTAGTAATAAATATATATTCACGTACTGCTGTCTGGAGTAGTAGAAATTCTTGAGAATATTTCCAAAACAAACGAGTTTTTTTTCACTAGTAAAAATATTTCAGTGTGTAACACTGTAGTCCGTATTTGCGGAGTTTCCTGAATCCAGGCAGTAGTCGGAGCTGTATCTGCAAGTTTCTCTCTCTGTGCAGCTGAATTCCAGCGACTCAGACAACTGACTCAGACAAATGTAACATAGTTCACTTAGTCTCACTCGCTTCCTTTCGAAGCTCTTGTAAACTTGTATCACTTGACGCCCAACTAATGTCACTCTGTCTGGCTTTGAAATCCTAGCTTCAGTCGACAAGCGAGATACTCTTTTTTATTATTCCGTTTGTTTTCTCCCTGCCTTCTATCTTTTTTACAGTCCTCGTCTTCTTCTTCTTCTCTCTCTCTCTGTGTCGACATAAGGCAATTAGGTTGCGCTGAGTCGAACTGTGTTTTAAAGGGACAAGTCTCTTGGCTCGGTGCTCAACTATGATGCTATCGCTACAGATTCACACACCAACCCACTGGCTGCGTCTTCCACACACAGACACGACACGCCCCTCCTGCGCCCTGCTCTGTCCGTTCGCTCGCTGACGTCACCACACCGTCCCCGGAATTCCCTGACAGAGCAAACTGGCATCGAATACCGAGAGACTCACTCTAGCCGCGACTACCGGGGCGTGTTCCTCTGCCTCTGTGTGTGTGTGTGTGTGTGTGTGTTTTTTTAAGGTGGGCTGCTTCGTGACTGACCTACCGGTTGATCACCCGGACAGCTTTTCCGTCTGACTGCCTATTTTTGGACGATGTACTATCCTGACATCACAGCTATTAAAGCATTTATCCTGCTGTAGTCTAAAAATGATCCCGTGTTGATCTAAGGGCAGTAATACCATCTATAATCGATATCCTGCCCGATAATATAATATAATAGCAAAGACTAGAATAGATTACAAATACAGAATAATATGAAAATATCTCATACCCTGTTATAAACCTTTTATAACACCAGTAATATCAATGGTTAATTATAATAACTGATAATATTAATGAATATTGATGAGTCAATGTACTGTCCCTGCCTTAACATTTTTCCACAATACACTATATATACAAAACTATGTGGACACGCCTTCAAATTTGTGGATTCGGCTATTTTTGCCACACCGGTTGCTGACAGGTGTATACAATCAGGCACACAGCCATGCAATCCCCATAGAAAAACATTGGCAGTAGAATGGCCTTACTGGAGAGCTCACTGACTTTCAATGTGGCACCGTCATAGGAGGCCACCTTTCCAACAAGTCAGTTCGTCACATTTCTGCCGTGCTAGAGCTGCCCAGGTCAACTGTAAGTGCTGTTGTTGTGGAAACGTCTAGGAGCAACAACGGTTCAGCCACGAAGTGGTAGAACACAAAAGCTCACAGAACACTACCTGCCCCAATGCATAGTGCCAACTGTAAAGTTTTGTTGAGGAGGAATAATGATATGGGGCAGTTTTTCATGGTTCGGGCTAGGCCCCTTATTTTCATTGAAGGACAAATCTTAACATTACAGCATACAATGACATTCTAGACGATTCTGTCCTTCCAACTTTGTGGCAACAGTTTGGGGAAGGCCCTTTCCTGTTTCCACATGACAATGCCCCTGTGCACAAAGCGAGGTCCATACAGAAATGGTTTGTTGAGAACGGTGTGAAAGAATTTGACTGGCATGCACAGAGCCCTGACCTCAACCCCATGGAACACCTTTGGGATGAATTGGAACACCGACTGCGAGCCAGGCCTAATCACCCAACATCAGTGCCCGACCTCACTAATGCTCTTGCAGCTGAATGGAAGCAAATCCCCACAGCAATGTTATTACATTTAGTGGAAAGCCACCCCAGAATAATGGAGGCTGTTATAGCAGCAAAGTGGGGACCAACTCCATATTAATGCCCATGATTTTAAAAATGAGATGTTTGACAAGCAGGTGTCCACATACTATTGGTCATGTTGTGTACATGTGGAACATGGGATATAATGCGGTTGATCAACCCCCAACTCTGTTCTGTACCAGGTTTCTGGCTCTCTGGGGACGGAAATGGCTGGGCACTTCAATCCCCCCAGGACTCACCAACGTGGGTACTATAATAATGCCAAACACATGGTCTGTTATTAAAGGCAGCATGTGTCACACACACACACACACACACACACACACACACACACACACACACACACACACACACACACACACACACACACACACACACACACACACACACACACACACACACACACACACACACACACACACACACACACACAAACAGTATATTTAGATCCACCACCTCAGCAGGATAGGAGTGTGTCATTGATGATTCTCCCACAGAAACAAAATCAGGGACACACACACAACATGAGTTTGAACTGCCTGTTCCCGTTACCGATAGTAAATTACATCGTGACCTCACAAGGAGATATTCTCTGGCACAATGAACATACAAGGTGTCTTTACTCTCCCCCAGACAAGACAGGACAAGACACACACACATACGCACACATACACACACATACAAGTACGCACATAGAGAGAACACACACAGAACCACACTAGAGAAAGACTTAAGACATAGCAGTACATGGTATTCACATGTAATTGAGAATGAGAATGAATGTTCATTCAATGTTCCGTATTGCATGACTGTCTGAAAGCGAACAGTAGAATGTGAGTCAATGTAAGTCAATGTGAGAATGCTCTATGTCAATGTGAGAGTGCTCTATGTCAATGTGAGAGTGCTCTATGTCAATGTGAGAGTGCTCTATGTCAATGTGAGAGTGCTCTATGTCAATGTGAGAGTGCTGTATGTCAATGTTAGAGTGCTCTATGTCAATGTGTGTGTGTTCTATGTCAATGTGAGAGTGCTCTATGTCAATGTGAGAGTGTGTGTTTGATTATAAATATTGTAATGACGAGTCAAAAACAAAGTGATGGGAGTGTGTTCAGAGCATGGCATTATAGAGAGATATATATTGCTTAGTGTATTCAGTCTTTATACTCTGCTATCCCATGCATGTGTGTTTGAGTGGGTATGAACTACATAGCTTTCAGTCATCAATGTACTTTATACTCAGGGGCTTTGTGTGTGTGTGTGTGTGTGTATCGTGGGGGGGTTACGGGCTGAAGCAGTGTGTGTGGTACACTTGAGTCCCACCCGGGCCACATCAATCAACAGCCTCTTCTTGTTCCCCCCAGCAAATGTAAAATAGACCCAGTAAGCAAAATCAATACACATTTTCCAGACATTAAAGTTAGGTTCTGAATGAAAGGTGAAAATACATATTTTCCAGACATTAAAGTTAGGTTCTGAATGAAAGGTGAAAATACATATTTTCCGGACGTTTAAAATACGTATTTCCGGATGTTGAAAATGTTTATTTTCGGGACGTTGAAATCAGGTACATTTTCAGTCTTGACAAGATCTGAACCAAACATAGATGTTTATGATTTTTTGCATATGCCACTGGTTGATAGAAATTCTCATTGTTTAGGGAAAGAATTATGTGAGGTTTTATGTGTTGTTGGAGGTGCCTTTTCGTCAGTTTAGCTAAGAAAACGCCTCCGTATTGTGTACAGTATGTGTGTGTGTGATGCTGTGTGGTGGGGGGGGGGGGGGGGGGGATGTGAAGTAGTGTATATATCTTTCTGTTGAGTAGTAGAATCCCCCTTCCTCTCCCACAGCAGGGGAGGGTAAGCGGGGGCACAGTCCTTAAGGATGTGTGTTTGTGATTGTGTGACTGTGTGTGTGTGTGTGGAGGGTAATTACAGTGACTGGGCCTACTGTAATGAGAGGAGAGGGACTGAGAGAGAGAGAGAGAAGCGCTGCGGGGAGAGTGGAGAGAGTTCAGTTCTCATACTGCAGATATATATAGCATCCCTCTCATGGGTACAAGTCAAAAAGATTCCTGTCATTCCTACTTCACACAAACACATCTACTGTATACAGTACAGGCTCAAGTGACGCCCACACACACACACTGGAAAAATACATTGAAGAGTGACTACCCCTAAAAACCAACCAATCCCTTGGAAAACAGTGTATGTGGCATCAAACATGTATTCTAGTGTCAAAACTGACTACAAAGTGAAAATAGGATCATTTTGGTGATAAAGTCTTGTCTAAAACAGAGTTTGGGAACTCAGCGCGTCACAACGAGTAAATGAAGGTTGGGTTTGGATTACAACTATGTCAACAAATCATGCCCCCTTTTGCCAAGCTCCACGTGCAAATCGCCCCTCCGCTCACTTTGCTTCCCTTCATTGAATGTGGGCTCCGTTGTTTCATCACCCCAAACAAACGCGCTCAAAGAATCGCGGCCGTTTGAGACTGAACAGCCCTATAAGGATTGAGCATGCAATGCATGATTCCAGCAGGATGCACAGCCAACAACTATGGTTTGCATGCCCTGCCGAAGGATCCTATCACGCGGAATAGGTGGTTGGACTTCGTTGGTCCCCAGTGGTGGTGAGTATACTGGTAGCTAGACTATAGACCCCTTGATATTTATCTGGTTATGTATATTTTGATAATCATTATCACTATCATCGCTAGCATAGCATAGTCACTTTTATAATGTTTAAATACTGCTTTACTCATCTCATATGTATATACTGTATTCTATTCTACTGTATTTTAGTCAATGCCATTCCGACATTGCTCGTCCTAATATTTATATATTTCTTAACTCCATTCTTTTACTTTAGCGTGTGTATTGTTGAGAATTGTTAGGAACACAAGCATTACGCTCCACCCGCAATAACATCTGACAAATACCAAATATGTGTATGTGACCAAAATTGTTTTATTGTGATTTGATGTTACAAACTACTACAAACTAGCTAGCTAATTACCTAACTCGTTGGCTAGCTAGCTAATGTTAGCCTACCTCAATACAAATCGGATTTGGCTTGGAAACACAATAACATTTCAACAGAAGGCAAATTATTAGTAGGAAAACCGTTTGTCAAGATTGTGATGTCGCCAGATTGACTAGATGCAGTATAACTTTAGACAGCTAACTAAGTTTGGGGGGACCACAGTATTTGATTGAAGAGACGACCGTAAAGTTGTTTCCTACAAATGATTTGTCTACTTTAGCAATGTAATAGTATTTCCATGGCTCTCTAAGGTAGTGGAATTTAGACAAAACAGTCACATTAGTCTCCGAGGTGCAACCCATATCTAGGGCACAAACCACACCAGCCCAGGGCATCCATGTCTGGCTTCTTCACCTCCGGGATCGTCTGAGACCAGCCACCCGGACAAATGCTCACCTTTGATGACCACTGGCATGCTGGAGAAGTGTGCTCTTCACGGATGAATCCCTGTTTCAACTGTACCGGGCAGATGGCAGACAGCATGTATGGCGTTGTGTGGGCGAGTGGTTTGCTGATGTCAATGTTGTGAACCGAGTGCCCCATGGTGGCGGTGAGGTTATGGTATGGACAGGTATAAGCTAAGGACAATGAACATAATTGCATTTTATCGATGGCAATTTGAATGCACAGAGATACCGTGACGAGATCCTGAGGCCCATTGCCGTGCCATTCATCCTCCACCATCACCTCATGTTTCAGCATGATCATGTACAGCCCCATGTCGCAAGGATCTGTACACAATTCCTGGAAGCTGGAAATATCCCAGTTCTTCCATGGCCTGCATACTCACCAGACATATCACCCATTGAGCATGTTTGGGATGCTCTGGATCGACGTGTACGAGGCAAATGGGGGTTACACCAGGTACTGACTGGTTTTCTGATCCATGCTCCTACCTTTTTTTTAAGGTATCTATGACCAACAGATGTGTATATGTATTCACAGTCATGTGAAATCCATAGATTAGGGCCTAATGGATTTATTTAAATGGACTGATTTCCTAATATGAACTGTATTTCAGTAAAATCTTTGAAATTGTTGCGTCCTGCGTTTATACTGTATTTTTGTTCAGTGTATATCATCACCCTGTCACAGGCCCTCCCAGTCAACACCATCATAAGATTGTCTGCTGCAGTTGTTGGAGAGATGTCTAGGTTGCAGCTGAACATGCAGCAGAGAGAAGACCAGCAAGGGGGCCTCATCAGTATCATGTAGACATGCCCTCACTGTGAGGGCACTCACAGCACTCACATGTTGACAAGAATCCGGCCAGCAACCTTCACCTGTCAGCTGCAAAAGCTTTCACAGACTCATAATTTATACACATACAGAAGGCAAACACACTTCATTACTTTGAGAACCAAATTGTGAAACATAATTTACAGTTGAAGTCGGGAGTTTAAAACCCATTTTTCAACCACTCCACACATTTCTTGTTAATTAACAAACTAGAGCTTTAGCAAGTTGGTGAGGACATCTACTTTGTGCAGGACACAAGTAATTTTTCCAACAATTGTTTACAGACAGATTATTTCACTTATCACTTATTTCACTTATCACTGTATCACAATTCCAGTGGGTCAGAAGTTTACATACACTAAGTTGACTGTGCATTTAAACAGCTTGGAGAATTCCAGAAAATTATGTCATGGCTTTAGAAGCTTCTGATAGGCTACTTGACATCATTTGAGTCAAGGCCATTTTCTCAAAAGTGAGGTTACAAGTTGATCAACTTTCAAGGCAGAATGACTTTCCCATTGTTCCTCAACTGCAGTGCATGATACACCATGAGGGGTGTATCCTATGTAAAAAAGCACCATATAGATGGTGGGTCACGTTTCATGATATCTGAAGTGAAATAGAAAGGGGAACGCAGTGATCAGGTTGAGAATGCAATCAGTGCTCTGTATGTGTGTGTGTGTGTGTGTGTGTGTTTGTGTGACCGACCAGTATCTTTGATGAAGGGCCAGGAGGTGATCTACGACTGCCATGCCCATCAATGGGGCGCTGACAGAGACCTTACCTCTCGCTCACCAACACTCGTCCATGGGGAGACTGTCTTGTAAATAGTACCTGTCTGTGGGTCAGATATATTATCAGTCCTGACTGGTAATAGAACAGTGTGTGTGTGTGTTCACAGAAACATGTATGGAGCCAGCACATGGAGACTTGCAAGATGATGTGATGAAGTCCAGACTGTCGCGCGGGCTTGATACTGATGTCTCTAAATGGAGAGAGACCTGACACTCTGTACTGATGTCTCTGAATGGAGAGAGACCTGACACTCTGTACTGATGTCTCTGAATGGAGAGAGACCTGGCACTCTGTACTGATGTCTCTGAATGGAGAGAGACCTGACACTCTGTACTGATGTCTCTGAATGGAGAGAGACCTGACACTCTGTACTGATGTCTCTGAATGGAGAGAGATCTGACACTCTGTACTGATGTCTCTGAATGGAGAGAGACCTGGCACTCTGTACTGATGTCTCTGAATGGAGAGAGATCTGACACTCTGTACTGATGTCTCTGAATGGAGAGAGACCTGGCACTCTGTACTGATGTCTCTGAATGGAGAGAGACCTGACACTCTGTACTGATGTCTCTGAATGGAGAGAGACCTGACACTCTGTACTGATGTCTCTGAATGGATACCTGGCACTCTGAATAAATTTTTTTACCAGACACAAATTTACTCATGTTGTCTTTGTTTATTTATTGAATTGAATGGTATCATTCAATACACGGAGGGAAAAACCCTGTGTATTCTGCACCAGGATCAGGGTACGTCTGTTGTATATGGGACAGCGCACAGGAAGGAATGAGCCCTTCGCCAAGGTAACCCCGTTACCACCAGACAAAATGCTGAATGGCACCGTGTCTGTAACGACTGGGAATGACAATGAAAGGTGCACATTGTTATATTGGCATAACACTGCTTCTATGGTATTAAGTAAAGCGCCGTTTATCCTACATGGCCCCGTTACGAAACGCTTCGTTTCGAATATCTACATCAAATCAGCCTGTAGTTGTTGAAGTCCACCTGCGGGAGGTTTTGTTTGTGGTGACTGAGTGGGGGAAAACAAGGTTCTGACAGATGTATGTGTCTTGGTGGTGGGAAGGATACACCCAAGAAACACCAACTGTCACGGCCGTCGTTGGAAGGAGACCAAGGTGCAGCGAGGTGAGCGTACATTTTATTTTATTTATATAAAATGTCGCCAACAAAACAACCGTGAAGCTTACAGGGGTATAGTGCCACTAACAAAGATAACTACCCACACTGAAAGGAGCGAAAAAGGGCTACCTAAGTATGATTCCCAATCAGAGACAACGATAGACAGCTGTCCCTGATTGAGAACCATACCCGGCCAAAACAAAGAAATAAAGAAACATAGAAAACAAAAAATAGAATGCCCACCCCACATCACATCACACCCATACCTAACCAAATAGAGAAATAACATGGCTCTCTAAGGTCAGGGCGTGACACCAACATCAAACCACACCCCCAAGCCAACTCACATTTGGCTTCTGTCATGGCTGCCAGGAAAAACGAGGCCAAATCAGAGGATGCAGCTTCCCTTTCAAATAACATGAATTCAGAACGCTGCATTAGTAGAAAGAAATAAAGAAAGAGAGAAAAAGAGAAAGAAAGAAAGAAAGAAAGAGAGAAATAAAGAAATAGAGAAAGAAAGAGAGAGAGAGAGAAAGAAAGAAATAGAGAAAGAAAGAGAGAGAAAGAAAGAAAGAGAGCGAAAGAAAGAGAGAAAGAAAGAAAGAAAGAGAGAAAGAAAGAAAGAGAGAGAGAGAGAAAGAGAGACAGATAGAGAGAGAAAGAAAGAAAGAGAGAGAGAAAGACAGAGAGAGAGATAAAGAAAGAAAGAGAAAGACAGAGAGAGAGAGAGAGAGAGAGAGAGAGAGAGAGAGAGAGATAGAGGGAGTGTGTGTAGTTACAGTAGTAGGATGTGTCATTGCTGGAGGCAGTGCCTCTCAGCCTCCACTCTGTGTGGACAGGGAGAATAACAGACACGATCATCACCCACTACTCCACACACAGTCCTGACTCAGACCATGTCGCTACAAGTCCAGTCAATCTTACTCCACACACACACAGTGACACATCATCATTAACCACAAGGAGAAACGATCGACTCACACCCATCATTACACAAGCCTCACTCATTATCATACATTATCATACATTTCTCTCTCTCCTAGTCTCTCTCCTCTCTCTCTAATTATCATACATTTCTCTCTCTATCTCTCTCTCTCTCTCTCCCAGTCTCTCCCTCTCCCAGTCTCTCCCTCTCCCAGGCTCTCCCAGTCGCTCTCTCTCCCAGGCTCTCCCAGTCTCTCTCTCTCCCAGTCTCTTTCTCCCAGTCTCTCTCTCCTAGTCTCTCTCTCCTAGTCTCTCTCAGTCCCAGTCTCTCTCTCTCTCTCTCTCTCTCTCTCTCTCTCTCTCCCAGTCTCTCTCTTTCCCAGTCTCTCTCTCTCCCAGGCGCTCCCTCTCCCAGGCTCTCCCAGTCGCTCTCACCAGTCTCCTAGTCTCTCACTCCCAGTCTCTGTCTCCTAGTTTCTCTTTCTCCCATTCTCTTTCTCCCAGTCTCTCTCTCTCCCAGGCCCTCTCTCTCCCAGGCTCTCCCAGTCGCTCTCTCTCCCAGTCTCTCTCTCTCCCAGTCTCTCTCACCCAGTCTCCTAGTCTCTCACTCCCAGTCTCTGTCTCCCAGTTTCTCTTTCTCACAGTCTCTTTCTCACAGTCTCTCTATCTCCCAGGCTCTCCCTCTCCCAGGCTCTCACTCTCCCAGGCTCTCACTCTCCCAATCTCTTTCTTCCAGTCTCTCTCTATCCCAGGCTCTCACTCTCCCAGGCTCTCATTCTCCCAGGCTCTCACTCTCCCAGTCTCTCTCTATCCCAGTCTCTCTCTCTCTCACTCCCAGTCTCCCTCTCCCTCTTTCACCATGTCTCTCTCTCCACATGTGTGTGTAAGAGAGAGAGATTGAGACCAGGAGAGAGAGAGAGTGAAGTGTGTGTGTGTGTATGTATATGTGTAACAGACACAGTGAAGTAAAAACCATCAGAGCAGTAGAGGCTTACCTGTATCACACATCTTCAGCCTGGTCAGTGGCAGGGACGTTGTAGAGCTTCAGTTGACCAACATATTACCACACCTCTGTCTCTCTGTCTGTCTGTCTGTCTCTCTGTCTGTCTGTCTGTCTGTCTGTCTGCGCCTCCTGGAAAACAGAACATGGTCGACAACACGGTCAGTCTAGGTTTGGGGTCAAAAAGCGCTCAACATTTTAGTAAGTGGTTACAACATGGCTGGCATGTCATTCTATGGTGGAATGGTAACACAACAAACATTGCAGTCTGGGGTTCACAAACGGTCAACATTTTAGTCTGTGGTCAATACATGGTTAACTTGTCACTCTGTGGTTCATAAAGCCACAGTGTGAATCCGCCCAAACATGCAGCACTGCCTTGGCTGGTGCTGTGGCCATCTGTGTCTGTGTGTGGCATGTGCTGCCTGTTCCCGAGTGACTCAGAGTGTTACCCCAGAGTCATGTGAACAAGAACAGGTGGCACTCTGGTACACCTCTTCCCACACACATACACACCGGTTTGCATGCCCTTTCCTGACATGAGGTTGTGGTTTACACCGAGTACACTCAACCTAAATGTCATGTACTCTACTCACTCCTACTCCCTACATGAACTGTTCTCATCTCCTCCCTCCCCTGTCTGTCCTCCCTCCAACTCTCCTCCTCCTATTCTCCTCTCCACCTCTCCACCTCTCCTCCTCCTCTCTACTTCTCCTCCTCCTGTTCTCCCCACCTCTCCTCCCCCTGTTCTCCCCACCTCTCCTCCTCCTGTCCTTCCTCCTGTTCTCCTCTCCACCTCTCCTCCTCCTGTTCTCCCCACCTCTCCTCCTCCTGTTCTCCCCACCTCTCCTCCTCCTGTCCTTCCTCCTGTTCTCCTCTCCACCTCTCCTCCTCCTGTTCTCCTCTCCACCCTCCTCCTCCTGTTCTCCCCACCTCTGCTCCTCCTGTCCTCCCTCCAACTCTCCTCCTCCTATTCTCCTCTCCACCTCTCCTCCTCCTGTTCTCCTCTCATCTCTCCTCCTCCTGTTCTCCTCTCCACCTCTCCTCCTCCTGTTAACCTCTCCACCTCTCCTCCTCCTGTTCTCCTCTCCACCTCTCCTCCTCCTGTTCTCCTCTCCACCTCTCCTCCTCCTGTTCTCCTCTACATCTCCTCCTCCTGTTCTCCTCTCCACCTCTCCTCCTCCTGTTCTCCCCACCTCTCCTCCTCCTGTTCTACTCTCCACCTCTCCTCCCTCCACCTCTCCTCCTCCTGTTCTCCTCTACCTCTCCTCCTCCTGTTCTCCTCCCCACCTCTCCTCCTCCTGTTCTACTCTCCACCTCTCCTCCCTCCACCTCTACCCCTCCTGTTCTCCTCTCCTCCTCCTCTTGTTCTCCTCTCTTCCTCCTGTTCTCCTCTCCTCCTCCAGTTCTCCTCTCCTCCTCTTGTTCTCCTCTCCTCCTCCTGTTCTCTTCCTCTTCTCCTCCGGTTCTCCTCTCCTCCTCTTGTTCTCCTGTCCTCCTCCTGTTCTCCTCTCCTCCACTTCCCCTCTCATCATCCTGTTCTCCTCTCCTCCTCTTCTCCTCTCCTCCTCCTGTTCTCCTCTCCTCCCCCTGTTCTCCTCTCTTCCTCCTGTTCTCCTCTCCTCCTCCGGTTCTCCTCTCCTCGTCATCTCCTCCTCCTGTTCTCCTCTCCTTCTCCTGTTCTCCTCTCTTCCTCCTGTTCTCCTCTCTTCCTCCTGTTCTCCTCTCCTCCTCCGGTTCTCCTCTCCTCCTCCTGCTCTCCTCTCTTCCTCCTGTTCTCCTCTCCTCCTCATCTCCTCTCCTCCTCCTGTTCTCCTCTCTTCCTCCTGTTCTCCTCACCTCCTCCTGTTCTCCTCTCCTCCTGTTCTCCTCACCTCCTCCTGTTCTCCTCTCTTCCTCCTGTTCTCCTCTCCTCCTCCGGTTCTCCTCTCCTCCTCATCTCCTCCTCCTGTTCTCCTCTCCTTCTCCTGTTCTCCTCTCTTCCTCCTGTTCTCCTCTCCTCCTCCTGTTCTCCTCTCCTCCTCCTGTTCTCCTCTCCTCCTCCTGTTTTCCTCTCCTCCTCCTGTTCTCCTCTCCTCCTCTTGTTCTCCTCTCCTCTTCTCCTCTAGTCCTCCTGTTCTCCTCTCTTCCTCCTGTTCTTCTCTCTTCCTGTTCTCCTCTCTTCCTGTTCTCCTCTCTTCCTGTTCTCCTCTCCTCCTGTTCACCTCTCCTCCTCCTGTTTTCCTCTCCTCCTCTGGTTCTCCTCTCCTCCTCTTGTTCTCCTCTCCTCTTCTCCTCTAGTCCTCCTGTTCTCCTCTCTTCCTCCTGTTCTTCTCTCTTCCTGTTCTCCTCTCTTCCTGTTCTCCTCTCTTCCTGTTCTCCTCTCCTCCTGTTCACCTCTCCTCCTCCTGTTTTCCTCTCTTCCTCCTGTTCTCCTCTCCTCCTCCGGTTCTCCTCTCCTCCTCATCTCCTCCTCCTGTTCTCCTCTCCTTCTCCTGTTCTCCTCTCTTCCTCCTGTTCTCCTCTCCTCCTCCTGTTTTCCTCTCCTCCTCCGGTTCTCCTCTCCTCCCCTTGTTCTCCTCTCCTCTTCTCCTCTAGTCCTCCTGTTCTCCTCTCTTCCTCCTGTTCTCCTCTCTTCCTGTTCTCCTCTCTTCCTGTTCTCCTCTCCTCCTGTTCACCTCTCCTCCTCCTCTTCTCCTCTCCTCCTCCTGTTCTCTCCTCCTCCTGTTCTCCTCTCCTCCTCCTCTTCTCCTCCTGTTCTCCTCTCCTCTTCCTGTTTTCATCTCCTAATCTTGTTCTCCTCTCCTCCTCCTGTTCTCCTCTCCTCCTCGTGTTCTCCTCTCCTCCTCCTGTTCTC